>NC_143551.1:134745000-135945000 GCF_054136105.1 Typopeltis vanoorti | reverse complement strand
GGCTTGGTATCTTAAGTTTTATTTTGTTTTTTGCAATCACTGGGTTGTGGTCGATCCTATGTCTGCTCCAGGATGTTTTTGTTTGTGTTATTGCATTTTGGAATCTTTGCTTATTATTATATAGTCAATTTGGTTTCTATAGATGTCCCTAGGGCTTTTCCATGTATATAGTTTCTGCTCCTATTTTCCATGTATATAGGAGGATGTTTAAATAGTGTGTTGGCAATTATTAGGTCATTAGTTTCACAGAATTGAATTATTCTTTCACCTATTTCACTTCTGATTCCAAGCCCTTGGTTTCCCATGCAAAATGGATTTTTTCTGAGCCCACTTTTGACTTTAGGTCACTCATCATGATAATAATATCATCTGACTTAGCACTAGAGATTGCAGTTTGGATGTCTTCATAAAACTGTTCCAACTCTTCATCTGGGTGGTCTTGGGTTGGTGCATATGCTGATAATAAACAAATTGGATGGTTGTGTAGTTATTTTGGCTGTTATGAGTCTGTCATTTATGGGCCAATATCCATGTAGAGATTTTGCAATTCTATTACTTAGAACAAGTGCTGCTCCGTTAAGGTGTAAGTCACTGCCAGAGTAGATTATAGTGTGATTTCTTCCTATTATTATTCCTGTATCTGTCCACCTCACTTCACTGATACCTGCAATATCAGCCTTCATCACTTCTAATTCCTGCATTAAGTTGTCTAATTTTCCCACTTCATAGAGTGTTCTGACATTCATTGTTACTATTTTCAAGAGATTGCTCCTGGTTTTCAGACAAGGGACATCTGAGAATATCCTCCCCATAGGGTTTAGGACATCATCTTCATATACTACCTTAGTAGTTCTTGTCTTACAATTCCCGGTTTCAAGCTCTTCTTCCCTGTAGCTATAAGAGTTGATGGTTGCAGGGGGTCTCAACCGTATCTCTAACTTCATATTGTGACATGGTGTTTCTCATGGTTGACAATGGATAAATATGTGGTGAAGCTCCAATCTCTTCCACAATGGCTAGCCACAAGTCCCTTAGATGTCACAAGTGTGCCCCCAATGTGCCGCACATCTTACTGTCATGCCCTTGATGCCAATGATCATAAGTCAATGTTGATTCTTCTGCCATCTTGGCCATTCCAGACTTCATGCACATAAAGGTTGACATTCCCTATTTACAGCATTCTATATTGCTGATACCCTCACTTAATTTTGGGCTAAATTAAGTGAGGGTATCAGCAATACAGAAAGCGGTTTACCGGGATATGGCCGCTGGTGTGCACTACTACCAACTTCTTGGCACCATAAGTGAGAGTTGAGTGTATTTGAGGACCAGAGCCCAATATCCTGACCCTGAGATCAGTGACTGACATCAATACTAGGGTGCTACCTCTCCATACACCCTCTTTGGAGTAGTTATCTCAATATTCCTGTTTAACTTTTTCTTATTTCACTATTTACTTTATTTCATATAGTTTTATATTCTTCATAAATTTAGGTATTTGATTTGTTTTGTAGATATCTATGAAATGCAATTTTCTTCTTTCACTAAGCTTTTTATCTCCTTTTTAAACCACTGTGTCCATCTTTAATTAGTTTCTGTACTAACTGTTTTTTCTCCTAATGCTTGTTTTGCTGCTTCATGTACAATGTCTTTAAAGGATGACCATTTTTCCTCTACTCTTTGTTTATTTTTGTTTTATGTTTCAATTTATCTAACAATATTTTTTGGTATAGTAGTTATTTATTAGAGACATGTGCATTAGACATAATATAATTTTTGAATAACACACACATACACATGTAAGAAAAAACTAAATATAATTTATTACGCCTATATATTTTGCTCAATACGGCATGAACTTCTTTCGGAGAGAAGGCAAAAAGACTGGTAACAGCATTTAAATTCTGAATACAAATATTAATTATTTTCTTATCATTCTGTGTTGTGAATCAATATCATTAAATAAGCTAGCAACAATAAACAGCTGGTTGACAGCAGTTGAGCGCATTACTGCCAACATGCTAGATGACTAGTGATGAGAATAAGGCACACAATTTCAGCCACCTCATGTTCCTAATCCTGGATTTAAAAAAACTATAGTTTCTTTCTTCATGGAATTAAACTTCCAATGCAAAGAAGAGGCTGAAAAGACCTAGAAGAGCGTCTATCACTAATTTGAATTGAACCTATAAATCCTTCTTGTTGATCTAGCATTAACAAAAGCACACAATTAGCTTCAACGTGTCTGTCTGTCTACGTGAAACAAGGTGAAAATGGTTGAAGCAATTTTTCATCATCATTATCAATTTCCTGGTAAGTTCCCTTAAGAGGTGTTCAAGGTTATAATGACAGCACTTAACTTTACATTATTATTAATCTCCTATCAACAATTTTCCTTCGAATCAGTCTATTACTTGTCAGCACTCCAATATTGTAGTATCTACCATTTCGTACTTCTAAGGCACCTTTGACTGAATCAATCCACCCAGACCTTAGTCTTCTTCTGGATCTTCTTTCCTGCCATCTTGGCATCAAACACCCATTTTGCTCAACTTTTTTCTTCCATTTTACTTAAGTGACCATACCACTTTAGATTAGCCCTATTTGCACATTCTTGAATGTAAACAATGTTATGCATGAAGGCATTAGACAATGTAAACAATGCCTAATGCCCTCATTTTTAATATGATTCTGCCACTGATGGTATCTGTTCAGACCCCCTAATATCTGAGGTATCTAATCTCTGATCAACGTGTTATTTCTAAACCAACTTAGTAATTACTTTATACAAAAAAAAATAAAAATAAAATAAAATAATAATAATAATAATAATTGTGCCAGTGATGTAAGTAATGTCATTTCTTGAGCAGGGCATGTGTGTACTTCTTAATTATTTAACCTTTAGCCCATCTATTGCCGACCTGATTGGCCGAGTGGTTAACATATCTACACTCTACCCAAAAGGCTGCGGGTTCGAATCCCACCATAGGCATAGAGGTTTGTGATTGTCTGTGAACTAGTGGTGGCCAGTAGATGATGATAATGATGATGGTAGTTGCAGTTCGTAGTAGTTGGTGGAGACCAAGGGCTGTAGAGTGGGTGCCCTGTAATAATAATAATAATCTATGTACCACTAATGTATTCACATAAAAAAGTCATTTTGTTATGTATCATACACTGAGTTGGCAGTTTATTTATTTATTTTATTATGTAGTTCCCACCCACGAAAGGTTATTGTAAACCTATAGTATTACTGTACTGTGGGTAGGCTAAGAATTTACTATTTTAATTTTTTTTTTTTTTGTCATTTTTATCAATCTGATATATTTTTTATTTATTTTTGCATAGTCCAGAAAACCTGCTCTAGAGACCAAACATGGATCTTTTTCAAGACACTTCAGGTCTCCAACAAGCAGGGTAGTGGTCTCACACCTGGTGATAAAATTCATCTCCCACCTAAATTATGAACACTCCACCAATAATCCATGGAATCCACCATTTCATGAAATGCACTGTCAAGTGTCTATATATATATATATGAAACAGATACTAAGGGATAGCAGATTGAAAAAAATCCCATAGAACATTAGTATGATGCGTGGGAAAGAGAATAGGGATTTGATAAGTACAGTGTGAGAAAGGCTGTTCCAAAGAGAAGGATGAGAGGTTTATTCAGTATGCATGAGGATGTACATTTTATACACAATTCAAGGTGAGTGTATAAATCTAAGCACTTTGATCATGGCATGATAATCTGCACAAGATCTCAGAAATTACCACCTGCTGAGGGGCTCATATACAACAAAATCTAGAGTATACCAAAAATAGTCCAACAATAATTAGTCCTCAATGGAGGACTACAAGAATCAAACGATCTAAGAGATAAGTCAAATGGCAGCACATCAAAAGAGTAGTTGAGTAGTTGCTAAGAAGCACATCATTCTGATGAATACACAATAATAAACATACCATTTGTTGTGTATTAGCATTGAAAATTTAGGCAATTTAGAATACATATGATATTTAATTATTATTATTAGTCAGCAATTAACAAGGTCAAAAAAAAAAAAACTTGTACTCTGAAGTTTGTTTTATTTTTTTAATTACTAAGCAAGTGATTTTATAACACTGTCAATATGTTTTTACTTGAGAATTTATTCATGAAAGCTGTTCTAATCTTCAGAATAAGTTGACAATGAATACAAAGAGAAATACTTATCACAAAAAAAATAAAATAAAATAAAGTAAAAATAATCAGGAGATGCATGGTAAAACTACTCATTCATTGAACTAATTTTAAATAATATACATCTATTTTACTGTTTCGACCCACATGTGGTTCCCACCCACAAAAGGTTATTAGCAAACCTATAGTACATTTTGTTAAGTTGTGAATAAAGATATTTTATATGCTTTAATACTTCATTCACATTTAACATAATCCCACCATGTCATAAGCAAGACTTGTAAATATTATTTATTGTTAGCCTCTTGCTTGCAATATATTATTCATATCAATGCTTTGAGTTTTGTTTGTTATTAATTAATTATTTAATCTTAGAATATGTAATAATAATGAAAAGACTCCATATAAACATGTCATTCATTTTATTTAGTTTATTCTGCAAAATTTATTATAAGAAACTGTATGTATGTAAATTTAAATGTATATTATATGAATTGTAAAATATCCTTTTATTTGGTTTCTGTATGTAAGAGTGATTTTATGTAATTCTTCTGATTGAATGTGATTGGCTGCTGAAGGAGAAATGGAGCTTGTTTTTAGTCAGCGCGTGTTTAGAACGTGAAAAGGCAATGTATATGGAGAGAAGTAAGTAGATGTAAGCTGAACTGGTCAGAACCGGATTTTGGTGGGAAGAATGAATGTATTTAATTGGAAAACGAAAGTAAAGAGAGAGGAGAAGCATTCAGGACAGCAAGAAGGAAAGAACGGGTGACAGTAAGGGGATTTGGAAATGCCGTAAATCGATAAGAAAGGACTGGGAATTAATAGGCAATTTGGAATATTTCTACGGAATTCTAAAATTACGACGAATTCCAATTGTTTTGAGGAAGACTAGTGCAAAGCCGAATTTAATGCATAGAAGAAAATTAGGAATAAGTAGATTACCTAAAACGAGTGCGTCAAGACTTGTGAAACTCTATGTTTAATATTTCAGTTATTATAGTGAAGATTTCTTTTGAATAGTGTTATTTCAAAGTAATAGTTAATTACAGTTTTAAGTGTGCCTATAGTAAATCCAGTGTGTAAAAGGTGTAACCCGGTAAGAGCAGTCCTTTTTATATTTCAGTGTGAAGAAATAAGAGTTAGCTCCGCCTGATATATCTTAACATTAACTGTGACTTCTACAAAAAATAGCCAAAGTATGGAGCTTTAAAAGTGTTTCCCCCTTGATATGATAACTGCCTCATAATTAAATTAAGTGTTTTGACTAAGAGAGAATTAGAAAATTCTACCTTAAGAATAATTACTGTAAAATTCTGGAACATTGAACTGTGTGAACCATTTTCAATTATTTGGAAGAATATAGAATTGACAGCTGAATGTTTAATGCCTAATGTATTATGTTTGTTATGAGTATTTGAACTAAGTTGATGTATAAAAGAATTGAATTATCTCATTGAATAGAGACAAGTTGTGATAATAGTATTTAAGCGTTGAAGAATAAGATCTGTAAATTTAACTTTAATCTTTAAACCAAACCGAGTGGCTACTAGTGTCTCAAAGATATTTTGAATATTGTTCAATTAGATTATCTTGCCTAGAAAATTATGCTTAAATGTACATGTTCTATAACTATGTATTAAACGTTTATTTTATTGAATTCAATTTGTTGTTTGCCTGATCTTTCTTCATTGCACTGCTCATAAAATTTATTCGAACCTTGTGGAAGCCTTAAATGATAATATTAACCCCGGCCTGTATAAAGTGAGATTGCAAAAGTTAGTTGATGATTGATTCCTGTGTATTATATAGACTAATTTGAATATAGGGTGGCACAGGATAATGTAAATTTCCTTATATTCAGATCAGTATCAATCAGCATCTAACAAAATAAAAATGGAATTTAAAGAAATAAGAATAGATCCAACTAACCAACATAAATGGATCAATTAGCAAGATGGACGACACAACAATTTGTACCATGGGTGGTCTAGGAATTTTTTTTTCTGTGTGTTTGTGTGTTTATCAATTTAATATATTTCTGTAATTTTTTTATATTTTTTCATAGTCCAGAAACCCTACTCTAGGGGACCAAACATGAAACTTTTCCAAGCCACTTCATGTCTCCAATAAGCAGGGTCGTGATCTCACAAACAACCATTCCCACAGTGGGATTCGAACCACCATGAGTAGTTATATCAACTATAAATGATTATCCAGGTGTGACTCATAGATCTTTATTCATTAAATACTGAATGTCTCTGACATGTTTCACTGTTGTTATGGCTGGGAGCATATTCAGGACAGCATTTCCAATGGCCATTATTTCTATAAATTCAATTTATAGAAATCACAGCAGCTGGAAAATTTTTTTTTGTGTGTTAAATATCTTCCTGAAGATGCTGTCAGCTATAGACAGTGAAACATGCATGAGCAACATTCAATTTTTAATTGATCTATGTACTGTATATGAATATATATATATATATATATATATATATATATATATACATACATACACATATATATTATATCTCTCTCATATATATATATATATATATATATATATATATATATATATATATATATATATATATATATATATATATATATATATATATATATATGAGAGAGAGATCTGCTAAAATCATTCTTGAAAAGCAAAACTAAAGTCCCAACACTATCTAAATTCAGGAAAAGAAGGTAGTCATGGACCTTAAGGTGGTATTGAAATTACAATCTCCTACATTTTGGCTAAAATAATACAGCCATAATTATTGTTAATAGTGTGTGTGGGGGGAATTCACTGCTACCAATAATGCCAAAAATAGTATCAGAACACCAACTGGTAAATATTTATTGGCAATCTTCCAAATGTCCAAAATAGGCTAACTGCAGGAGTATGGCACTTAATATACTTCCAGTTGTGCCAGAGGATGAAGTCTGCCTCTTGGCAAATTATTAAGGACTACTAGTTTGATGCGTGATTTAAAAGTGGTGTGTGAAGATTATATAACAGTCTGGCTATCTTTTTAGATATAATCCAAATATATGAAATTAAAAGAGCTTTGCTATAATCTCAAGTGTTAAAGGAAGGATGGAATGTGGTATTTGGTAATTTTATGGGGATTATAGCCTTAGATATACAACCAGTGACAGAGAAATGCAAAAAATATGAATTAGGAGGTATTTGCATGCTTCAGTGACTAACAAAACACTTTTGACAAAGTGTGTCACAAGAAACTGTACTGAAATCAGAAAACTGTTATAAGTATAGACAGATTATTATGCAAGCAACTGATACACAAAGAAGAGCAAGACAAGATGCCAACTTTAATTTTTCCAGTACTTTTACCACCAGTGTCTGAGATACTGATTGGTCTATAATCTGCTACTGCATGCTTAGAACCTCCCTCATGCAAAGAAATGATTCTGTCCTCTTTCCGCTCCTTTGGAACTCTACCAGACCTGAGACTTAAATTACAGAGCCTAGTCAGCGGCAGTGCCAGTTCCCACACATTCTCACAAAAACCTGAGCTTGTATAACTTAGTACCGTTATTTAAATATCATTCCACTGTGCTCATGTGTGTATTTTTTTTCTTATCTGTTTAATGGATTCACAGTTATATCTCTACATTGAAGAACTCTAAATTCAAACTGGCAAACACAGGATATAAAAAGAATATTAGAAACAATATACATAAAAAAAGTACTATATTCTAAAACTTGGTCAAAATCAACCTGCTCTACAACTACAGTGTTGTAGAGCAGGCAGTGGAGAAGGATTTTTTTTTTTCATTAACGATTTGATGTTTACATTTTGGCAAGCTGTGTCATGGCGAATACCTCTAATGAATAAAAGTGACAGTTCGCTAATATTCAACATGCATCATAATGGTTTCATGAGAATAACTTTTGGTTATTCTCTTGAATGTACAAGCATAGACCATGACTCTTTACAGTACCTGGCTTAACTGTTATTGGCACTGCTCTTGATAGTTACAATTTTAAGCTCCAAGGGTGCAGGTGGAGACCACAAATTGAGAGTCCAGAGGTTACTATCATGGAGATTCAAAGCAAAGCGAAACAATTTCAAGCCTTTGAGGCTACTACTTTTTAGCTTACCAAAACATAGATACTTTCATGAATGTCCATGCCATGATCAGATTCAATTCCACAGCCTGCTGGTTGGAAAGCAGAGATGTTATTTGTTTGGATGGACAAGTGGATATATTTGCATAGAGACTAAACAGACTGTATTTTCATACATACACTGGTGTCCAAAAGCTAAAGACAAACTTACATTTTTATCTGTATATGAAAACATTTTCATGACTACAGCCAAATGTGGAGAAATAAATTTATTGCCGGCATACTAATAAATTATGTTACACAAAAAAGATATTATAAATTTCTTTCAAATTAAATTATAGTATGTTTTCGGCAAAATTTATAAATTTCCTAAGGACATAGGAATTAATGTACAGTGCTAACAGAAAGCTATGCAAAGAGACATTTTAGTATGGAATATATCCATCCCATTAACAAAATACTGGAGGCTGTGTGAGTAAGAAGGATTTCCAAGAATGATAAACTACCAGCATTTTCTTTTTCCATGGTGAATTGAATGTGTGGATAAAGGCAATTTTTTGAACCATCTGGAAAATACCTTGTTCTCATCCATTCATCCCCAACCTTCTCATTGGTTTTGTTATATCAATGATGTTTTTGCTATTTGGCCTCATTCTGAAAATAAACTTACCAATATTCAATTCACCATGGAAAAAGAAATTGCCGGTAGAAATTGTCGAAGAAAATAGTAATTTTCTTCGACATCCTTCTTTATCAAGTCTTTAATAGAACACATGAAGTATGCCCCTTTCCTTCAAGCTTACAACAAGAACTTCTCACTATAAAAACTTTAATGGAATTTAATGGCTACAGCCCTCATCAAATACAGCAGATAATTGACTCCTATGTTCCAACACCTAAGGATTCTTCAACAGATCGCAGGGTTCCAATCCCTTATCTGGTATCTCTGAACCAGTTGAATTTTGAAGAAGTATCACCTTATTCCCAAATATTTTCCTATCAACAAAATGTCTTATCTGTTACCATCTACAAAAGACAAATTGTCACTTCTATCATTAGCTGGTGTTTACCAGATACCTTGTGAATATAATTTGACATACTTTGGGCAGACAGGCCGTTCTGTGAAAAAATGAATTAACGAATATCAGTATTATATTGAATACATGAAACCTCAAAAGTCTGGTCTGGCATAATATAGTATTGATGCTAAACACAATATCCGGTGGGATGAAGCTTGTCTTCTCCATAGAAGCAGTTTTAAATATGATGCCTTTTCAAAGAAAGTAATGAAGCCCTTTTACATTGGCCAAACTTGAATCGGAATGATTGTCTCTCTCTCTCTCTCTCCCCCAAAAGTTTGGGATATTCTCATTCTATATGAACATCAAAAATAGCTTTAATATTATTTATTAATATATTAATTTCTTGCATGTGGCAACTTTTTTTAACTGGTAAACCAATTGTTGTATGTAGAAGAAGTATCACCTTATTCCCAAAAATCCTTGTATTCCCGCTTCTTTGATTTACTTGTTTCTATGCACTGATGATGTACTGTTATTTTCAGTATGAAATATCTGTACTTTCATTAAAGTTAATTACTGTGGTTATCGTCTAATTTGTTGTTTATTTCATCTCTCTTATTTCTGATGCTTCTGGCATAAAATGGAAATTATATGCAAAACATATAATGTACACAATCTATTGTACAGAAAAAAACTCCATAATTAAAATAGAGAATATTTACCTGGGCTATTAATATACATATGAACAGGCTTCTTATTACTTTCAGATTGCAGGAATAGCAGCTGGGCTACTACGAGGCTGGAAAGTTCATCTGTAATCTATACAAATAAATTGATCAATCAATTAATAAATAAAACATCTTTCCTGCTTTTCAGAAATAAAAACTTACAAAATATGTTCAACTTCATTCTATCTTATGTCATTTCTTAGCAAGAAGATTTACTTGAATTCTTTCTTCCAGTTAAAAGCACACGTTAAAAATAAAATTCAAATTTCATCAGTGTTGGCCGGTGAAAATTTTAAGTGGGGGTTGTGCATATACAAAAAATAAAAAAAAAATTCTTTTTTTCCTAATCAGTAACCAATTTATTAATAAATAAATTTACATATTAAAAAATTGCTTTATTGAAAATATCTCACTCTCACCACGAACACACACACCAATAATAAAAGTTTCTGACAAATATAGAAATAAAGTGAAATATACTGAAATAAAGTGAATCTGACACTGCTCAGAGAGCAGTGTCAGATTCACTTGTTACATGCAGTGACAAGCGCAAATGAATATCGGCAAGTCTAGCTGCAATTGGCCAAATGCGATAATTCCAACACTGTGCTAGATTGCAGTGCATTTGTTTCGTGTAACGATAATTGAAAAAATATAATTCTTTTCATATTTTCAACAGTGACATTCATCATAATTCAGCCTTGTATCTATAAGAAATAAATAATTATATGTTATTTTAACAGAATAAAATAAGATTTACCAAAAATATTTCACAACGAACATGCACCAATAATGAAAGTTTCGTATCTCAGAAATAACGCTTGCAAGCATACAATTTATCTGTAGCGACACTACTCTCTGAGCAGTGTTAGATTCACTTGTTATGCGCAGTGACAAGTGCAAACAAATATCGGCAAGTTTAGCTGAAATTGGCCGAACATGATAATACAGACACTGCGTTAGATCGCAGTGCATTTGTTTCATAATCTAAAGTGGTAATTGAACAAATCCAACTATTAACTATTCAATCAATGTCAAAACATAAGCTGTAACCTTTCACGTGTTGTATTACATTTATATAATGTTGTAAGCATTGCTATTATTTATAAACACAAACAAAATTTAATTTTTTCATTTCTTCCTTGGGGGGTGGTGCAGTGTCGCAGTGCTTATGTACAAGCTGCTACTGAATTTCATATAAAAAAAATAGAGCAATGATATGAGAGGTGTTATCCAAAAGTTCTCAGACTGCCTAAAAACAAAGCGTACACTTAAATTAGTTATGAATTGCTGGTATTCCTCAAAACAGCCACCTTACAAACCGATACAACCAGTTCTCCACCAATGCCAGAAACAGTTTTCATACAGGAATTCTGTCTGGAGTTCTAATACATTTTCATATCTCTGTCCTAAGTAATGTTATTGTGACTGAGATGCATCAGAAATTTGTTCATGATGTAATTTATTCACAGAAAAAGAAAATCATCATATTCAACCAGATCTATCTGGCTTTCTTCAAACATGATTAATAATGGATGATGAATTCACATTTTTGATTTTACCATTTCCTGATTATGGCTGTTTACAAAAGTTGAAAGGTCTCTGAAATACTATTTTTCTGATTTCTAGTAAAAGTGTTCTGTTGCAACAAAACTTGATGTTGTAAACTCCTTGTTTTTTTTTCATATCACTCCTTTCAAAACTCAGAAACCACAATAAACAACTGAGTAACTAGACAGCATTTATATGAAATCACAGCAAACTATAAAGGTGGCATTCAAGAAGCTAACTTGAATTATGTCACTGGGTATCAATACAAAGATACCCAGTGACATAATTTGCACTGTTAGTCATGTGACCAATTGATTAGGAACTTTAAGAGAGCACATTGCACACAGAGACAAACAAAGTATTTAAAAAAAATAAATAAATAATAAGAAAAAAATTTTCAGCATAATCTTGAGTGTGGACTAATAATTTTGAGCAAATTTTCCAAAAGATCATTATGTGGACCTGCTAGCAGTAAGTATGATGGTAGTTGCAGGCAGGATATATTTTATTTTATTTTTTGGCACTCTTTTACATAAAAAAAAAAAAAAAAATGCATGCACACACAGAGAAGGAGGGGACAGAGCAGACTGATTGCTAGTACATTTATCTAATAGCAGAATAAGGAATAAATCACAAACCTATTTGGAAAAATCCGAAGAAAATGGCAAGGCTTACCAAAATAATGGTAAGTACCTGCTGTATTTCTGCTCAGGATATGGACTAGTCATTACTACCATCATATATTAACATAAAGATGTACATATATTTACATGAAGAAACACATAAGAAACATCTTACTGATGATGATGTTGTTAACAGTGATCTTTGGACTAATTTGGAAAAATACAAAACATATCCAAGAAATATGAAAGAAAGTAATCATAATTTTCTGTTTTCAAGCAGAATAAAAATGAATATCATAGCAAACAAGATAAAGCTGTGTGAAACTTTTAAAAAAGCATGAAAATTGGGATTGATTTCGATTGGGTTGAAGACAACTTTACCACATGCTTCCTTGATTGCAAGGATAAAAAACAAGGGTCTGATTTTATTCCAAAAACCACTTTGTAGATGGCAAAGACAACAAACACATTTATATACTGTCATTTTTGCCATCCGTGCACTACATTATGGAAAGAAATTTCATAGTGCAAACTTTTATCTGTTTCCTAGTACAAACTTTCATTTCCTGATAATTATCTATGAGCATGAGAATGGTGCAATGTTTATGTGTGTGCATGTGTATGTTTTTTTTTTTTTAAGTATTCAAAGTATATTTAACTAACTAACAATTTTTCTCTGCATGTTTTTATTATTATTTATTATTATTATTATTTATTTTTGAGTGTACTTTAATTTTGTTTTAAACAACCCCTTTTTTTTTTTAATCTGTACATTGCATTTTGTATGCATTTTGTATATTTTTTGCCTTAGTCAGGAGTGGATTAAGCCAGAAGTCCCCCCCCCCCCCCCCGACAGTAAAATTTACGGAGCCCTAAAAAAATTTCCACATTTGGAAAAGTTGACAACATTTCTCTTGCAGCCTAGTATATCTGTGTGACAGCATTTGAATTTGTCTTTATCTTCCTTTAAAGATAGTAGTAACTGTTCCAATTCATCATAATATCTATATTGTTCTTATAGATCTATTAATTTTTCCACGTAGCTCAGGGTCCCTAACAGCTGCCAGGTCTGACACCTGTTTGATCTACCTCTGACCTTAGTCTTGCCTTTAATTCAGAATTTTACACTCAAACAAAAGTTACTTTTTTCCCCCCTATCAACCAATCAATCAATTAATATATATTTATTATAAAATATCAATACCAGAAACACTTATATTTAGTATTTTTATTGTAAAATTTTCAGCTAAGGTTCATAGTCATTGTCAATACAGTTATAGGGAAACTCAAAAAAGAACAATTTAATTAAAAGCAAGCGATATTTTGTTCTGAAAATTCTCCTTTAAACAAAGAACTGTTTATTATCGGAACTACCTTTAATGCAAATGGTAATAACGTAAAAACTACCAAAAAATAATCAATAATTATGGCCATCGTCCTCACCCTCTTCAAGAAGAAATTGCAGAATTTGTATTCCATATGTTGTTAAGGAACTTTCTAAAGAAATAGCAAGATTACTTCTTCAGATTAATGTACAAGTTGCTTTCCATCCAGTTTATAAATTAATCCATTCCTTATCTCACTAAAAGACAAATATCCTCCTCTGCCACCAGCCTGGCTGGCTGAATGGTTAGTGTATCTGCTCTCCAGTCAAAAGGCTGCAGGTTTGAATCCTGCTGTGGGCATGGATGTTTGTGATTGTCTGTAAAAATAATAGTGGTGATGGTGGTGGGCAGTAGATGCCGCTGGTGTAGATGATGATGATGATGGTAGTTGCAGTCTGCTGTAGTTGGTGAATTGAGTGGTGGAGACAGAGAGTTGTTGAGTAGGTGCTCTCCCTCAATGAGTCTTTGGACTCCTTGGAGGTGTCATGTAATAATAATAATAATAATCTTATCCTGGAGTTTATAGACTCCCCTGTTCCTGTGGCTTATGTTATTATGGACAAACAGGTCGATCTACACAAATTCGTCTGGAAGAACATCAGGAATATGTTTCTCTTAATAAACCCCAACAAATCTGGTTTAGCAAACTACACTTTATCTACAAAACAGAATTCAGTGGAACAAAACCCAAGTATTACACAAATGCTACTTTCTTCTAAAAAGACTACAAAGAAAGCTGTGAAGTACACATTCACAACCTGAATCTGAACAAAAATGATTGCCTAAAACTTTCTCAATTTTGGGAAGTTATATTAACCAATACTCAACATTCATGTATTCCACAATTGTAATTAAATATTTGTTTATAATTTAAAAATAATTAATAAACTAAATTAACTGTAATTTATTTTGAATATCTATTAATGCAGATGGAGCTATTCTCCTGCAGCCAATATTGCACATAATATCATGTGCTTTCAATTAAATTGTTCTTCTTTTGAGTTTTCCTATAACTGTATCGACAACAGCTATGTGGGCACAAAATTTTAGTGCCCAAGATTTTACAATAAAAATACTAAACGTGTTTTTGGTATCAATATTTTATAATGAATTCTGCTTACTTCTCAATTTTCAGATGAATCAATAAAACTATATTGATTCATCTGAAAAAAAAAAAAAAAATATATATATATATATATGCATATATTTGTTTCCCTCTCATATTTCATTTTTCTAAGTATGTTATTTATTATTTTTTTATTTATTAATTATTTATTTATTTATGAATTTAAGAACACTGTTTGATATTGTAAAGAAGAAAAGTGTCAATGGGAGGATAGTGCGTGTGTGTGTG
Source organism: Typopeltis vanoorti (assembly GCF_054136105.1). Taxonomy (NCBI): domain Eukaryota; kingdom Metazoa; phylum Arthropoda; class Arachnida; order Uropygi; family Thelyphonidae; genus Typopeltis; species Typopeltis vanoorti. The sequence continues at coordinate 135,930,058 of NC_143551.1, read as the reverse complement.
CTGCCTCATTTTGACAATCATGAGTTAAGCAGACGAGCAATGATAATGAATGATATGATTGCAAGAATGTGCAAAAAGAGAGGTCTAGAATTTGTTGATGACTGGAGTGTGTTTGAAGGCAAAAGACATTTGTATACAAGAGATGGGTTGCATCTGAACATGGAAGGTCATAAGCGATTGAAGAAGTTACTGTTTTCTGAACAAGTGGGCAGGGAAACTAAAATTTAAAAGATTGCGTGTAAGAGGGAGAAATTTAAGCAGTGATTGTATAATTGTTGATCCTTATTTGCAGAATAAATTGCAGAATAGAGGGGATAAAAATCGGCACAGGACTACTGAAATTAGTGACATCTTTATCAGTTCTGAAGCGGGTACAAGAACTAAAGGGAACCTGCAATTTTTGTATACAAATGCAAGAAGCATTCGAAATAAGTGGGAAGAATTTTTGCCATTAGGTCAGTGAAATCTCACCAAAAGTTGTAGGCATTAGTGAAACTTGGCTGTCAGCAGAAAATGTGGTCACTGGAATTGAATGTGATGGGTACAGTATGGGAGGACAGAGAAGATAGAATGGGGGGAGGAGTACTGTTGATGATAGCTGATGAGTTGCAGCCAAAGAAAGTAGTATATCAAGATGACAGACATTTGAATGATAGTACATTTGAGGTAGTCTGGTGTGAAATAGTGACCAACGCAACCAAATATATAGTTGGCTGCTGCTACAGACCAGGGGGTATAGGGGATGATATTGAATTCATGCATCAGCAAATTAGTGATTATTATGGGGGATTTTAATTATGGTGATATCAATTGGAAGGAGGAAATATCACGTGGCAAAAAGGAAATGGAATTCATACATCTTCTATGAGATAATTACTTGAAACAGCACATAACTGAGGGTACACGTGGTGTGAGAGTGTTGGACCTGGTCATTAGTTCAGAGGATGTATGCATAAGTAAGGTGTCCTCATTACCTCCAATTGGTGAGAACGATTACATTAGAAATCCTAATGGAAAAGTATTGTGAATTCAACACACACACACACACACACACACACACACACACACACACACACACACACACACACACACACAGCATTTCAGATCATTAAAAAGCCATTGACAAAGTATTAAGGAACAAATGATATCTCACTCGCAGGCAATTTCATTTATTTCGTGCGAGGTTCCCCCCCCCTTTCCTCAACTGTTCCTTGGGAGTGGTTGAGCCCTCCTAATGAGGGATTAAGCATGTATTTTATGACTGTAGATCCATGTGTGTTCACAGGCAGGTTTTCCTGTTCTGAGGGAAGAAAGAAACATCTGAGTTTCCGGGTGAAAAAAATCCTCTACTTCCATATGAGACTGGCTAACTCACCTTTCGTCGAAAGAACCAGATAAAGGTTCCTCACATCATGGACGGGAATCGAACTAGGTCTTTCCAACCAAGCCTCTGTAGCTCAGTCATTTTTAGATTTTCACTTTAATACTTACAATTGAAAAATCATGGGAATACAGTAAGAATCTGTATTTAACTTTTGTAGATCTGGAAATGGCATATGACAAGGTGCAAAGCAGTAGCAGTAATGTCTAAGAGTAGCACTCTTAGACATTACTGCTACTGCTTTGCAGTACTGTTACAGCACTACTTGTGCCAAGAGAAAAGCTTTTCAAAATGCTTCAGTTATATGGGTTAAATGGAACATTATATAGAACAATAGTCTGTATTTAAGTTGTAAGTTAGAATCAAAGGAAGATGGTTTGATATAAAATCACATGCATGACAACATATGGATACGATTTTAAACTTATTCTTCTTGTTGAGAGGCTTATACTCTGGTTATACATGATAACTAATACACTAGAAATATAAATTAAATAAACTTTAATATATACTTTCCGATATTTCGGCAAATGTCACGTTGCCATCTTCTTGGGAACTTATTACAAAGACAAGTGCACACAAGTACTACATAACAAATGAGAACCAAAGCTAGGAAGCTAATGTTTTCCTAAAGTCCTGATGGTGCCCCCTGGCGGGCTATATTGGTAGTCCTTGGCCTTTGGGCTGAAGTTCTTCTGATAAATGTTTCCCAAAGTTTATTTAATTTATATTTCTAGTGTACGCTGTCAATTCCTTAATTATTAGTTATCATTTAAACTTATTCATTACAAAAAATGAACTCTTATAATATCTCTTTCTGTCATGTCCCATCTCTGCCTGTCAACTACACTCTGCAATCCATACATCTTCAATTTATCTTCACACAGAGCATTCCACAGATCTGTTAATAGCTTCTTCTCTGAATCCTCTCCACCTCTTCATTCCCCCATGAAACCCAGGTGACTAACTGCAAGGTTTCTCGTACAAATGAAAGCACCAGAACCCCAGTGCACAACAGTCATTTCATACCTCATAAAAGAGGGATAATAACCTCAATATCTTTATCTGTTTGTTTTTCAACATCCAAGTAATCCTTTGAGTTATTTTGTCAACTTTTGCATGTCCTCCGAAGTTCAAATCTCTGGCACCATCACCTCCAAATCCCTAGTTTCTTCAATTTCTTGCAATATAGTATAAAATCAAAATAATATTACTGGAAACTGCAAAGTCAACATTGCCCAAAAAATCCAGAATCAACATAACCTGGATATTAAATAAAACTCTGAAACAAGTCAAAAAAAGGCAAGAAATAAAGTCAAAAGGACTTTCAATGGAAGATGATATGTAGAGCTATAGTGAGTTATTCAAGCTCATCAAAAAAACTTTGCATTAAAGATAAAAAAACTTTATCAACAACATATACAGAGAAATTGAAGATCACCTCAAATCAAAATCAAACCAAAAACCTATTTAGCAAAATAAGACTGTCGAATAGAAAATTTTAAATATTCAAGTATAGCTGATGTCAACAATAATAAACTTACTGATCCAATAAACATCCTTAATAGATGGAAAGACTATTGCTCAATATTAAGTAAAATGGGCATCTCTGAACATTTGACACACCTTTTTTAAAACAACTCTACGAGAGGAATCAGGCTGCGCTGAAGATTGATGGAAAAACACCTCAGTGGCTCAAGGTCGAGAAAGGTGTGAGACAAGGATGCATACTTTTCCCTGATCTATACAATCTTTACAGAGAATATATTATGAGAAAGACACTTAATGGATATGACAGTGGTTTCTCAGTTGGTGGCAAAAAGATAAATAACCTTGTATACTGATGACACTGTTCTCATTGTCAGCAGCAAAGGAGAACTGGAGGGAACATTAAAAAGAGTCGAATAGGAAGGCCTGCTTTCCTATTCGACTTCTTAAATTCTTAAAGCCTGAAATATGCTTTAAGAATTAATCATCATAAAACAAAATACATGACCATATATGGTTGTGAGAAAGAGGGTGAGGAGTGGTTTCTTTGCATGGAGGGTGGTTGAACCATGGAATGCACTGCTTGATGGAGTGGTGAGAGCTAGAACGGTCAATGCATTTAAGGAGTGGTATGATAGACTTTGTGTTTCCTAGGAGGGACCTCCCTCGATGAGTCTTTTGACTCCATAGAGACCTGAATACTAATGGCCATATATGAAAATGACAATTCCGCCCACAACATTGACTTTGAGAATATTGATGAATTCATTTACCTTGGAGCTTTAATAAACACCAAGAGTAGATGTCAACCATAAATTAAAAGAAGAATTATCATGGTGAGGTCAACAATGGTACAATTGCATAAAATATGGAAAAACAGAAACATTTCTAAAACCACTAAATCAAGATTGGTCAATAGCTTGGTTTTTTCCAAGCAATTGATTAGAGATGCAAAAAAAAGATAGGAACAAGATCTGGATAAACAAAATGTCTAATGGAAATATAATAAGTCAACTAAAAATCAAGAGGTGGCTATGTGACATTGTAAATTAAAGAATTCTCAAATACTTTGGTCACATTTCAAGACAAGAAGATGACAACCTGGAAAAACTTATCATCCAGGGCAAAATGGAAGGACAAAGAATAAAGAGAACATTCAAGACCAGGATGGTTGGACCAGATTAAAAAGATCATTGGACTTACTTTGGAATTGGTCACTGCTGCAACAAAAGACAGAAAGAAATGGAGAGACATTGCAGCTAGGTTCACAAGTCCTCAGACATGAGGAGATTAAGTAATACAATACATATTTTAGGTCTATTTCTAGTAGTTTCCTATGCCATACTCCACTCAAGTTGATGATGGCTATACATGCTATGTGTAGTTTTGAAACACTGTTGCCTGGAAATCTAAATGCTAGAGATGAAACCGGACCAGACCAGGACCAAGACCAGACAGGATAGAACAGAACAAACAGAGTGTGTGAGAGAGAGATTAGATGGGGGAAAAGGGGGGGTAGAGAGTAAAAAAAGGAGAAAGACTGCCAAGTTGAATTTTGTGATCTCAGAGAACATTTTGTGTGGATATTTATTTACTCTCCAAGGAAGACCTGTGAAATTAATGTTGAAAGATATTAAAACATTCATATTAGAAATTATGGACTTTACAACTATGTTATAAATAACTCTTTTAATTTCCCGATGTTTCGATCTTCATATTAAGATCATCATCTGGAGCATATACAAATAATACAGGACAAGCTAAGTTACATTACATACAGTAAGCTAGAAAAACAATGATTCGATCATAGGTTATTGTACTGGCATGACCTCTAGTGAAAAAAAAATAAAAATAAAATAAAAAATAAAATAAAATAAAATTTAAATTATTTAGAAACTACATAAAATTAAATTCTATTTATGATAACATGAATAAACATTCTTTCTTACAGATAGTTTTCTTTCAGTAACAATGATGTCCTATTTTTAGCATTACGATTGTTATTTTTGATTTAGGATCCTGGATTAATTACAGTCCTGTTTATAGTTACTCTTAGAGAGGAAGGTTCCGTGGGTCGAATATGTGCCTTCCATATGTTTGGGATTTTTAGACCATCATTATTGTTCCGATTGGGGTGGCTGATAATAATCTCACAGGCTTCCTTAAATTTTTGTTCATACCAGGTTTTGGTAGTTGCCTACATCACACCAAAACATGGTATGAATGCAAATTTAAGGAGGACTTTGAGATTATTATCAACCATCCCAATCTGAACAATAATGATGGTCTAAAAATCCCAAACATATGGAAGGTGCATATTCGACCCAAGGAACCTTCCTCTCTAAGAGTAACTATAAACAGGACTGTAGTTAATCCAAGATCCTAAATCAAAAATAACAATCATAATGGTAAAAATAGGACATCATTGTTGCTGAAAGAAAACTATCTATAAGAAAGAATGTTTATTCATGTTATCATAAATAGAATTTAGCTTGATGTAGTTTCTAAATAATTAATTTTTTTTTTTTTCACTAGAAGTCATGCCGGTAGAATAACCTATGATCAAATCATTGTTTTTCTAGCTTACTGTATGTAATGTAACTCAGCTTGTCCTGTATATTTGTATATGCTCCAGATGATGATCTTAATATGAAGACTGAAACGTCGGGAACTTAAAAGTTATTTATGAACGGTTGTAAAGTCTATAATTTCTAATATGAATGCTGATCACTGTGCAACACTAAAAGAAAACATTAAAAAAAAAAAACGCATTGTTGAAAAATAAATTTTTCAAGCCTTCATATATCAGTGTAAGTACTAGATAATCAAATGGGAAGCAAGAAGTGTACATTCCATAAGACAAAACAAAATCTACAATAAAATTCTTTTCCATGGAACTGCCTTTGAAACTGCACAGTTAAATGTTGTACTTCTGTCAGAGTGATTCTCTTCATGCCCACTTCAATAAATAATTGAAATAAAGATGATTTTCATCAAGCATTTATGCTAGCAGAAGATATATGCAAGCAAATTCAAGTGAGATCTTCATTTTTTTTTTATTGTGATCTAAGGAATTTGAGAGGTAAGACAGACTGAATAATGAATGAGCAAGTAACTATAAGAAAAAAAAATTCAAGATAAAAAGAACACTGATGAGATAAATGCTGCAAAGGAAGTTAACTTCCCATACAACAAAACTAAATATTATATTTCACTTTTTTGTATAGTATTTGATGTCATACATCAGAAATGAATTTACTGAAAATTGGAGAGCGAGAGATTTTTTTTTTCTTTCTTTGAGTTCACATTATATAATCTGTAGAACTCTAAAAGTTAGATTATATAGAATATTAAATTATTATTTACAATATGTAATTCTACAGAGTATATATGACTATCAGGTCCCTTTAGAATGAAATAGATTAATTTAACACTGAGATTTGCATCTATTGTACATATGTATACAAGGGTGGTCTGAAAAGTTCTTGACCTAACGATGAAAAAACGAATTTATAATTTCAAAATTACTTTTATTTTTCAACAATCTCCCTTAAGACTCCAGCAATGCGCCAGTGCCATTTTCCTGTCCCTGTAGTGGTTCTCAGTAAGATCTGCAAAATACCCCCCCCTCTACAGCTGCAATCACCTCTTGATTTGAAGAAAAACGTTGACCAGCGAGGAAGAGTTTTAGTTTTGGGAAGAGATAGAAGTCAGAGAGAGAGCCAAATCTGGGGAATAGGGTGGATGTTTCAACAATTCATAGTGCAGATCCCTTAATTTTCCCATTGACAAAACACCTTTGTGGGCAGGTGCATTGTCCTGATGAAAGAAAATTTTTTTCTTCTGCAAACCGGGTCTTTTCTCACGATTTTTTTCGTCTAGTCTAGTTAAAAGATCTGAATAATATTCCCCGGCTATTGTTTTACCCTTTTCAAAATAATTAATAAACAAAATGGCTTTAGCATCCCAAAACACCGATGCCATGACCTTTCCTGCTGATGGAACAGATTTTGACTTCTTTGACACTAAACAACCAGCTTCTGTCCACTGTTTTGACTGCTGTTTGGATTCTGGTGTGTAATGGGCGAATCCAAATCTCATCCATAGTAATAAATCAGCACACAAAATCAGTTTTATTCTTGTTAAAATGCTCCAAGCATTGCTCAGAGATTTTCATGCGAGTGCGTTTTTGATCTGCTGTGAACAAGCGCGGCACCCATCTTGCCCAAAGCTTTTTTATTTGAAATTCTTCATGCAAAATATATCCTACAAGTTCTTTTGAAATGCCTATAGTCTTAGCAATTTCACGCACTTTGACTCGCTGGTCATCCAATACCATATCGTGCGCTTGATCAATGATTTCTGGTGTTATTACACTTTTTGGATGTCCTTAACGTGGATCATCTTCAAGACTGGTATGGCCACGTTTAAACTTGGCAGCCCATTTCTTAATTGTCAAAGAGTGCCCATAAACTTTTATGAACTTTGAATGAATTTCTTTTGGCATTAAACATTCTTTAACAAAGACTTTTATAACCACATGATACTCAATTTTATCCATTTCAAGGGATACAGACAACACTTTTGCTTCAGACAGCTGTATAAAACAAACTACTTGATAGAATGACTTGCACTTTCACATGGATGCTTATGATAGATGTACCAACTTAAAAAAAAAATCTTGCCAATAGTGTTGGCATCTATGGTCGAGGCCAAGAACTTTTCAGACCACCCTCGTATTTGTAGAGTCAAAATTTTAATTTGATTTTAAGAACCTGTGGCATAGTAAATTAATTAATAAAGAAACATAAAAAACCACAGTGATATCTTTAATTAGTAAAAGGACAAATATTTCGTACTAAAATTAATAGTACATCTTCAGTGTCTGTTACAGTAATAGGAATGGAATACAAGCAAAACGTTTGGTGGATCACCTATTAAAATACAATTGTTACTGTCTGCTAGGAAATAATAGAAATTAATAAATTTAATCTATTAAGATAAATGGTTTTTTACATAAGATAAAAATCTCCCAGATCTTTGAGAGAGACAGTCATTTCTATTTAAATTCGGTCAGTGTAAGATAGTTTCACAACTTTCTTTGAATAAGCGTTCATATTTGAATCTGCATCTATGGAGGAGAACAGCTTTATCCCACTGGACACTATGAGTAGAGTCAATACTGTGCTGCACCAGACCACACTTCAGAGGTTTGTTATAATCAATATAATATTGATGTTCTTTTATTCTTTTTTTCCAAAGAACAGCCAGTTCGTCCAAAATAAGAGGAATCGCATTCGCAAGGTATTTGGTAAATGCCAGCCAAAGATAGAGAAGACAGTTTATTCTTTGTAGAAGGTAATAAAGAAGAAATTTTGTTGATAGGAATATAAGTTGCAATCAATTGATACTTTTCAGAATTCTACCTATAGGTTCTGAGATTCCTGGAATGTAAGGAATAGGAACTCTGCAGACTATTGAAGAAGCTGTGGGTATTGGAACATAAGAGCGAAGTATCTGTTGGATTTGATTGGAGTTGTAATCATTTGATTCCATTAACTTTTTAATGATGGAAAGTTCTTGTTGTAAGATTATTGGGGAAGAGCAAATTTTATGTGCTCTATGAATTAGAGATTTAAGAATACCAAATTTCTGAGACGTGGTGCACAGATGTTTTGTGAATGTATCTGTCAGTAAATGTGGTTTTTCGAAAGACGCTTGTAGATAAGGTACCAGAAGACGTTCTAGTAAGGAGGATGTCCAAAAATGGTACAGTACCAGAGTTTTCTTTTTCCATAGTGAAATGGATGCATGGGTGAAGGTTATTTATCTGTTGTAGAAAAGTGGAAAGTTCATCTTCAGTATGTGGCCAAACAGCAAAAACATCATCGACATAATGGTACCAAAGAGATGGTTGAGGATGAGAACATAGTATCTTCGAATTGTTACAAATAGTAGTTTGCCAAAGGTGGAGACAAAGAGCTACCCATGACAATACCTTCAATTTGTTTGTAGATTTTGTTTTTCCAACTGAAATAACCTGAGTGGATGACATATTCGAATATCCTTGCGATATCTATTATTTCCTAGCACGCAGTAACAATTGTATTTTAATAGGTGATCCACCGAACGTTTTGCTTGTATTCCATTCCTATTACTGTAACAGACACTGAAGGTGTACTATTAATTTTAGTATGAAATATTTGTCCTTTTACTAATTAAAGATATCGCTGCGGTTTTTACGTGTTTCTTTATTAATCAAGATTTTAATTTTTTTTTTTTTTATTAGTTTAAACTTCATTCTTTTGGAATTCACAAAATGTTGAATTCGAAGTCAAATGCCATTATGAATACGAATCTAAAACATTCTAACAAATCCACCAATAAACAAAATAAAATATATATATATAAATGCAGTTAATTTACTCTCCATGACTGATCATTAACATGAAAGGTTGGATATAAAGAAAATGGAGAGAGAGTGCGTATAACAGGTACAGGTGACAGTATTAGTTTTGTCTTCAATATCAATATCATGTATTAAGGTTTATATTTATCCTGTTCTGATAAATATGTAATTTTGAAGATTTAGCTCTCCCATTACTTTTTGGTGATTTGAACTGTTAGCTCTTCAAAGCCAAATAAAAAAAAAAAACTTTCCAAAGATATACAAATGACTATGAAACTCAATAAGGTATATAAGGAGTAATACTTTTTTACTTCATTAATAACAGGAGGCTTTTGTTGAAGGTAAATCTGCATTTTACAAGCAAATGGCATTTCACTTTAGTACTCTATAGCAGCGCTTCCCAAACTGTGGGCCACAGCACCCTTGGGGGCCGTAGGTTTTGTTGAGGGGGGGGGCCGTGAAATAATGAAAACAAATTTAAAATGTTTTAAGACTAAGTAGATTTTTTTATTTTAAAAGAAACCTATTTAACTTTTATTATTTATTTTTTGTTATTTTTTTATATTTTAATGGAAAAATTCACACATTGGTGTTGGTTCACAAACTTTGCTTCCTGCGTATTGTGGCGCTTAATGAATATTAGTAAATATTGCTTATTCATATGTTTCATTTCAAAGCAGTGGTTAATTGTATTTACTTCGAATGCTCACCAGGGAAGCTCCAAATCTTCCTGTCCCTTTCATCACGCATTCGTAATCAGGGACTGTTGATATTGACTTTATATACATATCAAAACTCGTTTTATATTATCACTGTCATCCGAGCTAGTTTTCTGTTACCAATAAAAGTTTTGCATATACTTCACACATGAAAAAAAAGCTTAAACAAGTTCATGTGGGGAGATAGTAACTCGTTTGCAGTGGTAAACAACATGCCCTCCCTAATAGCCACTATACTGCAGAGGCAATAAAAATAAGTACTTTTATTATGCCAGTGAATAAGGTATGAGGAGTCTGTGTAATATATTTCTCAACAAATAGTGCAATTAGAGACAACTTGGATAAAAACACTAATTAATGAATTACATGACCCCTCATACAGAAACTATGCTGTATAGACTGAAACAAAACAATGTTGCATGGGCAAACGCAGTATCTAACTAAAAACTATTGTTATTAATTAGATGTATGCGAGTTCGATTTCCCAAGGCAGCAATAAAATTTAACCGAACATGTTAAAATTCGTAAAAGTGTTAAAACTAAGTAATATATATATATATATATATATATATATATAAAATGAATGTTATGGTAGTTTCACATATGGAATTTGGTTGAGGAGAGTTAGCATTTCAACTCAATTGTCAGCTATGCTTTTATCTTTCAGTTGCGCCATCTTTTGTTAATACCGCACCAATCATATGCACGTTTTAATAACCTGCCTTTGCTGTCTGTTCCACGTTAGGCTTAATTACCGTAAAGGGAGAAAAGTCACAAAAGAGAAAAATGTTCCTGGTCCGGGGATTCCCTTATTCAGGTAATATTCACTAATTTCATGTTATCAGTCTGTGGTGTGCCAGTATTGGTAAGTGGCGATATTATTTGATCTATTCTATGTTAAAAAATTTAACCCTGAGAGGGATAAGTGGCTGATAAAAAAAAATGAAAAAAAATTCCTGCAAACAATCAGAAGAAGCAGAAACAGACTCAAAAAAAAAAAAAAAAAAAAAAAAAAAAAAAAAAGAGGACAGTATTTCATATTTTACCAGAACAGCCCGCATCGTCTTCAGAACCAAACGGTAAGAGGCAAAAAATGTAATATATGCATTTGATTTTTGCAATATTAGCTGTATATGTTTTGTATTGAATATAAATACAATAAATATTATAATATATCTCTATTACGATTTTTTTTCGAGGGGGGCCGTGAAATATTTTAATTTTTGCAAAGGGGGGCCCTGACATCCAGAAGTTTGGGAAGCACTGCTCTATAGTAAACAAATACACATATAAAATGTCTTCAGATTTAAATGATGCATGCAATACTTTTATCTCCAGTAAAAAAGAATCAAGCCATTAATCAAATAAAACAAATGGCAAATGCAATAAACAACCATAAATTTTAAGTTCTATTACAATGTATATATTTCAATATCCATTAAAAAAAAATTGTGTGAAAATGACCATCCAGTCATGTTCTGGGAAGTTACTGAACATAGAATTCTCAGCAAAGAAAAAGTTTATGTGGAACTATAAAGCTAGTGATTATGACAAACTTAGGTGGCAGCTTGGAGCAGTGTCATGGCATAAGCTCAAAGGAAAGAATGTTAGTAGTGCATGGGAAGCTGTCAAGGATTGTTTGAGAGGCAGTATTGGACTGCATACCCAAAGTCAGGAGGATAAGCCAAGTAGAGATTAAATGAATGAGTAGTGATATAAAGCAGGAGTTGAAAAAAAAAAAAAAAAAAAAAAAAGTGAAAGCCTTATGGAGAAGAAATATAAACAAAAGGTGATTAGCATGTTCATGAACAAGACAAAGCACAAGCAAAAAGAGTGACTAGTATGGTAAAATAGGCTAAATCAGATTATGAGAGAAAATTAATTAAGGAAGCCAAAGTAAATCCAATAATTTTTATGCTACAAATCAAGTAAGGGAAAGAATGATTATAGGAGAGTAACGAAGGTAGTAAGTGATCACTTTGTGGTGTATCACCAAGGTAGAGACTTTGCAGTTACTGATGTGAGAAATGAGGTAGACAAACTGGACATGCTCCAGTTTAACTGGTCTAACAGCTCCTATCTAACTGCATGACAAAAAACTTTGTCTGGCAGTACCTTTAACAAAGTTGTTTAACCTAAGCATCAGTGCTCTGGCAAGGCTCCAGGGAAGTGGAAAGACACCATTACATAAAGGCACCCCCAAGAGTGATGACTAAAGTATTCAAAAAGTTGATTAGAAATATATACACGTTTGCACAAGAATAATGTTTAATTTGGCAAATATTTCGGTCTGAATATTACAGACCATCTAAAACTATTTAAAACTATTCCTATGTAGGAATAGTTTTAAAAAACAAAGTGAAATACGAACAATTGATCATTCACACATAGAATGAGCCACGTGATGTCATATCGCTAGGTATTAGAAGAGTAAACATTTTTAAAGTCATAAATAAAGATATTAAGTCAGAAATTCATATAATAATCTTAAATAACATTAGACTAATATAGGAAATTTACAAAAAAAAAAAAAAAAATTAATGTGTTATCCTGATTTTTTTTTTTGTAAATTTCCTATATTAGTCTAATGTTATTTAAGATTATTAAATGAATTTCTGAATTAATATCTTTAATTATGACTTTAAAAATGTTTACGCTTCTAATACCTAGCGATATGACATCACGCGGCTCATTCTATGTGTGAATGATCAATTGTTCGTATTCCACTTTGTTTTTTAAAACTATTCCTATGTAGATGGTCTGTAATATTCAGACCGAAATATTTGCCAAATTAAACATTATTCTTGTGCAAACGTGTATATATTTCTAATCATTATGTCACAAGTATGTTAAAAAATCAAATTCAAAAAGTTGGTTTAAAGGTAAAATTCAGGAATGGGTAGAGATAGAATGTGGTACTCTATGGGAAGCAGCATAGCTTTGTAAAAAGCATACCCTGCCTTAGTAATTTATTATGCCATCCCATAGCCGCCATAGCACAATTGGAAGAATAGCGGAACATTGCACCCTTCAATTGGAAAGGACCTGGGATCGATTCTCGTTGTGACGAGGGGGAATCCTTATAAGGGCTTTTTCAGTTGAAGGTGAGTTAGTCGATCTCATATGGTGGTAGGAGGGTTTTTCTCCCAGAAATTCAGGTTTTTCATCCCGCGTACAGACAAATCGGCCTTCAGGACACAAGCAATTTACAGACCAAAAATACTGTTGTTGGTGAATGATGGGCGATAGATGGCATTGATGGTAGTAGTGTCGTAGTTGGAGAATTAGGTAGTAGTGGAGAGGATGAGATGTATTTAGCGAAGTAGTGTGCCCTCCCATAACGAGTCCTTGGACTCCTTGAAGGTGTCACGTAATAATAATAATAATAATCCCTCTCAATCCATGCCACCAGCTTTCTCTCCATTCTGATTTGCTCTAACTTTTGTAATAGTTTTCCATGCAGTCGATGGGGAGTAAAATGTAAAATCTAGGTGAACAATGGTAACTAGTGGAGTGCCTCTGGGCAGCACTGTACTAGGACTATTGTCTTTAATTTGCATATTAATGATACAGGGAATGATTTAAGGGAAATATTCAGTTGTCTGTTGATTATGCAAAACTGGGAAAGGACAGTAGTTGATAAAGATGATGTAGATATCCTTCTGGCTTAAATAAATTGGCATCATGAGCAAAGGATAATGGTTGTCAATCAGGTGTTATGAAATGTAAGGTTACACACTTCTGGAAGAAAATATTACATATTTTGTATTGTACTGATGGCATTTGATTGCAAGCAATTGACGAAGCTAGGGATTTTGGGGGGGGGGGGGTTATAATAGTTCAAACTTGGATAATGAAAAATACACTAACAAGTAATAGGGAGGGTTATTATTCCTCTTCGTAAGGCTATGATTTGGCTGCATCTTGACTACTGTGCATAATAAATGCATAAAATGTGGTCAACTGGGTTTCTTGGGGATGAGCAGGTGGCAGAGAGGATTCAGAGATGAGTAACCAAGCTGGTGACAGGTCTGTGGAATACTCAAATATGAGGATAGATTGATGGTATGTGGGTTGTAGAGTTTAATTGATAAGTGAAGGAGGGGGGGTGAACACAACATAATCTTATTAGTTATTAAAGGGCTTGTATAACATTGACACAAATGAATTTTTTTTCAATACATGACAAGCAGGGAGGGAACAAGGGGTCATACCTGGAATTTGCATGAAAGTGTGGTCAGTAAGGGTGTGCAAATTAGAAGTTTTGTTTGGAGAGAGTGGTGAGTTAGTGGAATGGATTACCAGAAGTCCCTACAATGGATGAATTTAAGGAAAGGTATGAGAGGTATTGTGTGGATAACAGTTAATGTGGGTCTCCCTTGATAAGTTTTGACTCCATGAAGGTAACCCGTATAACAGTAATAATAATAATAATAAAATATAAATTTTGATTATGAAATCCATGAGTGCTAGAAACTTATGCTGCAGGAGCACTATGCAAAAGGACTTTCTCAAGAAATGGTTGAACATAGGGAATTAAATATTTAGATACCCAATTTCTCATGCAGAATAATACTCAAACATCGTGTAGATGTTTGAGTGTTATTTTATACTCTTCAACAAAATCATATAAGATTTTATACTTTTTAATATCATGAAAATTATATAAGATATGACTAGATTTTTTGGAAAAAAAAAAAAAAAAGTAAAATATTTAATTATAATACATAACTGAAAGAGAATGAAGCAACAACATACAGGCCCCATGACACAAATAATCCTTTCTTTTAAGAGGCGAGAATAAATGTCATATGCTCTTTCCCCTCTTCCTGTTTGCTCTATAACTATGGGGATGAGGGGTTGAAGTTGTAAGGATGAAAGAGATAAGTACCTAGATGAGCATCTTCCTAAAATCCCTCCTAACAATTGATTTCTTTTCAGTAACTGTTAAAAAAAAAAAAGGATGAATAATAGATTCAATTACTGTTCACCAAAATATATGCATTACATTTTATTAAATATACAAAAAAAACATATCACTTTATAACAAACTCACATGAAAGGAAAATATTAAAAATTAGTTGTACTATAGTTTCAAAGTATACCTTTTGTGCATTAAAGAAAGAGGGAGAGTAGTTCAATCTCCTGCAATGTGCAGTCTGAGAATAAATAGATAAGTTTGGATATTAATTAAACTTAACTTTTTTTTCTCAAATTGCATGTTGCAGGAGACTGAACTACTCCCACTCAGTCACAACCAAACCAGACAACTGGTTTGGTTGTGATTGAGTGGGAGCAGTTCATTTGCTTGTGATATCCTATATTTCCATTTGGAAGTTATAGGGTATGAAATATTTTTCCAGTTTATTATTTAGTGTTCTTTGTGTATGGAACATTTTTGTTCTTTGAATTATTGCAGCCACCATATCTGCGCTTAATGATTCATTATTAGAATAGTTGTCACCGGGTAACAGAAACACTAGCAAGCAAATAGTAGGCATAGAGGGAAGGAGAGCTGGAAAGATCTAATAAACTACTGAGTTAAGTTCTCTAATCTCGGAAAAGTTTTTATGTGCATCTTTACTACTCTCCAAGGAGGAACTGTGAAGTTAATAATTGAAATACAGTTAATGTATCAAGCCTTCATAGATCAGTGAGAATATTCTGTGTTTAACGAGAAGCAAGTGATATATGTTCAAGGAACAAAACAGAATCTGCAGTAAAGTTCTTTTTATTGGAAGTGCAATTGGAACTGCTAAATTAATTTGTTCCTATTATCTGAGCAATTACTCTTCATGCCTACTTCAGCAGAATGAAAAGAAAACATGCTTACTGAAAGAAGACATGTGCAACTGCAGTATATTAGTTAAGTGAGGCCTTTTAACTTTGTAGCACTCCAAGGAATTTGAGGAAAAAAAAATTAATAAATGAATGAATGGACAAAAAACAATAAAATAAGTATTGCAAAGGAAGTTCCCATCTGGCCAAATGAAACCTATGTTCAGTTTGTTTTGTAAGGTATCTGATGTTATCTTTCAGAATTATATTTAAGTGTGAGTTAGAGAATGAAAGATCTATATATTTGAGCTCATACAGAGTAATCTTTAGAATGGCCATTTAATTATTTGTATGGATTACGAAGTTAGAAATTAATGCACTAATTTCAATTCTATAGAGAATAAGGAATGTTGTGAGTGATGGTGAGGATGTGTTAAAAGAGAGGTCTGGAACATGTCACTTGGAATGCACTTGAGGATAGAAGAGAGCTATGTGCAAGTGATGGACTGCATTTGAACATGGAAGGGTATAGACATCCAGAGAGATTGTAGGTTCTCAGAGCAAGTGAATATGTTAGGGCAGGGAACAAGAGATGCCAAGGTGTATGGGAGCAGGTATGACCTCTTGTGGGAAGAGTAACTTAGGAGATGGAAGGATGTATGGTATGTAGAATCAAGTAGAGTCCAGAGAGAGAATAATAATAGGTGCAGAAATGGTGACAATGCATTGGTGTTTCTTTATACAAATGCTAGGTGTATTAGGAATAAAGCAAATTGGTGACATTGAGAGCCTCAAGCCTGTCTTAAGATTATTGAAATTAGTGAAACGTAGTTGATTAAAGATGATGTTCTGACAGGAATAGAAGGGTATAGAATTTTTCAGCAGGATAGGAAAGGCAAATGGAGTGGTGAAGTCTTATGATAAATTATGAGTAAAGTACTCTCAGAGTGGAGAATTTGGAATGAAATGGCACTAATAGTTGTAAAAGCATATGGTGTGAGGTGTAGGTGAGCAGGACAAGATATTTAATGGGATGCTATTATAAGCCAGAGAAAAGAGAGGGTGACAAGCAGGAAATGCTTAGGCAGATCAGTTTAGTGAGTACAACGTGAGTGATCATCATCAATTTCCTGATATATATATATATATATATACTCTCAGCAGGTGTTCAGGCTATTATGACAGCACATGATTAGGTTTATATTATTATTAATCTCCTATTAACAATTTTCCTCAAATTAATCTGTTACTTGTCAGCACTCCAATAAAGTCGTATCCAACACTGTGTGCTTCAAATGCACTTCTGATTGAATCAAACCATCTAGACTTTGGCCTTCCTCTGGGTCCCCTTTCCTGCCATCTTGGCATCAAATATCTGTTTTGCTAACCTTTCCTCACTCATTCTATTTAAGTAACTATACCACCTTAGATTAGCGCTACTTACACATTCTTGAATGCTAACAACATCATGTTCCTTTCTAGTATCTTCATTTTTAATATGATTCTGCTACTGATGAAATCTGTTCACTCTCCAGATTTTTCTCAGAATTCTGATATCTGTTGTCTCTAGTCTTTGATTAAGTATTTTATTTCTAACCCAAGCCCTCAAATCCATAACTTAAAACTGGTTTGAAGACTTGTATATTGCTAGTTTTGTTTTGTTTTGGATAATCTTTCTTTTATTCCATATAAATTTATTCAATTGGTTCCCCATATGCTTATTCTGTTGTCTATTTCCAAGTTTAATTTGCCATCTTCACTAAAACTGTGCCTAAATAGATGAAATATTTTACTTGTTTTATAGGTTCCCCATTGAGAACGCAGCTGAAGTTTTCTATATTCCTGTCTATTTTCATGCCAAATATGTTCCATCTGTTATGCAATTTAATTAGAGAACCCTTGCAGTCAGTCTCTCCTCCTCATCATCTCCATGATGTCACATTCACAAGGATGAAAGACCTCTATGAACTGCTCATTCAATATATCAACTATACCCTCCACAGCACTTGTCCTTATATAATTTTCTCCAATCAGTGCCATCCTATAATAATCATTTTTGCTGGCTACATATCAAAAAACTCCCTATGATTTATTTTGAGTTCATTAGCTAACTGCTGCTCATACTGAACTTTTGCTACACTTACCAACCAAGTCACCATGTTGATTATTACCACTCCTCTTATGTTGCCTCCACAATGCCTTTTTTTTCTCTGCATTGCATGCTTAATTTCAACCATCTATTTCTTACTTATGATAAATTATGAGTAAAGTACTCTCAGAGTGGGGAATTTGAAAAGAAATGGCACTAATAGTTGTAAAAGCATATGGTGTGAGGTGTAGGTGAGCAGGACAAAATATTTAATGGGATGCTATTATTTACCTTATTTAACTTTCTGCCCTTAGGAATACATTTAGATTTTGCTTCTACTAGACAGTTCTTAAATATCACCCAAGCAACATTGATCTCCTTTCCACCCAACTTCTCATTCCATCCTTTCAAATCACAAATACTGCTCCTGAAAAAAGCCTCACGTTCTGCAAAATCCAGTGACCTGGATTTTTGTGTAGGGTTACACCATCAGTTCTATTGATGGTTACACCATCAATAGAACTGATGGTGTAACCCTACACAAATTTTGGCACTGCTCTATCCTCATATCAGCAGAAATCTCAGGAAACTATGGCAGAGAGTGCCACTGTTGCTTTATCTACATGTGACTGACCTTGTTTTCTACGTAATTTCATTCCTAGTCTTTGCTGACTGTGTGTTCAAAGTGCCTTTGATAATTCTAGCTTGAGATGGGTAGACATTGGCATATAAATATTTAATTTAGTTATTAAATTATTTATTTTCATTTCAGTTGTATGTAGTTTTTATTCCAAAACTTCAACATAAATCACCATAATAGCTACAGAAACTTGAATATGGAAATACAACTTCCTTTGATTTCTGTTTCTAAGTTATCTCTATCTATTGTGTTTGAGAGATAGATTACTGATTATCTCCTTTAATTCCTGCTTGGTTATTTGTTTTGCATTATGTAGAAAACAGAAGATGAATATTTTTCTTATCTCCATAGGCCTAGATGTTGTATTTTGTTCATTGCTTGTTCCTCCCTGAGCTTTTAATTTGGTTGTAAATGGGCTTGGTGGATTTTGTCTCTGCTGTTTAATATAATTGTGAAGTTTACTGTTTAGTTTGCCAGTTTCAATGTTACTGCTATTATTCTTCCCTTTTTGGCCTCTTCTAGAGGATGTAATTTTCATGGAGAAGTTGGTTGCCAAAATTATGGTTGTCCTCTAGCAATGTTACTTTCACTACTTCAGTAGATTATGACGTTGTACATTCTCTTCGTTTTCTTGATTTCTGCCAACTTGGGTTATGTTTGTTTCCTGGAGGATGTAATTTTCATGGAGAAATTAGGATGCTGCAGCCAGAAATAGATTTCTGGCTGCAGCATCCTAATTTCTGCACAAATGTGTTGGATTGTTTTAGGCTTGTTAGCATACACCTTTTCTTTCAGGTAACCCCACAGGAAGAAGCCAGGAGCCGTCAGATCGAGAGAACATGATGGCCATATTAATTGCCGATCTTTGCAAAATTATTTGCTTGCATAATCGAAAACCGATTTGCAAAATAAAATTGCACAATTTTAGTTCGTTGTTGGGTTGTGAACTTATTCATATTTTCAACCCTTTCATGACTTATGAGTCACCCTATAGTAATGCATCGCCTTGCATTCAGGTTAAGTTACTCATTACTAGTTGCTAGGGTATTGTCTAGCAACTGTATTTCAAGACTATGCTTGTTGCTCTTCTTGGCATTAGTTTTATTGAAAGAATTTTTTTTTAATTCCTTTGTTTTGTTATTATTATTTTTTTTTTAGTGCATTTGAGTTCAACTGTAGCTTATTGCTATTTCTACGTTTTCCTCTCTCTTACACACACACCTTGCCTCCTACATTTGCTGCCCATTTTTAGTGCCTTCTTTTCTGTTTCTGACTCTTTTTCTAAATGCTTATTTGTATTTTTCACAGTTTTTTTTTTTTTTTTGTGTGGAATCATAGTTGTCTCCATTAAATAATTTAGATATTCTGCTATCTTTATTTCTCAACATGTAGTTGTGTCATTTTCACTATTTCAGTTTCTATGTTTCATGGCTGTTTCTATTAGATCATTTTCAGTTTAAGTATGAAAGGATCTTTCTTTTTCAACATCATTCATATGTTATGTTTTGATGGTCTTTATTTGGTGTTGTTATATTTCTTATTGAATGCATTGAAAAATGTTTGAATTTGGCCTTAGTAGTCCCTATGATCTTCGATGCCACATTTTTTTTTTTCATTGTGAATCAGTGATGCCATTTTCAGCTGTGAAAGTTCATATACATGGGATGTTTATTACATTCCCATACTTTTGAAAACCCTTTTCCAGAATTTCCACAAGTACACTTCTTATAGTAGTTGGTTCAACATTTCGTGAGTCAAGCATGGCGCACGTGTGTAAGAAGAGCTCCAGATTGAGATAAGTATTCTTGGAATAATTAAGTATATATGAGTGTTTGTTTGAGTAAGAGTTGCTGTAAAAGTTGTGCACTACCATTATTATTAGTGTGGGGGATTTTGTTTTGCTTAAACTTAATTACAAATTCATTGTTATTATTAGACTTTAGAGTGGTAACCAGCAGATTAAACATGGTGGTGGCTTTGTCATCCCATGACTTTAATTTAGATTTCAGTCTTTTCATTAAGTGTGTTATATGTATTCTATTCTATAGTCAATTGACTTTGTAGTTTATAATAACCTAAAAATAATGAATTCCTTCTATAAACATAAAGACATACATAAATATACTTGGGCAGCAAGAGGATGGAAATCAATATTAGATTACTTCATATTAAATGAAAAGACATCAAAATTTTCACTAGATGTTAAAGTTCACAGAGGATATGAAATAAGCAGTGACCACTTCCTTGTTAAAATAAAATTAAGATTACCACCTAAATGGCTACAAGTAACAAGAACAGAAAGAAAAATTGAAACATTTGTTTATAAAACTAGACTATTGAATGACACAAATGTACAATGGCTATATGAACAAAGAATTAACCAATATCTAGATAAAATAAAACAAAATGAAGAAATAGAAATAGAATGGCTTAATATAAAAACGATACTAAATGCAGCAGCAAATGAAAGCTTAGGAAAGACCAAAAAATTCAATAAAAGAAAAAAACTGAAGATCTGGGATGATACAATCAAAGAAATAATCAAAAAGAAAAAAGAAGCCTATCACAAATGGTTAAGCAGTAAAAGATTAGAAGATGAAATAGAATATAAAAGAATAAGAGCCATAGCTAAAAGAGAAGTCAGAAAAAGACATAGAGAATCATGGAATAAATTTGTTTCTAATTTAGAACATGATTTATATAAAATAAGACCCAATGTATACAAGATTTTGAAACACCTAAATGCAGATACCAAAGAAAACATAAAATTAAACACTGAATTGAAATTAGAAGAATTTCTAAATTACTACACAGAACTGTGGACAGACAAATATTTTAAAAAAGACAACTGGCAAACAATTAACGAAAATGAAAAGGAAATAACTGAAGAAGAATTAGAAATCAGCCTGAAAGAAACAAGAAACGGAAAATCACCTGGAGAAGATAAGCTAGGTTCAGAACTATATAAATACGCAGGAACAAGATTCAAAGGAAGACTCTTATTATTATTAAATAAAATTTACTCAACTGGTATCCCCCCAATAGAATGGAAAAAAGCAATTGTGATTCCTATCTTTAAGAAAGGTAATAGAGATGACCCTAAAAACTATAGAGGTATCAGTATACTAAATTCATGTTACAAAATATACAGCAGAATCTTAAATAACAAACTAATGAAATATTCCGAAAACTTTATTCTAGAGGTGCAAAATGGATTTAGAAAAGGACGATCATGTATAGACCCAGCCTTCTGCCTAAAATTAATAATAGAGAAAAGAAGAGAATATAATTTAGAAACACATATTGCATTTATTGACTTTGAAAAAGCATTTGACAAAGTTAAAAGAAACATATTATTTAACATATTAAAAGAAAGACAAATACCAAATAATATCCTAAAAACTGTCACAAGTATATATGAAAATAATCAAATACAAATAACATTAAATCATGAGCTATCATATACAAGAGAGATAAACCAAGGGGTCCGACAGGGATGTCCCCTCTCAGCAACTCTTTTTAATATCTACTTAAATGAAATAATAATAAAATGGAGTAAAAATTTACATCAAGGAATTAAACTTTCACCTACAGTTAACTTAAACACTCTCCTCTTTGCAGACGACCAAATAATAATTACAAATTCTGAAGATAACTTACAGAAAGCTATTTTAAATCTAAATGAGATATCCAAAGATTATGGTATGATAATATCAACGGAAAAATCAAAAACTATGGCCTTTAAAGGACAAGATCCAGCAAGAACTAAAATAGTATTAGATAACAAGATCTTAGAACAGGTGAATTCATTTAACTACCTAGGATGTATGATCACTTATGAAAATGAAAAAGATATAAACATAAAAATTGCAAAATATTTAAAAATAACAGGAGTAATTAACTCTATATTTAAACCAAACCTAGTTCAAAAACAAACCAGGCTAAAAGTATACAATACATTACCCCTACCAGTCTTAATGTATGGAAGCGAAATCTGGACAATAAAACAAAAAGACAAACAAAGATTAACAATAGCAGAAATGAAGTTTATGAGAAAAACTGCAAAGTATACCCCATTTGATCACAAAAGAAACGAAGATATTATGAAAGAATTAAACCAAGAACCAGTAATTGAAAAAATTAAAAAATATAAACATAGATGGATGGAACACGTTCAAAGAATGAAAACAGAAAGATTACCAAAACAAGCCTTAAAGTACAAGCCATTAGGAAAAAGAACACCAGGACGTCCTCTTAAACGATTCAATGATGACTTCTAAGGCTGGAACAGGCCATACTAGGCCTAAATCCTTGATACGTATGATGATGATGATGATATGTATTCTATTGATTACATAAATGATTTGTAGCTGTTTAGTGTTAGTAGCGAGAATATCGTGTTAAAATGAGTGCACGTTTGAAAGAGAAGAATGGCGTGAGAGAGGCAAAAGAATGTTAAAAAATCAGTAAAAAAGAAAACGAGCGATTTAAAAACCGTAATGGATGTTAATAAGGTCGAAAGTGAGGCGAGAGTGGTGGAAGAAAATGAAACCGAGAGAATGAATGATGGAAATGGCGTGATGCAGGAATCGAAAGTGGAAAAAATCGAAAGAATGAATGATAGCGAAAGTCAGACACATCTTGGACCGAAAGTACAGAAGCACAGAAGGATGAATGAGAGTGAAAGTGAGAAGAGGGTGTGTCGAGAGTTAGAAAATTAAAAAGAATAAATGATAGAGAGAATGTGACGTGAGATTCGGAAGTTGAATTGGATTGGATGAGGAAAGAGATGAAATGGATGCAGAATGAAATTAAGAAAATTCGGGTAAAGACTATTACAACTAATCATGATGGCATGAAAGAGTTAACGAAAGATGAGCGAGTGGTGTTATATGGCGACTCCATTATTAAAGGTGTGCTGGATGATAGGATGCACAAGGTATATTTTCCAGGCAGTAAAATGAGTAGAGTGATTGAGGCACTGGATATGAGGAGGGAGCGAGCAAAGGAGTTGATGGTTTTAATCGGCACGAATGATTTGACAGAGGACAAAGAGCAAGTCAGAATGGATGTCAGGAGGCTGCTTAGAAGGATAAAAGAGAATGGTGTGACAGGAAGGGTAGTCAGTGTGTTGCCCAGGTATGACTATGGTGAGATGAGGCGGAGAGCAAGGATTATGAATGATATGCTGGCTGAAATGTGTGAGGAGACAGGAGTACGGTTTGTTAATGTGTGGAATGAGTTTGAAGGACAAAGTAAACTGTATGGGAGCGATGGACTGCATTTAAGTGTTATGGTGTGAGTCGCTTGGAGAGACTGCTGCTGGAAGGTAGAGAAGTGAGTAGAGTGAGAGAGAATGAATCAGATCAAGCAGGAAGTGATGTGGAAGAGCAGGAAAGTAAGACAGGAGAGATTGAAGAGGTGGTTATGAATGAGGAAGTGAGTGGTATGAGTATAGAAAATGAAAGAATGGGTGTGCAAGAGGAGCAGGGAAACAGGAAGGCTCAGATTGGACAGGGGTACATAGTGAGAAAGGTGGATGCTCTGAGAGGAGGTGAGAACATGTGTAGACAGGAAAGGAATGGGATGACCTGGGATCAAGAGGAAACAGTTGGAATTGAAAATGGTTTTAAAATGAATAAGCAGAAAGGGAAATGGAGAGATCACATCGAGTGAGTGGTATCAGTGGACCTAGCTATAGATCCAGAAATGCACTGTTGTGTTTGTATACAAATGCTAGAAGTATAAGAAACAAGGCAAATGAAATGGTTGCATTAATTGCGTCTGTTCACCCAAAGATTGTTGGAATAAGTGAGACATGGTTCGAAGAGGACGACATCCTGACAGGAATAGAGATGGAAGGTATGATGTGTTTCGTGAGGATAGAAGGGGTAAAAAGGGAGAGAGGAGTGCTATTGATGATAGATAAAGAGTTATGTCCATACAAAGTAGAGATGCAAGAGGGAAATAGTACCAGTGGTTTTGAAGCAGTATGGTGTGAGATAGAGGTGAATGGAATCAAATACTTGGTTGGATGTTGTTATAGACCAGGCAATGTGGATGGTCATGATAATGAAATGTATAATCAAATTAGCCAAGCAAATAAGAAAAGGGTGATCATTATGGGTGATTTTAATTATGACAATATAAACTGGAATGATGAGATAGCAACTGGAAGTAGGGAAAATGAGTTTCTTGAGTTTTTGAGGGATAACTACCTCAGACAGCACGTAACAGAGGGCACGAGAGGATTGAGGATCTTGGATTTGGTCATTCATCAGAGGATGTAATTATAAATGAGGTTTCAAATGATCCACCAATTGGTGAGAGTGACCATGAGGTGATTACCTGGGTGGTTGCCAGCAGTGTGAGGACCTCTGTGAGAAAAGGGTATATGTGGAACTACAGGGGGGGGGGGGTGATTATGAAGAACTCAGGAGACAGCTTGCAGGTGTAGCATGGAATGAGGAGTTAGCTGGAAAAGAGATCAATGCAGCTTGGGGGATTTTCAAAACTATCTAGCAGATGCAATGTCTAAATGTATTCTAAGGGTGACAAGGTTAAATAAGGTGGTATCAGATGGATGAATAAAGAGATTAAGCATGTGAAACAGAGAAAAAGGGCATTGAGAGGCTGCATAAGAGAAATGGAAATAACAAATTCCATGAGGTCTATAAAGACCAGGCAAGGAGGGTGACTTGGTTGGTGAGGGTAGCTAAAGAGAGGTATGAACAGCAGTTAGCTAATGAAGCCAAAAAGAATCCTAAGGAGTTCTTTTGATATGTAGCCAGAAAAAGAAAGAATGATTATGGAAGGATGACATTGATAGGAGAAAATGGTATAAAGACAGCTGTTACAGAATGTATGGTGGAGATACTTAATGAGCCATTCATAAAGGTCTTTCAATCTTGTGAATGTGACTTCATGGAGAGATTGAGAGCAGTAGATGATGGGGAGGAGAGACTGAATGTAAGTGAGCAAGAGGTGTATGGGGAGTTGAGTAAACTAGATGTTAATAAGGGTGTGAGAGTTGATAATATATCACCATGTATTCTGAAGGAATGTGCCAGGGAGTTGATACCTGTCTTGACATATTTTTTTAATACGAGTCTTGTACTCGGTCAAGTCCATAAGGAGTGGAAGGAGGGCAAGATTGTGCCACTTCATAAAGGAGGTGATCGAACTCAAGCATCAAACTATAGGCCTATCTGTGTGTCAGGTGTTGTGGTTAAGTTGTTGGAGAAGCTTGTGAGAACTAGGATCCAGAGTTGGGTTGACAACAATGGTATTATCTTTGATAGACAGCATGGATTTGCTAAAGGGAGGTCATGTTTAGTAATCTACTTACTTATTACAATAAAGTGACTGCTTCCTGGGACAGAGCAGAAGGATACATAGTAATATACTTAGATTTCGCAAAGGCTTTTGATAGAGTACCTCATGATAAACTGATAATCAAACTAGAGCAGATGGGGTTGGATATTAGATTAGTGCATTGGATTGCAGACTAGCTATCTGATAGGTATCAACAAGTTGTGTATGGGGGAGCGATATCCAGGAAAAGGAAAGTCACTAGTGGTGTGTTTCAGGGATCTGTTTTGGGGCCACTGCTGTTTAACTTGTATATTAACAATATAGGTGAAGATTTGGATGGAGATATTCAGTTGTTTGCAGATGATGCAAAGTTGGGATGAACCATGAAGAGTAGTGAAGATGTTGTGGCCTTACAAGAAGACTTGAATAAATTGAGTGATAGGGCAAGCAAAATGCGAGTTCAATGTTGCAAAATGTAAGGTTTTAAAATTTGGAAAACAAAGATGGGATGCAGAATTTATGTTTGGTGAGTTGTTGGAGGTGGAAGAAATAAGAGATCTGGGGGGTGATAGTGGATAAGGATCTGAAATTTAGGGGACACAGCCAAAATTGTGAAGACAACACAAAGGCTTCTGGGAATGATGCGGAGGACACTGAAGTGTAGAAGCAGGGAGATTCTTGTTCCGTTGTATAAGGCTTTGATTAAGCCACACATGGACTATTGTGCCCAGATTTGGTCACCTAGTTTTCAGAAGGATGAAGAGATGTTGGAAAGGGTTCAAAGGCGATTGACTAAGGTAGTTTCTGACCTCTGGAATGTCGAGTATGAGGAAAGATTGAGAAGATGTAATTTGCAGAGTCTGGTGGACAGGAAGAAGGGGGGGAGATATGATAGAGACCTACAAGTTGGTAAGGGGTTGTTATAGGATCAATGCTGGAGAAATTCTACAGAAAATAGTAGGAGATCAGGGGAGAACCAGAGGTCATCCCTGGAAACTGTATAAAGAGGGTGCGAGTAGGGGAGTGAGGGGCAGGTTTTTTTTCATTCAGAGTTGTGAATGTTTGAAATGCCTTGCCTGAGAGTGTGGTATCTGCAAGAAGTTTGAATGTGTTTAAGGCATGACACGATGAGCTGTGTGTGTGATAAAAGGACTTCCCAGATGAGTCTTTGACTCCATGGGGTCTTGGGGTAATGGTAATAATAATAATATAGTAATTGTATGTGATCCAAATGAAATTACTGTGTAATTTTGAACCTGTAATCAATGATGCATTCTCTTTTAACATTAAGATTGATCCCTTATGTTATCCAAAAAATATATCACTTTCAGCTTGTTAATTTCAATAATGCTTTCATATGCAGTTGTTGTCAAAGTGTTGAAAAATTGGTTGGGAATAGCATACAGGATTGGGTTGATGGACATAAGATTCTCTATGATGATCAGCATAGGTTTGTGAAGGGCAGGACTTGCTTCAGCAATCTGCTTACATTTTATGATAAGGCGATGAATGTGTTGAAATGCCAAGAGAGAAGCTATTCGAAAAGCTACAGTTATATCAAGCAATACTTAGTCTTTATTTGATTTGTAAGTCAGCAGTTAGAATTGAAAGAAGTACAGGAAGGTGGTTTAATGTTAATGGTGTCAGACAAGGATGTACATTATCCCCTCTGTTATTCATTATCTATATGGATCACATTATGACTGGAAAGTGGTATTAAACCTGATATCAAAATTGGAGGTGTTAATCTCAGCTCTTTGCTTTATGCGGATGATGTTATACTTCTAAATAAATCCGCTACAAGTCTGCACGATTCCCGGACTAAATTGAATAACTGTTGTAATAGATATGGTATAAAGGTCAGCATTAAAAAGACAAAGACAATGAAAATATACAGAAATATTGAAAATATCAACTGCATTATGAATGGAGAACCTATAGAACAAGTAAAATGTTTCAGCTACTTAGGCACAGTTTTTAGTGAAGATGGTAAATTAAATATGGAAATAGACAACAAAATCAACAAAGCTGGTATGGTAGGCAGTCAACTGAAAAAATTTATATGGAATAAGAGAGAAATTAACCAAAACACTAAATTAGCTGTATAGAAGACGGTGTTCAAACCAATTTTAACTTATGGATCTGAGAGCTGGGTTAGAAGTAAAACACTTGACCAAAGACTAGAGACTGCAGATATGAGAATCCTGAGAAAGATTAGGGGCATGAACAGATGGCATCAATGGCAATATCATATTAAAAACAAGGATATTAGAAAAGAACATGATATTGTCAGCATCCAGGAATGTGTTAGCAGAACTAATCTCAAGTGGTAATGGTCACTTAAACAGAATAGGAGAGGAAAGATTAGCAAAAGAAGTGTTTTCTGCCAGGTTAGCAAGAAAAAGACCTAGAGGAAGACCAAGATATAGGTGGATTGATACAGTAAAAAGTGCCTTAGAAGACAGAAATATAAGACCTGATAATATTGGAGTCTTTACAGGTAACAGACTGATTTGGAGGAAAATTGTAGATAGGAAGTTAATAATGGTGTAAATTTTTCATGTAGTACTATCATATCCTATACACCCCTTGAGGGTATTTATCAGGAATTTGATGATGATGATTTTCTTGAACTCTGCAAAGGCATTTGATAATTACCACATGACACATTGATGTATAAGGGATCTTACAGATCTAAGCTGCTGAGGATGGGATTAGATAACAGATTGTTAAATGTTGAAGATTGGCTTTCTGAAAGATATCAGCAAGTTGTGTATGATGGAGCAGTGTCTCAATAAAGGAAGGTGGCTAGTAGCATGTCTGGTTCTGTTGTTAGCCCCCCCCCCCTACTGTTTAACTTATTTGTTAATTATATTTCATGTGGACTGACTGGAGGATGTTCAAACATTTGCTGATGATGCAAAGTTAGGTAGGAGTGTTGCTGATGTTAATTCTCTACAGGAAAATTTGAATAGACTTTTAGCTTGGACAGATGAGTGGGATTGTAGCTTTAATATTAATAAATGTAGGGTGTTAGACTTCGGGGTAGAGAGATATAAAACTACATAGTGTATTGGTGGAGCTGTACTTCAGGAAATGGATGAGATTCAAGACCTTGGGGTGGTGATAGACAGTTGACTAAAGTTCCGAGGGCACACTGCAGTCTTTGCAAGTGTTGCAAAGACTGCACATTATATTGCTGCTACAATAAAAAGTACATTCGCACGTAGGAATAAGGAAGTGGTGGTGCTTCTATATAAAGCATTTGTCTAACCACATGAGGATTATTGTGCTCGTAGCCTGGTTTTCATTTGACATTTAGAGGGTCCAAAGATGAATGATCAAAGTGATATCAGGACTCCCAAGTGTTGGTTATGAAGAGCGTTCGAGGGATGTGGATTACAGAGTGGCAGATAGGAGGAAAAGAGGAGATATGATAGAGTACTTCAAGTTATTTAAGAGATTTTATAAAACTAATACAGAAGGAATTATAAAAGAAGTGGATGTTAAGATAAGAGGAACAAGAGGCCATCCCTGGAAGTTGTATAAAGATGTGGTGAAGAAAGGCATGAGATTCTTTACATGGAGAGTTGCTGGTGAGTGGAAGGCAATGGCAGAATGGATTATGAATGCAGGGAGTGTAAATAACATCAAAGTTCGTTATGATAGACATATTGCTAGTTGAGTTGGTCTCCCAAATGAGTCTATTGACACCACAAAGGTTACCAAAATAATAATTAGTAGTTAGTTTTTGTCTACCTTTTGCTCCAGAGTGGTCCATAGCACAGTGTGGCACACACACTCAGTAAGAAAAAGAAGAAAACTGATGCATAGTTCAGATACTGTAATGAGAGATTACCAAAAAAAAAAAAAAAATATATATATATATATATGTAGAAAGTATTTTACCTTGGGTATAATAAATGTTAAGAATACCAAGCAATTTTTTAAACCTGGTTTTACTCCATTTCCCAAGTAAGCAAACAGACAAATAAGTCAAGTTTGCGCCTGCAAGTGATGCAAGTCTAGCTGACCCTACAGGTAGTGCAGGACCAAGGCAACTCGTGGTAAAGGTGGCATGAGCTCTGATCACTAATCTTTATATTTACCCTTAATGCCAAAACACATCTCCAAAAAGGAGATGCATGATGTTTTGTATTAAAGGCAAGAGGCCACTACCCAGACCGGTTTCGACCTTTATTGAGGTCTCATCAGTGG
The DNA here is from genome assembly GCF_054136105.1 of Typopeltis vanoorti. Classification (NCBI taxonomy): domain Eukaryota; kingdom Metazoa; phylum Arthropoda; class Arachnida; order Uropygi; family Thelyphonidae; genus Typopeltis; species Typopeltis vanoorti. The sequence goes on along the minus strand of NC_143551.1, from coordinate 135,900,022 downwards.
GAGCTAGGCTAGAAATACCAAGATTTAGTGATACAAAGCTCATAAGTATTTTACCAGAACAAGTTGCCATAAGGTGTTTTAACCTTATTAAATAAAAATCTCTGGAGGAGATATAAATGTAGAAAGTATTTTACCTTGGGTATAATAAATGTTAAGAATACCAAGCAATTTTTTAAACCTGGTTTTACTCCATTTCCCAAGTAAGCAAACAGACAAATAAGTCAAGTTTGCGCCTGCAAGTGATGCAAGTCTAGCTGACCCTACAGGTAGTACAGGAGCAAGGCAACTCGTGGTAAAGGTGGCATGAGCTCTGATCACTAATCTTTATATTTACCCTTAATGCCAAAACATCACTTGCAGGCGCAAACTTGACTTATTTGTCTGTTTGCTTACTTGGGAAATGGAATAAAACCAGGTTTAAAAAATTGCTTGGTATTCTTAACATATATATATATATATATATATTCACAGGAGTGGAAGGAAATGAAAAACACATTATCCAAAAATTGTATAAGGGTATAATGAACATGGGGAAATAAATCATAATGCTGATTGAGCTGTAGTATCTGTGGGTATGGTGAGTAAAGAATGTGGATAAACTTTGGACACTAGACTAAGTGGTTCTTACTTTTTGAATCCTGTAACTTCAAAGATGTCTGGATAATGATATAGTACATGTAAAATCTACTAAAAACTGTATATGTTATTCATGGATGTAAAATTTAATGTTTTAAGGATACTTGTGACATAAAGACTGAATAATATAATCACGTAAACACAAGAAAGATATTTCATTAACCAAATATTTCGGTCTGGAAATAGAAGACCATCTTCAGTGGCACTACAAGAACAGTTTAAAAAAAAAAAAAAAAATACAAGGTGGAATACTAACAATAGATCATTTAAAAATAGAACAAGCCGCGTGATGTTATATCACTAAGTATTAAATGGAATATTTTTAAGCAGAGACATGATTGAAATAAAGATATTAATTAATAATATTAAATAACAAAATTAATATGAATTAATGAGTTATCCTGATTAGACTTTCCCAGATTTTTGATATAGATATACAGTCATTCCGATTCAGGTTAGGATGATGGAGTAAGGCCTGTACGCTTTCTTTGAATAAACGAAGCACGGGATTGAAACTAACCACAACATCCTTTGGTCAAAAACTCACCTCTTACATAGATCCTGTTATAAATTTGAACGTTTATTCAAAGAAAGCATAGAGGCCTTACTCCATTGTACTAACCTGAATCGGAATGACTGTATATCTATATCAAAAATCTGGGAAAGTCTAATCAGGATAACTCATTAATTCATATTAATTTTATGTTATTTAATATTATTAATATCTTTATTTCAATCATGTCTCTGCTTTAAAATATTCCATTTAATACTTAGTGATATAACATCACGTGGCTTGTTCTATTTTTAAATGATCTATTGTTAGTATACCACCTTGTTTTTTTTTTTTTTTTAAACTGTTCTTGTAGTGCCACTGAAGATGGTCTGCTATTTCCAAACCGAAATATTTGGTTAATGAAATATCTTTCTTGTGTTTACGTGATTATATTATTCAGTTATTCATGGATATCCAGAAGGAACGAGAATAGGATCACTAGCATGGGATCTCTCATGCAAACAGATGCTGGTGTGGTTCTCCAGTACTTTGTTTTCTCCAAACACTGAAGGAAGGATGCAAATCCAAAAAACATATCCAGAGGTCCAAACTAGTACTTAACACTCCTACATACAACTGCAATAAGTACAGTTAAAGCAAAAACTTTAATTTGTTGAACCAATAACATTTTTTTTTTTTTTTGCATGTATATCTGCCAACATTGTCATAAATCATATGAAGCTAAACAATCTGTTTTCGATTAAATGCAACCATTCTGGTGTTTTGGTTAAGAAATCAGTAAAAATAGCACTACAATGCAATAACGATTTTTTGACTGCAAGTTGAACTATACACTGTTTGATGCTTAAATATCAAGGAGTATGTTGTTAGAGAACCACATAAACACTGTCGACAAATTTTTCATCCTAGGGAGCTATGATCTTAGATCCTGTCAAAATTTTAATGCATAAGATAGATGTAAAATAGTTTGTAACCCATGGGATTAATATTGTGAACGCTTTATTGAAGAATCAAGTCTTCGCTTGTGGGCATGCATGTATTGCCGATAAAAATGTAAACTTGTTTACTTGTTATATTTTCATCCCACATGCACGTTTTGAATTATTTAACTAACTGCATTGCTATGTTAGCATCGCTAATATAAAAATCAAAGGACAGCTTTCTATAGCTCCTTTTGCAACGGAAATTTTATAAATTAACTACCTGATAAAGGGTATAACTCCTCATCATAGAGACCAGTTGTATAACAGTTTTTCTTTACAAAATCTTATTAACGTCCCCACTCTTTTAATTTGTTTTATTTTTATTATTTTTTTATTTCACAAAAATAATATTAACACACAACCGGACTACAAACACGTATAAAACAACGCATGGTGTCTTAATGTTGATGCATTTCCTTTTCAGGAGGCCATCTAACGTTCATAAATTTAATTCAGTTAATTGACCTTTTTAAAGCATTTTCAAAATAGTCAATTTGTTAAAAAACAAATAAGTAAATAAGTTAGCTAAGTGTATAATAATATTCACTTAGCTAACCAGGTTACGCAGATAATTATTATTAGTAGTAGCCTTTCATAAGGAGACATAAGTCAAGGATCATAAGGGGGGTGGATACAAATGAACCAAATAATCCTTCCTACCAACTTACAATATTCTACCAAAAGTTATTAAACATCCGATTCAACTGCTGGAAAATAGACGCCACCATGAAATGGATGAATCGGGCGGTAGTAGGGTGTGCAATCTGGAAGAAGCACACGATGAGTGGTTATAATAACCAGTTGCATGAAAAGTCAAAGAGCAGACGAGGAAGGTGATTCGCTTGATAAGAAAAGCAAAAGTGCAGTATGAGCAGCAGTTAGTTAATGAAGCTATAAAATTTTTTTTTTTAAATCATAGGGAATTTTTTCTATATGTGGCCTGTGGAAGAAAGCATGATGATGGAAGGATGTCATTGATTGGTGAAAACGGGGAATGATAACCGCTGCAGAGGATATAGTTGGGGTATTTAATGAGCAATTTATAAAGGTATTTCATTATTGTGAATATGACATCATACAGAACTTGAATGGAGTGGAAAGGGAGGCAGAAGAGGAGGAGCTGCCAGTAAGTGAGCAGAAAGTATGTGAGGAATTGAATAAGCTTGATGTAAATAAGGCTGTAGGAGTTGATATTATATCACCATGTTTTGAGGGAGATGCTCCCGGGAATTAACAACAGTTTTTACATATCTTTTTAACATGAGTATTACACTGGGTCAAGTTCTAAAGGAATGGAAAAAGGGTAAAATTGTTTCCATTCATAAGGGAGGTTAAGACTAGAGCTCTGAATTATATAGGCTAGTCTCGGTGTCTGGAGTTGTGGTTAAACTGTTAAAGATGTTAGCTAGGACAAAGAATCAGAATTGGATTGACAACAGAAAAATACTCTTTGGTGGCCAGCATGGGTTTGTTAAAGGAATATCATGTTTTAGCAATCTGCTTACCTATTATAATAAAGTGACAAATGCATTGGATAAGGCTGATACATGCGTGTTGTATATTTAGATTTTGCAAAAGTGGCTTTTGATAAATGCCAGATGACAAGCTGGAATTTAAATTGAAATGGATGGGGCTAAACAGTAGATTATATTGCTGGATTGGAAATTGGCTGTCTGATATGTATCTGCAAATTTTCTATGGAGAAACGATGTCCCAGAAGAGGAAAGTTACTAGTGGTGTTCCCGGAGGGCCTGTGTTTGTCAATTGCTGTTTAATTTGTATGTAAATGATACTGGGAGAGGTCTGACCGATGATATGCAGTGGTTTGCAGATGATGCAAAGTTGGGGAGAGCCATCAGGAGTACAGTAGATGCCATGGCATTGCAAGAGGACTTGAATACACTGGCTGAAAGGATAAATAAGTGTGGGTATCAATTCAACTTTGTGGAGAGTAAGGTTTTGAAATTTGGGAAGCAGAGATAGGATGCAGGGCATATAATCATGGAAATATCTTGGAAGAGGTAGAGCAAATGAGAGATCTGGGAGTCATTGTGGATAAGGACCTAAATTTTAGGACAAACTGCTAAAATTCTGAGGACAGTACACCAGATAATGGGAATGATGCAGAGAGTATTGACTCATAGAAGTAAGAATGTTATGCGTCCCTCTTTGTTGTTGTTGTGAATGTTATGATTTTTATGTTTTTCCAATACATCTTCAAAGATGAAGATGTATTGGAAAAAGTCCAGAGACGATTGAGGTAAGGTGGTTTCTGGAATGTTGAGTAGGAAGACATATTGTGAAACTGCAATTTGCAGAAATTGATGGATAGGAGAAGAAGGAGAGGCTGAGATGATCGAGATATATAAGGTGTGATATGCTTTCTATTTTGAAGGTAGTTTGTAAACCACCTGTGAAGAGGCCCGTCTATTCCAACATGCCTGAGATTTTCTAACAAGGTTTGATGTGTGAATGTATCGAATGCTTTAGTTAGATCAATAAAGACTACCATAGCAATTTTGTTTTTGTCTAAGGCGGTATTAATTACGTCTGTAAAGTCTTCAAGAGAGATGTTATTCCCTTATTTTTCTGAAAACCATATTGTGTTTTGGGGATAATATTATTATTATTATTATTATTATTATTATTATTATTATTCCTGATACCTCCAAGGAGTCCGAAGACTCATCGCGGGAGGACACCTACAACTGTCTCTACACCTAACCTCTACTACGAATCATCTCCATCAACGCCATCTACCGCCCACCTCCAACACAACTAGTAATTTTTGTCTGTAAATTGCGTGTGTTCTGAAGGGCCGATTTGTATGTATGCGGGATGAAAAACCTGAATTTCCGGGAGAAAAAACCCTGCTACCGTATGAGATCGGCTAACTCACCTTCGATTGAAATCGACCAGATAAAGATTCCTCCCGTCGCGACGAGAATCGAACTTAGGCCTATGAAATGAAATATGAAAGGTCTCTGTGTATGCTGTGAGTTTGTTCAGTATGATCTGCTCCATAATTTGATTGCTAATTGGTAAAGTTGCTATGGGTCTGTAATTGCTGATTAAATTTCTTTTTCCATGTTTGTATATGGGTGTGATTATGGCGGTCTTTAGCATACTTGGTATCTGTCCTGTTTTAAATATTTTATTTATTAATTTTAGTAGGATAGGACTTAAACTAGTTGCATGTTGCTTTATATCTTCGGGTCTTATACCATTAAGGCCTTTGTTCGGTTTGATTTGATGTATTACAGAGAGAAGTTCTGCTTCTTTTATGGTTGGGAACCATGATGTCTGTTTTGATTGTGGTCCAAGTGGAGGGTCACGTTTTGTGATTGGGGATATTTCTGTGCAGTTCTTGGATGGAGTCTGCAAAGTATTGGTTAAAGTCATTTGCTAGTTGTTGGATAGGTTTTGCGTCTTTCATGAAGCTGTGTTTTATGGTTTCGAAGGCTGTGGTGTTGGGAACACAATCTAACATCTCATAGATCAGATGCCAGGTTTGTTTCATGTTGTTTTGTGCAGAGGTTAGGTTAGTCTCTGTAGTAGCTTCTTTTTTCATTTCTGTTTTAAGGCGATTCCTTGTTATCTTATATTCAGTTTTTAAAGCTGTGTTATTTGGATATCGCTTTAATTCTTTCCGTAAAGCGTCCTTTCTGTGTATTTCTAGGATTGAGTTTTGTGTTATCCAAGGAATTTGTGTTGTTTTGGAACGAATTCTGACTTTCTTTGTAGCTTTCTTATATATTTCCTCCAGTGTGAGTTTAATGTTGTTGTATATGATATCTGCTGAATCTAATGCCACGTGTTCCCAGTTTTTTTTTTTATTTCGTGGTTGACTATTTCATTGTCTATTATTGTTTTCTGTCGCTTTTCTTCTGTGGGACATTGCATGGATATTGTCTTGGTGTGCAGGTTTAGAGCGGTTAAGTAATGGTCTGCTACTTTGCACTTTATGACTGATGCAATGTAACTGTTTGGTGGTGCTCGGACGTTTATATGATCTAGACAAGAGGCAGTGATAGTATTTCCGAATATTTCTTCTCTAGTACATGATGTTATTGTTGGTATTAGATTATACATGGATAGCGTGTCTAGGTATTGTACAGTGCTGTTCTGGTTTTCGTTTGCAATATTTATGTTTATGTAGCCAATTATCATTAGGTATTCGGTTGAGCATATTCCTTGGGGTGAAAGCAAGCAATTGAATTCGTGCAAGAATTTTATCATGTATAGGTTTGGTGGCCTGTAAATACCATTTAGTATTATGGGGTGTTGTCTATTGGTGGTATTAGTGATTTCGAGGCAAAGGGTTTCACCGTGCTTAAACTGATAGGCCGTTTCTTTTCTGTTAAGTTTTGTTTGATAAATATTAATATTCCATCCCCTCTTTTTGTTTGTAGGCATGACCTATGTTGTTGGAAGCCTGGAATTTGGAAAGCAGTCGCTTCGTCATTAGTTATGGATACTTCTGTTAGAATCAATATATCAATACTATCAGTAACAATAACCAATGATTTCGGATGCTTCTGATGTTAATATGCAAGATTGGGAGACCTCTCGCTTGTACTGTGTGTTGTTTCCATGCATCAAGCGATTCGAAAGTACAGTTACTGATGTATTCTGGTGTAATTACATCTATCTGATGATTCATATTCATTTTTGTTGTGTTGAGATCTTCTTATTGAACTAAGTTAGAGTCTTTTGTTTCACTCTGGCAACCTATCTATATCTTCCGAGCTTTTTATTTGTATAGACTTTGACGTCTGTGACTTTCTCAAGAATATTTTGCCGTTTTTGATCCATAAAAATTGATACTTTTTTTCTGTTTTTTTTCTTTTCTCGCTTGGTTCAAAAGATTCTGATTGAAAGGTGCCAAATACTCAGATAGAAAGATTGGCATATTGTCTTGCGATGCATTTAAATCCTTGACTACTGTTTTTCTCAGTCTGCTGGCTTTTATGAGATTGTCTCTTGTAGCCTTGTCTCTTGTCAGATGGATTATTACTGGTGCTGGTCGTGGCAAGCCTTGTTTTTTGTTCTTCCTGGGAATTCGATTTATGGTCTGCATATCATTATGCTGTAGGGGGATGTCAATTGCATGGCCTAACTTTAAAACTACGTCTCTGAGATTTTCTGTGGATTCAGCTTCTGGAAGACCGTTTATGACAAGGTCTTCTTTATGTTGATGTTGGTTTAAAATTTCGTATTGTATTTTCAGGGAATTAAATTCTTAACGGAGTTCCTGTGTCTTTTATCAATTTGTGCTGCCTGTCAGTTAGTGCGTCAATGCTAGTTTTGATGTCATTTACTGTTTGTAAGACTTCTTCGACTTTTGAATTATTAAATTTGACAAACTCTTCATATTCGATAATTTGTTTTTGTTATCTGTTTATTCTGTTTATCAAATAATTCTTGGACAAGATCTACGAAGTTGGCTTTTATATTTTCTAAACCTTTTTCTAGTAATAAATTTACGGAACTCAAATTATGACTCACAGGTCTTTTTTTGTTTGTTCAGTTCATCGTCCGATTCTGCCACCGGCGTAATCAGTTGCGTCGTTTCTTTGTTCTCTCTGCAGTATAGGCATTTCCATTCCTCTCGCTTGGCATTGGATTTGCGTTTCTATGTTGTTTCTGAATGTCCGGAACATGTAAAGTGAAGATTCCTATGGCATTTCCTGCAGGTTATATGACTTCCGTCGGACGATAATTCCTTCAGGCACTTGCTGCACTTCATGGATCACCTCTTTTCCCTTGGATAACTCTAAAGATGGCGGCTTCCTTTGTTCTATGTTCGTTAGTGACCACGGTGAACTCTGCTGAATTTTCAGCACACTCAAAATTTGGGTTTCACTTGGCCGATTTCGATGAATTATATATTACTGTCTTCAGCGTGACAAGAAGAGTTACATTGTGACACTTTTAAATTAACAACAGGAGTTTGAACTGCATTAAAGTATAAAAACTGGACCACTGATACAACCATGCAACCGTTCGTATGCCTACATAGCGCCCTCTTCCCTCTTTCCTAATAATAATAATAATAATATTAATAATAATAATAATAATAATAATAATAATATATACGAGACCTTTTACTAGAACTGTCAAAATTAACTTTTTTTTTCCAAATTTTCATTCAATAAAATTGTCATAAAGTGAATGCTTCGTAGATATTATCATACTATCAGTTAAGCATTACCCACCTTGAAATTCCAATCTAGATGCTTTCAAATTTCTTTTTAACTCTTAGTCATAATTTTTCTTACGAAGTCAAACGACTCACATCACACAGTTGCTCTGGGAAATTACTTCGGTCCCTCACTAAATCCTTCAGTTGTAAAAACAAATAAGATATTACAGTAGTATCTTGCTAATCTGAACTAATATAAACTGTGCTCGTTCGGATTAGCGAATTTTCCCCCAAGAGACGACAATAACTAGTGTTCGAGATAAAAATGATCAGATTATAATGATACATCAATTTAATTCTGTAAATAAATGAAACTGATAGAAAAAAGCTAATGTACTGTAATGTAAAACTTAAAAATTCATACAGTATGCAAATTTATTTTAGTAAAAAATTAGTTTGGATGTACCTTCATTGTTGAGGATTCCAATTTAATAATATTGCATAGTTCAGTACATAACTTAATTTGCCTAAAAAAATATCACTTTCTTGTACACAACACACAAAAAAGTTTCACAAAATAACACAAAAAAGTTTTTTATTTCTTTGTAAAAAAAGTCACTGATTTTGATTTGCTTCTTGGAAGCTAAACTTTTTTTTGCATGCTTCTTCTCAGAGGTGCATTAGTAATAAAATTTTGCGGAATGCTGTATCATTCTGCTTTGCCCATTCTATACACAAATTAAAACTGTTAACCACCTCTTCATGTTTTACTTTTTTTTCTCCGAGTTCTTTATCGTCATCATCGTCTTCTAATTCATTCTGTAGCATCATATTTATAATTTCAGCATCTGATTTGATTTCGAATTCACTTTTGTTTCTACCTGTATTTCCATTACTGTATTGTAATAATAATAAAATAAATAATAATAGTTAAAATGATAATCATTAAATAAAAATAATAGTACACAAAATAATAATACGTAATAAATAAAACTTTTTTCTTTCAAACCGCAGTTCGGACTAAAGAGGTTCGGATTAACGAGATACCACTACACTTCAAGAAATCATCACAAAAATCAATCAGTCCAGACGCTATCTTGCTGAACATTTTTCATGTTGTTCCACTAAAATACAAATCAATACAATATAGCAAATTTATCTATATTCTAAAGGCACACAATAAAAAGAAATTAAACGGCCTCTGTAGCTCAGTCGAAATGGTGCTTGCATCCTCTGCGCTTGGTCGCTCGAAGTCAGACTCACGTTCAAGTCTACTCGCCAAGTGGAGGAACTTTTTCTAAACCTTTCTTCGACCGATTCCCGAGTTAGTCGGGCACGGGCAGGCGGGTTTTCCTCCGGGAAACTCTGGTTTTTTATCCTGTAAACTCAAGAAAATCGACCGTGGTACCCACCTTATTTCAGACACTAACATATCTTGTTAGGATTAGGTACCAAGAGATGGCAGCACTTGTTTGCCAGCCTCTTCATCGGTGGCTGCTTTAATTAGTGATAGACATGGGCCAGCTATCTCTGATTGGCTACCGGTGGAGATTGAATTTCCCACTCAGTCTCCAAAAGTTAGATAGGATATAAAGGCCTCACCTACTCCCTATAAGGGAATAAAAGGCATTAGTTGATGTTTTTTTTTTTTGATAAAAAAAATTAAATACCGGTAAACAAATCGCGATCCACGCATTCGAACAGTACCACATTTCCCAAAAGTTACTTGATCTTCAAAATAACAAAACCATGTTAAGTATTTCAGAAACAATAGCTATTAGATGCGACAGCAATTTCATAAACATACATCGCCTCTGTGTGATTTCAAAGAACTGGAAGCTCTACCGCATTCAGATAAATCCAAGATTTTCGTCAATGAGCAACCACTAAAAAACATAAATAATGCAACCATGAGTCTACTTAGCACATACTTTCCCTTTCATTATTTCTTCACTTATTTAAAACGCGGTCGAAACGGCCCATACACTCTAAGACAGGGGTGTCATTTAATAATAATAATAATTATTATTATTATTATAATTATTATTATTATATATTATTATTATTTTATAATATTATATATTATATATTATTATATATTATATATTATTATATATTATATTATATTATATATTATATATATATAATATAATATAATATAATAATATAATATATATAATTATTATATATTATATATTATATAAAAAAATCAATACATAATAACCAACTGGTTATTATGTATTGATTTTTTATGGAAGCTTATCTGGTGTCATCCTCAGATAAGCTTACATTTAAGCTTCGAGGATGAAAGGAAAAAAAAATTAGTTCTCATCCAAGATGTATCATATGTAACCAAATGCATGTAATGTACGTATCACAAGAAAACCAATGTATGTATTATATGTAAACCAATGTACGTAATGTAAATATCACATGTAAACAAATGTAAGTAATGTATCATATGTAAACAAATGAATGTAATGTATATGATAATTGTAACAAATGTATGTAATGTATATAATAACTGTAACAAATGTATGCAATGTAAAAAAAAAATTATTTTAAAAGTAAATCATGAGTTTACACTGTATGTTTGTGAAAATAAGGACACATAATATTCAGATTGCATATGTATAAATACTGTTGTATAATCACACCTTTTCAAACTTGAAAAAAAAAAAAGTAAACCACAACATGTAATATTATACAACTTATGTAACTCTGAACAATATAATTGTAAATTATTATTATGATTGTTATACAAAAAAAACTGTTATCAACATTACTATTTAAATCTCATTATATGTAGCACAAAGTGCTGAACCTTGTAAAATAATATACTGAATAGATGATCATTGTACATATGTAAATATTTGAAAGAACAATAAAAAAAAAAAATTATTATTATTATTATTCACACCTCCAAGGAGTCCAAAGACTCATCGCGGGAGGACAGCTACTGTACTCTAACAACTCTCCCTCTCCGCCTCTACAACCAATCATCTACATCAACGCCATCTACTGCCCACCACCACCCATAGTATTTTTTGTCTGAAGGGCCGATTTGTTTGTATGCGGGATGAAAAACGCGAATTTCCGGGAGCAAAAACCCTGCTACTTCCTTATGAGATCGGCTAACTCACTTTCAAATTAAAAAGCCCATATAAAGATTCCTCCCGTCATGACGAGAATCGAAGTTAGGTCTTCTCTAATCGAGGGGCACAACGTACCGTCTTTCTTCCAATTGCTCTACGGAGGTAATATAAAATGTGGGTAATATAATACGGAGGTAATGTAAGCAATTGTATTGCTTAATTGTATTGATTAGTTATTCGATTTACTGAAGTTTATTATCTGCTCTCGCATTCTCTTATTCAAAGTCATTCATAACTAAATTAACTCTCATTAATAACACAATGTTTTTTTTTGTTTTGTTGTTTTATCTCTTTAAATAAACAGTCCGATAAGGGTTATTAATTCTTCCGTCTTCAAAGCAACAAGATTGCATTCTCAAGTCGACCGAGCGTTGTTCCGCAATGCCGTGATATGAAATCAATGCGATCGATGTCTAAAACTTTCTCAGAAATAATAGAAAGCTCCTATTTGATCTCTTCAATATCATGTTCCGTAAATATCACCCCCAACTCCCCCCCCCCACACACATACACTTATTCACATATTCAGTTATCCGCAGTCAACCCAGTTCCGAAAACATTAAATGGAAAATTCCAAAATAAACAATTTATAATAACATCAGAAAAGTGGGTATTAGATCCAACATTATTTCAAAGCCGAATGTTTGTAGAAACTATGAAAGTTTCGTAAGTTGATCTGAGAGCTTTCGAGAATACAATCCTCGGCAGTGGCGGACTGGCCAGGGTGTCAGCTAGTCCGATGGCAAGTGGGCCCTGAGAAGTGTTCTCCCTTAAACATTAGACAATATGTTAAAAATGTTAATGACCTTTTAGTAGCTTGAAAATATAATAAAAGTTCCAATATTATTACTGTATGCAACTAAAATTTACGTTGTATTACTATTTTAATAAAATAAATAAAATCATTTTTCGAGGATACTCTATATTTAATATAATAAATAACCCTGAAAAAATAATTCTGATTCGGGTTATGTAAGGCTCACGCATACGTTATATATGCTCGGATCTTTAATATTGCAACTGCGCAATGAAACTTAGGTGGGAATCCTAGCCTGGGATCGTGACGTGCAGAAAGAATCAACTTTGTATCGAGCTATTGTATACATTGCAAAGACAGCAAATATTTTTCATTACGTTGGCTTCAGTTTGAGTGTGCTTCGTCAGCTCTTCACCTCGTGCAGATGTGTTTTTATAAAAGGTATGTATTTAATTAATATTTTTATAAACTGTGGCCCTATGCCCTTTAATTTAAATATTATCTTTCATTGTATAAAATTAGTATAAAAATACTAGATAGTAAATATATTTAAGCTGCAGTCTCAAATAATAATAATAATAATAATAATAATAATAATAATAATGATTCAAGTTGATTAAATAATGATATCTTTTGTTTACTCTACAGTTAAAATTACTGTGATTGATAAAATTGTTAATAATAGATGCATCTATAAAGCATATTTCCACTGACGAGTTCTTGTGGCGTAATTGTAGATGTTCATTTTTCCCAAAATGGAAAAGCATGGAAAGAAAAAGCATAAATCTGGATCACTGAAACGCAAAGCGCGACAAGAAGTAGAAAGGCAGGAATCATCCAAGCGATGCAGGTCTATTACAGATTTTATAATACCACAACCACCATCCACATCAATGTACAGGTCCACAACAGATAACAAGAAGCAAGAAACAATACTCATGGTGATGATGCAATGACTTGTGAATTACAAGAACAGGAAAGAGTTACTTTGAATTTAGAGACAAATACAACAGCATCCTTTACTCACCAACCCAGGCCCAGTACTTTTTCTGGCTTCAATGTTCCGGTATCTTTACTATATGTAGTTGCAACATCTGAACACAAAGCTTCAACTAGTTAAAGAGAATCAGATATACTTCAGAGTTCAGGCATAAATGACTTGGTTTCTGAAGCACATCCTATAAATGAACCTACATAAGAAAATGAAAGATCAACTGCTGGAATCTTCCAATATCCATCAAAAGCACATCTGAAAAAGTTTTTTGCTGAACATCCATTTCAGCCGCTTGATGATCTACCATTTGATGCTCGTTTGTATGAGAGGAAAATTATGAATGACTCAGAAAAACTGGAGTGCACCTGGCAAAGACGAATTACATGGATTTTGGTTAAAACATCTAACCAGTCTACATGATCAAATGGCAGAACAATTTAATATTTGTTGCAGTCAGGATCAGTGGAAGACTGGATGATATCTGGGCGCACTTTTCTCTTCATGAAAGATAAGGATAAGGATGCAGACCCAAGTAACTATCGTCCAATAACATGCCTACCAACTATGCTTCAGCTGTTGACTGCAATCATAGCAAATTCCATATACCAGTACTTATCAGACAATCAGATTTATCCGATTGAACAAAAAGACAATTTTCAAAAATCTAGAGAAACAAAAGACCAGATCCTTATTAATAAATTGATTCTCAGAAACTCAAAAAGACGAAAAACTAATTTAAACATGGCATGGATAGACTATAAGAAACCATTTGATTCCCTTCCACACTCCTGAATCCTAAAATCACTAAAAACATTATGGATTAGCAAAAACATATGTTCGTTTCTGGCTGCTGCTATGAAATCATGGAAAACAACATTAATAGTGAATAATGAACGATTTGGAGATATCAGCATTAAACGTTTAATTTTCCAAGGTGATTCCTTGTCACCATTGCTCTTCAACATTTTTTTGATACCTATATCTATGATTCTGAAGAAAAGAAAACTTGGATAGGAAATTCCTAAATGTAATATTAAAATTTTCCATCGTGTTGTATATGGATGACTTGAAGTTATATGAAAAATCGGCCCAGCAAATACAGTAGATTCTTTATTGAACACAGTTCGAATTTTCGGTGAGGACATCATAATGGAATTTAGTTTAGATAAATGTGCAATTTTATCTATTAAACGAGGAAAAATGAATGACACCTAGCAGTTTTATTGATCAAGAGAAATACATAAAAGCAATTTCAACTGACGAACACTACAAATACCTAGAGATATTAGAATTCAATGATATTTTCCACTCGAAATTTAAATAACAGGCAGCATCAGAATGCATCAAAAGAGTTAGAAATATTCTGAAAACAAAACTAAATGGATTAAACACAATTAGAGCAATGAATTCTTAGGCTATACCAGTAATCCGATACACAGCTGGCTTAATAAATTGGACAAAAGAAGACCTGGACAAACTAGACCGCAGAACTAGAAAACTAATGACTATGCATCATGCATTACATCCATGAAGTGATGTTGACCGGTTGTACCTACCGAGGAGAATAGGTGGATGGAATCTGCTGCAAGTGAGACAGACTGTGGAAGAAGAAGAAATTGGTTAAGAAATTACATCGACAATAGCTCTGAGCCAATGCTACAAGCAATTACACAAGAGGGCCTTCTAAAAGCAACAGGAAACAAATCCGATTACAAAAAGAAACAACAAAATATCCGATATGTGCTCTGGTAAAATGAACTCTTGCATAGCCAATTTCTTTGAGATACTGAGGACAAAATTGACTTGAACAAGATATGGCAATGGCTACAACACGGATACATTAAAAAAGAAACAGAAGGATATTTATTCCAGCAGCTCAAGAACAGGCATTACAAACTAATGCAATCAAAGCAAAAATTTTGAACATCAATAATAAGAGCAAATGCAGATTATGCAATCAGAAAGATGAGACTGTAGAACATCTAATCAGTGCCTGCAGCAAAATAGCTCAAACTGACTATAAATACCGCCATGATCAAATGGCCCAAATAGTTCATTGGTATGTATGCAAAAAATATGTCTTTCCTACTTCTGATAACTGGTGGCAGCATAAAATAGAGACTCTATTGGAAACAGCAAAAATTCTCTGGGACTTTAGAATACAAACTGATCGGCATTTGGAACACAATAGACCTGACATCACAATTATCGAACATCGACAAGTTTGGATAATTGATATCGCAGTACCCAGTGATAACAACATTAACAACAAAGAACGAAAAAATTACTAAATATCGAGATCTGGCAATCGAAGTTGACCGACTGTGGCTTAAACACACCAAAGTCATTCCAATAGTTATCGGTGCACTTGGTGCAACTTCAAAGAAGCTATCCAACTATTTACAGCAATTAAAAATCAATGAAGTGACCCCATATGACCTACAAAAAACAGCATTACTTGGAACAGTCCATATTTTATGACGCTACCTGACGGACTATTCTTAGATTCTTGGACAGAATCTGAATTGTTCTGTATCACTAGTCAAATTTTTATTTATATGATATCTTGTTTTGACTGTGTATCAATTATGTGAATAAAATAATAATAATAATAATAATAATAATAATAATAATAATAATAATAATAATAATAATAATAATAATAATAAAATAGTGGTTTCCATAAACTTCATTTTGGGGTCAAACAAGGTGTGGACCGACTACCTACTGATTCCCACTGGTTTTAGAGCTAAAAGAGTTCTGTCTAATTCCTTAGACGAATTAAAGATGTCAGTAATTTATTTGAAATTTATGAGCACTTTTTTTTTTTTTCAAAGTTCGGATTCTTTTATTCTAATGAATAAAGCTACTGATTAGAATGTAAGAACTGGATATCACTCAAATTACACTTTAATGGCAAATTTGCTTTTCTATGCATATAAATTCTGAACTCAATGAATCAACCAATATTTATATGGAATCTTTGTCACAAAACTGTTTTCGACAATTTACGAACTGATCCCATGAACAAATCCAGTCTTACACAATGCAACACAACATACACAACTTATCAATAATGTTTGATCAACATTTAATGATTGGGAAGGGTGAGGAAAACAACTCAAATAGCATGATTTAATTCGCTCATTCCAGTTACGTAGCTAGAGATTTTGTCGCCCGGGGCGGTTCCTGAGTTTGTCGCACCTCTCAATACACACCGAAAATACCACAAAAAGTCAAAACGACGTATAGGGAAATAAATGAAAACACTATATTTATGTTTATTTTAGTTGTAAGTATAGTTGTTACAAACTAATTATTAATTAAGTAAAAAAAATTACTAAGTTAACATAAATAAAAGAATCGTCAAAAAATAAAATTGTGTCTCACGTGTAAAGTAGCGCCCCCCCCCCCCCCCAACTACTCCACTGGCTCAATCCCAGCAACAAAAGGACCTCGGTTTTCTGTCATTTTAGTAACAAATACCTTTCTTTAAATCACTTACTCTAGCCCCAGGGGAGAATACTTTAATAGCATTCTTATGAACAAAGTGTTATAAAAGATCTCCTCACTTTATTAGCATTACACAGTTGAACTCATTTTAATGGTAACGTTTAAAGTAGAATTACAGGTCTCGTCACTATCATTAATCCGACGAAAGCAACCGGCTGTTTCTTCTGAATAATTTACCCTTAGTTTCTTGTTCATTCGGGAACTTCACGTCCCAATTAAACTCTTTCTACTAAAGCTTTTCATCTCGTATATGATTTTTCTTTCTTTCTTTCTTTTTTTTTTTTTTATCACACACACGACGGTACAAGCACCTATAGTGCATCAGTGCTGTGTGTAAAGTACAGATGAGGGTTGAGAAAGAAGAAACATATTGACATTCTTCGTAAAGAGCTGCAGGTTGAAATTCTTGGGAACAACATCATGGGGGACACTGTTCCAGAGGAGAGAGGTAAGTGTAATAAATGTGGAGGAGAAAAAGCAAGTTTGATGAGTTTATAGTTGCACTGTAAAGGGATGTTGGACAGAAGCTGCTATTGTTTTAACAAGCCTAACAGCAAGTGAAAGATCGATGCTTGCCAATTCACTGGAGCAGTAACCATAAAAGTACCTGTAGAAGAGTAGAAGAGACATAGAGCCGGCACATTGCCTCTGTGAAATAGAGGTTGAAGTGAGCCTGTGAGGGAAGGGTCATTTAAGAGACGAATTGCTCTCCTCTGTAGACTATCAAGAATTTTAAGATTTTGGGTGCACCACCTTAAATGTGTGTGTACAGTATTCTAAGGATGGTGCATTTGAGATTTATATAGAGCTAGTAACTAGGTTGGTGTAAAATAGCTTCTTGAGCAGAAAGAATGCCTAGATTTTTAGAAGCTGAGGAAGCTATTTGTTTGTGTTTGTGCAAAGAGAGGGTGGAGGTAAATGTCAGTACAAGGAGAGAGAGAGAGAGAGAGAGAGAGAGAGAGAGAATTCATCCTATCTTGTGATGTGTGTGTGTATTACTGAGGATAAGGAAAGGTGAGAAGAAAGGCTGGACTGCGTTTGGAGGGATTGAAGATGAATAGGTTAGTTATTCCTTCCTCAGGATGGTGTGGAGATCAGTCTTGAAGTCACTAATTGCAGCTCATCGTGATGTAAGGATGTCTCTGAACTACTTGGTTTATCAAAGGAATAGGATGAAGGGAGCGTGCCATCGTCGATAATGCTAAGGATAGGATTTGTAGTGATTGAAATAGGCCATTTATGTATAAGAGGGTAGGGAAAAGAATGGAATCCTGAGGCACTCTGCCTTTGGTGGTGCAGCTCGAAGAGATGGTGCCATGACTATGACACACAGTGAACGACCAGAGAGAAAGTTGACTATCCAGTTACAGAGGGTGGCAGATAGGCCAAAGGAAGGCGGTTTGCAAAGCAGACCTTGATCCCAAACAATCCAAAGCCTTGAAAATGGCAAGGATAACAGCACACGTTTCTCCAAACCTTTCTATAGCACATGTCAAGTGGAGTTATGCAGGTCAGAGCCGTCGCCAGGTTAGATCGCGCCCTGAGGCAAACAATTAAATATCACCTCTGATGGATTATAGGACAAAAATATAAGAAAATCTACAATTGCTATTTTGTTTTTATTACAAGACAAACATTAATGCAAAACGATTACAGAATAATATTAATTAAATGATTGCTCTATGGGTATATCGCACAATAAAACTGTTTTTAAGCCTTTCTAAATTTAAATTATAAGCAATGTCCGCCTCTATCGATATAGTTGCTAGACCAACCAATCTTTCTTGGGTCACTGCTGTCCGCAAATAATATGTAATCAGTTTAAGCTTTAAAAAACTTTTTTCTGCACTTGCTAAGCTAACAGGAATTGTTAGCGTAGCGACCGCTCCTACCGCAACATGGATGAACGAGCGCCCTTATTAAGCCGCGCCGTGAGGAAGGCTGCATCTATGCTACACCCTGTCGACGGTACTGATGCAGGTTAAGATATCAATCATGGACATAGATCGGCGAAATCCATACTAGTGGTCGCTGATTAGCTAGTGACTTCTTGGTAGTGAAGAAGTTGACCATTGATAAATTTCTCCATTATTTTGGAGAGGATTGCAGGGTTAGCAGTTGGTCGGTTTTTCCCCCTCCTTCGAATTGGGTTGGATATGTGTTAGTTTCCATTAGAAGAGATAGGTGCCAGCTGAGTATAGAAGACTGAAAAGACGATAGAGGATAGGTGTTAATTCTGGAGCACACGTTTGAATACAACAGTAGATATGCCATCTGAACCAGACGACTTTGTATTATTCAGGTTATTTAATATTCTTCTTCTTATGACTTTCTGCCGAAAGGCCTCAGGAGGCATATGGTGATCAGTTGTATGTATGGAAGAAGGTGAATTGCCTTCGTCGTCTATGCAGGAGTTAGAGGAAAAGAGTGATGCTTGGAGGTCAGTTTTTCTTTAGGGTCCTGTAACAGTGGTGCCAAGTGGATGGGTGAGAGGTGGAAGCACAGCACAGGAGACAGAGGTTGCGTCCAATGGCTTTTGCCTAGGACCTGAAGGCATTGCTACCATTTGGACAAGAGACAAGTGTTCAGCTAATAGCTTTTATGAAGTTGTATTTGGAATAGTTGATTTGTGTCCTCGACACAAATCAACTGTTCCAAATTATTTTTACTTTTATTTTTACTTCGACCGCCTTTTTACACCATCTCTTGACCATGGTTTGGAAAGTTGATGGAATAACGGATGGATGCCTTCATGCCACTCAGGATGATTTCTGTATCCCACTCAGTGCAGGTGTCTGGGTCAGGAGTCTGCAAGCAAGTGATGCCATAGGAAAGAGTAGTAGTTCCGAAGATTCACTTTGTACCTTTGTAATGCCAGAGGAAACAAGGTTGTGTGTGATCAGAGAAGGGGAAGAGGGTTCTGTGAAACTGAAAATAGCACAAGATTGTAGGCTGAGTTGCTGAGAGGAAAAGTAACTTCTACTGTGTTTTTAGAACTAATTAAAATATCAATAGCACTGGGAGAGTGGAAGGGATTATCTGTAATTCAGGGGAGGTAGCTGCAGGATTTGCATTAAATCATTACTTATAGCAAAAACTTCATCATGTCCAGTTTGATCTATAGTGTTGGAGAAAGGGAAGTTCCAGTCTCACAGAACAGCTCCCTTTGGAGTTGTGAACACAAGTAACTTAGGATCATGACTTCACTGTTTGGGTAGCTGGAGTGTAGATGGGTGAGATTCATGAGGAAAAGGTGAAACAGTCTTTGTGGTTTTCATAGTTTAGAGACTGGGAAATGCAGTAGATGAATGGAACTAAGTGGGGCAAGGTCCGCGCAGTTAGCCTAGTGGCTATGTGCTTCGCAACCATATGCCTAGGAAGGAGTGTCCTAGGTTCGATTCCCGTTGACGACGTGAGGAGCTTAAGGATCTTTTTCAGCCATAGCCAAGTTAGCCAGTCTTGAGCGAGGACAAAAGGGTTCCCCCAGTTTATCTGGGGTTTTTCATCCTACGAGCAGGCAAACCGGACACGTGAACACACACAGGCTACAGTCATAGAATATAGTACTTAATCCCTCATTAGGAGGGCTCAATCACTCCTAAGGGGGGGCGGTCGAGGAAAGGGAGGAACCCCACATGAATAAATAAATAAGTGGGGCAAGGAAACCTTCAGCAAGAGGAGGACAAAATTAGGGGATTTAAAATTTGGCATTCTCTTGAAGACATTATTAGAACGTTGGAGGGCCACAGGGATGCCACCTTTGTGGCATTCCGTATAGTGTTGCCCTAGTTTTCTTTCTTTCCCATTTCTTGGACTGTTCCTTGCTGGTCTTCTGTTGAACAAGACAAGGGCATTGGCAGCTCTTACATATATCTCACGTATTAGAAGTAGTGATATCATATCCAGTCTCACAGCTATATTATTAACAGCAACGTTTCTTAATGACTATTAAATTATTTCAGTAAATTACAACGTATACTAAATATTAATGAAAAGAAAACTTTAATCAATACTTCCTATATTTTGCAATTTTACATTGCCATCTTCATGAGAACATAAAACTATATATGCACGCAGGCACTAACAACGAGCAAATGAGGCTGGAGAGAGTAAGTAACGTTGTTCCTAGAGTCCTAAAGGTTCCCTAGTGGGCTAAATTGGTTGTCTTGGCTGTTGGGTTGATGTTCTCATGATGCAAGCTTCTCAAATTTGGTCAGTCTAATGCATCCAAATTTGTTGACGTTTGGGAAGTTTTTTAGAGCTAAGGCTGATTCCATGAACAATCTTTCGTATTTATATTTGCTGTGGTGTAGTAAAGTGGCTTTCTTCCATCGCATTCTGTGGTGGGTATCCAGAGCATGGTCCGCAAACCCAGAATGGTTGTATTGTTGAAACTGGAAGTAGCCCTTGTGTTTGGATATCCTGATATTAGCTGTCCTGCCTCTTTGGCCATAGTAGGACAGTTTACTATGCCCAAACGGTTCTTTCTTTTTCCTTCCACAATTCCTTACCATATCATTCAAGTCCTCAGATTCAGTTGCTCCAATTTTGGATATCTCTACAGTTTTGTCGTCGTTTATTTTATATCAATTTTGGAAGCATACTCACAGTCCCTAATTACAAAAGAAGCAACTAGCAAACATATTTCTTTCGTAATTTTTCTTTATCATTCAAATAATGGAAATGATAAAGTTGTAACAATGAGAAAAGCAGATATTACAGTAAACCCTGCTTAAAGAACACATCAGACTACGAAATTTCAATCAAGTAGTTCATCTAAAATTAGCATAAATGATACTGTTGCGAAGTGAAAAGAATCATAATTTTAGATGAAATTCCAACCGGATGAAGCGATGTGGTATTTGTAGAGAACGTGCATTAGGTGAGATCACTACAGCATGGGTAGTATTCCTTTGGACGAATCTTGGAATTTTTCTTAGTGCCATAATTATGTGCTTAATAAATTAAATCGGTCCTATTTAATATTTTTAGTTATTTTGCATAGCCCTTTGAAATGGTGTTTGCTTCCATAGCTAGACCATCAGCAGGAAGGGGAAAAAAATAAGTTCAATTTTTTGTTACTCTGAGTGTCAAAAAGGAACTTTTTCCGGACATTTTTTCAGCCAGTCCCCTTGACAATCTTTGGCAAAAGCAAACAGGATTTTTTTTTTCTTCATGAAACACAGGTTGTCAGATGAAATCAATTTTAATACAAATCGTGATTAGGCTCTTCACATGTTTAGTGAATCTTCTCTGAAAAGTTTACATTCTGTTGACAATCATTGGGGTGAGTAAACTTATCTATAAACCAATACCGGATTTTAACTACCACAAGAGATTGCACAACCTTGCAGTAACGTTGCTTGTTCCACAATGTAGATCACCAGAAGAAAGATAATTATGTTTCCTTCTAGTCACCGATAGAGGAACTTTCTGTCTTTCTTCACTCTCTGGTCAGAACTCAGGCAATATGAAAATAAAGATATTCGTTCACGAGATGGCAGCATTTATCCGCTATACTACGTTGATACCTCAGGGAGAAGACTAGTTTTCAGTTTCCAAAGAGTAAGCTAAGGCTAAAGGAGCTATGCCTACTCCCTTTTGGGAAAAAAAGAAGGTATTAGTGAATGGACTGCTAGGACTCCTGACCTGAGACATGTAAGGGTATCATAAATTCTTTTCTCCCAAAACTTTTAATTATCCCAACAATCTTCTGAGCTTTGCTGTCATGCTACTATAATATAATATATTATTCCTGAAGTTACATCTCCTTTCACTCACACACACAAAATAATAATCTGCTAATGCCTTTTTCTTCACATAGTGTAGTTAGCTGGCCCTATTTCGAGTTAGGGTTAAAGCTGCACCGTCAACAAACCAGACAGCTGGCCCAGGACTATCACTAATTTTAAACAGCAGCCAATGGAAGGTATGCTATATACATAATACAATATGTTTAATTGTTTGAAACAGTGGGGCTCTAGAGTTAATTTTAGGGAATGAAAACCCGAGTTTCTGGGACAAAAAAAATCCGCCTGTCTATACTAAATCGACTAACTCGAGGAAGCCTAACACAATGGATGCAAATATCACTTACTCCGAGCAGCAGTTCTTTCCTTAAAAAAATATTATCTCTTCCTAAAGTCTGTCCATCCAACATATCCACAAAATACATTTCACTTCAATTTAATGGGAACAAATCCACATACGTGGATTTGTTCCCATTAAATTTCATATTACCTCCTTATTCATTCATCGTATGTGATCAGCCTGATAAAAACTTAGGTCAAACTGTCACTACCCAGGAAATTTCATATCAGCAAAAAAAAAAAAAATAAATAAAATAAAATAAAATAAAAAATTAAAAAAAAATCTAATATCTACTTACACGTGTCTATGGCAGTACATCATAATTTAGTGCATTATCATTAGCTTATCAGCATTGTACCACACACTACCCAGGTCTCCAACATGCCCACCTCTGTAACGTATAAGTTGCCATCAAACCACTTAAATGTTGATTATTCTCCTGAAATTTCAACAAATTTCTCAAAATTGATGCCCTCTGCTTTCTGGTGTTAGGGTTCACTGTTTTATTTCTAACCAACTCTCAGATTAACAAGTTGGTCTGAACAGTCATGCATACTGCTGATTTGATTAGATTGTATAGTATTCAACAATACAATCTAATCAAATTTCTATACAATTGTATAGAATTCAAGCATGGCAGAAAGCCATGCTTGAATTCTTTTATAACTTAAATTTTAATTTGCAATTTTCGTTATGTTATGCTTCAATATCAGAAGTATTTTAATTGTTCTACAGGTTCACCATTGGGAATGCAGTTAACGTCTTCAGGGCTACTGCTATTTTTTTAAATAGTTATTGCTAATTTTTGTAATAAGTTATTAGAATTGTACTGGTTTATTTAGGAGTAGAAATAGCATCATTTGTATAAAGGTGGGGAGTTAAATATTTCTAATTTTGATATCATTTTAGTGCCACATTTCTTCAGTGTGGGGGACAGATTATTAACAGAAGAGATAGCATGTATTCTTGTTTTGCACGATTTTCGAGTAAACTCCATAAAATTCCGCTTGTTTGATTGTCTTTAATTCAGACCTAAAAGTTCCATATTTGGTCTGTTCTGTACCAGGTTAAAAAAAAGTATGTTAGCTTCAGAGATTACTTGTAACAAATTCCATTAATATAATGATCTTCTCATCATGCCTCAGTCCAAAGTGCATAACCCAAAGCAACAAAAAATAACATTGATTCATTTATTTATTCTTATGGCAAAAGGAATACAAAACAGCAACAGGTCAATGTCTAGCCTGGAAAGTAAATCCAATCACTCAACTCGCGGATGTCCTGTAGGCCACCACCATGAAATTGGCGCCTTTAGTAGTCGTTCACAATATGAGTAATCGTCTGAGCCACGGGAGAACAATCACAATAAGGGTGGTCTTAAAGCCTCCATTTATGTAGTAGGTAGCCACATCTGCCCCATCTGACAAGTTAGTTCTGATCCTGTTGATAGATGACCAAATCTTCCTAGGAAGAATAAATCCCGGCTGCAGAGCACAGGGATCTTATACCAGGAAGCTGTTCGTTGGACCAGTATTCTCTCCACGTCAGGTGTTGATTGCTGGGCAATCAACACCTGACATGTGGATTTTAGGCAAAGCCTAGGTGGATTTATTACGAGTCTGGTGCAGGGGCAGGAGTGGGTTGCTCATTGCTTTATCAAATTCTTTAATCGAGGCCTGTCTTCTCCACATGTTTGGTGGGGCAATGTTAGATAGGACAAGCAGCCAGGAGAGAGGGGTGTTCCTTACTGTCCCACTAATTGCGTGCATGGTAGTTTAGCTGGGTGTCTATTAATGTGTGCACTTCTTTCCTAGACAGGACCAAAATATTCTGCTGCAGAGAATGCGAGGGCTAGTGCAGACGACCTTAGGACTTCTGCACCACAACCCCAGGTTGTTCCAGCAAGCCATGAAATGATATTGTTTCTCGTTTTAATTTTGTTGGACTATTTGTGATGTGCCTTTTATAGGTTAGGCTTCTGTCCAGGCTCACTCCAAGGTATTTCAGATGAGTTCATGTTCTATCACTTTTCCACAGAAAGAAAGGTTGAGGTGTCGGCTTGCCTCTACATTGTTCAAGTGGAGTTTTTGTTGGTTTGGCTTCGAGTATCACTGCTTGAAGTACTCTTCCAGAATGTTCAAGTCTGTGTTCAAGGTTAATTCCAGGTTGGCAAAGGAGGTAGATTGATGTAGGATCGCTAGGCCATCAGCATACATATACTTGCTTGAGCTGGTATGTGGCAAGTCACACACATAGATGTTAAAGAGTAAAGGGGCTAACACAGAGCCCTGTGGGAGACCGTTGTGAAGTAATCTAGGCCTGCTCTTTTTTCCACCAACATGAACCCAGATCTTTCTGTTGGAGAGAATGGATTCAAAAAGTTGGAAAGTTTTTTACACCTTATATATTTCCTAGCTTTAGGAGGAGGCCCCTGATCCAGAATGTGCCATAAGCTGATGTTAGGTCAATGAAAGTGGAATCAGATTTGAGTTTCTTTTGGAAGTCTGCTTCAATCTGGGTTGTAATGGCCAGGACCTGGTCACAGTCACCGCAAATTCTTCCCAGCCTGTTCAATCGGGAGTGCTCGTTCGGTGAGTGGTAAAATTCTTTCAAAGAGCTTAAAGGTGGAGCAAAGCAAGAAGATAGGTCGTAGATTTATGACATCATTTAGATCTTTCAATTTGGACAAAGCCATTTGGCTTCTCGCTACAGATTTGATAGTTTGCCAGTCATAATTTTTGAGAAAAGGGTAGCCACCCATGTTTGGCCTCGCTGACAGATTTGTTTTGTCTAACTCATCTAGCAATGATCATCAGAAATGTTCAATAATTAAACACTGCTAATCCAAAACAATCTACACATCCTTAAAACTAATAATCTGCTATACTTACAAACCAATGACCTACCCAGATAACTTTCATTACCATAATTTTAGAATGGTCAGTCTTTTGCCTAAATACAGGGTCATTACAAAGCTCCTCATGTAAATTTAAATTTTCGTAACTCCCATTCTACACGATAAAATCAATCTGAAAAAAAATGGTAAGTGAAAGAATTTGTTAGTTTTACATGTTATTTTAATCTTCAGTAATACTCCAAACCACATTAGTTATCCTAGTCCACAGATCGTTGAGTAGTAGTTCCCAAAGTGTGCGCCGTGGCGCCCTGGGAAGCCGCGATTACAGAATTTTCATTTTATTTCCATTTTCAATTCAATGTGGACGCGACATCTAGCAGACCTGGTGCAAACCAGCAACTCACTTAGTAATAACTGTTTGCACAAGCCTCTACAAATGGTTACTAGATGGCGCTCTACAATAATTAAGTTTCTCGGTACTTCGTGTTCGTATATAAATGTCTGTTTCGCGCAATCTTAGTGTTGGTAGAATGGATTAAGATGGCGGCTCGCGTGTTAGTGTTTTGTGTCGTGTATTATTGATGTTGAATTGTGAATTTGACTGATAAGTTTTTAGAGATTTATGCTTATTCATTAGTAATATCAGTTGTTTGCTTGCTGCCATAAACAGGCATTTTATTTTTCATACTGGTTTATCCAGGTAAGTCAACTGACTTCACAAAGGCGATACGCTAGGCCTACTACCATTAGTATCGCCATTGTTGTTGTATTTTAACATCTTATTACTGGTTGACAAGCCTATGCTTGATATTGCTGGCAGTCCTTTGCGGCTGCGGGATATTTTACAAAAATTTCTGCTGGCAGGTCTTCAGACCTGCGGGATATTTTATTAACGCACATACGCAGTTAAACCGATATGAGCGTACCTGACCTAGACGTATTCATTGATTTGCTCGATAAAGAGCCAGCTCTTGAACTCATTGATAAACTCCAAAAGAAGTTCAAGCTGACATGGCCTACCAGCATGATTGACCCCGACACTATTATCGAGTCACTCGATAAAAAGCTAGCACTTAGTTTTATTAAAAAGCTCCTCAAAAAGTTTGAACGGGATTGGCCCGGCTACTTAAATTTGTATTCCTCACCTGAAGTCGATGTTGAGGAAAATGAAGACTCCCCTCAAATGGAGGAAAAACTCAATCTAGTTGTCTCTACCTCTAATCCTTCTGATCAAGAAGAAACCCACGCACGTAAGAAGAGAAAAATTCTTGCTGCTGAGTCAACAAATGTTGGTATGGACGAGGATGTTCCCACTTCAGATCCCTCTGTTTCCCCCAATGAAAAGGTGCCACCGATTATCCTAAGGGAAAAGCAGAGATGGACATCACTCAGAACCATCATGGCTAATTCACAGATTCGTTACACGTCTGCTAAAAATGCAGACGAGGGAATACGAATCCAGCCCACCACGGTGGCTGACTATAGAAATCTTACAAAGGAACTGGACACTAGAGGAACCCAATATCACACATTTTCACTTGCCTCCGAAAAAAATCTGAAAGTAGTCTTACAAGGAGTCTCCGAGGATATTGACACAGATGAAATAGTTACTGACCTTAACCTACAGGAACTACCCCCCATAAAGGTCACTAGAATGTTTAGATCAAATAAGACACTTATGCCTTTAGTTTTAGTAGAAATTCATAACATTTACAAAGACATTTATAATTTAAAATCAATCTGTGGACTCACCCCAGAACCGTTGAGAAAGAAATCATCTTCTGGGCAGTGCCACCGATGCCAAAAATTTGGCCATGCCCAGAAGCTATGCAAAGCTCAGTTCAAATGCCTAAAATGTGGCGAGAATCACCCCACAAACACCTGTGCCAAGCCAAAATCCATCCCGGCTAAGTGCACTAATTCTGGGGTCCTCACCCTGCTAATTATAGAGGGTGTATACATCACCCCAAAAACAGATGGAATGATCCAAGTCATCAATCTACCTCGTCATCTAGTGCGAGAGTTCCTGAAGCTCAGACTACTCAGTTCTCCAAGAGTGAATACATGGCAACAGGTGCTCGCCCATCATTAACTGAGCCCCTTAAGAAAACGAATCTTCAACATCAAGTAAGAACATATGCTGATGTGGCCCACTCCAAACAGATAGTACAAACCCAGAACCGGAATAATCCACACTCAAATCTATCAGCTGTTATCACCTCTTCTCTTGCAAACATGCTGCAGGATTTCAGCAACTCAAATCCATCCTTAAGTATCACAAAGATTCCTACAGCAAACCCAATCCATATTCTCTGCACTCTCTGATGCATAGAAAAAATATCGTCCCAAACTCTCTTAGGACTATCGGTTGGAATGCCAACGGTATAAAAAACAAACTGTTAGAAATCCAGAAATTCAATAATAGATACAACCCAGATATACTGCTAATCAATGAAACTCACCTGAGGCCTGCTGACACCCTGAAAATCAGAGGGTATCAGATTTACAGAAACGACAGGCTTGGGTATAGAGGTGGAGGTACAGCCACCCTTATCAAAAACTATATCAATCATCACTCAATAACCAACCCTACTACCACTAACCTCGAAATCACAGGAATCATTGTTCTCACAAACTCAATTGGAAACCTCAAAAATTTTTTCTGCATACAACCCTCCATTAAAGACATTATTGACCTCAGATCTGGATGCCATCCTTGGAGTAAAAGGACCGGCCATCGGAGACCTCAATGCAAAGCATCCTGCTTGGAACAGTAAATCTAGTAACAAAAATGGTCGCATCCTTTCTAGCTACACAGGATTAAACCATGCTGTTGTGGCTGGACCTACCGAACCAACTCATCTCAGTACATCTGGCACTGCTGATATCCTGGATATAGCCATCCTGCAAGACATTAAACTACAGTACAGCCTTACATCACTAAACGAGCTGTCATCGGATCACAACCCAATTCTACTGCAATTGGGAGAACAAGAACGCCTGTCCCCTCCTCATTCAGGCATATCGTGGGAGAGATTGTCTAAAGCACTTCGGTATCAAATAGGACCCGTCCCTCACATATGCAGACCAGATGTGGTGATGCAGTGACTAAGCCTCACCCAACAGATTAAGTCCGCTATAATGGTTGCAACCTTCCAGAAACCTGTTCCTAAGCCTGATCGTTTGCCTGAGGATATTATAGACCTAATCAGAGAGAAGAGCAGAGCTAGGAAGAGATTTCATAACACTCACGCACCTCAGGATAAGACAGTGCTTAACAGATTGAATGGAGCAGTAAGAGATGCACTTAAAACACATAGAAACGAAGTTTGAGATAAAAAGTTAGCCTCTATCTCACCTATTGATCGCTCTATCTGGGGCCTACTGAGAAACATCAAAAATAAAAACAGATCCCTCCCCCCTATAATCTCAAACCAGGGCCTAGTCCACACAGATGCAGATAAGGCAGAAGCCATACTTAAAAATCTTGAGGATCAGTGCAAACCTTCTTATAACAACATTGATTTCAATCATCTGTACAAAATCCAGACAGGTTAGGCATGCACTAAACCTCCCGGATACCAGTGCTGATCATATTGCACCTGCATCACCTGTTGAATTATATGATATTATTAAAAAACTTAACAATAAAGCTCCTGGACCAGACAGCATCTCAAACAGGGTGATCAAGCTGCTGCCTCGAAAAGCTATAGTGCATCTGACCAGTATAATAAATGCAATCTTAAGACTTCACTATTTTTCTTCCGCCTGGAAAATGGCTGATGTGATTCCTATACATAAGCCAGGCAAAGACCCACACTTACCGCAGAATTATCGTCCAATCAGTCTCATCTCCAATCTGGGTAAGGTTGCAGAGAAGGTCATCCTCTTACGACTCCAAACCTCAGTAAATGACCTAAACATATTTCCTAAAGAACAGTTTGGTTTTCAACAACACCATAGTACTACCCAGCAAATCCACAGAATTGTGGAATATATCACCACCAGCTACAACTGGCGCCAGTGCACAGGAGCTGTATTCCTAGACCTATCTAAAGCATTTGACAAAATCTGGCATTTTGGACTCCTGCACAACCTTATCTCAGCCAGTATCTCACTAAAAATGGTTCATCTAATCCGTTCATATCTTCAGAATAGATCAATGCAAGTTAAAATTAACGGTTCTACATCGTCCCAGCGCCATATCTTTGCTGGAGTGCCACAGGGATCTCTACTGGCTCCATTGCTGTTTTCTGTATACATGTCAGACATCCCACACAATCCGATGACTTCCATTTTAGCACTGTATGCGGACGATACGGCAATACTAACCAGATCTCTCAGACCCCACTTTGTTACCAGAAAGCTTCAAGAAAATCTTCTACGGCTGGAGGGTTGGTTCTCCAAGTGGAGATTGGAAGTCAACCCCCTGAAAAGCTCAGCGGTTCATTTCTCAAAAAGGCCAATGTCTCCTGCAGGAGATGTGTTACTATTCAATACTAAAATTCCCTGGCAGAAAGAAACAAATTACCTGGGTGTGATTCTCGACAAAAAGCTATCTTTCAACCAACATATCAAGTCTGCATGTGCAAAAGCATCTAAAGCCATAGCTCAGATCTACCTGCTAATTAATAGAAATAGCAAACTCAGCAACAGAATCAAATTGCAGCTATACCAGATGACGATTCGTCCTATAATCACCTATGCCTCTCCAGCCTGGAGCCACACCTCTAATACTAACATTATTAAGATACAGCGAGTGCAGAACAAGTGCTTGAGAATGATTTTGAATGCCCCATGGTATGTTAGAAACAGCCAACTCCACAGAGACACAAATATTCCCTATATATTCTCTTATCTACAATCCTTAGCTTCCAAATTTTTTCTAAAGACGTCCACACATCCCAACGATTTGGTTCAACAAGCTGTAGCATATGAGCCAACGGACATATTCAAATATAGAAGACCAAAAACTATATTAGCCTCCTATAGCGATACATAATCTCCATGCCCATTCAGGGCGAGCAAACTGCTCGTAAATTTTACCCTCACTGTAATCCACGACAGATAGCGGGGAATATGAAAAGCATTTTGCTTCACCCTTAAAGAATAAATGTCAATTGTCATCTTAGCGTTGAATTAGTTTTTGGCGATTGTATCAACTGAATATTGTGATTTAGTCAAGAGAAGTTTTTGAAGTATTTCTTCTTGTATGTATTTTTAAAAATGGATCGGTTTTTACTAAACAGTAATAAACGTTGCGAGAGAGAAAATAGAGGGCACACCGTGAAATAGTGTGAAGCGTAAATATCGAAAATATGAGTTATTTGGACTTTCAGTTTATGTCGACAGAAGTCAATGGTGAAGGGAGACTGCAGTGTGTACTGTGTATGACAGTTTTGGCACCAGAGTGCATGCTACCAAGCAAGTTGAAACTCCATTTAGAAACCAATCATCCCTGCATTGTTAGTACATATCGTGACTACTTTACCAGAAAGTTAAGTTACATCAACAAAAAGGTAGTTTTTATAAGCGGGCGTCAATACTAAGCAATGCTTTGCTAGCATCTTACAAAGTGGCACATAGAATTGCAAAATATAAGAAGCCTCATACCATCGCGGAACTCATTCTACCGGCTGCTGTAGATAGTATGATTAGTCTGCTGGTAAGCTGCTTTCAAAAGTGCCTTTGTCCAATAACACCATGAGTCACAGAATACAGCACATAGCAGAAGACTTCAATGATCAATTAATTGAAAAAATAAAAGTGAAGGAATTTGGGTTGCAGCTGGATGAGGCCACAGATAATAATAATGATGCTCACTTGATTTGCTATGTACGGTTTATAGATAGTAATAACATTGTAGATCTCTTTTGTAAAAGTATCACTGCTAGTACTAAGGCTCAAGACTTGTTCGAGATCCTTGATACTTTTATATCCGACAATAATTTGAAGTGGACTAAGTTTGTTGGTGTCTGTACTGATGTAGCTCGTTCTATGTCCAGCTGTTATGGAGGATTGCAGGCACTTATTCAAAGCAAAACCCCCTGATGCACTGTGGACACATTGCGTCACATGGAAGCACTCGCGTCAAAATATCTGTCATACATTGAACCAGGTCTTAGAATATGTAGTGAATGTAGTAAACTTTATAAAAAAAAATCGGCCATTGAAGTCAAGGTTTTACAAAAAAAACTATGCGAGGATATGGGATTCAAGCACACGTCTTTGTTGTACTACAGCACTTCGCGATGGCTCCAGTGGTAATGTTTTGTCCGGTATGTTTGAACTGCGACAGGAAATTTATATTTTTCTTAAAGAGGAAGACAAGTATACCGAAAATTTTGTGAATGAAGATTTTTTGGTAAAACTAGCATACTCGTGATATTTTTGAAAAGATGAATGCTCTGAATCTCTCCCTCCAGGGATGCACATGCACCTTTTAAAGTTAAGAAAATTTCAGCTTTTATAAAAAAAACTAAAAATATAAAAAAGAAAAAAATGAATGAAGACAGGAGGCAAAGAATGTTTCCCCTTGTTGCAACAGTTTTTGACCTCCAATGGAGTTGATTTCTCTCAAGGTATGAAATCCATTTTTGAAGAACACTTATCACCTAGTTTGAGAAAATTTTCAAAATGATATCGATAAATTTGCATGGATTCAAGATCCATTTAATGCCAGTGCTCCTGAATTTACTGCTCCAGAAGAGAATCTTATTGAGTTGTCTTGCAACAATACGTTGAAAACAAAATTCAGAAGCATGGAATTAACTGAATTTTGGATATCAGTAAAAGATGAATATCCCCTTCTTAGTGAAAAACCTCTGAGAATTTTAATTCCATTTGCGACTTATTTGTGCGAAGCTGGATTTTCGGTGGCTGCTGTGATAAAAACAAAGTATCGCACAAAAATCAATGTTAAGGAAATGAGGGTGGCCATGTCCAGTTTGATTCCAAGATTTGAGAAAATGTGCAGTGATCAACAAGCTCATCCATTCCACTAATGATAATTGGTTGAATTTGTTCAATTAATTTTTTTTGTGATCTTAAATACGTGTTTTATTTATTTTTACCTAACCCTTTAATTAAAAAAATTATTCGCTATTTCAAGTGTACTCGTTAGAATTTGACATAGGGCACCTTGGGAAAACCGGGATTCAGCAGGGTCGCCGAGAATCGAAAAAAGTTTGGAAACAATTGGTCTAGAGTGAGGTTATTGAATAAATGAGCATGTCTTCATTAAAAAAAGCCCATGCACAATTTGAATCGCAGCTTGGAGTGCAAGTACAATAACTTGCAAACCAACTAAACAGTGCACTCCACTTAAATATTTTCTTCCACAGTTGTTTCATTTAACAATCTTTCAAAGTAATTACTCTAGGCATTCAGAATACCATCATCCCTGATTCCCTTTAATCTCACCCCCCCCCCCACTAGAATTTACCATGAATTTTTTTTTTTTTTTTTTTAATCCTTGCAGGAGGGCAGACAGAGTTTCACATTACTGCACTTAAATGCTTTCTTCAGTTTTTACTCATTTTTACTTCAATAACATATATCTGAATCTACACTTAATCCCTGAAAGCTGATTTAGACTAAAAATACAATCTTTTAAAATTTTAAACTGAAACCTTCACATTTTTCTTTTCAATATGATTCATTTTTAACCTATTTAAAATATCTTGTATATGCTAGTATCCTGAACTAGTATGAAAATAACACTGTTTAATACTAGAAATCAGTGAAAAGTGGAACCTAGTCTTTATTAAGTTTGCAATTTATCTTTATTTGGCCACCAAAAAAAAAGGTAAATAATGCACTATATATCACATGTGAACGTGTGTGAAAGCTAAATAACACACTAGGATGTACAAAAGTAGAGGAAATCGAACAAAAGCTTATCTTTAAATATTTTGATTCTTGTGAGTAGATTAAGAGAAGGTTATATTTGAAAGGAATGAAAGAGCAGAATGGTGAAAAACAGGGGACTACTGTATTAACAATAATGGTGAATTTCTTGTGTGCTCTCTCAATGAATTTATCACAGCATGTTGCAATGGTGTTAGTAATAACTAGCCCATATCATAAAAAGAAATCCAGTAGTTTTTACCATAATTATTAGTTTTGTCCCTTTTCCAAACTTGAAAAATTTGTCTGATTTCCTACTTTGGTGTTCAGATCTCGAAGAAGTAATATTTTCATGACTTGCAATGTTCTTAGTAACCTTCTGTGAGACAATAGAAGAAAAAAAAGTTTCACTGTCCAATTTTCCATTTTGAAATTTGTCCACAGCACTTCTACTTGAGATTGCCTAGCATCTAAGCAGGTAATATTAACATTTTGGTAATATTAATTTTCAGTGATTTCTCATGCTGCTAGTACCTATTTCCTATTCAGCTGGGGAGAGGAGATTGCAAGTGCAAGTAATGTGAATTTTAAAAAAAAAAAAAAAGTAGGCTTCAATTATGATTTCAAGTTTGCGAATGAAAACACACAGCTTACATTTTAATGCTATGATAACTAATAAATGAAAGAAAAAAACAATATTAATTTAAAGACTGAGATTTCTTGTGTGCTCTCTCAATGAATGGTTAATATTTAAATGTAATCTCATTATGTATGTGTCTCATATTTTCATTGAATACAGAAAGAAAAATCTAACTTTTTTTTTTTTTTTTTTTTTTTTTTAATTTTAAGCTTTAGGAATGGACATATGTCCAATAATTACTGTTAAAGCCAAACAGTAACACAATGTACAAACTGTTTACTACAATTTATCAAGGTTTATATGCCAATGCATAGCGAGTGGTCTGCACATTCCTCATAAAGTGATCAATCAACCATCTAGAAGAAAACTTTGGAAGTTTTATCCCTTTTTTTTTTAAAATTTTTTTTTTGCACATCACAAGCTCATGGCTACACTCCTTCTGACTTCGACGGTTCATCAAAGTTCTCAACCAAATCTGGAAAGCAAAAGAGAAGGGATATAGAGATTCTGTTAGAACTCTATTGGATTATATTACTACACTAATACTAAAACTATTTTAAAACTAGTGGAAAGGCTTGTGTTCACGCTACATGTTATTATATTTATTTTCACGGTATTGAAGACAACACAAAATGATAGGAAAATAATATTTATTAGCCTATCTTCGAAAGGCTAATATCTATTAGCCTTGCGGATATTTCACTGGTATTATATCTAGCATTTTCAGAGCACAAAAACAGTTTGTCACAGTATATAAAACAACAGCTTGGTATAACAGTGGGACCAGTTTAAAAAAAAAAAAATTGCAATGGGCAACACAAGGAACTCAAGTCCTAATTACGTGCTATCTATGTCGGAAAAAATTAGGAATTTATTTCCTTGTGTTGTCCGTTACAATTTTTTTTAAAAATTAGTCCCACTGTTATACCAAATGGTTGTTGTTTCACATACGGTAACAAACTTTTTTTATGCTCTGAAGATGCTGAATATAATAAATAAGTTAAATATTATTTTGTCATCAATACTGTAAAAATAAATAACATTTTAAATTAGGTCTTTAAGCACAATGGTATAAATTAAAGATGCCAAGAACTTATATTCTTGGTTTAATCCTTTATTCAAGTGTAAGCAAACAAGGTTTGTACATGAAGTAACTTCACGACTGGGCAACTCGTATATAGAGGCTAATGACTTCATATCACTTGCCTTAGTATCCCATACAGTATCCCTTACAGACATGTATGATGCTATGCATTATGGGTAGGGTCACTACTCAGACTGGTTTTGACCTTTATTGAGGTCTTATCAGTGGGAGCCAGATCAGAAGTAATGCAGAAGTCATATTTCCATATATAAGTAGCCAAAACATTTCACAACTTATAACTAAAATACTTTGGATTAGAGATAGATGTTAAAAGTTTTTCCACTTGGTTTAATCCTTTATCCAAGTGTAAGCTAACAAAGTTTGTGCATTAAGTAACTTCATGACCAGGCAACTTGTATAATGAGAATATCATCCAGTGCCTCATGCAAGTGGCCTTTGATAATTAAGCCGCCCTTTTAAGTTCAGGAACATCACATATTAGCTTTTAATATAAGGCATAAAAAAAATTTTCTGAATCTATAAAAATTTTATAGCACCACAACCTATAAAAAAAAATAAAGCTCTAATCTCAATATTCTAACAAATGAACTCAGTAGCAACTAATCCTTAAACACATGCTAATATAACTACAACAGACAATTTCATTATATCTTTACTACTACTGGTATTCTCTGTATTATACTATCAAGTTTACTCTTTTTACAGAAAAAGGAAAACATTGCCTTCTGTAATATCAACCACGACTACTACTATATAATATTACATGGATTTGGGTGATAATACGATCATAGGACACAACTAGTTCAATCTAGAGATGCTGTTGATTTGGTGCATTTTAAGCTGTAAATGTATATTGACTAGTATGAATGTGTTCTTACATGAATAAAAAATGCTAGAATGTTGGTGGCTAGTTCAACAGAATGCTGCTCATGAAAAGATCTACTAAAGAGACAAAGCAAAAGCAGAACATCTCTTATGGGAAAGTGAATGAAATCTGTAACAGAGGACAGGTCATCGGCTGAAATCCTAATGTGGATATGGATGTTTGTGAATGCCTTTAGATGATGGTAAATGAATTTCATTGCCTTGTGAGAGACCAACACCAACCTGCTTATTGGAGACTTACTGGGTCTCTAAAACAAACTGGAATATTTAACCCTTAGCCCAAAGTATTAATGTAAACTGGGTTTACAACATTTTTTAGGTGGGATTCATATAAAAATAAATGAAATCTATGCGGCTGTCTCTGTCTTGCTGAAAGATTCTAGAGTCTGAGATAACTGCCCATTACAAGATTGTCAAATGCAAAAGAAGAATGGAAATGACTGTCACTGGCAAGCTATGGATAACATTTGTAGTCAGTGAGGGATCACTGATTTAAAAGACAGTTGGGATGAAAGCAGAGCATGAGATACTCCAATTTGAGAAGGAAAATCTGAAGAGAGAGAGAAAACTGATGATCTTATTAAAAGGGAGAAAGCAAACTATAAGAGGTAGTTGACAGTGCAAGCTCTGTGATAGACCAAATGCCCTGGCAATGTCAAAGAGACCATGCCACTTTCTCAAAAGCCCTTCCATAGCTTAAATCCAAAGGCTGTGAGTGAACCCAGCTGATAATCATGATATTCAGAACTGAATCAAGGATGATGGCTGCCGTTTATCACTTTTTTTTGTGAACAGGATGAATATTAATTCTGAAACATAACTGGTGTGTGTCACCATCAGAATAAGATCTATTGGCTACAAGGAAATGCTTGGTTGATAACAACAGTGCCTCTAGTGGTAAGAAACACCTATATTTGTATCCTGTCTAGGATGAAAACACTTTCAAGGACTTTTCAAATGAAGGGAAGTTAGCTGCCTCATATGTATATTTTTTCCTATCTCATGATACAGGCCAGAGCATGCAACTGATAGACACAGTAAGATTATGAGTTGA
The DNA here is from genome assembly GCF_054136105.1 of Typopeltis vanoorti. Taxonomy (NCBI): domain Eukaryota; kingdom Metazoa; phylum Arthropoda; class Arachnida; order Uropygi; family Thelyphonidae; genus Typopeltis; species Typopeltis vanoorti. The sequence continues at coordinate 135,862,846 of NC_143551.1, read as the reverse complement.
TATAGGAGTTTAGTCTTAGATTCTGTGCTTAGCAGAGATGGCATGTTCAGTAAGGCTGGATTGTGTGGATTCAAGACACTCAATGTAAAACTTTCTTCATGATGGACAAAATAAAATTTTCCAGACTGTCCATATTATTATGGGCACAGAAGCAAGGAATATGGTAGACACCTGGAAAACTGAGTAAACGAAGCATGCCCATTGGTGAAGAAAGAGAAATGTGGAGATTTTTTGAGAAGGATGACAAGCCACATACATGTCAATAGACTTGAAATTTTTACTATATATTATATTTCCTTCACATAAGGCAGTGGAGTAGGAGCAAGAGGCAGGAGCTGCTAAAATCTTTAATGAAGGGTTCACTGAAAACCAGGAGAACCATTCCAAACAGCAAAAACATCATCTGTCAAAAAAGTCTGACAATATCAGATTAATATTCTTAATCTGATGTCTCTCACAAAGGAATGCTAGTAAAAAACAAAACATCTAAGATGATCACATCAGAGGAGTTCAAATGAAGATAATAAAAATAGTTTTTAAAGGCCAAAGTGTTATTAATATGAGTGGTAGATCTTCTTCACAAAAGACCCCACCCCCCTTTTAATCACCATTCCAACCAGATACATTGTTAATATTATTAAGCTTATTATCTTTACCGAAATATTCTTGAAATATCCTCTTTTATCTTGAACACTCACAGCCTTGCCACTGTCTGCTCAGTGATAGCAAACTCATTTTTCAAAGATTAAGCATGCTGTTTCTGAAAACAGAAGATAAGACTAGTATTTGTAATATAATGTTACCAGCAATGACAATAAATTGGTCATTAATAGATCTTAGATCTGGCAGACCTTTAACTCAAGATGAAATTTTTTGATTATCGAAAGGTCACAAATTTGCAGTTTTACCTTTCATTAATGGAGTTTTTTCATTCTATAATCTTATGAGAGAGGAGGTTGGCAGGAAAAAGACCCAAAGGAAGATCAAGATATAGGTGGATTGATACAGTAAAAAGTGCCAATTTTTCAAATTGCAAAATCGAAGTAATTGCTCCATACATCAAAGATATCTTTCTCTCCAGTTTTCATGTCACCTTTATCATCTCTAATTCCTTTTACACCACTCTTTCCTCCATTTTTGAGCATTTTCAGCCTCCAGAATATTTTGCCACCTTCCTGATATTTATTTTCTTACATTTGTCTCTGTATTCCCTAAGAGCACAAGCTGACTTATTTGTCAGGAACTTTCGATATGCTTTCTTCTTTTCCTTCACTGCCTCTTCAACCTCCTGTGTCCACCACAGAGTTTTGATTTTTCTATACTTGCAGACAACCTCACCACATGCCTCTCTGACTGAATCAATGTTTTCTTCAGGGCTTGCCACTGAATCTTCAAGGTTTGTTTCCTGTTCTCAAACTCTCATTTTTTCTTGAATAATGTTTGTGTATTTTAGTCTACAATTCACATTTGAGAGCTGCTCAAATGTGATTTTAAAGCGAATGAACTTTCATTCACTTTAAAACTCTCACATGTTCTTCTTTTTAACATGAAATTCAATTTAGAGCTGCTCAAATGTGATTTTAAAGCGAATGAACTTTTATTCACTTTAAAACTCTCACATGTTCTTCTTTTTAACATGAAATTCAATTTTATCCTGCTCAAGACTAAATGGTGATCGCTTCCAATTTCAAATCTTACTGTCCTGCACCAAAAGTTTTTTTTGAAAAAAATAAAGTTAATTTTTTTTTATTAGTTTCTACTTATATTTATTTCTTTAGTGTTCAAAAATCAACAGATTCAGTCAAAATCTTTGCTTAGATGTTACATAAATAATGAAAATTTTAAATAAAATTTGTGTGTGTTATTATTATGATGAAAATATCATTTTACATAGAGGTGTACATCACTATGATCATCCACTATTGGCCACAGAAGTCGAGAGGTAAATTATTGAATTAGGCTATCCGTTTTTGAAATGCCACAACCTTGCGCATGATCACGAACATGACTCGCTGGATGGCCTCGAATTTGGTCACCCCTCATTCGAAGTTCTGCATCATTGTTGCTTGACTAAGAGCTCACATTTGTGGGGGATCTGCTTCCTCTTGTTCTGGATCACTGTCTGCCAATCATCTAATTCAGATCCTTCTTTATCGAGTATTTGTTTTAATTCACGTTCAGTCAAGCCACTTACACTATTGAGTGACAGAAATTCAAACTGATCTCTCAGGTCACAAGAAGAGAGTCGTGAATCCCTTATATTGTTTAGATTGGAGAAGCCAGTGTGATGTAATATAAACATGAACACATGCAATCGTACGTGATGCAGCTGATGGGCAGGCATTAAGATATACTAATATAAATTCCCTTTTTTATTGATAAAAGTCAACCATCCTCATGAATAATGAAGCTGAAGTTGAAATTTAACTACAGTATAGTCTGATAATGAATTTCAAGCAAATATTATTTTTGGAATTTTTAATTTAGCGATGTAAATATACATCGCTGGGATTCTGGGTTCATGCACGATCGATGTACATTTACAGCAATAGGACTCAAAGTGAGTGTTAAAATCTCTTCGAGTGAAACCAGCCCATATTTATGGCTAATTAATCCATAAATTCAATGCTCTTCTACATCCTATAAGACAGTTCCACTAATAAATTTCTCCAACAATTAGCTAAGTCAACTGCTTCCTTTTCAGTGGCAACTCCTACTTATGAAAAATTCCTGTTCATTTCAAATCACATCCTTATTTACTAATGTATCACTAACAGATACTCTTGATTTAATAAAGAATACCCCCCCCCCCCCCAATATCTTTGAATTATTCGAATTTAATATGTATCAGCTGAAAAGAAAAAATCTACTAACAAATTAATGGTACACTGCAGTGGTCCTCCACCCCTTGGCCAATTTTTTTTATGGAATAGTTTGAGAACAAAGCACTTACTACAACTACTTTCAAACCTTTAGTCAGGTTACACTATATAGATGAGGTATTTGTCATTTGGCCCCATGGGCAAAGCACACTAGATTTCTCTAACTTACTTAGCAGTCAACACCCTAAAAATTCACTTTGTATTAGAAAAAGAATCAAAAAGCTGCCTGCCTTTTTTTTTTTGATGTATTAGTCAATCACCTTTCAGATGGTTCACTGTCATCACATCATCATGCAGCCAACAGCATGGAATAATCAAAACACTAACTCATAGAGCCATGGCTATTTGTTCTAGTGATGTATGTAGCCCTTGCTGCAGAACCTAATCATCTTCACCACACTTTAATGCCAATGGCTACAGCACCTACCAAACAGAAAAAAAAATACTACAGGGCGGCCATAAAATAACTTTCCTTCTTTGGAGGCATCTGTAGCTAAAACCAATAAATGGAATGAGATCAAATTTTATATTGAGACTTTTGAATGCACGGGGAAATGATTTCTGCGAAAAAAAGATTTAGTACCAAAATTCATTGATAGGGTAAATTTTGGCGCTGGTGGAGCCGAAAACAAGCAGATAATTACATTAAAGGCAGATAAAATGGAATAACAACATTCAGACGGTGTAAGCGACAGCTGTGTCACTCACTCCAGCTGGATATGTGGCACGTTACAACGATAATAATAATAATTAAACTAAAACAACTTGCGAAAGACACAGAAATTAATGTAGGGATTGAACTCACAGGAAATAGTGTTTTTTTTCATCAGAATCAGGGTCCCCTGGACCACATACACAATTTTCAATGTGCTGACCTTCCTTGTACTGCTTTCTGTCCTCTGCCAGGTCTAACTCCTAGTGATCCAGTTTCTTCAAACTTCTTAATCACAGCTCTCAGTGCTACACTTGAAAGAGGACCTGTACACAGGTTATGAAGCCTTCTAAATTCCCGAAGGGCCGCTACAGCATTTCACTGTTTAAGGTAAAACAACTTAACAAGTAAAGGCTGAGGTAAGGTAGGACGCATATTGAGCACAATGTCAGTCATGCGAATAACTGCCTGAACGTTCCCAATCCCTTTTTAAGTGAAACTGGTGGTGCTGCTGTCACATATGCAGAGTGAAATTTGCGTAATCCTTTTTACCTGCTTTCAGCTCCGCCTGCGTTAAAATTTCTCCTATCGGCGACTTTTGGCACTAAATATTTTTTTTGCGGAAATCATCTCCCCATGCCTTCAAAAGTCTCAATATAAAATTTGGTCTCATTCCGTTTATTGGTTTTAGCTACAGATGCCTTCAAAGAGGGAAAGTTATTTTATGACCACCCTGTATATGCCCCATCCCTTCCCACAGTGAAGACTTTTCTTCACTACATGGCAGTAAGGGAGAGCAAATGGGTTGTCATAGGTGGCTGTGAGTGCTTAATCACTGAATGAGTTTAAGGAGAAGTATGACATTTACTGGTGAATAATAGGTTTATGGATTTTAGGGGTAATCTGTATGAGAGATAGGAACTAAAGGTTTTTTTTTTTTGGGGGGGGGGGACTCATTTCAGGAGGCCAAAAACACAGTGAAATCTATAGAGCCTCTATATTTGCTTCTGTGACTGAGACAAAATACTAGAAGCATTAAACTGCTGTTTAATGCATTCTCTATGATGTTTTCATTTGATTAAGTCTAACATAAGTTGTAATATGCAACTAAGCCAAAATACAAAATTATATCATCTCAACACACTTTTCTACTCAACTAGCAGCTATTCCAATATATGGAAGCAAGGAATATTCCAATATATGATATGGGCTGAATATCTCATATTTAGCCCATATCAAAAAATATGGATATAAAAGGTTGCAGTCAAAGTAGGGACCCAACACCCAGGTCTCGTCATCTTTTTCATTAACCTAACATGGTCCAGTTAATTAATGACCACCAATATGAATTCTATCATGGAAGTTCCTCTGACAGAATTCTGCTCATTTTCTACTACTGGACACATCATGGAAAGATTTGGAGAAATCTATTGTGACTCCTGACATTTCCAGAGCATTTGAGTTAAGCACTGAAGCCTACTCTTCAGCAAAGTAATCCTTTAGGCCACCTTCTCTAGCCAATCAGTGTATCATAGTGGATGCCATCACCCTTTATGCTTTTCCACCAATGCAGGAGTGCAGATGCCTATCCTCAATTGGTCAATGAAATAAATACAGGGTGACCCATAAGTCATGGAACATGCCATAGAAAGGGCCTGTCTTTGTGAAGCAACTGCATAAGTTTTTGAACCTCACCAGATTTTTTTTAAATTGGTTATGAACAACCAAATTATGTAAATGCCTCACATTTTCGGCTTCACCAAGATGGGCCCTTTCTATAGAATGTTCTACGATTTATTGGCCGCCATAAGTCGTAGTACAAAAACAACAACTACAAGATTCAAGACCAGTGGTTTAAACACTAATCTCCATACCATTCTACAGTGGGGCGAGGATAACCTACTCACCTTCAATGCTAATAAAATGCAATTTTGCCTTCTTTCTGGAAAAAGAGGCTCCTTTTCCTTACCTTTGAATAATACATAAATCATCAGGCAGGATCAGACCTCTCTTCTTAAGCTGAAATTTACCTCTTCTCTTTCCTGACACAAATATATGACAACTTTCTTCAACTTCTAAATCTGTCCAACATTACGCTCCATCCCCACATCTGTGACAGCAGACTATAAATCTTAAGCATTTCTTTACAACTACAAACTCACCACCATACCTGCATCTACTCTTTTTCATTTCATCTATTTCTGTTATCTGAAACAGCAGTCCTTTAAATTAATGTTTATATACTGGGCTTTTATTTTGCAAAAGCTTAAGACAGTGATGCAAGAAACAAAATGGGATACTGTTAACAAGGGTCGAAAGGAAACTGTGCATTAAGTAAAAAAAAATTATGCAAAAATGTAACTGTATTTGCTAATTCACCTGGAACTTCCTCCTCCTCCTCTTCAATTGCAGTGTTTGTTTGTTCCGTGCTGGCACCTGAAAAAACACACATATATTAATATATAGGTTACTGCATAACTTAAGGATCTTAAATGCTGCTACTTCATTTTTTTTTTAAAACTCACTCTTTTAGAAATATACATCCAGTACAGTATATCCTGAGAGGGAAGAAAACAATATGCAAAATTATCAAATTACTTGTTAGCAGTAATATGAATCAGATCCAATATTTTTGAACACATTTATATACAATTATACTTCCTTCTAATCAGTTAATTGGATTATTATACTTGCCTACTGACTTGTAAGTGTATCCTTCACAGGATATGGTTATCACATGGGCAACCATGCCCATGTGATACAACTATTCAAGGATCTAAGCCATGGGGAAAAACTATTGACAGCAGGTGCTATGAGTATGATGATTAATAGAGATGAACACTATTCGCTTTATTAAGTCATGTAGAGCAGTTGAGTCCAAGTTTAGGTTGCATTATCAGTGTAAAGGCATAATAAGGTAGCCTCCATGCTTTTCAGTTATGAAGAGACTGATGTTGTTTTGGATTGATAGCTGAAGGAATTAAGGCTATGAGGCCAGAAAGTTATATTTGTAAATTGTCTATTTGTTTCTCTGGCTGGTTTGCAAGATGAAAAACTCTGCTACCTCCATGTGAGTCAATTTCCTTAGAAACAGGTAAGAATTCTGTTTAAAAAAAAGATATAAATATAAATGAAAGTGACATAAAAAGACACACAGAATGGGAATTAATGAGATATTTGTGATTTACAAAAATCCCTCCACTACCATATACGAATTATAGAACAAATTCCCAGGGACTAGAGAAAAAATGCACAAGGTTCACAATAGCGAATTTAGGGGAAACAGACTGATCTTTACTCTATTTCCATACAAAAGGCACAGTACTCTGACAACAGAACAAAAGAAAATGAGGGAAATTGTACAATGACAGAACACAAAGGACTGATCAATAATGCAATTCATAAAGATAAATAACAGGGAAATGATGATGACAATACCTGGTTACATTATACAACATTTCAAAGTAATTATTCAATAAATTCTGTATATCCCCCAGTTTTTATGACACTATTATCATTAGTGATTTTATTTATTGAAATTTTATTACTATGCAAAAGAAGCCTCCAAAAACACATTACCACCTTCATGGTATTTATTTATTTCATTACTTTTTTTCCTTCTTTACAACATGCATGCATTACAGCCATGTTTTATGTTGGTGCATGTTAGTTTCTATTTAGTACTTATGTTCTAATATACAACACATTCACAAAAGTTTTAAACCTATAGCATATTGTACTGCTAGATAATCTGCTTACAGCAAAATATGGAACTTTTTCAAGCTAATTTGGATCTCCAATAAGCAGGCTGGTGGTCTCACAGCCTGACAAAATTGATCTACAACCTAAAGACATTCACAAAATCCATGCTCCAAATGGGATTTAAATTCAGTTTGAATCCTGGTTAGTTGATTATCCAGTCATAATCAGTCAGCTCTGTATCCAGCAGAAATTCAGCAAGTAATTAACATTATCAAAAGTCCTACCTTCTAGAATATTTTCTTTAGGTTCATTTTCAAACAGAAGAATTTATTATTATTATTATTTATTTGAATAATGGGTTCAAAAATACACAAATATATGTTGCACTGTCCTATTTCAACATCTTAAAATTGGCCCATATCATGCCTTTATAATACTAATTTTGTCTAGTTTTTCCACTTCTGATAACTAGAATTTTTTAAGCTGCAAAAAATTTGCAAAATGCTTAAGCATATATAAGGTTCATGTTACCTGTCAATATAAAAGTCATTCCTGAATGATATAATCATGTAATCACAAGAAAGATATTTATTTAACCAAATATTTCGGTCTGGAAATAGCAGACCATCGTCAGTGGTAATACAAGAACAGTTTAAAAAATACAAGCTAGAATACTAACAATAGATCGTTAAAATTATAACACGGCGCGTGATGTTAAATCACTAAGTATGAAACGGAATATTTTGAAGTACAAACATGATTGAATTTACTATTAAAAAAAAAAAAAATAAATTAATGAGTAATCTTGATTAGACTTTCCCAGATTTTTGATATAGATATACAGTCATTACAATTCAGGTTGGGGCGATGGAGCAAGGCCTCCATGCTTTCCTTGAACAAACGTTCAAACCTATAACAGGATCTATGTAAGAGGCGAGTCTTGGACCAAAGGATGCTGTGGTTAGTTTCAATCCCGTGTTGAGCCAATCCAGACTTTTCAGGTTTGTTGTGAAGAATGGATGATTGATGTTCTTGGATTCTTTTTTCAAGAGAACGTCCAGTTTGTCCAAAATAAAAGAGATCACAGTTGCATGGAATTTGATAAACTCCAGGAAGAGATAAAGTTGAGTGTTTGTCTTTAGGAGAAGGAAAATGAGAAGACAATTTGTTAATAGGTGAATACGTAGTTGTTAAATCATATTTCTTTAAAATTCTTGCGATAGGTTCTGAAATACCGGATATATAAGGAATAGGCACTCGACGTGTTGAAACTTTGTTGTTTTGTAGAGGATTATAAGAATTGAGAAGACGTTGAGTACTTTTTTCAGAAAAGCCATTGAGTTTCATGTGTTGTTGGATAGTAGATAATCAAAAGTAGAACAATTAGTTTTGGCTCTTCTGATGAGGCATTTTAAAATTCCTGTTTTTTGACATGGATGATGGGCTGATTCTTTAAGAATATAATGACCTGTGAATGTTGGTTTCCTGTATACTGTAGTTGTAAGAATATTTGAAGGTGATCGGATGAGGAGAATGTCTAAAAAAGATAACTGGTTGTTTTCTTCTAATTCCATAGTAAACTTTATGCGATGATTCAAGGAATTAATACTGTTTAAAAAGGAAGGTAAAGCGTTTTTGCTGTGAGGCCAAATAATAAATATGTCATCTATATATCTTACCCAAAAAGATGGTTGAGGGAAAATAGATGCGAAGAAGACTTTTTCTAAATATTCTAAATAAAAGTTGCCTAAGGCCGGAGAAAGAGGACTTCCCATGGCCGTTCCTTCTACTTGGCTATAAAATTTGTTTTGATATATGAAATATCCAGAATGTATTACGAAATCAAATAGTTTTATAATATCTCGAGGAAAGATGTCAGCAAGTAATTTTAAAGTTTCCTTTATATCATTCAGCCTTATGTCGCAAGTATCCTTGAAACAACAAAAGTCATTCCTGGTAGCAATGTATTAAATTCGGAATTCTTCCAAAAATTTGTCAAGTATCTCAATTTGCATTTCAACTGAAACATTTGCAGAAGCAGATATTTAATTCAAGCTGTATCTAGATTGTCTAGGCAAAATGACTGTAAAATCTCTCATGATAAGTGACTTTGTAACTTATTGTGTTCGGTTTTACATTGTTTTTTTTTTTTTATAAAGGGAATGTACTCAGAAGATCAATAAGTGACCATAATTGCCATGGATAAAGAGCTCCAAAGATGTGCGAAGAAGGACATCCTCATGTCGAAGGTAAATATGTGACCAAATTTGAGAGACGTGCAAATGCACACAAAGAGAAGTCTGGGCCCTATATAAGGCAGTTCGCCGGAAAGGAATTTTATTTTAGGGTTTTCGATCTCTTCCCTTACCTGACACTGTCAATGAAGATATTGAGTCCTAATTTAATTTTGTGGAAAACTTAAAAGGGAGAGAAAATGGTTGGATTTTCATTTACTAATAATTCTTAGAAATAAATTAGTAGGTAAGGCTAAGATGATCTTAAATACTTTGCCTATTTTGCAAGATACGTTAGATTATAAAAAAATTAAAAGTACATTAATAGCAGAATATTCTAAGGTAAGAGATGTAAGTCCGAATTTGTAGAAATTGCATAAATGCATTCAAGGAAATAAAGAAACTGTTTCGGATTACTACAATAGATTATTAAGCATAGCTAATAGGTTAAATGTCTCAAAAAGATGAAAGGTCGCACCAAGAATGGTCTGTATTCCGTAGGCTTAAGGGACGATTTGAAAGAGATGGCCTACAAGAAAAAGATTAAGTGTCTAGATGAATGTTACCAACCTGTTAGAGAAAGGGAAGAAAGACTTGGAGACATCCATCAGTCCTCCATTCTCAAACAGGTGCATGCTTTAGAACAAAGTAGCATCATTACAAGTGTCCGTGTGGTTAGCCAAGTGGTTATGTGCTCCGCAACCATATGTGGGAAAGGAGTGTACTGCGTTTGATTCTCACTGCTGATGTGAGGAGCTAAGGATCTTTCTCTCAGACATAGCTAAGTTAGCTGGTCTTGGGCGTAGACTGCAGGGTTTTTCTCCCCAGTTTACCTGGGGTTTTTCCTCCCGGAAGCAGGCAAACTGGTCTTAAGAACACAATGCTTCACAGACAATTACACATGGTTGAGTGTGGGGATAATGACCACACCTCGTAGTGAGTTATGAAACCCAAAAATGGGAGGCCAAGGCCCTACATGAGGCTGTAATGCCAAAGAAGAAGAAGAAGTGTCATTAAAGTAACATTAACTGTAAGGTTAAAAATGAGATTCAGAAAGACAAAGATACCAAAATTGAGGGAAATAATAAGAAATGTGAAGATTCGTATCGCAACAGAGATATTAGTTTGGATGCTAATTCTAAACCTAAATCAGCAATTTCTTAAAACTAGATTTGCTAAAGGAATACATTGGCAAGAAGTACAGAAACAACAAAGACCGATATTAGAAGGGCAAGAGAGAATATTCGAAATGTTAGAAGAGCTAAAGGAAAATAGGACTTAAAAAACAGATAAATCATCTAGTGAAACTATGAGTATAGAAGTAATAAGGAAAGAATTCAGCCTAAGTGCTAACAAAATAGGGCATATAACTGAGTATTGTTATAGACGAAAAAGGTATGACTATAAGGAAAGAAAGAGAATAAGTTACGACTCAAACAGTGTGTTAGTAAATAGTGACTTACTGAGTAATCATGCTAGTAGATTTAATTGTGATTTGCGTAGTCAATGTAATTTCACTGGTACCACAGGTTCCAGTATGGTGTCTTAATACACCATGGCAGTTTTGACCCTTTTTCTCAGAAATGCAACTTGGATACTTCTCTGAACTATGGCATGTGCTGTGCATGTAAAGATTGTTTTGGCAGTTAAATGACTCTTCAAAGGTGAAAATCTTCTCATCTGTTGTTTGTATCCCCAGAGAACTGCCTTTGATTTTATCATAAGTTGTGGTGTTAGGAAGTGTTCAGTAGAACAATGACAGGCTACCACTCCCAGGTCATCAGTCAGTATATGTGACATCACTCTCTGTGAAACATTCATCTCTCACAACACCACTTTCTTCTTCCTCAAAGGATCACAGTGGAGGCATGCCTTCAGAGTCCTCACAAGCTGTTGTGTCCTAACACAGCATGGTCAATCTGTTCTTTGGCAGTCAGATGTTTTCTGTGTTGTTATGATAGTTAATGTCTGATACACAAACTTTCTAGTTTGTGTATTCTAAAAACACTTGATCCCAAGTGTTTTTAGCATGTTGAAAATAACAGGTGGCTGCATTCCAACCTTGAAGTGCTATTACACAGTTCTCATAATCTTCTCTCCCCACTGCATGTTAACCCATACAGCTAGACAACTCTCTCTACTGATAAACACGCAAATGGCGGCTGTGCACAGTATCACTAACAGAACCAGGCTCGCACAATTCTGTAAGCAGTGTGTATGTGCAGAAGTTGTAACAGCATTTATGGCAAGACTGTATATATTCTGAAAAACAGCGAAGCTTTATTCTCTATATGTATTAGCTAAATATGAATACAAAATTTTTCTTTTAATGCATCTCCCTCCCACAAAAGGTTTTTGATGTAGATCTATAGTACTTTCATGACATGGGTGAGCAAAGGATCCCCCTTTTATTAATTTTTATTTCTTAAAAATATTTTTCTTTATTATTTAGTCTAGAAATCCTGGTTTAGAGACCAAAAATGGAACTTTTTCAAGCCACTTCAAGTGTTCAAATAAATGAGGGAGTAATCTTGCACCAGGTGACGAAATTCATAGTTGTATTCAAACCTACAGCCTGCTGAGTGAACAGCAGTTAGGCTAAATGCTCAGCCTACCAAACAAGAAAATGATATGATGATTACAGTTTCATTTTTTTTATATTTTTCTTTCTCTTGTATTTAATAACAAATTTAAAATTCATGATCTATATAACATTTATTTGTTTGTCAAGATATCAAGCCAAAACAAACACTGACAATAGTTACACTAATAGTTTGGTACCTGACAACTCTCAACCAACCTTAGTTAAGGAGAGTGTCAGATCTCTCACTGTACTCATCTTATTAGAGAACAAGCACAAAGTTTAGGAGCAACAAACATAGTCACAGCTAATCACACAGTTCAGCAATTAATGACAAAAAAAAAAGTATTGAATTAGACTTGATAAAGCAGAAGTGAAACCCAAATGAGTGGCTGAATTTAAATAAACTGACTGAATATACCTGCATATGATCTGTGTTGAATCAGTAAACGTTAAAAAAAAGGGCTACTGATTTGAGATTGTGTAGGCAGGAATCATTTCACTCAACATTCTAAAACTGAATTTGTTATTACACAATACTGCAACAAAGTCCTTGGACTCACCATGGGAAGTAATTCTACACAAAAATCTCTGAAAACCTGTTTGAAAAAAAAAAAAAGCATTAAAAAGTGTAAGAAATAAAACTACTTTTCATGCTTTTGATTCCTATTTGCCAAAATACAACATGATCCTTTCACAACATGTGAGATTATTTCAAAAATAAATTATTTAAAAAGATCACTTCAAATCGAATATCAAATGAAAGTACAGAATTCTGGATTCGTCCTTCCATATTTGTAGCTTAAAATGTTACATGCAGATAATTATTCTGGAAAGGAATATTTTATCCTCCCAATCCGTTACAGCAAACTCTTCACTACAAGAAATGTTTCTCTGGTCCCCATATTATCATGTATCCATGTGTTGAGGTTTCAGTGCTGAGAGGACATCATGTTGGAAGTTTAATGGAATATTTTCAGCACTGGGAAAGGATTAAAACTATGCGTCCATATTTCGTCTCAGTCACTGAGACATCTTTAGGGATTACAAATAACTTTTGTAACAACATGCTCAAATACAATACAATACAATACTAAGTGAAACACGTGGGTAACTCTAAAGTCCTATCTAGGTGCGCCCTCTATGGGCATTTGTAGGTGGCCTAGGATATAACGTGTGATCTCTGATAATTAATTTTCCCAAATGTTATTCCATTAAACCTCCAGCATGATATCATCATGTAAGGTGACAAATTTTAGAATTGCATGGCATAAACTCTCTCTTGCAAGACTAAAAATCATTAGCTGTTACTTCATGCAATACTAAGAAAAGGAACAAATTCTTGTTGCATGAAATGAAACCAAAAAATTGTAATATTGCTTCAAATTAACTTGGAAACAACTTGCTGACTGAATTTCAAAAGTGAATTTTGTATATCTTTATACTAGACCATATTGAGTATTAAAACTTTACAAACCTGTCGAGCTCTGAATTGTTGCCAGTCTCTTGAGGTGTGTCAGACTCTCAGCACCTAACTGATTTAGTATACCCGGTAACATCTCAGTGATTTCTATGAAATAAAATAAATAGGTAACACTTAATGAGAACCTAAAGAAAATTATACATACATATATATTACTAAAGAAAATTATACATACATATATATAGATATAAAATAGCATGCAGTTTTTTGCATAAGCAAAATATTGGCTTTTAGTACAAGCATGTCAGACACCTTACTTTTATGGCTACTTTTTATTAAAAAGTGGCCATAGTATTATGATGCAATAGACTGGTAGCATTTCTTGAACCAATTTTTAATTCAACAAAGCAAAGAAAAATAGTCAATTTTCACCATAGCAAACACTATTAACACAAATCACCTGAAACCAATAGGTACAATGTGCTAAAGAAAATTCACAATCACAAACTATCCACATGGTTACTAGGTGTCTGTCTGCTATAGTGAACTAACTGTATGGGAAATTAAAGGATTGTGCTTAATGATATTTTCATTTGTATACATTTTTCTCTATATGCATACCAATCTTTCAGCTGTTTATTTAAAGCATGTTACATGATCATCATATCTGTTTTTGTCCAAATGTCAAGTCTTCAAGAATTCTTGATTTCCCCCCCCTTCTTTTCTCATTTCTGTTGGTGATATTAGAAGAAAAAGTAAAGTTACTTATAAGTCTTTATTCCTTAAGCAGCTGAAATTAACGAAACATTCAGTATTATGTTCCAAGCACATTTTTATTTTCCTTATCTATACTTTTCTAAAATAGCCATGGGAAAATGCTCATAATCAGCAAGCAAGAAATAGAGACCAATTGCTTACCGATTTATAAAAAAGCGTTTCTGCAAACTTCAGGAAATGAAAAGGTGTTAAAGATGTACTGTATTTATTTTGTTATTTTTAAATGACTAAACTGGAACACGTACATAAAATTTTATTTTTCAAAAATTTGGCAAAATTCTGGTTTCTTAATTTTAGTATTTACTTTATGTATCTGTTTATAAACAGGTTATTGAATCAGGTTGATATCACCCATTTCCATGAAAAATCCTTTTGAGTGAATGTAACCTCACATTATGCTAAGGATAACACAATTTTTTAATCAATTTTATGTATTGAAAAGTTAATATTTTATCACACATTTTTTGGAATATGTAAACAAGACTAACGTACTCAAAGAGTATCATAAAAGTACACCAAATGAAAAAGCAATACAAATCTTAATTGTGAATATTAGATGTGTGAATGTGTGCACACTAGGATGACTTGATTAAAAAAAAAAAAAAAAAAAAAAAAAAAAAAAAAAAAAAAAAAAACCAGTGAACTTTTCCATGAAGAATCACAACATAGTATTATTTACACTGTAATGTAAAGAAGAGGTAGTATATATGACAAGTTTTAGCAGATTTTTTTTAAGTGCTTCTGCTTTAGACTGGTTGAAAGTTAGTCTCTCCCATCAAGTAAAGTTGATGATCAAACTGGGCATGTTCTGCAGTCTACATTTTCCTTGAAAACTTTTATATATCATTGCTTTTATACTCTAATGGCCATAATCATGAATACATGTTTGATTAAAATGAGAAATAATACTTCTGAAAGGTACTCATATATAGACTAGACTAAGATGAGCCCTGAATATTTGTAGTATTTCTGATTAAGACAGTACATTTACAGGGAAAGGGGATAAACATAATTTCCCCAAAATTCCCAAATTGTTACAATTTGTAACAATTTGGGAAATTTGTTAGTAACAAATTGTTACTAACAAACTTAGTAACAATTTGTTCCCAAATTGTTACAAAGTTTTTCGGATATGATTAATAATGTGACGGACACCATTTTTATTCTTTAGCATTTATGGTTTCTTGTTACAATTACATAAAAAGTCCTGATTAAACAGGTTTAAAGAATTTTAATTTATGTAATAGTTTATTGCACTGTATAAAAATAATTAAGGCTCTATTCATTTGGATATTTAAATGCTAAGTAATCAAAATACAGGTGACAAATAACACAACAAATAATAAAACTATGAGATGTCTACAGGTAAGTTTACCTCCTTAAGATTTCTTAAGTATTCATCAGACCTTGCTATAAAAATCATTATTACACAACATCACCAACTGATACACAATTTCAAGCAGGGGCCTAATGAATGCCTATCCCTTTTCATTTGCCTGTTCAGGATCTGATAAGTACAAAGAACTTATCAGGATCTGATAAGTACAAAGAACTTATCAGATCCTGAACAAGCAAAAAAATACACCCAAACATTCAGCCAATTTTTCTGATAATCATAAATGATATGCCAACACAAATTCAACTATATTAAGTTATAAAAATAAAAAACAAACCTTTTAACAGTTCAACATCAGATTTAGATGAAAAAATTTCTTATATATATTAAAATTAATGTACTTTTTAATCTTGAGTAACCTCACCAAAGCCGATAACTGTCATTTCTTCTACTTAGCACAACAGAGGATTATTGCAGAAAATTTGCAGCATGCCTATATAGCTAAAGTTACTGCATAAATCAAAACTGATTAAACTTTCACAACTAACAACTGTTAAATGGCAATCAGTGATTCATATGCCAAAATGGTTAAATTTTCTTTATGAATAATTTAGATATAATGGAAAGAACATTTAGCAGAAGCCTACTGGAAATTTTTTTAAGGAAAAGAACTACATGATGGAACACTGAGTTAATGCCTTCCTTTTCTTATTATATATGAAGGTTGTTTGAAAAGTTTGGTAAAAATATAAGTTCAACATATCTTTTTTGGAAAAAATCACCTTTATTTCTCAATATAGTCTTCATCAAGGTCTACATATTTGGTCCAGCTAGGTTCCAAATTTTTCATCCCATCTAAAAAGTAGGATTTGTCAAATTGTGCAAAATAGTCATTGACAACCTTGATGACATCCTTGTACGAAGAAAATTTATTCCCACAAAGCCATTTTTTTTTTTTTTTGGAACAAGAAGTCACATGGTACCAAGTCTGGAAAATACGGTGGATGTGGAACCAATTCAAACCTCAATTCGTGCAATTTTGTCATTGCGACGGGCGATGTGTGGGATGGTGCATTGCCTTGATGAAAGAGTATCAAGACTATTTTGTGCACCAATTTTGGCTGTTTTTTTCTTCAGTTCTCCTTTTAAATGGTCCAACAACGATGCATAAGACTCCTGTTATTGTCTTACCCTTTTCCAAATAGTCTATCATGATAACTCCTTGGGAATCCCAAAAAAACAGTGGCCACTACCTTCCCAGCTGACGAAACGGTCTTCACTTTTTTTTTTTCAGTGCTCTTTCACCGGGCACTGTCCACTACGTTGAACTGTCTTTGCGCATGCAGCTTTTTCATGTGCAATTTTTTGTGCAAGATATTATACACCCGTTCAGTTGAGATGCTTACAATCTCAGCAACTCATGCACTTTCACTTGGCGGTCTTCCATAATGATACCATGGATTTTGTCAATCATTTTCTTCATAGTGACCTCAATAGGGCACCTGGAGCACGCTTCATCTTCAATGGACTTATAATCATGGTGTAGAGTCTCTATGAACTGCATCCAACTCGGCTTTGTTCTGTGCAACCGTCCACTTTTTCAAATAAAAGTGTTTTATCACTAAACTTGTTTTTATCAATTTTTATGAAAAATATGAAAATTTGTAATTTTTATGAAAATTACAAATTTTCATAAAAATTTTGGCAAACAGTCATTTTAAATAACTGTGTTTGCCAAACGAAAACTATGCGTTGCACGTGGCTAAAATTTCACCCTGGTTTCCAAATTCAGAACGTTAATGTCCCTCAAACCTAATCTTCATTCATGTCCCATTTTCTTCTTTCCAAGATTCCATCAGGAGTCTGTAAATGCTTTCCATTGGTCTTAGTTCAGCAAAACTCTTCTTCTCACATTCTATTAAAGTCGATTTCCTCCATGTATTTTTAGGACAGCCACACTTTCTTTTTCCTTGTGGATTCCATTCCAGGCTGCATGACAGATTTCTTCATGATTTTTCCTAAGTGTATGTCTAATCCACCTAAATTTGTTTTCTGATATTTCAAGGTTGACTTTTTTGCTGATTTGTTCTTTTCCAGAGGCCTTAATTAGTAATAATTCGTGGTCACCAAATTTAAAGTATGCTCTGCAGAAATAAGTTTATGAATGTGTGTAGTTTTCTTCGCAACCAGCCACGTTTCACATCCATATAAAAGAACTGGCTTAATACATGCATTAAATATTTTTAATTTGTATCTGTGTGAATATTTTTTATTTTGCATAAACTAAATTTAGCATATGCACTTCTTGCTTTTGAATCCTTATGTCAACATCTCTAGTTGCTTCTCCATCTGAAGATAAAACACTGCAGAGATATGTAAAATGTGAAACGGTTTCAATTTTTCTATTTTCAATTGAACTTGGCTTGTTGTTCACATTGATTCTCATTTCTTTTGTTTGTATTTATTCTTAAACCAACTTTCAGTGATTCTTCTTGTAATGTGGTTAGTTTGTTTTGGATATCTGCATGTCTGTGAGCAATTAGACATACATCAGGCCAGCACCAGTATAAATAATAAGGGAGATAGCAGACATCCCTTTTGCATTCCAGATACAGTTTGAAAGGGTTGTGACAGATATCATGCGGACCATACATGATCTATTTGGCCTAAAACCAGACTGCTCTTTTCTCATGCCCTCATCTAAAATATTAAAGATTTTTGAAAGAATAATTTTGTAGAAAATCTTGCTAATGACACATACAGGTTTATGCCCCTCCAATTATTACAGCTTTCGCTATCTCCTTTCTTTGATAATTGATGCCACATTTAAGCCTTTTTAAATGAATTAACTCAAAGAATCAATAATTATGCTATCATGACTATCTTAATGTTGAAACTCCACAAATTCATTTGTCATCTTTGTCAGTATCCTTTAAATGTTGCAGTAACAGCTGGATCACAGGTAGTTGAGTGGCCAGCATTGGGTGAACAGTGAACATGCTGGGTTTAGGCCTGGCAGAAGCTACTATGATCAGATCCTAGCTCTTACAACCCACATAGAATCTGGGTACCAAAAGGGTTTAAAAACAGGTACTCCCTTTATAGACTCACTATCAGCTTATGACAGTATGGAAGAAAAGTTTACTGTATAAAGCAGCTAAAATAATCAACTGAGAAAACACTCTCTGATTTCCACCTAAATAACCATGAGGCTTATAGAAAAATAAAAATAAATTTCTGCAATAGGACTAATCAATGAAATTAACTCTTGACCATAGTCTTAACTTACCAAAAACATTTGGAGAGAAAAGTTAAAGATATCTGCTGGGAACAACAGTATAAACAAGCTGACAGGCACAACTTGGAGTTGTAATGCCTAGACTCTTAGAACAGCAGCCCTAGCTCTAGTCTTTCCTGTGTTGCAGAGCATTGTTTGCCAGTTTGCAGCCAAAGTCATCACGTCTCTCATAGACACACAACTTTTGTCACTGCTTTCCAACCTCTGGGTAGGATCTATTAAAAAATCACATCTCTTAAACAAGAATGAAAGTATGACATAATTCCAAACTAAGCCTGTTTCTCATCAAGCTCGCACATTTTACATGGCAGTTCAGCAACAGCAATATTCAACTTTCTTTTGGACTTCATATTCGTTCAACTGTAAGAAAATTCTCTCAAAACTGAAAGAACCTATTATTTTGATATTAATTTCGAACAGTTTACTGTGGAAACTATATATTAAGCAATAAGAACACAGACCTTCCACAGCTCAGCTGGTTGTGACAATACCCTTTGGCTGGAAAGACCTCGAGTTTGAATTCCACCCAGGATGTGAACCTTTATCAGAGCTTTCTGAATGAAAGGTTAGCTGGTCTCATACAAAAATGGCAGGATTTTTACCTCCCAGAAATTTGGATTTTTTACCCTGCAAAACAAGCAAACTGTCCATAAGAGCACATGCCATGTAGACATCAGAACATTAACGAGGTCTCAAACTTGCAAAGTTACTTGGCTATGAAAGGTTACTCAACCTAATACACAAGGAAAATGGAAATGGGAGATATATACATAAGTGCAACATGATACTTATACAAGATTTGTTCCCACATCAATGAACAAGATATTATAAAAAGGTATTGCACATTATAAAAAATAAATATGTTTTAGTACATTATGATTACTTTTTAATATAAAGTAATTAAAATGCAACGAATGTAAAATAAAGAGCCATTAATATAAATCAGAATAATGTCTATTTTGTAATCAAAATTCTTTACATAAGAAAATTTTAAACATAGCAGGGTTTACTTTCATTCACATGAATTAATCCAAGTTTCTTATGTAAATATTTGCTTGTATCACCAGGGTTATAGGAAAATGTTACAAAAAATAAATAAAAAGCAACACAAACATAAAGATGACAGAGTGAACGAGGGACTAAAAATACCAAATCTTGAATAGGAAAGCTACTGAGCAAATGAAGCTGAGAAACCTCAGAAATACCAAAACATGAAGAGATGTGACAGGTCTCTTGATTACAACCGACTGTGAAACTAAAGTGGAAACTTCCAATTACTCTATTCATTATTAGCCGGAAACTATTAAAAACGTTATCTTAGTACTTACATGGTCAGAGGTACTTAAAAACACAAATCTTTTTCAATACTTTAACACTACATCTGCATGAGTCACTAAAGTCGGACACTCCACTGCACACTGTTGTGAACAGAATGAACTTACCCATTATTGTAGCTCTTAGCCTCACTCTTCAAGAATAATATTCGACATAATGATTCATTAATCAAAATACTCCATTTAATTCAAAAACTCAGAATTAATTATCTCTCCATCAGATAATCTAGCTAGTCTAGATGTTGTAACCTTACTCACCAATATCTCAGTAGGTGATTCTCTCATTCACATTGAAAATTACTTTATCCAGATGGAGTGTAAATATACAGACATTGCCTTCAATCAATTTTCTTGAAATGGGAAAGTCCATATTTATAATTACCAATATGGTTCAGTGATGAGTAGCTGCTTGTCTTCACCTGCTGCCAATCTATACATGAAAAAAAAAAAAAAAAAAAAAAAAAAAAAAAAAAAAAAAAAAAAAAAAAAAACGAAGCAGCAGCTCTATCTTAAAGTCAATTAACTGTTCTATTTGGTAGAGACACTGACAACATATTCATTGCCCGGAAACATAGTCAACCAGAACTAAATAATTTTTGCCACTTTCTCAACACATATCAAAGGATAAAATTTATTACTGAATTGGAAAGCAATAATAAATTATTATTATTATTTAAATCAACAACAAATGGGATATATTTCTGGAAGTCCAATGTAAACCCACTCACAGGGTCACTATCTTCATGATATAAAAAATTTAACATTAATGCCCAAAGAAGAAAGAACTGTGCTTCAGAGAATGAGCTGGGATCTATATAATCAATTAATTCTTAGTGGTTATCCTAACAGTAGTGACAAGTTTTTATATACAGGGAAGCCTCAATACTCAAAAAACAGAAATCAGATACAAAATACTAATCTCCCTGTTATAACATTGGGATGCTTATTTGCACTGTTTCTTTTTTTTATAAAGATTTAAATGATGAAGCTGCTCAAAGTAGTTCAAATAAAAGGGTGGTCAGAAATATTCTTGGCCTCAACCATAGATGGCAACACTACTGGCAAGATTTTTTTTTCTACAATGGTAAATCTGTCATAAGCATCCACGTGAAATTGCAAGTCATTCTATCAAGTAGTTTGTTTTATACGGCTATCTAAAGCAAAAGTTTTGTTTGTATCCCTTGAAATGCATACAATTGAGTATTGTACAGTTATAAAATTCTTTGTAAACAAAGGCTTAACGCCAAAAAAATTCAGTCGCAGTTCATAAAAGTTTATGTGCACTCTTCTCCTTTGTTTTCGACAATTAAGAAATGGGCTGCCGAGTTTAAACATGAAGGACGTCCAAAAAGTATAACACCACCAGAAATCACTGATCAAGTGCACGACATGATATTAGATGACCAGCGAGTCAAAGTGCGTGAAATTGCTGCAACTATAGGCATTTCAAAAGAACGTGAAGGATATATTTTGCATGAAGAATTGCAAAGGAAAAAGCTTTGCGCAAGGTTGGTGCTGAGCTTGCTCACAGCAGATCAAAAATGCACATGCATGAAAATCTCTGAACAGTGCTTGGAGAGTTTAACAAGAATAAAACTGATTTTGTGCATCAATTTATTACTATGGATGAGACTTGGATTCACCATTACACACCAGAATCCAAACAGCAGTAAAACTCTTCCTCACTGGTCAGCATTTTTCTTCGAATCAAGAGGTGATTTGCAGTGTAGAGGGGTATTCTGCAGAACTTACTAAGAACCACAACAGGTACAGGAGCATCGTTGGAATAGATGTATTAGCCTTAAGGGAGATGATGTTGAAAAATAATTTTGAAATTATAAATTCGTTTTTTTTTTTTCATTGTTAGGCCGAGAACTTTTCAGACCACCTAGGTGTCTATAAATTTACTGTTCATGCAGAAATGCTTTACAGCCTCTGTATCTAGTTCCCCTTGGTTAGAAAAATCTGGGTTCAAATCTCATCTAGGATGAGAAGAATCTTTACTGAATTTTTTTTTTCTCTCGTGTAAAATGGTTTTTTCAATTTGCAAAACAAGAATAACGAGCAAAAGAACACACACAATGGTAGATAAGATTAATTGCCCTATTGGAACATTAAGTTACCAAGAAACTAAATTATTTGACTGACAGGTCTAACACAAATAGGAAGATAGGATGGGTTGGGAGAATTTTGGAATACTGACAAATAATACTAATTTGGAGGAAAATAATCAATCAAGGAAATTAGTAATAATGTCCTGTAAACCTCTTGAAGGAACACATCGGGAATTTAATGATAAGATAAAAATTATATACAACAGTTGTTTGGAAAGTTTGGTAAAAAAACGAGTTAAACACTTTTTTTTTTTTTGGAAAAAATCACCTTTATTTCTCAACATAATCTCAATTGAGGGCTACAAATTTGGTACAGTGAGATTCTAATTTTTTCATCCCATCTAAAAAATAGGATTTGTCAAATTGTGCAAAATAGTCACTGACAGCCTTGATGACATCCATGTTCGAAGAAAATTTTTTCCCACTGAGCCAAATTTTTAAATTTGGGAACAAGAAGTCACACAGGCCATGTTTGAAGAATATGGTGGATGTGGAACCAATTTGAATCTCAACTCGTGCAATTTTGACACTGCGATGCCCAATGTGTAGGACGATGCACTGTCTTGATGAAAGAGCACTTTTTTGTGCACCAATCTTGGCTGTTTTTTTTCTTCAGTTCTTTTAAACGTTCCAACGACCCATAATACACTCTTTATTTTCTTACCCTTTTCCAAATAGTCTTATCATGATAATTCCTTGGGAATCCCTAAAAACAGTAACCACCACCTTCCAAGCTGACAAAATGGTCTTTGCTTTTTTCGATACCCTTTCACTTGGTATTGTCCACTGTTTTGACTGCTGCTTGGACTCAGGTGTGTAGTGGTGAATCTAGGTTTTGTCTAAAGTCACAAATCGATGGAAAATATCCTTCGAATTTTGATTAAGCATAGTCAAACACTGTTGTTGAAATGTCTTTTTGCATGCGTTTTTGATCAACAGTCACAATTGCAGCACCATTGCATACACACAGCTTTTTCATGTGCAATTTTTTGTGTAGGATTTCATACACCCATTCAGTTGAGGTGCCTACAATCTCGGCAATCTCACGCACTTTCATTTGGAGGTCTTCCCTAATGATACCATGGATTTTATCAGTCATTTCCTTCGTAGTGACCTCAGTCGGGTGTCCAGGGTGTGCTTCATCTTCGATGGACTCACGACTGTGTATAAACTCGTTTATCCAAAAATAAATAGTCTTTAATGCTGGTACAGAACCAGTATGAACTGCATCTAACTCGACTTGGATCTGTGTGGCCTTATACCCGCAAATAAAAGTGTTTTATCACTGCACGAAACTCATTTTTCTCCACTGTTATGAAAAATGCGAAGTCGTTTTAAATGTTTGCCAAACAAGAATTACACATTGCATGTGGTTAAAATTTTGACAGGGGTCATGAAAAAGATGATATGCACCGACAGTGGTATGAACGAACGAATTGTGTTGCTGTCTATTGGAAATTTCCCAAAGTTTTTACACAACCCTCACACACAGCAAAAAAGTATGCCCAACCGCATTACGTGCTGCTAAATACACTTAGGGGGTACTTAAGGGTCAAAGCAGTATAACTAAGAGGGGAACTCCACATAGCCTTTAAAGGAATGCGGAGAACCGACCAGAGAACACCACGTTCCAACATAAAAATGTGCACAAATTCACATGGAGAGAAGAGACAAGGAATAAAAAAAGTCTCATTGACTATGTTATTGTTGATAATGATGTTTTCTCCCTGGTGCAGGACACCAGAGTGTACACAGGATTGGAAATTCGAAGTGATCACTATTTAGTCTTGAGCAGGATAAAATTGAATTTCATATTGAAAAGAATGACATGTAAGAAAGCTTTAAAGCGAATAAAAGTTAAGCAGCTCTCAGATGTGAACTGTAGACTAAAATACACAAAGGTTATTGAAGAAATGAGAGTTTGAAAACAAGAACCAAACCTTGGAGATTCAGTGGCAAACCTTGAAGAAAAACCTGATTGATTCAGCCAGAGAGGCATGTGATGAGGTTGTCTGCAAGGATAGAAAAATCAGAACTCCATGGTGGATGCAGGAAGTTGAAGAGGCAGTGAAGGAAAAGAAGAAAAAGAATATCAAAAGTTCCTGGCAAATAAGTCAGCTTGTGCGCTTAGAGAATACAGAGACAAATGTAAGAAAGCTAAACAGTGTGTAAAACTAGCTAACCAAAAGTCGTGGGAGGACTTCGGCAAGAACATAAAAAATAAATATCAAGAAGGTGGTAAGATATTCTGGAGGTTGTTGAAGAAGCTTACAAATGGAGGAAAGAGTGCTTAAAAGGAGTTAGAGATGATAAAGGTGACATAAAAATAGGAGAAAAAGATATCCTTGAAGTATGGAGTAAATACTTCGAAAAATTGCTAAATGAAACAAGCAGTGATGACAGCAGTGGTAAAAAACACTGACCAGACATGCAGTCAGGAATACATATCCATACTTGAAGTAGAAAAAGCCATCAAAAGCTTGAAATGTGGAAAGGCAACAAGAGTAGATGATATTCGACCAGAAATGTATGGTGGTATAAAAGTATTACAGTGGCTGCACTGCATAGTTCAGAATGCTTGGACAGAGGGACGAATTCCCAATAATTGGAGTAGAGCTGTAATAGTACCCATATATAAAAAGGGAAATAAAACTGAATGTGAGAATTACAGAGGTATATCCCTATTGAGTGTTCCTGGTAAGATATATGCAAGTATACTTGAGAAACGATTGAGAAGAATTGTGGAAGAAAAGCTTGGTGAAGAACAAACTGGATTCAGGTCAAATAGAGGTTGTCAGGATCAGATCTTCACTTTACGACAAATAGTGGAGAAATCATGGGAGTATAACAAAGATCTGTATTTAAGTTTTGTCGATATGGAAAAGGCATACGACATGGTGCAAAGAGAGAAGCTATTCAATACACTACAAGTATATGGTGTCAATGGGGGCATTATACCAAGCAATACTTAGTCTTTATTTGAGTTGTAAGACAGCAGTTAGAATTGAAGTACAGGAAGATGGTTTAATGTTAAATCTGGTGTGAGACAAGGATGTACATTATCCCCTCTGTTATTCATTATCTATATGGATCATATTATGAAGGAAAGTGGTATTCAACATGATATCAAAATTGGAGATGTTAATGTCAGCTCTTTGCTTTATGCGGACGATGTTATACTTCTAAATAAATCCGCTACAAGTCTAAAAGATTCCTTGACTAAATTGAATAACTGTTGTAATAGATATGGTATGAAAGTCAGCATTAAAAAGACAAATACAATGAAAATAGGCAGAATCGTTGAAAATCTCAACTGTGTTGTGAACGCTGACCTGTGGAACAAGTAAAACATTTCAGCTACTTAGGCACGATTTTTAGTGAAGATGGTAAATTAAATATGGAAATAGACAACAGAATCAGCAAAGCTGGTATGGTAGGAAATCAACTGAATAAATTCATATGGAATAAGAGAGAAATTAGTCGGAACACTAAATTAGCTGTATACAAGACAGTGTTCAAACCAGTTTTAACTTATGGATCTGAGAGCTGGTTCAGAAGTAAAACACTTGATCAAAGACTAGAGACCGCAGATATGAAAGTCCTGAGAAAGATTACAGGCATGAACAGATGGCATCAATGGCAATATCATATTAAAAACGAGAATATTAGGAAAGAACTTGACATTGTGAACATCCAGGAATGCGTTAGTAGAGTTAATCTCAGGTGGTATGGTCACTTAAACAGAATGGGCGAGGAAATATTAGCAAAACAAGTGTTCTCTGGCAGGTTGGCAGCAAAACGACCCAAAGGAAGACCAAGATATAGGTGGATTGATATGGTACAAAGTGCCTTAGACGATAGAAATATAAGATCTGATAATGTTGGAGTCTTGACAAGTAACAGACTGATTTGGAGGAAAATTGTAGATAGGAAGTTAGTAATGATCTAAAAGTTTCATGTAGGTCTATCATATCCTGTACACCCCTTGAGGGTACATGGCAGGAATTTGATGATGATTACCACAACTTTTCAGCACACCCTTGTAAAATGAAGATATCAGAAAGGAACTTGACAGCGCTAAGTTTGAAGAATACGTGACGAAAGCTGGCCACTTACATCATAAGAAACTTCTTTAATTCAGGGAAAAAAAAAAAAAAAAATCGCAACTAAGTTTCAGTGCAAGTTACAATAAACAAATATCACTTACATGCACTGAACAAAACAGACTGAAATGACTGCAGTATTCAATATATTCAGGAAAATATAACCGATTATTCACTGATAAAGGCAATATTAAAATCTGAAAGGATAAAAAGGAAAAAGCAGGAAACATACAACGTGCACAAATGACAACATGGTGTCTAGCTTCTTGCCCAAGTTATTATTGGCAATAACTTTAGTCCAAATTTGCTTCCATCATTTTTTTTGCATTATTGACCACGGTAAACAATCTTCTGGATTCTTCTTCCAGTTCTTTCAATGCAGATCCCGGTAAATATATTTAATTCTCACCCTCTTGATTTTTTTTTTTTTTTTTTTTTGCAAGAAAGAGATAATAATAATAATAAAAAACTCTTTTAAAAACTGAATACTAACACCTGCAAATCCCATCTATGGCATTTCTCTGATTGTTCAGTTTTGTACTTCAGAAATGATTCAATACTCATAATCAAATTCCTGACATGTACGCTCAAGGGGTGTACAGGATATGATAGTACTACATGAAAAATTTACATCAATACTAACTTCCTATCTACAATTTTCCTCCAGATCAGTCTGTTACTTGTCAAGACTAACATTATCAGATCTTATATTTCTATCGTCTAAGACAGCACTTCCCAAACTGTGGGCCGCGGCGCCCTTGAGGGCCATAGGTTTTGTTGAGGGGGGCATGAAATAATGAAAACAAATTTAAAATGTTTTAATACTAAGTAGATTTCTTTTATTTTAAAAGAAACCTATTTAACTTTTATTATTTATTTTTTTTTGTTATTTTTTTATATTTTAATGGAAAAATTCACACATTAGTGTTGGTTTACAAACTTTGCTCCCTGCGTATTTCAGTGCTTAATGAATATTAGTAAATATTGCTTATTCATATGTTTCATTTCAAAGCAGCGATTAATTGTATTTACTTCGAATGCTCTCCAGGGAAGCTCCAACTCTTCCTGTCCCTTTCATCACACGTTCGTAATCAGGGATTGTTGATATTGACTTTATATACATATCAAAACTCGTTTCATATTATCACTGTCACCTGAGCTAGTTTTCTGTTACCAATAAAAGTTTTGCATATACTTTACACATGAAAAAAACTTAAACAAGTTAATGTGGGGAGATAGTAACTCGCTTGCAGTGGCAAACAACATGCCCTCCCTAACAGCCACTATACTGCAGAGGCAATAAAAACAAGTACTTTTATTATGCCAGTGAATAAGGTATGAGGAGTCTATGTAATATATTTCTCAACAAATAGTGCAATTAGAGACAACTGGGATAAAAACACTAATTAATGAATCACATGTCCCCTCATACAGAAACTATGCTGTATAGACTGAAACAAAACCATATGTTGCATGGGCAAACACAGTATCTAACTAAAAACTATTGTTATTAATTAGATGTGTGCGAGTTCGATTTCCCAAGGCAGCAATAAAATTCAACTGAATGTGTTAAAGTTCGTAAAAGTGTTAAAACTAAGTAATATATATATATATATATATATATAATGAATGCTATGGCAGTTTCACATATGGAATTCGGTTGAAGAGAGTTAGCATTTCAACTCAATTGTCAGCTATGCTTTTATCTTTCGGTTGCGTGATCTTTTGTTAATACCGCACCAATCACATGCACGTTTTAATAATCTACCTTTGCTGTCTGTTTCACGTTAGGCTTAAGTACGGTAAAGGTAGAAAAGTCACAAAAGAGAAAAATGTTACTGGTCCGGGGAATCCCTTATTCAGGTAATATTCACTAGTTGCATGTCATCAGTCTGTGGTGTGCCAGTATCGGTAAGTGGTGATATTACTTGATCTATTCTACGTTAAAAAATTTAACCCTGAGATGGATCAGTGGCTGATAAAAAAAAAAAAAAAAAAAAAAAAAATCCCACGCTCAATCAGAAGAAGCAGAAACAGACCCAAAAAAAAAAAAAAAAAAAAAAAAAAAAGGGGGACATTATTTCATATTTTACCAGAACGGCCCGAATCATCTTCAGAACCAAACGGTAAGAGGCAAAAAATGTAATATATGCATTTGATTTTTGCAATATTTGCTGTGTATGGTTTGTATTGAATATAAATACAATAAATATTATAATAATATATCTCTCTATCATGATTTTTTTTGGGGGGGGGCAGAAATGTTTTATTTTTTTTGCAAAGCCCCCCCCCCCAGACATCCAGAAGTTTGGGAAGCACTGGTCTAAGGCACTTTTGTACTTTATCAATCCACCTATATCTTGGTCTTCCTCTAGGTCGTTTTCCTGCCAACCTGGCAGAGAACACTTGTTTTGCTAATCTTACCTCGCCAATTCTGTTCAAGTGACCATACCACCTGAGATTAGCTCTGCTAATGCATTCCTGGATGCTGACACTGTCAAGTTCTTTCCTAATATCCTCGTTTTTAATATGATATTGCCATTGATG
Source organism: Typopeltis vanoorti (assembly GCF_054136105.1). NCBI lineage: Eukaryota > Metazoa > Arthropoda > Arachnida > Uropygi > Thelyphonidae > Typopeltis > Typopeltis vanoorti. The sequence goes on along the minus strand of NC_143551.1, from coordinate 135,833,863 downwards.
CCATCTGTTCACACCTCTAATCTTTCTCAGGACTTTCATATCTGTGGTCTCTGGTCATGTGTTTTACTTCTAACCCAGCTCTCAGATCCATAACTTAAAACTGGTTTGAACACCGTCATGTATACAGCCAATTTAGTGTTCCGACTAATTTCAGTCTTATTCCATATGAATTTATTCAATTGACTTCCTACCATACCAGCTGTGTTGATTCTGTTGACTATTTCCATATTTATTTTTTACCATCCTCAGTAAAAATCGTGCATAAGTAGCTGAAATGTTTTACTTGTTCCACATGTTCCGTGTCCACAACACAGTTGACATTTTCAACGATTCTACCTATTTTCATTGTCTTTGTCTTTCTAATGCTGACCTTCATACCATATCTATTACAACAGTTATTCAATTTAGTCAGCGAATCTTCCAAACTTGTAGCGGATTTATTGAGAAGTATAACATCGTCCGCATAAAGCAAAGAGCTGACATTAACATCTCCAATTCTCATACCATGTTTAATACCACTTTCCTTCATAATGCGATCCATATAGATAATGAATAACAGAGAGGATAATGTACATCCTTGTCTCACACCACATTTAACATTAAATCATCTTCCTGTATTTCCTTCAATTCTAACTGCTGACTTACAACTCAAACAAAGACTAAGTATCGCTTGATATAATGCCCCATTGACACCAATATAACTGTAGCGTATAGAATACCTTCTCTCTTGGCACATTGTCATATGTCTTTTCCAGATCGACAAAACTTAAATCGTCCCTCTATCCAGGCATTCTGAACTAGTATAAAAGTGCAGCCACTGTAAGACTTTTATACCACCATTCTTCAGCATTTCTGGTCAAATATCATCTACTAATGCTGCCTTTCCACCTTTCAAGCCTTTGATGGCTTTTTCTACTTGTATGGATATGTATTCCTGACTGTATGCCTGTTGAGCGTTTTTTTTATCACTGTACAATCACTGCTTGTTTCATTTAACAATTTTTCAAAGTAATTACTCCATACTTCAAGGATATCTTTTTCTCCCGTTTTCATGTCAACTTCATCATATCTAACTCCTTTTACAGCACTCTTTCCTCCATTTCTAAACTTCTTCAACAACTTCCAGAATATCTTACCACCTTCTTGATATTTATTTTCTGTGTTCTTGCCAAAGTCCTCCCATGACTTTTGTTTAGCTGGTTTTACACACTGTTTTGCTTTCTAACATTCATCTCTGTATTCTCTAAGAGCACAAGCTGACTTATTTGCCAGGAACTTTTGATATGCTTTCTTCTTTTCCTTCACTGCCTCTTTAACTTCCTGCATCCACCGTGGAGTTCTAATTTTTCTATCCTTGCAGACAACCTCACCACATACCTCTCTGGCTGAATTAATCAAGGTTTTCTTGAAGGCTTGCCACTGAATCTCTAAAGTTTGGTTCCTGTTCTCAAACTCTTTCATTTTTTCTTCAATTAGCTTTGTGTATTTTAGTCTACAGTTCACATCTGAGAGCTGCTCAACTTTTATTCACTTTAAAACTTTCTCACATGTTATTCTTTTCAATATGAAATTCAATTTTATCCTGCTCAAGACTAAATAGTGATCACTTCCAATTTCAAATCCTCTGTACACTCTGGTGTCCTGCACCAGGGAGAAAATATCACTATCAACAATAACATAGTCAATGAGACTTTTCTTATTCCTTGCCTCTTCTCTCCATGTGAATTTGTGCACATTTTTATGTTGGAACATGGTGTCAGTAACCAATAACCAATCTATGTCCTGAGCAGAAATCCAACAGATATTAGCCATTATTATTAGCTTTGCTCTTTTCTCCAAATTTTCCCAAAATATTTTTTTATGTCTCACAATCATTTTCTACTCTGCTATTCAGATCCCCAACAAGGACCAACTTTTCCTTTTTCGTTGTGTCAGATGCTTTATCTAAAGCATTAAAAAATTCCTCCACCTCTACCTTAGTAAAACCTTCTGTGGGACCATAGACACAAATAAGTCTCATTGTCCAATTCACCATTCTGATATTTGTCCACATCACTCTACTTGAGACTGCCTGCCATTCAAGAAGATTAGCCTCGTATTTTGTTTTGAATACTATCTAATACTGTCTTTTTATTTTCTCCTATTCCACTTGCCTCTGCCCCTAGTGTACAAATTAGTTCATATTCAACATATTCCTAAGAAGGATATTTTCACCATTAAAATTTCCATTTATCCACTTCCATTCTTTTTCAAGTAAAACAGAGAAAACCATCAACACAACACCCAGAAACCTCTCAACTAATAAGCAGTCCTTGATATTGATTCCACTGCTGGGTGACCAACTGGGGATCTTGCTTATGCTATCCAATTTTGGACAAATGTTATGGAAAAGGTGGGGACCTTTGATCATGACCATGTAAAGAACAAAAGACTATTAAGTAAGTAAGCTCCAAATATTTAACTTCTGCAGCTGTCTCTTGTTCTAGATACACATGATGTGTAATGGTGGATGCATATTTACCCAACTTTGCAACCAATGAAATTCTACAAGGCTCCCTTTTTTTTCACCTGCTCTCTTCCATCTCTAGTTGAAATTTCAATCCACAGTTTCACAGATGACAGTCATACTGCACTATTTTTTTTTTTTTTTTTTTTTTTAAATTTGCACACAGTATAATTCAAATTTAAGATCTCTAAAGACACCTTTCAATGATGGAGTATGATAACCTTGTTAGTTTCACTAGTAGCAAAACTCACTTCAGTTATTTCCAGCAAAAAATAACTCTTTTCATACTTTAGACAATAAACTACTATAGAAGACTATGTTTTTCTGTTCTTGGATAACTAACCCTTAATCCTTCTTGGCATGTAACACATTACAATGCCTCCTTTGCATCCAAGAAAGTAGAAAATGTTAACACTATCTCTAAACTATTAGCATTATACAAATTGGAATTCTAACCATTAATACTTGAAAAAGTATTAATGGTCAAACAGAATGGTCCTTCTCTTAAAAAAAAAAACTTGACAGAGCAATTAGGTTGAATGATATCTTCAGCTCCCAACCAATTATATATATATATATATATATATGTAGAAAGTAGAAAGTATTTTACCTTGGGTATAATAAATGTTAAGAATACCAAGCAATATTTAAACCTGGTTTTACTCCATTTCCCAAGTAAGCAAACAGACAAATAAGTCAAGTTTGTGCCTGCAAGTGATGCAAAAACCCCTTTTTTACACTTTCTAGGGAAAATGTGTAATGCGATGGTAAAAAAGTGTAAATAGCAGGAAATGTAAAAAACATAAAAAAAAAAAAAAGGCTAAAAGATGACTTACTGCTAGTATGTGACTCTACATACTAGATTACAAAATTTAATAACTGAAAATAAATGAATTTACAATTACTTACATTTATCTGTTTAAAAAAATCTTTAATTGTTGATTGTTTTTGCTTTTTCTGCACTCTTATAAGTTCCACCTGCCTCTCCACAGTGTATAAGGCATTAAATGCCCAATCGTCTCCTGATGTACTTGCAATATACCACCTCAAAACAGGGATAGTTTTCATTGCTTCTTTACTAGTAGGGACAGCAGGTTCTCGATCACAGTCTTCTTCAACCACTTCTTCTTCTTCACCAAGGTGGTTGGAAAGGATGTCTTCTACACTTGGTACCATTGATGTGATCAACATCAACATAGTCTTGAAATGAGGAAGACTCATCCATCACATACAGTTGCTGGGCTCTGACACTTCTTCCTCCTGTAGTTGTTCCTCCTCTTTCACAAACGTAACTCCTGCCTTCCGGAAACAGTTGGATATGATTTCAGGAGTAACATGCAACCATGCTTTGCCCACATAATGCATGGCATCAAGGATTGATATGGTCATTTGTTCTGGATCCATACCATTATCATGTATAAACACAGCTTTTTCAACAAGCATTTTTCTATATTTCCATTTAAATGCATGGATGATGCCCAGATCTAATGGCTGAAGCTCACTTGTACAATTAGGGGGAAAGAACTAATCTAATGTTTCTGAGCTGCAGATCTTTAGGGTGTGCAGGACATTTGTCTAGCAGTAGTAGTATTTTGCAGTGATTTGCCCCCATTTTAGCATCCAGAGCATGCATGGTGGATGTGAAGATGCTGCTGGTCATCCATGCTGTGCTGTTGGCATCATACTTAGTAGGCAGATTTTTCATGTTCTTAAAACACCTTGGCTTTTAAATTTACCAATTACTAGTGGAGGTAATTTTTCTGATCCATCAGCATTGACCATGAGCAAAATAGTTACCCTCTGCTTGCTGAGTTTTCCACCGTGACACTTCTCTCCTTTAAAACACGTTTTACTTGGCAGAATGTTATAAGAGCCAAGTTTCATCAACATTGAAAATATTTTTCAGTTCGTGGTCCTGAATAATAGTCTCTAGTTCATATTCCCACTGGTTTACAGTTTCCCCCTGCAACACTATTACTTTCTCCACACGCTTGATTATACACAATATTGTGATGAGTCTTGAAATGATCAATCCATCCATTTGATGCAGTAAAACCATTAATCCCCCAACCTCACAGCAAATTCAAGGGATTTCACATTTGGAGTATAGTACCATCGACTGGAATACCCGACGCTCTCGTAGGAACAAACCACAAGTTTATCCAATTCATCGTATGTCGATGTCCGGATATATTTTCGTTTTTTTGACATAGTGCCAGATTGCTTTGCATTGAGTTGAATGCTTGCCTTTTGTTTTACTATTGTGTTCAACGTGGACACAGAGAGTCCAAGATCTTTTGCTAATTGTATACGTGTTCCGGCATGCCAATCTATATGTTGCAGGATTGCCATCTTTTCTTCTACCTAAATACATTTGCTGTCTTTTTTCTCCACGTTACTAACATGAATCATCCACCACTGCAACTCGAAAGCAAACCATCACATGCTAAATTAAGTAGCAGAAATTCTGCAATATCAATTCGTACTGTGATTGAAAAATCACGACATCACTCATCACTACTGCACGCGTGCAACTCACCGTGATCGCGGAAACGAAACAAGCCGAAAGCAAAGCCACCTGGGAACAGAAATTGATTCAAAAATTAGTGTTGCTACAAAAAACGTCCACATCAAGTTGTTAATGGTGGGAAAACAATATATCATAACAATAGGCCTTAAGACGGGACCAACGGAAATGACGTAAATTGCGGGAACGTAAAAACGGGGTTTTACTGTATATATTCTTATGTTCATTATCCATCTTATATAAGTAAAATAATAAAATGGAAATAGCTCTGCATGATTCCCAAAAGTTGAACATAAATGTAATTTTAAATTACAAACCCATAGCCATGACAGGGATATGAAGTCCTTAGGACCAAATGATTTTCTTGAAATTACAAAGTGCACAACTAATGTTTATGGATAGTCAACATAAGAAAATAACAGGTGGTTATACAAGAACCATATTTGATAGTCCAAGCAGACAGAATTAATGATTATGTGAGAGATGACTTACAAAAATCAAAGCCACAATATTAAGGTCTGCATTGCACAGAACCTCCTCAAAAATAATTTCATTCAAAATTCAACAAAATTTGGAACTGTTTTTTCTACAAGTGGTGTCCTTGTAATATGCAATGATGTTAATGGATCAATGGCACTACTTGGAGGTGAACATCATTTTGGTGAATGGCATACTGAAATATAGACTTCAACCAAATGCATTTTTAATGTGCATGCTGCTAAACTGAAGATTATCATTATGAAGTTAAAACAGCCAGTTCTGCAAAGTTCAGTGTTAGAGGAGAGAAAAACATTTCATATCTCCTCCTTGTGAAGCCTAAAACGTTCTTTTCCCCACTGCATTCCTACTTTGTGGTGTTTCTATGGAACTGACCATTGTCTCTTTCAGCAAGACAATGCACCATGTCATAAGGCTTTAACTACGTGGTTTATAAACATGAATGTCACACTTAACTGACCTCCACAAGTCCCGATCTCATCCCTATTCAACATCTGTGGGATGAACAGGAGCATCAGGTGAGGTCAAGGGATGCCTGCCTCACAACAGTTCAAGACTTCATCACATGTCTAGAGTTAGAATGGTCCAAAATTCTCATTGATTGCTGCCATATGCTTCTGAAAACTACACACTGTAGGACTACTGCAGTTATCACAGCAAAAGGTCCTACATCTTATTAAGGTGGGAACTATGGCTGTTTGTTGATCACACCATGGTGTCCACTAACTTTTTTTCTAAGCAATGTATATCCTAAAATAAAGTATAACAAGCAAATTCTCAATTTTGATTTTGAAAATCCACAGGATAAACAACTTCTTATGTTTTGGATAATCATGAAAACTTAACAGTTTTTTTTTGTACTGGCTGCAAATCTGTAGAAAAATTGTTTTATAAAAATTAACTAATTTCTTATGAATAATAACAAAAAAAAAAAAAAAAAAAAAAAGAAACTGTATAATAAAATTATCACAGCACATCTACTTCAATGGAATTCTACTAGATAAATTACATTTACTCACGTTTTGACTCTGCATGTCCTGTAATAGCAAACGTATTTGCTGCCAATGATGCTTGCACTTTAGGATTATTAAAGTGAATTACTGTACCATCATCTTTGATCATATTGACCTGAAAATGAAATATCAAAATATAAATAAATATATTCAAGGAATATTTCTGAGAGAACATAGACTTAACATAGCTGAGAGCTATATGAAATATAAACATTTGTTATTGCAATACTGGTAGATTATTACTAGAAAATGGAGTGTTTTGGCTACTGGAAGTACACCTTTTATTTTGATTGTGGCAGTAAAAGTGAAACTTTTACAATTAGTTAAATATTATTACATAACAAACAACTTAAAACTTTTCCATACCTTCACACACTAGCTTTATTATTATACAATATCTCCATGGCATCCAGAGACATTACAAGAGATCCTAACAAACTTTTATACGCATGAAATCTATCATACCTCTCCTTAAACTCATTCACTGTCAGAGCACTCACAACTAATTCTGGCAATCCATTCCACTCCTTCACCACTTTCAATGAAAAAAAATAGCCTGCACACACCCTAACTAACCACAATTGACACTACTTCCACAGATGATCCCCTAGTTCTGACTATTTGTCATATATCGAAAAAATTTCCTTTTCATCAACTTTAATATCTTAAAAGTTTCTATCATGTCACTTTTTTTTTTTTTTTGCCAATATGAATTAAACTTTGAAATCCATATACATTTAAGCTATCTTCATAAGGAGCATTCTACAAACCTGTCACCAGCTTGGTCATTCATCTCTACCAACTCCTGATGGACACGAAACCCAGATGACCATCAAGTCTATGCACAGTAGTCAAGACATGGCCGAAAAATAATCTTATAAAGAGGGATAATAACTTTCTTATCTTTACTTGTTAGCATCTTTTTCAATATCCAAGTAATCCATTGAGCTATTTTACCAACCTTTGCAACATGCCCTCAAAAGATCAATCTGTCCACCATTATCCCCGAGTCCCTAGCCTCATCAATTTCCTGCAATCCAGTGTTATCAATGTGATACACAGTAAGCATCATTAAACTGACAACAATTATACCATGCCAATTTATTTAAACCATACTAGCTGGATATCTACATCACCTTTATCAACTATAGCTCTCCCCAGTTTTGTAACATAAGCAAACAACTGAATGTCCTCTCTTAAATCTTTCCCTATACCAGTGATATACAAATTAATAGTAGTAGTGGCCCTAGCACAGAACCCTGAGGTACTCCATTAGTCATCCTCACTCTCCTAGATTCCACTCCACCATATACTACACTCTGGAGTGTCTCCCACCCCCCCAATCCATACTATTAAATTTATATCTATTTCCATTTGTTCCAACTTTTGGAGCACTTTTCAATCACACTGTTGGATTTCATATTTAACAAGCTTTTCACCTTTGATATATTAATCGGTCTGTAGTTCGCAACTTCTGTTTTTGAGCGACCTTTATATAATGGAACTATTTTACTCTTTTTACTTCTTGGAACCTTTCCAGAGCTAAGATTTAGATTGAACAACTTCATCAGAGACATTAAACAGCATATTGAAAATATGCTAAACACTAGCGGTTCATCTACCTCAATTTTGACATGCAATTCTGTCACATCAGCAACTGAAAAATCTTCGCCTGGATGATACACCTTTGCAAAATGACCACTTAGTAAATCAACCATTTCTTTTGCCTCTTTCACCTTCCTATTATAAGCACTGATTAAAGTGAAGTACTGTACCATTATCTTTGATCATATTGAACTAAAAATTAATGAAATATTAAAATATTAAAAAAAAAAAAAAAAATCAGCTAACGCCTTTTTATTCCCGTATACGGGGAGTAGGCGAGGTCATTTAGCCCTATCTAACTTTTGGAGACTGAGTGGGCAGTTCAATCTCCACTGGCACCAATCGGAGATAGATGGCCCAAGGCTATCACTAATTAAGCAGTACACAGTGAAGAGAGACGGCTCAAATGTGCCGCCATCTCGTGGTCCCTAACCCTAACACAATATATTTAATGTCTGAAAATAATGTGGGTTCTACGGTCGATTTTCTTGAGTTTCCGGGACGAAAAACCCGCTTGCCCGTGCCAGAGATCGACTAACTCAGGAAACCGGTCGAAAAAAGGCTTAGAAAAATTTCCTCTAGTCGCCGACTAGACTCGAAACCAAGTCTTCATTCGTGCGGCCAAGCGCCGTGGTGTGTAAACGCCACATCCACTGAGCTACACAGGCTCATATTAAAATATAAATAAATATATTTAAGGAATATTTCTAGTAATTTTTTTCCTACCCACTGCATAACGAGGAACAAGGATGCATGGTCGCTCTCCCCAACTGGAGGCAGAGCATCTACCCTGGTTATGGATATCTTCTGATGCTAGTTTACACAAAAAGTTTTTATGGTTTTAAGCTAAAGATGTTCCAATACACAAAATATTTCAATACATTGTGATTACACACACACAAATCATATGCATGAAAAATTCCACAAGATTACTAACTCAGGGCAGCGGAGATCAGTACATCAGAAATTTCACTTCTTTGCTAACCATTCAGGCCACACATGCTAATACTGTTGAAATTGAAATCACAAGTTCGTGTCAAAACCACCAATTTTCAGTAACTAAAATTTTATAGTTACTTTCAGCCAGTTACAGAAAACTGGATGAAAGTGGCATCTTGTTTTTGTTTGCTTATGAAAAAACTATTACTAAAAAGATTGACTGCTATGAATTTTTTTTTTTAAAAGAAAACAAAAGTTTAATTTTCTTGTAGCATTAAAAACATTCATTAATTGACAAGTAATAAAACAAGACATGAAAATAGGCAGTAACATTGAAAACATCAACTGCATTCTGAATGGATTTGATGTTTTTTATGGTGCAAAGACATCAAAGGTCATACTGCAACAGGACAATCAAACATCCATGCCCTTGGAAAGATTTGAACCCACAGCTTCTTACTGGAGAGTGGATACACTAACCACTCAGCCAACCAGGCTGGCTCTGAATGGAGAGAACCTATAGAAATCAAGTAAATCATTTCAGCTATTTAAGGCACAGTTTTTAGTGAAATGCCAAATTACATATGGAAACAAACAACAGAAATGGCAAAACTGCTATGGTAAGAAGTCAACTATATGGAATAAAAGAGGAATCAGTGAAAACACTAAACTAGCTGGAGGGGCTGGGGTTAGAAATAGAATACTTGATCAAAGACTGCCGACCACATATATGAGTGCCGAGAAAGATGAGGGGAGTGAACAGATTGCTCCAATAGTGATATGTTAAAAATAAGGATATTAGGAAATATCTTGACATCGTTAGTATTCAGGAATGTATTAAGGAGAAAAAAGGGAAGGGAAAAAAACCAAAATCTAGATGGATTGATATAGTAAAGTGTCTTGGAAGACAGAAATATAGATCTGATAATATTGGAGTCTTGACAGATAACATTAATTTGGAGGAAGATTGTCAAGAAAGTTTGTAATGATGTAACTTTTTCATGCAGTACTATCATAATATCCTGTACACACCCTGAGGGTACATGTGAGGAATTTAACTGATCAGAACTGCTGCTCTCCTGTGTGCACACTACTTCAACTTAATGCTCCTTCAAGCATGAGAAGAAAAAAAATCAATTTCTAATGTATAAGATATGATAGATTAATGCATGTGATGTAAAAAAAAATTAATATCAGTTTTAAGTGAAGGAATTTAAGTGCAAGAAGTATTTAGTAAATATAATTCCCAGTTTGGGGGTTAGGTTGATGAATCAGAACATCATAACTTTCTTTATAAATACACACAAGGAAGGCTACAAAACCTGCAGCAGATCAGTGCAAATTAAGGAGAAAGCAAGAATCTGTTGATGAACAGCTGGAGGTTGTAGTTAATGGGGAAGATAGTGTGAGAGAAGTTGCTCCAAAGGTAGATGAATGAAAGATAGGAAAGAGAAGAGGATTCCATGAAGTTATCAGTAAATGGATGATATCTGGCAGTTGCTAATGTCCTTAGTTTTAGAAGACAGAGGAAGAATTAAGGTCAACAGAAATTGACCTTAATATAAGAAGAGACAGAAACAGAACATTCATGAGAAAGCAGCTAATGAATCTGTGAGAGGGATGTCAATCTGATTTCCTCCTGGATGGCATCAAGCACTCAGAGGCTTTTGATGCATCATCTCAAATGAGCAAACACTATTTCTAAGGCTGAGAAGATTTGCGATTTATATAGTTTTCTTGTTTTGAGATAAAAAACGCAATGGATAACTACGGTTGTCACAGGAAAGAAGAATAAGTCAGCTCAAGAAGAAAAATGAGATTTGGGTGTTATCAAAGGTAAAGGGAAGAAAAGTGAATTTCTCTCGAAAGAAATAATAATGGATTTTGCTAGCAGCGCAAGTTATATTCTTGCCCTAGAATTCTTTACGAATGACAAGTTCTGAATAATATGCCGGGCATAGAAGATCTTGAAACTTGGAATACTAGTACACTGTATGGTCTGGTGTATCAGCAAAACTATGCACAAGATTTGGAGTCAGTGAGAGGTAATATATATATATGCACAATGAAGAGAGTGGGCAAAAGAACAGTCCTGGTGATACTCAAGCAATGGTGGGAAAATCTGAAGGAAGGAAGTCATACACCATAATACACAGTAAATAACTAGAAAATAGAAAAATGTAGGAAAAACAGGACTGTGCCTCAAATTGCTAAAAGCTTGGCACTCAGTGTGCTAGTCCACAACCACTTGAAAGTGTCATGCCAGTCAGTCAGCACAGCATGTGTGGCATCAATTTGCTCCCATAGGAGAGCAAAACTAGTATGACACTAGATGCAGAGAGCTTTTAGAGACTTAAATTTGGGTTTGATTTTTTTTACAAAAGTAAGAATAATGCCTGAGTTGCAACAGCATTTTAAGAATGTGAGCCTTTTCAGCAATCTTGCTAATCTGAGATTACACTTCTTGAATCATTTTGTTTTGTGTGCATATTTTTTTTAAACTTCAAGAAACACAGAATATTCGTAATATAAAGGACAATTTTAGTAACAGAAGCCAATGTGATAAATTTATTTATATATAAGACACTTTCATATATGAGGTAGGTTCCAAATGTTTCCAGCCTGACAAATGAAATTTGTGCCAATTTTAAAAAGTCGTGCATGACAGATAGTGCCATCTATGGGTGTACCAGTTTCACCTCCCTACTTGCATCATTTAGTTGGAAGCACTCGTTTGATTAACACTTGGCATGCTAAGTGGCTGCAATGTTAAATTGAGTACTGTGATGCGATACAAAGTTTTTCACCAAAGAAGGACTTTCTCCAAGTGCTATCAAACAGCAATTGGATGGTGTTTATGGGGAAGTTTCTCCTTCATGTTCTACCATGAAGTAATGGACTAAACAGTTCTGCCTAGGAGGAGAGAGAGTATCGAAGATGATCTTCGTGATGGTCAGCCTGTGGAAGTGATGATTGAGGAAAATGTCTCTTGTTGATGAGGAGGAACTGCTCAATGACAGACAGCAGAAGCTCAAAGAAATCTCAGCAAAGTTGGGGTTTTCTATAATAATCATCTTTTGCATCATTCACAAAAAAGAAGCTTCACACGATGAAGGTCAGTGAAGGTGGGTGTCTCGACTTCTCTCTTCTATTCAGGGGCATCGTGTGACCTGTTCCTGCAAGTTTTTAGAGGTTTGGCAAGAGAATCAGAGAAATGCTGGAATCCATTGTCACCAGAGCTGAAACCATGGTCATTTATTATGATCCTCTTTCCAAAAGGGAATCCAGGGAGTGCCGCAAACCAGGTGAAGCATTGTGGAGAAAAGCCAAGGTTACTCAGTCCACAAAGAAGATCATAGCAACTATCTTTGGGATTGCTGGGGATTCTCTTGACTCATTTGAAGGAAAGAAATACCACCATGACCGCAGAATATTATGCTTCACTCCTGCACAAACTGTGTGACACCATAAAGGAGAAGAAACGACAAATGCTCAGTCATGGCGTTTGCCAGCTTCACAACAATGCTTCACCATAGGGTGAAGAACTATGGCTTCCAGCAGACTGAACACCATTCTACAGCCCAGAGGTAGTAGTCACTGAGTGACTACTACCTCTTCTTGAAACTGAAGAAAGACCTTTGAGGAAGAAAATCTGCATATAACAATGAGGTAAAAGATGCAGTTTTTAGATCATTTTGCATACAAAAGTACAGACTATTTTTTTTTCTTTCAAGGACATAGAAATGTTAATTCAAAGATGTGAAAAGTGTGTTGAAGTAAAGAGAGATTATGTTGAAAAGTGACCCAGTTGTTTTCTTTCTATCACCTCTAAAAGTTAGTCAGGTTGGAAACTTATGGAACCATCCTAGTGACATCACTAATCTGGTATGGATACTTGAACACTGTTTATTACCCATGTTGATGTTTAGTGGAATAAACACACATCTATACAGACAATTGTAAAAAACATTCCAAGAAGTCAATAAAGAATAGTAAGAATATTGATTTTTGTACTAAATAGTCCTTTATATGGCCAAATATTTAGCCCAAAGAGCTCTCCATTATAGGTCACACTTCCTTCCATGTTAAAAATTCAGTGCACTTCAAATCTTGCTTATCAGATGTGGTCCTAAAAGATACTGCCATTATGGTTAGTTTTCACATAGCATCCCTTTTCGCTAATATACTCCCAAAAGAAACTTTACAACTCTTTCAGACTCACTTCCCCCTAACATAGTAGCCCCATTCAGTTTCATAATGAACTCTGGCTATTTAAGTCAGCAGAGTAAAACCTCCAGACTGAAGGCACAGCTATGAGCTCCTCCCTCAATCTTTTCATGGAGCATTTTGTAAATGCTACCCAAAAGTCTGCCTGTCTCAAACCTACAACATGAATATACTGACTCCCATGGTCACCTGACTGCCCAATGGATCCATATCCTTATTTACCTACAGGAAGCCCAGCCACACTGGAAAGTACATTCATCATCTTTCACATCACCACCCCTCTCAGCAATATGGTGGCGTCAAAATCCTAGCAAAATCATGTCAAAACCATTTGCTCTGACCACAACAGTCTTCTCTAAAGAAATCAGTTTCAACTGGAACATTTTTTTTTAGTCAATGGTTTTCTCCTTCACAAAATAAAACTCACTGCATATCCCCCACGCCTCCCCAAACTGTGATAGAAAAATCGATTGCCATTCTCTCTATCTCAAACATCCCCAAAATTTTTTCATGTGCTAAAAATGTATAACATACAGACTTCCTTCAAGACAGCCTGGTTGGCCAAGTGGTTAGCATATCTGCTCTCTAATCAACATAGGCAGATATGAAATTCATCTCCTGGTGTGAGACCCCACCAGCTTATTGGAGGCCTAAAGTGGCATGAAAACCTCATCTTTGGTCTCTAGAGCAGAGGTTCTAGACTATGTATAAAATAAATTACAAAAAATACAATATATATAAATAATATAAACTTGACAAAAATGAAAAAAAAAAGTAGTAATAAAAATCCACAGTCCACCCATGGTATAAACGTACTATAGGTTTGCAAATAACCTTTCATGGGTGTGAGCCACATAAAAAAAAAAAAAAAAAAAAAAAAAAAAAAAAAAAAACATACCAAATGCTAGCTATCCTTATCTCACTAAACAATCCAATCCATCACCTGGAATATTCTAATGCAAGCTATCCTATTTTGGAATAACAGCAAACATTCACCTCAAAGAATACAGGAACTATGTGCATTACTTGTAATGCCACTGCTACTGATCACTGGATTCAGTAGAAGAGCACACACACACATCCTCCTCTTATACAGGAAATCCAAGAATTTCTTAGAATCTCCCTCAGCATTATGACACATGTAAAATCTCAACAAATTCAACTGCCTCACTTTACCTAAAATCTGGGAGACTGCCATCATGAGATCTTCAGCTAGTTTCCATCATCACACTCCCAAGAGCACCAATTAGAACTGTAGGATCCCACCACTCATACCCAGTCTGTATTTGCTTTCTTAAAAATGTGCCTGCATGTATGTGTTCAATGTCTGATGCCTGAAATATTGGCATAACAATTTATTAACTAAACAAATATTTATAATTTGTAGACATGCATTTATTCCAATAAACATCAACATAAGTAATAATCATCTAAGTATCTATACCTGGTTGGTAAGTAATGGTGACCAATTTCTAAACAAAATTATCTAAATGTTGATATTATACAGTATACAGATGGTATTATAATATGGAATCTATATATATATATATATATATATATATATATAAAATGCATTTGTGACCTTTCTTCAACACCTTAAACTCTACTACTACTATAACTTTATTGTTGAGGAAGACTAAACAAAAAGAGAAAGAGAGTTCATTATGTTCTGGGTTGATATGCACCTCTCTTTTCCTGACACAAAAATATGTCATTCATATCCTGATCAGCTTCTAAAAAACTTTTCCCTTTCCTAATCATGAAACTATTTTTCACTGTATAATTGCTAGCACAATACAAATTAGTCCAGCCATAGGTACTGTTCTTATTATTGGGATGGCACACCAAAAATCTCCTTAATCCTTGATACTGTCCAGAAGAATGCAACCTGATTATCAATTCATGACTCATTTACAAGCAAACAATCAAAACAACCACAACAGGTTTCCTTCTTGCATTTTTCTTCATCACTCCCCCCCCCCCCTTCCACACACACACACACAACACACGCACACAAAATTAATATGCAATAAGTTTAATAGCCTGTTATGCATAAAAAAAAAAAAAAAAACATGTTAATGAATATTCTGGAACAAAAAGTAAAATGTTTTTGAAGTAATCAATCAAATACTTACTTCTTCAATACCTGGTATGTTATTCACAGCTAATTTCTTCAGTGAACTTTGCAATTTCTTATCATCTGTTGTTGCTGTCCTATGTACAACCTTCTTCTTTCTTCTTGCAGTACCCTGAAATGAATATTTCATTTTTATCAATACTAAATTAATGCAATTCTGATCCCCCCCCTCTGCTTAAAGATTATCCTTATAAACTGCAGAAGCCATTAGCATACCAGAGAAATTCAGCTACCTTATTCTGGCAAACAGTCACTAATGGGGTGTATGAGAGAATACGTTGTTTTTAAATCAGCAAAAGACTTAAATATGACTGTAAAGAGCCTCCATGAACTCCAGACAACAGGAATTTACTTTGTTAACATGCATTATCTTATCTTATCTGTTGAATTAGATGATTCCTGTAGCCCATCATGATCTTCTTACAGCAACAAGCTATCCTTGACCACAAGACTGCTACTGGCAACTTTTTTGCCATTCTCAAGGTCCAAGTATACACAATACACACAACTGCTTGATATTCACCTCCCTGCTTACCATTAGTTTTTGGTTTGAGATAGCTTGAAAGACCTTCCATAATATTAATCAGAAGAATACAGAACTTAAGAGATCTCTAAATAAATGAGAAAATCATCACTAAAGCCAAGAATGGAAATATTACCATTATAATGAACACTTCATAATATAAGAGATGATGTTAACTTTTCTACAAGATAATATAGCATATCCCTTGGACCCAGAGCCAAAAAGAAAGATAGACCTATATCCAGTTAAATATTTAGCACAAGCATTAATGCAACACACAGGATGTCATTTATGTTAAAAATTCATTTCAAATTGTTTACTGAAAAATTGATTCTGATCGCTTACTAAGTTTTTATGATACTTCTCTATTTACAAATATCCTACTTAATGAAACATAACTTTAATCAGAAAAACAGTCCCATCCCTATGATTTTCATTTGGCATAAAAAATTTAGCTCCAAATCAAGGGAATGCCAATGGGTTTTCCTCTCTCCAACTTCCATTTGCAAATTTTCTCATGGAAACTTTTGATAAAACACTAAACCCCCCTTACCCCCCCACACACAAACTGACTATGCTACGTTTATTCCTGAGCTCACTAGTTGGAAGCTATGACACATTACAGATTTTTAGGGCACTTAAATAAAATAATTAAACTACAGAATTTAGAAAGCGAAACAACTATTTACCATTTGAAGCACCAGTCACCTTGCTTCTGGGCAGTTACTCTCTCTTTTATCATCTACAGAACCCACACATACTAACTAAAATCTGAATGCTCATTCACACCACTATCCTGTGCAAATGTATCGCATAATGAAAAAATTTTGCACACGGAGCCAAGAGTTACTTGCTCAAATGACAATGCACTCTTAAAAAGAATCAGAATACATTTCAATACTTGAAAATTTCACCACAAATGGTAAAAAAAAAAAAAAAAAACCTCAAATATCTACAACTAGTAGCAGACAATTAATTAAGACTATTAGAACATTCCAATGATTTCTTCTTATTAAAGGAACATCTGAAAACAACACACTTGATAAATACCAATTGTGAAGTGCCTACAAAGCAATATTGAAGCTTGTTTCCTTTATTTGTTCTCCAAATAGGGTGGACAGACGTACCCCATTTACTGAATTAAATTTATAAAATACCCCTTTTGTAAAATCTTAAATGGGGTACGAAAAACAACCCTTTTCGGTGTTTCGGACATAATATCCACTTTTCAGTTTTCTGTACTAAATAAATAAATATTGACTATTGCCTTTACTGTGAATGCCACCAAGTAAGCAAAATGTAAATGCTACAAATCATACAATACCAAGTTTAGGTGATTATATAAGAAGAAAATTAACCGCAGGTAAACATTTTGTTGAAATGCATTCTCAAAGACTCAAAAAACAACTTTGTATCCTACTTATATAGATCGTTATAGGATATTTATATTATGCTTACTTTGTAATGCTTGGCACTTGTCACAGGCCCGACATGAGGGGAAGTATGGGCTCCCGCGGTCACTACTTGAGATCTTTTTTTATTTCATTGTATTAACATAAGACATTAAATTCTATAAATACCACTTTAACCCTTTTCACAGAATGTCTTCTTAATCGTCATCAAATATGGAAGAAGAAAAAATACAGAGGTTAAATCAGAATTACTTCAACAAGGAGTGGCAGAAAACTTACACCCGGGTGATTAAAGGAAGGACTGTTGGTAAAGCAAAATGTTTATGGTGCAATTGTGAATTTTCCATAATAAATGGAGGTGTTTATGACCTTAAAAAGCATATATGCTAAGTAATAAGCATAAAAAAGGGAAAGTATTAGCTAGTAATCCAACTTTAAATTTATTTTTTATTTCCTCGACGTTGTCATTAGTTTCAGCTGAAGAACAAAAGACTGTTTCTGCCGAAGCTATGTTTGCCTATCACACAGTGAAACATGTGCATAGCTATCGTTCATCGGATTGCATGAGTTCATTATTCAAAACATTATTTACTGATTCAAAAATCGCTTCTCAAATTATATGCGTGTGAACAAAAATATCTAAAATAATAACAAATGTTTTAGCAAAAGACTGTGTATCTACAGTTGTCGAGAATTTAGGAGAAATCAGCCATTTTCAATTGCAACAGATTCATCAAATAAAGGAAACATTAAAATGTTTTCTTTAATGTGTAGATATTTTTCTAAATCTACTGGAGGAGTTCAAACAAAACTTTTGAGTTTCTTTAACAGCCAGTCAGAAACTTCAAAGGATATTTCACTTCACTTACTTCAAAAGTTGAAGGAGCTGAATTTAAATCCCGAGAACATTGTTAGTTTTTACGGTGATAATGCTAATATAAATTTTGGTATTAATCAGAGTGTATTTACAGAATTAAAGAAATTTAACAAGGATCTAATAGATATGGGGTGTCTTTGCCATGTCTTGCACAATGCAACAGGAAAAACTACAAGCTGTTTTGAAGTTGATATAGAATGTGTAATTTTAAAAACATATAATGAATTCAGTTCACATAGTAAAAGGTTAGAAAATTTAAAAGAACATTATGAATTTTGCGACCCAGAATATTCAGATCTAATGCGTCATGTTCCTACAAGATGGTTGTCACTCCTTCCAGCAGTAGATAGACTAAACAAAAATTTTGAGCCAGTGAAAAACTATTTTCTATCTTTGGAAAGATGTCCACCTTTCTTTTCAAATGCAGCAACCTGTGTCCAAGATGTACTTTGTAATCTAAAGCAGAATGGTCCAATTATAATAGAACTATTTAACCTAATGGAAATCTAAGAAACTCTCTACTTTCTAAATTAAACAATAATTTTTATGGATTCGTTGCTATATAAAAATTTAAATCTTGTCGCAAACCAGTAGAGATAAATTTATTTAAGAAAAGGGCAGATGATTTTCTGAAAACTTTAATTCAGTATATTGAAAAAAGATTTAGTTTTGAAAATAATAAGTATGAGTATCTTAATATATTCAAATTACATGAAGTGGCACATTTTAGTCTTTTCTTAAAAGTTATAGATTTATTTAAAATTTCCAATATTAATATTGATTTCCTATATGAAGAGTACGTCTTGTTAAAATCGTTCCATAAAAATATTGACACAAAAGAACTCAAAAATATCACAGATATTTGGATAAAATTTTTAAATGCATACTTTAATGTACCTAATATTGAAAAAATTTATTAATTTTGTTTTGCCTCACTCAAATGCAATGAGTGAGCAAGTATTTAGCTTAATGTTCACCTCTTGGAAAAAGGATAGGAACAGACCTAAAAACTGTTGAGGGAGAATTACTGGCGAAAACCAATTACAATATGTCATGCAAAGAATTTTATGCAGTTGTATTAAAAAATGAAAAATTGCTAAAAGAAATTTGCTCGAATAAAAAATATTGTTAGGTAAATACTTCTCTTTTGATAAAATAAATCACGTTTACTGAATTTATGTTGTAAATGATTATGCAAAGCATACCATAAGAATATTTCTAAAAGTTTACATTAGTGTTCATAACTCCCAAAATAAAATATTTAAATTTTGTTTAAAGACTTGCTATGAATTTGACTAATTGTACCAAAATTTGACCAACTCTCTGTTTCATGCATTTGTATATTGTGAAAATCTACAAATATAGAAATAAAATAATCATATTATAATTGTTCTTTCTTTATGTTTGACAGTGCGATTATCCCAAAGGCCAATAATGAATACCCCAAAACCAAATTTTTAATCTGGTCACCCTATCTCCAAAAGATGAAGTTTACGATGGAGTACAGAGAATACACTACAGTGTAAACTCCCTTATTATGGACAGTGTGGCAAACATGCAGTGCAATGATAAAGAAGTACATCAGAATTATATAGTTAAGATCTGATATAGAAGACAGATTAGCATAATACTCTACATTCAGTTAGATGGAGAAAATGTTGCCCTAAAAAGACTATAATTCAAAAGTGACAGGGCTTAACTTTACAGAACACTCCTAACCGAAAAAACTTCCAACTGTAAAAGACAGTTAAAAATATTTGAACGTGTTTTTGACAGCCTGTATTCTTATTCAAATGATTTGTCAATCTTGTTACCTTTACCTCAAAAATGCCTCGGTTTGCTGTTTTTATTTTATTTTTTAATTTTTTTTTTTTAAACTTCTGTTGTCAATAAACTATTAAAGTTTCTTTATTAACATGATCAGCACACATTCAGTTCCTTGAACCTCTCCATCCAGAGCAATTGTCAAAGTAGGCAGGGAAGACTTCTTTAGTAGTAGTCAGTCAAAACCTGCAGAATTCCATATATGTTGCTTACTGTGTTCCCACGCAGCTTGATTTCCTTGATGATTTTCTTCTCTGTAATGGTCCAGAGTTGCTTCTGAATCACACCCAAGTTTTTTTCTCCTCTAGATCTATGTAGCTAAGTATGCTTTGTATCAGTCCAGGGTATGGCATGCCTTATTTCTTGTTGTTGTTGACATACTATCTCAGCTCTTTGTATAGCGAAGCTTCTGACATCGCAGGGGTTTTTCTCTTTACGAAGACTTGAATTTACTTTGTACGATGGTCTTGAATTGGGACCATGCTGTCCAGTCCCATTCAGCATGTGCCCATTCCTGACATAACCTCAAATTTTGTCTTGAAAGAGCATAAGATGGTTGGGAGTTGAGCTGCCAAGGTCCAGAACATGTGTCTATGTTGTTGACTGGGTTAAGCTTTAAGAGCACAAATTTTGTGATCTGATATTTGCTGTCGGTTGGGGATGCCCAGATGTCTTATGCTGATTACCTAATGTTCTTGGTGGGAATATATATAAACAATCAGTCTGGGTATCACTCTGGTTGTGGAACCATGTGCAGCCCAAGGTATCCTTGGTTTTGGACCTTCCAAATGTTTATTAAATCAAAGCTTTTACAAAAAGTCCATAACACAGCCACTCTGCTACTACTTGAGCTGTGGGCACAGTTTATTTTGTCTGTGTTCTTGTTCTCCATGCAGTTCCAGTCCAGCTGCTATGATTTGGTTTGCTTTGCAGTAGTAGTTCCCTAGTGTTGAACAGGATCATCTGATCACTTTTCCTGTTGGGAGCATATATGTTAAGAAATCTAATTTTGTGTCCCTCTAAACTCCATCAACAGTGTATTCTTCAATTAATATCTTGCTGTATGTTAAAGAATGAACCAATAATTGGGGATCATCACTGTGATTTGAAAAGTTTCTTGTAAAAAGAGCAACTGAATATTATATAACAACACAAGTTTCCACATTTCTTTTGGCTTGCTTTTCAAATAAAAGCCTCTTGGGTTAAGCAAAGAAATGGAAACGGTTGCACTCATAATTGTTCTGTACAGGTGGTTCCAATGTTTGCAAGGATTTGTATTACTTCTAGCATAATAAGATGCTCCACTGCACAAAGCTGTGTATCAATGCTCTCTAATTGCATGAAGAAAGAGGGGCAGTTAGCATCTGGATGTTATTGCACACCAACTCACCTAATTCGAACCTGGTTAGGACCATCTGATCACTCTGAATACTAAATTTTAGTATTGGCTGCCCAAGTCTGTTAACATCTGCTTGCCATCTTTTTTGGGTCTCTTACTAAACCAACAGTCCCTCCTTCCTAGACACTTTGATTACATGCCCGCCTGATGATCCTTGGCATTCTCTATTTACAGAAAACCCTCATACTCTGGTAGATACATCCACAAACAGTCACCCTCCCATCCCAACAATATGCAATTATTATTAAAACTTTATATAATTAAGATGGATGGAACACGTTCAAAGAATGAAAACAGAAAGATTACCAAAACAAGCCTTAAAGTACAAGCCATTAGGAAAAAGAAAACCAGGACGTCCTCTTAAACGATGACTTCTAAGATATGCAAGACCAAAAGTAGTGATACGAATAGTAGATTCTTGGTAAGTCAAACCCATTTTCAGTTTTTTAAAATTATTGGAATCTTTTGATTCTGAAATGATAAAAGGACAAGCACTGCCGCTAAAGATTCAAATATGGCACATGATGAAGGTGAGCGGCCGATCGCGTAAATAATGTTCATAATTAAAATTTAAATGCATTCATTTTATCAATAATGTGAGCAATTATAATGAATACTGAGGATTTAATTATAAATGACAATTTAGTTTTTTCCTGAAAAACTTTAGTTTCCAAAAATCCCCGCATATATCTTGCACCATGATTTTTCAACTTTAATTTCGGGGGAAAAAAAGTGCTAGTTATATTTGAGTAAATGTGGTATCCAAGGCACATCTGAAAAATTAATAAAAATCTTAAAAACAGCTTTTTAACCAATCACAGACCATACTAAAAATTAGCATATATTATCTGCTCCACAACAACCAGCCACAGTCCCTAGACCTGCCAGGTGTTTACCAGGTCCCTTGTAGTAGTAAACTATCCTATTATTGCCAAACAGGCATGACAGCAAACATCAAAATTGCTGAACATGAGAACTATATCCATTTCCATGTCTACAGCCACTCAGGACTTGCTGACCATGCTTTGGATGTCCACCATAGAATATGCTGGAAGAAAGACAGTCTACTTCATCACAGCAAATATAATTACAAAAGACTTTTCCTTGAATCTTCTTCTGCCTTAAGAAACTATCCTAACGTGAAGAAATATGGTTGCATGAAACTGCACCAAATTTGAGCAGCTTTCATCGTCTATACTTGAGCCCACCAGACAAGGACACCCAATTAAGCCCACCAGGGGCAGTATTTAGGACTTTAGGCTTATTCTCAGTCGACATGCTTCATCTTCAATTACTTAGAGTAGTGCCTGCATGTACATCTCATTATATTTTGTTTCCCAATGCAGACAATTTGACTGCCGAAGCATTGGAAGTATTAATTCAATTTAATTTAGTTAATATATTAGTCTATAGTGCAATTTCCTTAAAAAATACAGTTATGAGTTAAGGAGGGCTATGACAGCAAATGATTCAAATGTGCAGGCTGTGAGTTTGATGGTAGAAAAACTTCTATAAGATGGATGGCCTGAATGGATTTGGTGTTGTGAGCCTGAGGTGAGATCTAACAGAGAGAGAATCTGTGTGTAGAGGCTTAATGGATTGTATACAGCATTCAGAAAGGATTAAATACTTTCTATATCTCGTCACAGTCACATCTTCAGGGATCACAAAAAAAACTAATGTAACATATATACAAATACCATACAATACTAATCCCAACCACGTGGGTAACTCTAAAATCCCATCTAGGTGGAGCGCCCTCTAAGGGCGGTTATAGGTGGCCTAGAATGTAAGGTGGGATCTCTGATGATAAGTGTTTCCCAAATCTTAGGAAGCTTAATGCACCCGTATTTATTAAGATTTGGTTGATTTCTGAGAGCTGCTGCTGATTCTAAAAATAGTCTCTTTTTTTGAATTTGCTGTTGTGGAGCATGGTGGTTTTTTTTTTTTTCCATGAGATCCTGTGGGTTGTATCCAAGACATGGTCAGCCAGGCCTGCCTGACCAAAATATGCCACCTTACAGGAACAGGGTACTTTATAAACTCCAGGTCTGAGAGAGGAGGGAGCTGATCTTTTGTAGAACGGATAAAGGTAGCAAGTTTGTGGTGAGACATAAATGTGGTGAGACATATGTGTAGGTTGTACTTTTTTAAAATCTTGGCTATTTTTTCTAATGTGCCACGGATGTAGGATATTGTGATGGCATGGCATTTCTAAACTCTTTCTGAAGAGAAGACCAGGGAATGGGGAGGAACTGATTATTTTTAATACTGTGATCGCTGTAGCCATTGGAGAGGAAAGTGTTGTGCATGTGGTAAAGCTCAGTTGTAAGGGAGGTTCCACTGGAACAAAGACTGTGGGCTCTCTTGGTTAGAGTTTTAATAATGCCATATTGTTGAGCAGGGTGGTGATGGTGGGAGAGTTTGCGAATGTATCTGCCTGTATGCATAGGTGTGCTATATACAGTGAAGGAAAGTGTACTGTTAGGAAGGTATGTAACTAAGGTGTCTAGGAAGGGTAAACAATTGTTCTTTTCCTTTTCTGGATTATTGGATGTAGGCTGTTGAGGTGACTGAGGAAGGAGTCCAATGTGCCTGGGCCATGAGGCCAAATAGAGAACACATCATCTACATATCTTAGCCAGACAGAAGGTTTGAGAGGGGGGCTGAGTCTATGGCCCATTTTTCGAAATCTTCAATATGATGCCACGGAATACAATCGAAAAACGGAGATTATCCTCCGAGATCGCTCTACCTACATCCCAGTAGAACAAGATCACACAAAAAAACAAGTTAAAAAATTAAACAAACTTACTTAAAAAAAGTATCTTTCCGACTTCTGGACATTACGAAAAAAACTCAAACCTTTCTGTTCCCATCCCCACCCTGAATATACACTTTACCAAAAATCCACAAACAATTCCCCACTGAGACCTATAGTAGATGCCACTAATGCACCTTGCTATAAACTGTCAAAACAGCTGACCAACTCTCTGACCACCCCACTGGACTTTCCACATCCTATAAAAAAAAACTCTACCCATTTTAAAACCCTAATAGAAAATCTAACCTTAAATAACGCAGACATATTGGTAAGCTTTGACATCTCCTCATTGTTTACCAATATTTCCTTAATCGATACCTTAAAACTTAGAAAATGATTTTCCTTCTGACATCTTAGATCACTTTTATTTTGCCATCAATTCTGGTTATTTTTCTTGGAAGAACAAAATTTACAAGCAGATAGAGGGTTCCCTCTCTATCTGCTTGTAAATTTTGATGTAAAAAATTGGTGAGAGGGGGGGGGGGAACCCATATGCCATGGGTCCCCCCCTCACCAATTTTTATATGGAAGATTTTGAAAAACGAGCCATAGACTCAGCCCCTCTCAAACCTTCTATCTGGCTAAGATATGTAGATGAAGTGTTCTCTATTTGGCCTCATGGCCCAGACACATTAGACTCTTTCTTCTAACCTCAACGGCCTACATCCAAGAATCCAGAAAAGGAAAAGAACAATTAAGTTAAGGAGATAATAAATCCCTCGTTATTTTAAAGCCGGATCTCCGAGTTCCATATCCGGCTTTAAAATAATGAGGGATTTATTATTCCTTTAACTTCATTTATGCCGCCGGAAAAATAGCCCCTTGGCTCTTTATTGTAGGAAAAGAACAATTGTTTACCCTTCCTAGACACCTTAGTTTCACGCCTTTCTAATGGCACACTTTCCTTCACTGTATATAGAAAACCTACGCACACAAGCAGATACATTCACAAACTCTCCCACCACCACCCCGCTCAACAATATGGCATTATTAAAACTCTAAACAAGGGAGCCAAAAATCTTTGTTCCAGTGAAACCGCCCTTACAACTGAGCTTGACGACATACACAACACTTTCCTCTCCAATTGCTACAGCGATCACAGTATTAAAAAAATAATCAGTTCCTCCCCCCATTCCCCGGTCTTCTCTTCAGAAAGAGTTTAGAAATGCCATCACCATACCCTACATCCGTGGCACATCCGAAAAAATAGCCAAGATTTTAAAAAAGTACAACCTGCACACAGCATTTAAGCCCCACCACAAACTTGCTAACATTATCCGTTCTACAAAAGATCAGCTCCCTCCTTGTGTGACGTGGAGGAACACAAGTCATACATCCGCAACCACGACTATGATCAGGCAGGCCTGGCTGACCATGTCTTGGATACAACCCACAGGATCTCATGGGAAAAAAAAAAAACCACAACAGCAAATTCAAAAAAGGGGAGACTATCTTTAGAATCAGCAGTAGCTCTCAGAGATCAACCAAATCTTAATAAATACAGTTGCATTAAGCTTCGGGAAACACTTATCAGAGATCCCCACCTTACATTCCAGGCCACCTATAACCCCTCTTAGAGGACGCTCCACCTAGATAGGACTTTAGAGTCACCCATGTCGTTGGGCTTAGTAATGTGTGGTATTTGTGTATATCTTACATTTTTTTTTGTAATCCCTGAAGATGTCTCAGTGACTGAGACAAAAATATAAGAAGTATTAAATTCTGTTTTAATCCTTTCTACCATTATATATAATCCATTAAGTCTCCAACATGATAACAGAGAGAGAGTAAAGGAAACTAGATCACGAAGGGAGGAATTGTGACAATATATCTAAATTGAGCTATAATATATACAAATATGGTAATGTAATGAATTTCAATGAGCATGGTTATACATCCAGTGAAGGAGTGTAAACGTATGCTTTGGGTTTGGACTTTTTTGAGCGTATCTGGGGAGGGAAAAGAGAAAGCTGCACAACTGGTCCAAGTAGACTATAGATGTAAGTATAAGAAAAATCTAGGTGGTAATTTGTTATGTCTATACACAAATGCCAAGACCATCAAGGAAAAGGAGGGGCGAGTTTCTTGCTCTGCATAAGAGTGTGGCCTAAGATTATTGGCATTAGTAAAACCTGCCTATCAGTCAGGTGTTGTGGCTAAGATCAACTATAACAGGAATAGTATTTTTACAAAGGATAGAAGAGATATGGGTCCGCATGGTTAGCCAAGTGGCTGTGCCTCGCAACCATATGCCTGGGAAAGGAGTATCCTGGGTTCGATTCCTGTCACTGACGTGAGGAGCTTAGGATCTTTCTCAGACATAGTCAAGTTAGCCGGTCTTGGGCGCAGACTGCAGGGTTCTTCTCCCCTGTTTACCTGGGGTTTTTCATCTCACAAGCAGGCAAACCATCCTTAAGAACACAACGCTTCTACAGACATAGAGCCAACCACCTTATCCTTGTGTACAGTTGTGGTTAAATGAATACAAATGAATATAGGTTGGAAAGTCCTCGACCACAGATGTCAACACTATTGGCACGATTTTTTTTTCTAAGTTCATACATCGGTCATAAATATCCATGTGAAATTGCAAGTCATTCTATCAAGTAGTTTGTTTTATACAGCTGTCTTCTGTATTCCTTGAAATGGATAAAAGTGAGTATCGCGTGGTTATAAAATTCTTTATAAAAGAATGTTTAACAGCAAAAGAAATTCATTCAAAGTGCATAAAAATTTATGGGCATTCTTCTCCTTCATTTTTGACAATTAAGAAATTGGCTGCCGAGTTTAAACGTGGCCGTGTCAGCCTTGAAGAACGTCCAAAAAGTGTAACAACCAGAAATCATTGGTAAAGTGATGATATGGTATTAGATGACGGTGAGTCAAAGTGGGCGAAACTGCTGAGACTATAGGCATTTCAAAAGAACGTGTTGGATATTTTGCATGAAGAATTGCAAATAAAAAAGCTTTGAACAAGATGGCTGCCATGCTTGCTCACAGCAGATCCAGAACACACTCGCAATAAAATCTCTGAACAGTGCTTAGAGCATTTTATCAAGAATAAAACTGATTTTCTGCATCGATTTATTACTATGGATGAGACTTGGATTCACCATTACACACCTTCTGTCCACTGTTTTGATTGCTGTCAAAACAGTGGACAGAAGCTGGTTGTTCAGTTCCATTAGCAGGAAAAGTCATGGCATTGGTGATAATAAATAAAATGTTAGCATTTTATTTATTAATTATCTTGAAAAGGGTAAAACAATAACCGAGGAATATTATTCCAATCTCTTAACCAGACTAGATGAAAAAATTCGTGAGAAAAGACCTAGTTTGCAGAAGAAAAAAACCCATCTTTCATCAAGATAATGCACCTGCCCACAGAGGTGTTTTGGCAATGGAAAAATTAAGGGATCTGCACTATGAATTGTTGGAAGATCCACCATATTCCCCAGATTTGGCTCCCTCTGACTTCTATCTCTTCCCAAAACTAAAACTTTTCCTCGCTGATCAGAGTTTTTCTTTGAATCAAGATGATTGCAGCTGTAGAGGGGTATTTTGCATATCTTACTGAGAATCACTACAGGAATGGGATAATGGTGCTAGAATAAATGTATCAGTCTTAAGGGAGATTATGTTGAAAAATAAAAATAATTTTGAAATTATAAATTTGTTTTTTTTTTTTCATTATTAGGTCGAGGACTTTTCAGACCACCCTCATAGAAAACCCTGAACGCCCAAAGTAGAGGAGGAGAAGAAAAAATAGAAGAGACAGGAGAAGCAGTGAGGTTTTACTAATGATACCTGATGATTTGAATCCAGTTAGGTTAGAAACACATGAACTCAACAGTAATAATTCCCCAGGTAGCAGTGAGTTTGAGATCTAATGTGAAGTGGAGACTAAGAAGATGAAACATATAGTGAGCTGGTGATACAGACCTATTGGTTCAGCTGCTGGGGACAATGAAATACAGCAACAAAGTACCCTGATGGTATCTAAGCGATTAATTACTATGTGTGATCATATTATCCAAACATTGACTGGGAAGTAGAGAAAACTCATGATAAAAAGGAACCTCAGCTAAGAATGTGAATGTTTTGCCATTAGTTGGTAACAGTGATCATGCCATACTGTTTCGAGAAGAAATTTACTGTATGGATGTTCCAATTAAGACAGGTTACATACTGAACTACAAAGTTTGAAATTACAACAAACTCAGGAGGATACTAGCTTTATTTCAATGGTAGTAGATACTGAAACGAGACAGTATCTGAATGTGCAACCTTATTATTATTATTACAAAAACCTCCATGGAGTCAAAGACTCATCGTGGGAGGTCCACTGTTATACACACAGTTTATCATACTGTGCCTTAAATATATTCACTGTCTCTGCACACACCACACTCTCGGGCAAAGCATTCCAATCACTCGCCACTCTCCATGCAAAAAACCTGCTCCTCACTCCCTTGCTCACACCCTCCTTATACAGCTTCCAGGAATGACCTCTTGTTCTCCTGCTATCCTCACCCATTCTGTGCAAAACCTCCCCGACGTTAATCTGGTAATAACCACTCAACAGCTTATATGTCTCAATCATATCCCCCCTCCTCCTTCTCCACCAATTTCTGCAAATTGCATTTTGTCAATCTGTCTTCATACTCTACATTCCAGAGACCAGAAACCACCTTAGTCAATCGCCTCTGAACTTTTTCCAACGCAATTTCATCTTTTTGAAAACCAGGTGACCAGATCTGTGCACAGTAATCCATATGTGGCCTAATCAAAGCCTTATACAAAGGAACCATAACATCCTTACTTCTACAAGTCAATGTCCTCCGCATCATTCCCATTATCCGCTGTGTTGTCTTCACTATTTTAGCAACATGTCCCCGAAATTTTAGGTCCTTGTCTACAATCACTCCCAGATCTCTCATTTCCTCTACCTCTTCCAAGATATTCGCACCGATGTGTACTTTACATCCCATCTCTGCTTCCCAAATTTCAAAACCTTACACTTTGAGACATTGAATTGACATCCCCACTTATTTACCCATTCAGACAGTGTATTCAAGTCCTCTTGCAAAGCCACAGCATCCACACTACTCCTGATAGCTCTGCCCAACTTTGCATCATCTGCAAACAACTGCACATCACCATTCAGACCTCTCCAGATATCATTTACATACAAATTAAACAGCAATGGACCCAAAACAGACCCTTGAGGTACACCACTAGTAACTTTCCTCTTCTGCGATATCGCTCCTCCATAGACAACTCGCTGATACCTATCAGACAACCAATCTCCAATCCAGTGAACCAATCTACTGTTCAGCCCCATCCGTTCCAATTTAATTACCAGCTTGTCATGTGGCAATTTATCAAATGCCTTTGCAAAATCTAAATATACCACTGTATATGCAATACCCTTATCCAACGCATTTGTCACTTTATTATAAAAAGTAAGCAGGTTGCTAAAGCATGATTTTCCTTTAGTAAATCCATGCTGGCCACCAAAGAGTATTTTTCTGTTGTCAACCCAATTCTGAACTTTATTCCTAACTAACTTCTCTAATACCTTGACCACAACTCCAGACACACAGACTGGTCTATAATTCAAAGCCTTACTCTTATCACCTCCCTTATGAATTGGAACAATTTTACCTTCTTTCCACTCTTTTGGAACTTGACCCAGTGAGAGACTCATGTTGAAAAGATATACAAAAGCTGTTGTTAACTCTCTGGCACATTCCCTCAAGACACGTGGTGAAATAGCATCAAGTCCCACATTACATCAAGTCTATTCAATTCCTCATATACCTCCTGTTCACTTACTAACAGTTCCTCCTCCTCCTCTTCTCCCACAACTTTCAAGTTCTGCATGATGTCACATTCGCAAGAGTGAAATACCTTTAGAAATTGCTCATTAAATATCTCAACTATATCCTCCGCAGCGGTTATCATTCCCCCGTTTTCACCAATCAATCCCATTCTACCATTATCATTCTTTCTTCTACTGGCGACATATCGAAAAAACTCCTTAGGATTTTTTTTGGCTGCTTTAGCTAACTGCTGCTCATACTGCATTTTTGCTACCCTTATCAAGCTAGTCACCTTCCTCGCCTGCTCTTTGTACTTCTCATGCAATTGGTTGTTATATATACTCATTTTGTGTTTCTTCCATAATACCTTCTTCTTCCATATTGCATACCTTATCTCTTGATTCATCCATTTTACACCCACTCTGTTTACCCTCTTGACCCTCGGAATACACTCTGATATTGCCTCCACCAAATAGTTCTTGAGTATGGTCCAAGCAGCATTGATATCCTTTCATTCCAGTTCTTCTTTCCAATTTATTATCGCAAGCTGTTTCCTGAGCTTTTCGTAATTACCAGTCTTATAATTCCACATATATCCCTTTCTAACAGACGTCCTCGAATGACTGGTCACCCTGCACGTGATCACCTCGTGGTCACTCTCACCAACTGGTGGAAGATTTGACACCTCATTTATAATAACATCATCTGATGAGATGATCAAATCCAATACTCTTGATCATCGTGTACCCTCCGTTACGTACTGCCTAAGGTAATTATCTTTCAAAAACTCCAAAAATTCATTTTCTTTACCCCCAGATGCAGTCTCTTGCTTCCAATCTATATCACCATAATTAAAGTCGCCCATAATGATAACTCGTTTCTTGCTAGCTAGGCCAATTTGCCTATACATTTCCTTCTCATTACCTTCCATATTACCAGGTCTCTAGCAACACCCAACTAAATATTTCCTCCTGTTAACTTCTACCTCACACCATACGACCTCAAAATCTAAGGTGGAATTGCAAGGTGCAATTCCACCTTAGATGGGCACAACTCATCTGCTACCATTAACAGTACTCCTCCTCCTTTTCTTCCCTGTCTATCTTCACGAAAAATATCATATCCGTTCATCTCTATTCCTGTCAGGATGTCATCGTCATCTAACCATGTCTCACTTATACCAACAATTTTGGGGCGAACAGACTCGAGCAAAGCAACAATTTCGTTCCCCTTATTTCGAATACTTCTAGCATTAGTGAATAAACATAATAAATCATTACTGCTTCTACAAGTCCTAAGAACATCACTCCTGCGATGTAACTCTTCAATACCTTCTCCTGTCACTTCCTCTATATTACCAACAGTTAATGCAGAAAGAATATCTTGATAATAAGAGTAAGAGGAGTTACAAAATATAAGACTTATTGTTTAATTGACCATATATTTAAAACGTACTTCTGTTCGTACAAATTGCCTACTGTTTTCGCTAGTAACTGACTAGCTTTCTCAAGGATTGCACAGTACAAAAAATGATAAATGCAAAAAGGTTTAAGAATACAAAGAACCGTTAGTACCTGTTAGGTATCTAAGGTAACACGTTTTCGTGACATATCTACTTAGTATCATGAACACGCGTTATATGCAAGCGCGTAATATGATTATTCGCGTACTGTAGCTCTGTTGAACTGAGGGAATTAATTCAAATTTTCCAAGTATCGTTCAATATGGCCCAGTGATTTCTGTTTAGGTTACTGCCCATACGTAGTACAACTGCTGCTTCTTTAAATACTCAATGTCTGTAATTCTCGTCTACGTAGGGCATGGAAGAACCACACTATAGACTGTTATTGCAGTCTATAGTGTGGTTCGAAGTTGAAAAGTGATGTGCCAATCCGGAGGTGATCGTTCTGTTGTGATTAACATCGCCGACATGTTCTTTCCGTCTTATTTCCAGGCTTCTCGAAGTCTGTCCAATGTAGGAAGGACCGCACATGGAACGAATATTATACATACCTGGATATTTATAAAATGGAACACTGTCTTTAGGAGATCTTAGAAACTGTCTTAAGCTATTTGTTGGTTTAAATACAACCCTGATGTTATGGGTCTTTAACAATCTCGCAATTTTTGTGGAAGTTGAACCTATAAAGGGGATGACTGCTGTTGAAATTTGCTGGGAGACTGTTCTTTGTTGTTGGTTATCTTTGTATAGAAATTTGTTGATGATGTTTTGAGGATAACCATTTTGTGATAGTGTTGTAGCTATTTGAGAGAGTTCTGCTTGAACCTCTTCCTCATCAGAGATAAATTTTCTAGCTTGATTTCTCAACATGTGGATGATGCTATGTTTCTGTGACCTATGATGGTTTGAAGAGTAATGTAGATATCATCCAGTGTCCATTGGTTTTTTGTAAATTGACAGTTTGATACTGTTACCTTGTCTTTTTACTAGTAAGTCCAAGAAGTGTAGTTGTTCGTTATTTTCTACTTCTAGAGTAAATTTTATTTTATCGTGGAGTGCATTGATTCTATTAACAAACATATGTAGGTTTTCTAAGTTGTTCTTCCATATGATGAAGATATCATCCACATATCTCCACCATATAAAGGGTGTCCCAAAATTCATGCAAGATTTAAATTTAGCACCACTCGTGCGGTAAAGTGTTGCCAACGAGAAAAAAAAGACAGCGTGACAGCTGACAGTTCAGGGTTATTAAAAATGGCGTGCTACACGAAAGAACAATGCATTTTCATTGTTGAGCAATATTTTAAAAATAATGAAGGTTTGGCAGCTACAGTTCACAATTTTCGTACAAAATATGGTCAGAATAGTGATTTAACTTCATCGACTGTGAAAAGATTAATTAAAAAATTCAAGGAAACTGGATCAATTAGTGATCTTATACACTCTGGCCGTCCTTCAACAGAAAACATCGAAGCAGTTCGTGAGAATGTTGCTGAGATTCCAGGAACACCAATTTGGCACTGTGGTCTTGAATTGGGCATTTCGAGAAGCTCTCTACAGCGTATTCTCACGAAAGATTTGCATCTTTATGCTTACAAAGTTCAATTGACTCAAGAACTGAAGCCTACTGACCACACACAGCGAAGAGAGTTCACTGAATGGATTATGGAACAATAACAAGTGGATGCTTATTTTTCGAACAAAATCATCTTCAGCGATGAGGCTCGTTTTCATCTTGATGGCTTCGTTAATCAATAAAATTGTCGCATTTGGGGTTCAGAAAATCCACGAGTGATTGTTGAGAAACAAATGCATCCACAACGTGTCACTGCTTGGTGCGGATTTTGGGCTGGAGGCATCATCGGTCCATTCTTCTTCAAAAAATGCGGCTGGTAAGGCAATAACAGTTAATAGTGCTCGCTATCGCGACATGATAATCCAGTTTTTGTGCCTAAATTGCAAGATATGGATGTGGACGACATGTGGTTTCAACAAGACGGTGCCACATGCCATACAGCCCGAGAAACAATTCAATTACTGCACGAGTCATTTCCTGTTTTGGTGTTCAGAATTGGCCGCCCAGATCATGTGACTTAACGCCGTTGGACTTTTTTTGAAGTCTAAGGTTTATGCCAACAAGCCCATGACCATCCACACCTTGAAGGAGGGAATTGAGCGCTGTATCAACGAAATTCAGCCACATTTATGCAAAACGGTCATGGAATATTTCGACAAAAGAGTGCGTATGTGCCAGCAAAGCCGTGGAGGCCGTTTACCCGATATGCTATTCCATGCATAACCCTATACTGTATACTTTATGAATCAATAAGAAATTACAATTTTTAATTAAAACCCTGTGTTTTCTATCAAAATTACTTCTTGCATGAATTTTGGGACACCCTGTAGAAGGTTTAGAAGTAATGCTGGTGAAGATTTCATCTTCAAATTTCTCCATGAAAAGGTCTGCACATGGTGGCAACAGAGAGCTTCCCATGGCTAGGCCTTCTAATTGTTTGTAAACCTTGTTAACTTTGAAAAAATTTGATTGTAGGCAATGCTTGAACATCTTTGTAATATCTGCAGGAAAGAGATCTTTGATAGTGTTCATTACTTCTACTGGTACATTCACGAACAAAGACACTACGTCTAGACTGGCCATTATGTCTGTTTGTGTTATTTTAACTTTTTTGAGTTTGTCCACAAAGTGTTGAGAATTTTTTAAGTAGGACTCTGTTTGTCTAATTTTTCCCTTAAGTTCGCTAGGTGCTTAGCCAATAGGTACGTTGGGGAGGACCTGCCATCCACAATCGGACGAAGTGGCACTTCTTCTTTATGCACCCCATACAGTCTAGGAGTAATGGGATGTGAGGATTTAAGTTTTCGTTTTAGTTCTTCAGGCCAAGTATTCATGTTACAGATCAGGAAGTTTGTCTCATTGTGGTTCTTCATGGTAGGATCTCTGTTGAGGATTTTGTACGTGGAACTGTCAGATAGTAAGTCGTGTCTTTATCTTCTTAAAATAGTCTTTTGAGTTGAGTATAATGGTGGCATTCCCCTTGTCTGCTTTCGTTATTATTATTTTTTTGTTCTTCCTCAAGTTCCGAATAGCTGTCTTATCATATGGAGTGGTATTCAATTGTGTTTGTTTTGCTGTTGCTAGGATGATAGTGCTTTCGAATCTAATATCGTTGGCTACACCTTGTGGTAGTGGGTAGAGACTTTTTTTTAATTCCACACATAAAGTCCATTTTTGGGATGTAATTAGGAGTGATTGAAAAAGTTAAAACCTTTCTTTATAATCTCTGATTCATGTTTTGAAACTTCATGATTCAAGAAGTTGAAAATCACTTTGTTAACTTGGAGGCCTTTGTGTGTCTGGTATTTTTTCTTGTATAGTTCATTAAATTTTCTAATTTGTTTGGCTTTATTGAACTGGAAAGTTTTCTAGTAGCTCTGTTCTATCATGTGATCTATATAATTCCAGGTCGTATAATCTAGACTATTGGAAATGTCACCAAAATTGTTGGAAAAATTTAATTAATTCCCTCAGTTCAACAGAGCTACAGTACGCGAATAATCATATTACGCGTGTTCATGATACTGAGTAGATATGTCACGCGAACGTGTTACCTTAGCTACCTAACAGGTACTAATGGTTCTTTGTATTCTTAAACCTTTTTGCATTTACCATTTTTTTGTACTGTGCAAGCCTTGAGAAAGCTAGTCAGTTACTAGACTGATAGGCAATTTGTACGAACAGAAGTATGTTTTAAATATATGGTCAATTATGTCTTATATTTTGTAACATTTTTGACCAAAAACATGCATAATTTAAGTAAGAGGAGTTATTAAATATGTTAGGCACAGCCAAGAAAAGTTACGAGTATTGTAAGGAATACTAAATTTGCATATGAAAAGAAATTGGCTTTGCAGGATAAAGGTAATCCAAATAAATTTTATTGCTAAGCTGCAAGTAAAAGTGAATGTGGAACAATAACTTTTAGTGAATTCAGACACACCAAGCAGAACATAATTTGACAACTTGAGTGAAAAGAAGTTACAATAATAAATGCTCACTTCGCTAAGGTATATCAACAAGGTGTATTTAACATGGTGCAATGCTACTGACAGGTACATAAGAACGAGATTCAAGAATTAGTGCAATAGGATAAGATGGATATCAACACGTAAGCTACAGGAATGGTCAGCCAAACTGGCTAAGCCTTTGACATGTTTGTATAACTTGAGTCTCAGCTAAGGAAAGTACCCAGATGAATGGAAAGAATGCACGATAATCCCTTTGCACAAGCGTGATGCAAAGACTGATGTCTGTCAACCTATCAGTATCTCTGGAGTGGTTGTAAAGAATTCAAGGAAGCAGGTAAAAAATCATACAGAAATGGGCTGACAAAGCTATATTTTGCAAGGAACAGCATGGGTTTACTAAAGGGAGGTCAGTCACGGCTAAGTGAGATAAATGGAATGATAAACTATTACAATACTGCTGGATTTTCTAAGGAATTCTATAGGATACCATATGAAAGGTTGTTGCATAAACTGGAGCATATGGAATAATATAAACTACTGACTTGGATAAGTGAGTAGCTGATGAGTAGGCATCGGATGGCAGTACATGAAGGATGGTATGCATCTGCCAGATTTAAGGTGACCAGTGGTGTGCCCTAGAAATGAGTCATTGGACTATTGTTGTTTAATTTATATATTAATGATAGTGGGAAGGCCTGACAGGAAATGTTCATTTGTCTGCTGATGATGTAAAGATAGGGACAGGGTGATTTCAGTAGGCTGGAAGTTTGTGGCAAACAATAATGTCTGTCAATTCAATGTCCATAAGTGTAAAGTTATGCAATTTGGCATTATGAGATATCCAATGACATTTCATACTGGTAGAATTATGCTTGGAGTAAATGATGGGGCTAGAGATTTCGCAGTATGGTGGATAGGAAGTTGAAGTTCAAAGTCACATTGCAAATGCAAATATAACTCAGAGAATAATTTTGCGATGTGAAACGAACATTGATATGTAAGACATGGAAGTCATTTTGCCTCTTTAAGGCCTTGATACAGCTGCACCTGAACTACTGTGCATAGATGTGGTCTCCTGGAAACAGAGGAAATAAAGATGTGGAAAGGCTTAAAAAAAAGTTAAAAAGATTATATCAGAATTATGGAATGTAGATTATGAGGATGGATATATGGAGTGCAGGCACAGGGTGATGTCTAGCTTCTCTTGATGAATCCATGACTACCTGGAGATCTTAGATAATATCTATCTAAGGCAACAGTTGGCAAAACTTTGAAGTGCCCAGTTTCCTTGTTTCCCTCTTTAGCAACAATGAAATAACTTAATGACCTAAAATTTTCTCCACTCCTGCTATTTTTCTTTAGTATGTGTATTAATACTCTAACATGATTATCTTCATATTTTGAATAACCTCCAACTGCTCCTCAAATAATGTGTTCCACATGGTGAGTATACCTGATAAGCGAGTCCCCCCCCCCTCCACCATTATATTCAAATAGCAATCTCACTATCCTATTACTAATTCCATAATATTTTACATCTATCATTTACTTTTTTTTACTAATATCAACATTTTTTGATTAGTCATCTGCTCCTTTTAAAACAAAAACACTGCAAAGCTATTCATAGACAATTCTGTGTAACAAATACTGGCAATGCAAATTCTATAAAATAATTGCAAAAAATGCATTGTTAATATTCACTTCTCTATACTTCTTTTATTCCTATACAGCAGTGCTTCTCAACCTATGGTCCGCGACGATGGGACAGGTGGTCCACAGGCAGATTTAAATTAAACAAATAAATCTATATATTTTAATTATCCAAACAAAACAAATTAAAATTGAATAAGTAAAAAATTATTGAAATAAAATGGATAATTTTATTTCAAATTATTAAAATAAAATGGATAAAAAAAAAAGCAGCAGAATGTTCATCCCATGGACATTCTGCACTATTTTAATTTGTAACAGCACAATGACGAGTAATAAAAGAGGGGTGAAGTGAACAACAATATAGTTTTATTGCTTCTGCCTTTCTTTGCTGTTTTGTCAGATTTGAAGTGAACATGTGTTATCCACATTTCAACAAATTGCTTGTTGTTTATTGATTTTTATAGTTGAAGGTTTTCTCTTCCAACAACCAAGGCTCAATATATCTTCAGAAGTGCTAAGCAATACTCGGACAAAGCGTGTTGTGAGTTAACCCCAGTATTTATATATTTTTCAGAAATCGCGCGACGGAAAGATAAAAGCAAGCTGATAACTGAGTTGAAATGCTAACTCTCTTCAACCGAATTCCATATGTGCAACTGCCATAACAACATTCACTATATATATATATATTTCTTAGTTTTAACATGTTCAGTTGAATGTTATTGCTGCTTTGCGGAGAGTGAACTCACACACACATCTAATGAATAACCATAGTTTTTAGTTAGATACTGTGTTTGCCGGCGCAACATATGGTTTTACGTGAGTCTATACAGCATACTTTCTGTATGAGGAGACATATGATTTATTCATTAGTGTCGTTTTTATCCCAGTTGTCTCTAATTGCACTATTTGTTGCGAAATATATTACACGGAGTGAATGTACTTTATTCACTGACATAATAAAAGTACTTGTTTTCTTGACTCTGCAATATAGTGGCTATTGGGGAGGGCGTGTTGTTCTGCAGGAGCAAGTTATTATCTCCCCGCTCTGAACATGTTTCAGCTTTTTTTCATTTGCAAGGTAGCGAAACTTTTTAATTTCTTTTTTCAAAAAGTAAAAAGTAGTGCGAGTTATATTCGAGTAAGTACGGTATTTCAATTAAGTACACTGGTACCATCTTTAAACATAAAAATAGCTCGGATAACAGTGATAATATAAAACGAGTTTATGTGTAGTTTCTGAAGAGAAAGAGGTCTGTAACGAATCCACAGAATTCCCATCAGTTGCAATGCGATAATGTTAATACGCTGAATGAAAGGAAAGATTTGCTGGACACTCGACCAGTGGATCACATTCAAAGGTAAATACAATTGGTTATTTTGTAGGAACATTTTTCTGTTTTATGACTTTTCTTCCTTTACAGTAATTATGCCTACATTATCGTGCTATTATTCAACAATTGTTTACAGTTTTGAATGTGTATATAAATCAATATCAACAGTAGCCTGATTACGATCGTGCAATGAAAGGGATGGGAAGGTTTGGAGCTTCCCCGGATAGCATTCAAAAGGTAAATACAATTGGTAATTTTGTATAGGGCTCTGAAACTTATTAGTTTAGAATTTAACCACTGGGAAAGGGTTTGTGTCCACCTCAAAACTCTGAAACAGAATTTGGAAATATCTTTTCCTAATTACTTTTATAAGAAATTTCTGTGGGTTCAAGATCCATTTCAGGCTTGCAATCACGAAAACAGCCTTCGTTACTGAAAAAAGCTAATTGAGCTTTCAAGTGACAGTAGGCTTAAAATGCAATTCTGTGTTCGTCGTTTGGCTCGATTCTGGATCTCACCTTCAGTGAGAAGTGAATTTCCCGAATTATCTGAAGATTGAAGAAACATAATGCAGTTTTCTACAACCTATCTTTGAGAGAAAAGATTTTCCTCGCTCCTTTAAATAAATACAAAATACAGAATCCGTCTTAGTGTGTGTGCCGATCTTTGACTGAAGTTGACCAATATTGAGCCAGATATCCAACAACTCTGCAAGGCCGAGAAGCTCATCCATCATATTATTTATTTGTTTAATAAAAATTAAAACTTTGTTCAGTGATGATACACTTTTAATCGTTTACTTCTATTTTAATGTTAATTATGTTTCCATATATATTCAAAACATGCTTTTAGATTTATTATGTTATAAATGGCACAGTTTTTCCGAAATGTTGGTAATCCCCACATACGTGTTTAAAAAAATTAGATAAATTTATGGTCTATAGAATTGTTTTAGGAATTTTGCTGGTCCTTGGGCTTAGAAAGGGTAGGAAATGCAGCAATACAGTATGTCCATGATATCACATAATATTTTACTTACTAATATTACACTATATTTTTAGTGAATAATTACAGGGTTTCATAGGATAGAGGCAGGGGAAATGTTTCAGCACTTGGCTAGAGGAGCCAAAACAAGGGGTCATTCGTGGAAGTTGAATAAACATGTGGTTAGTAGAGGTGTGAGGACTAATAACTAGAAGGTTTTATAGGATAGATGCAGGAGAAATGTTTCAGCACTTGGCTAGAGGAGACAAAATAAGGGGGTCACCTGTGGAAGTTGAATAAAGGTGTGGTTAGTAGGGGTGTGAGGACATTGTGTGGATAGATTAGGTCTCCCATGATGAGTCCAAAGACTCATCATGGGAGACCTAATATAATAATAATAACAACAACTAAGATTTATGGCATATTAAAATTTTCATTTTTGTCATGGTCTTCTCTAAATTATCAGTCATAAATTATAATTTTTACTCCATTACACAAGCTTAGAATTGAAGTGTAAACCTTGAAGATGTTTCTCTCCTTTGCTTGATCTAGAAACCAAAAATTTTCAATGAAGTGGCTTTTGTTGTGCAGTTTATGGGAAAATATGAATAAAGTTTAAGAGGATCCCAAAGATTTAAGAATTATCTGATGATTCAGTGCCCTTTACTATTAATC
Source organism: Typopeltis vanoorti (assembly GCF_054136105.1). NCBI lineage: Eukaryota > Metazoa > Arthropoda > Arachnida > Uropygi > Thelyphonidae > Typopeltis > Typopeltis vanoorti. The sequence goes on along the minus strand of NC_143551.1, from coordinate 135,793,569 downwards.
ATTTTGAGAGATATTACTTTATAGCATATGTATAAGTGGATTACACCTCTGCTCTCCAACTAATACTGTTGGTTGGAATCCCACGATTGCACTAGTGGTTTCACACCCACTGGTGTGAGACCACTAGCCTTGAGAGTTTGATGTTTGGGCTCTAGAGTAAGGTTTCCAGATCAATTATCTAATCTATGGCACTAATGCATGATAGAGATGCAAGCATTTTTTTTTAAAAAATTAAAAACTAAACAAAAATTGTATTTTGCTTATACTGGTTGGATGAGTCGAGCACATCTCAGCTCTCCAACCAATAGATCACTCGTTGCAGTTTCATCTACAGGGATGGATGTTGGTAAACATTTTTAGGTGTGACAGGAGGAATCTTTATGTAGGCTTTTTCAATCGAAGGTGAGTTAGCTGATCTCATACGGAGGTAGCAGGGTTTTTTCTCCCGGAAACTCTGGTTTTTCATTCCACATACAGACAAATCAGCCCTTCAAAACACATGCAATTTACAGACAAAAAATATTAGTTGTGGTGGGCGGTAGATGGTGTTGATTAGTAGTAGTGGAGACAGTTATATTGTAGGTGTCCTCCGGCGATGAGTCTTCAGACTCCTTGGAGGTGTCACGAATAATAATAATAAAAAATGAATTTCATCACCTGGTGTGGAATCACTATTCTGTTTATTGGAACCTTGAAGAAGTTCAATGTTTTTTTCAAGGGCAAGGTTTCTGAAGTATAGGCAGGATACATTTAGAACCTTTTATTCACATAAAACAAAGTATTTTATGCATCAAAACAAGAAATTTTAAAATTTACTATATTGGTTAATATAAAATTTTAATAGAAAACCTTAAGAAAAGAGTGCATTTTAAAGATTAGGATTTACAACTCAAGACTGAAAATAAAATGACTCAAAGAACAAGAATAGGCATGTGCATGAGGGAAAATTTTGGTGCACCATGCTATTCCACTTCTGCAGTAATCACACCATCAATTCTACTGGTAAAGAAGTTCTCTAGAAATTTAGCTGCTTCCTGGAATAGTCTGTGATTTGAAGAAACCCAGAAATCTTCAAAATGCCATAATAAAACCAAAATAAAGATCTTCAATAACAACGTTAAGGGAGTATTATTATATGAATCAGACATGGAGGCTGACCAAAAAACAGGAAGTTCAATTAAATAGTTTCAAACCAAATGTCTGAGTAAAATATTAAAAATATTTTGGCCTCAGTATATAACAAATGGTGACTAATGCATCAGTGATGCATAAAAACGGATTGGATACATAATGAGAATGAACAGCAGAGATTCCTAAAGTGGCTTTGACATGGATCCCAGAAATAAAATGATAAAGCCTAAATTAACTCGGCATAGGATGACAGAAAAGGAAAGAAGACTAGCTGGTTGGAAGAACTGGAGAGAAGCCAAACTGGTGGCTTCTCTCTAGTGGCTCAGGAAAGAGGTATTTGGAAGAAACAGATGTCAGCATTATGTGCCATGAGGCACAAAGAGAATAAGAAAGTAGTAAACAAAGATAAGACCTTTTAACATTCCTTTTCATGAATCACAACCAAATACAATCCAGCTCTCAATGTAGTGAGATCATCTTCCTGGGTGACTTCAACTGACTCCCCTATGCCAACACAACAGATCTAGCAAAAGTCTCTACTATAAGTAAATGAGCCAACAACAAATCATACACCTACCTACTTGAATTTCTGATAACACTCTTCGCTCTCCATATACTCTGGATCTCTTTTTTTGACCAGCTGTCCTTTCAGATACATCAACCATTCTGAGTTGTCTGATAGAAGAGGTCACCTCTTCTCTCAGCAACTCGGACCACAATCTTACACAAGTCTCCGCTCTCACAGAACCATCCTCCTCCAACCCTCACATCCTCTGGTAATACAAGAGGGACAACTGGGATGACCTCTGGAATTTCCACTCCTCCTCACCTGACCTCTAACACCTGCTGCAAACGAGCCATGGAAATTATTCAACCCCCCCCCCCCCCCAATCTTTCAACCCATAATTCTCACCCATTTTCCAAGCCCTGGTTCAACTGAAAGAGTACCAAAGCAGTCAGGGAAAAAAAATTAAAAAAAAAAAAAAGGCTTACCACATAACTTGCATTAAGAACTCCAGCTTCATACTCTGCCTATACCAAAGCATATAACATATGCAAATCAGTAATCAGCAGATCCATCCAAATCCAATTACATAAAAGCCAAGAGCAGAAAAATTGCCTCCTGTCCAAATGGTAGTTGTACCTTCTGGTCCCTTGCTAAGGCTGTTGGACACAACTTCTGCTCTCCTACACTTTCACCTCCTGATGGCACAACTGTTACTTCACCCAAAGAAAGCTACCCCCCCCCTCCATGACATCACTCTTGAATTTCTGCACAAATTACAAAGAGAAATGACTTCCTACTATACCGAAATCAAAGCACTGAATGGCTCCTGTAATTTTTCAAGGATATCAGAACACTACTGAATAACTTGGATACTAAACTCCTCTGGTTCTGATGGCATCTCTCCAATTATTCTCAAACATTGTGCTGCAGAATTGAAGCAATCTCATATCCATCTTATGCAAGAAAAAAGTCTACTGTCAAACTACTTAGAGCACTACCAATTAATTACCGACATCCAGTACAGATTCTGCCATTCAGGATCCACAGTTAACCTCATAGCTCCACTGGACACGTGCCATGGAAAGGTTCGGAGAAACTTGTGCTGTTGCCCTTGGCATTTCCAAAGTTTTCAACCATATACGCCCAAGGTCTAATAAACAAATTGCCATCCTTTAGTCTTATTGTCATAATTCCTTTCTGAAAATTTTCATATGAATCTTGCAAAAAAAAAAAAAAAAAAAAAAAAAAAAAAAAAAAAAAAAAAAAAATTCACATAGGGTTATGCAATCTCAAAAATTTTGAAACGTTAGCCTGCATCATGGCTAACATAAGATAAGAAAAGTATTAACATAATATAATAGAAGTTTATCAACAGTAACATCTGAATGGAGAGAAAGATTGTAGTTTTGAGTAATCTCAAGAAAATAAATCCCATGTTGCTCAGAGTTGAGTGATATCAAAAGGAACAATCCCCAACCTTTTCACAAGAAATATGATACAAGTGCTTTTAACCAGACTGAAATTAAAGAGGTAATCAGAACCCCAAAGAATAATAGCTCATGTCAACCCTGGATAAAAACAGAAAGGAAAGATGGATATCAACCATCAATGAACTCGATTTCGTCACATCTAGTCAGAGAAGCTGGTCACTTCTGAGAAAATTAAGTGGAGCAAAGCCAATAACACACAAAACAACAGAGATGACTCCTGATCAAAAGGCTAACCATTTATTGAAAACTTCCAAGATTTATCCCAGCTCTACCAGGAAAATTGCTGTACAAGCCTCCACCAGACAAATCCTGAACTCGTACACCCAGTATCTCAGGAAGAGGTACAAATAGCCTTAAAACTTACCAAGAATGGCAAAGCTGCAGGAGTGGATGGTATACTCCCTGAGTTCCTAAAACTTCTTGGTCAACATGGCTGGCTCCCCTTTTCTCAGAAATCATCATGACTAGTAAACTACCAAATCTGTGGCGGGAAGTCAAAATAATTGGCATTCCCAAACCAGGGAAAGATCCAAATGATGTGAAAAACCTGCAACCTATCTCCTTGCTTTGCACCACCTTTAAGCTCTTTGAAAGAATTCTCCTTAAAAGAATTTCACCACTCATCGAAAGAGCACTCCCAACTGAACAAGCTGGCTTCAGGCCAGGAAGAAGTTGCTGTGACCAGGTCCTGACAACTCAAATTGAAGCAGGCTTCCAGAAGAAATTTAAATCTGGAGCCACTTTCATTGACCTAACATCTGCTTATGACACTGTTTGGATAAGGGGCCTCCTCCTAAAACTAGGAAATATTATAAAGTGTAAAAAAACTTTCCAACTTTTTGATTCTATTCTCTCCAAGATCCTGGTCCATATTGGCAGAAAAAAGAGCAGTCCCAGATTTCTTCATAACAGTCTTCCTCAGGGCTCTGTGTTATCCCCTATTATTTTTAAGATCTACGTGTATGATCTACCTCATACCAGATCAAGCAAGTATATGTATGCTGATGACCTAGCGATCTTGCATCAATCTACCTCCTTTACCAACCTAGAATCAACCTTGAATACAGACCTGAACACCCTGGAAGAGTACTTTAAGCAGTGGTACTTGAAGCCAAATCCAACGAAAACAGTGTCCTCAGTATTCCACCTGTACAATGCAGAGGCAAATCGACAACTCAACCTTCTTTCTGTAGAACACAAGCCTCACCGAAAATACCTTGGGGTGAGCCTGGACAGAAGCCTAACCTATAAAAGGCATATCATAAACCTCTCCAATAAAATTAAAACCAGAAATAATACAATTTCAAGGCTTGCTGGAACAACCTGGGGTTGTGGTGCAGAAATCCTAAGGTCGTCTGCACTAGGCCTCACATTCTCTGCAGCAGAATATTATGCCCCTGTTTGGGAAAGAAGTACACACACACTAACATCATAGACACCCAGCTAAACTCTACCATGCGCACAATTAGTGGGACAGTGAGAAGCACCCCTCTCTCCTGGCTGCCTGTTCTATCTAACATAGCTCCACCACACATACGGAGAAGACAAGCCTCGATTAAGGAATTTAATAAAGCAGTGAGCAACCCACTCCTGCCACTACATCAGACTCTCATAAACCCACCTAGTCTATGCTTCAAATCTAGAAAGCCTCTCTGGTCCATGGATGAACTCTCTTCAGCTCCGCTGCCATCAATATCTGACATATGGAGAGAACACTGGTCCAACAAACGACTTCTGGTAGAAGACCATGTGCTCCGCAGCCTGATTTTGATCTTCCTAGGAAGATTTGGTCATCAATAAACAGGATCAGAACTAGTCAGGGCAGATGTGGCTACCTTCTACATAAATGGGGCTGTCAGATTGCCCTTATTGTGATTGTTCTCCCGTTGCTCAGATGATTACTCATATTGTGTACGACTGCCCAAGGAGGCAATTTCACGGTGGTGGGCTACAGGACATCCACAAAGTGACGGATGAGGCATTGAATTGGCTTTCCAGTCTGGACCTTGACCTGTAGTTGGTGTGGCGGCAGTTATGGAGGAAACAGAAGATCATGGTCCTGTCTCATCACGAAGACTCTATTCTCGTAGTCACTCTCACAGTCTTCGTCATGGTATCAACAGAACTCCTCATGTTAGAAGATGATGCAATGTGAAATGGGCTCCCCTCTAATGGATCAAGTTTTCTCACACAAGACACAACTGCTCTCTAATTAAACCTAAGATACATCTACATTTATGTTGTGAGAACATGCAGCCTTGTCATACTTGTTACAGTAGGACAATAATTGCCCCTGACAAAAGTAACTTGTCATAACTGATTATGACAAGTTACTTTTGCTTTATTTAAAAAAAAAAAAGAAAAGACTTAGAAAGCTGGTTGTGCCTTTTATGTAATGAACTTTTATATATGTTAAGATTTTCATCATTTGTCATTGGAAATTGTAATTGTACTCTTCACTTACCAGTTTCATGTAGCCATAAGCATAAATAAACAGAATAATGCTTTGGCAATCATAATTTAAGACTACTAGTACTGGTTCTGTTATCAGTAAAACAGTTTAGGTTAAAGAACTGAAGTGAATAAAACATGGGCACTAGATGCAACCTTTCCATGACATTTGTTCAAAGGTGAATGACATATGCAAGCACTTCTCTTGTTGATTAACAGTGCTGGAATCCACACTTGTGACTGTTTATTAGACATCAAGTTAATGGTTTTGTTCATTACTTTAAATGAACTGAAGTGAGAAAAATTGGACAGTTGTCGTCCTTCTTAGAAATGAGTTAAATATGAGCTAATTTACAGGCTGCAGATAGATATCAGTGAAATAGGAGAGAATAAAAGAAGTGATATAGAATAGAACTCTGAAGTCATTAAGACCAGAAGATCTATGGTATGCAGTATGGACAAGATTCTTTTGACAAAATGTTAAAGGGAAACGCTGAGTATTGTTATCTGAAATGAAGAGGATATTTACCAAGATCATCTTTCTGGTGGATAACAAAACAATAGGACCCCTGTGAGTGTAAAAGGTAAGGAAGGGCAACAGAAGTTTGGCAAGAGACAACATAGCATGACTGCAATTTTAATATGCATTTATCGTGTACCTCTCGCTCACGAGAGGTACAAGAATCATTTTGTCGATAGTCTAAAGTTCACCTGTAAAAGCTGTTCAACTTTAATAGGTGAACTTTCTCATATGTTGTTCTTTTCAATGTGATATTCATCTTTATCTTACTCAAAACTAAGTGACGACACTTCCAATTTCAAATCCTCTGTATATTCTTGTGTTCTGAACTAACATAAAGATATCACTGTTAATAATAACAGTCGATGAATCTTTCATATTTTCTTCTCTCCATGTTAACTTGGGCAAGTCTTTGGATTGGAACATGGTGTTATTAGAACAATCTTTTCCATTTTCTTTACATTAACTGCCTGATATAATGACTCAAAAAATTCCTACACTTGAAAAATTTATAAAGCAAGCTCAATAACATTAAAAAATTCAAATGATATTAGGTTTACCTCCCAATTCTCACCAGAAAGTTTTTTTTCTCTCTTAACACTCATCCAAATAATTGAAAGTTTCAGTGGTGATTAATAAAGAATATCCTGGATGCTCTTTTTCTTCTTTTTTTTTTTTGTAAAAAGTAGTCATTAATCAGAACCGTGAATCGGTTTTCTACTGTATTACATATATCAGGGGCTGGAAACCTTTTTGAACCAAAGAGCCATTCCACCAAAAAAATTAATTGAAACAAAATTTTGGGATCTGCAATTTCAATTCGATTTTTCCTGGTGACTGAAAGTTGTGGTTAGTTCAAACTTAAGTAAATTTGTTTTTAATTCAGTACTTCCAGATATCAAATACCACTTTTATGTTTGCATATAAATTTTTTATATGTTCAATAAATAAAACAACATTAAGTTTGATTAAGTTTTTAATCACAAAACATGTTTAAGTATAATATTGCAAAAAAGTTGGAATTTGTATTGCAAAAAGAATTAGTCTGAACAAAAATACAATATTATGTATTTTAATAGATATTTGTTTTAATTTAAAATTCACCAATGAGACTTTTGATTTTGCATCTTCTCAGCCAATTTACTTAAATCTAAGATTGCACTATTAAAGTGTCATGCACTTTAATAGTGATTCAGCTCTCAAACTTTCATTAGTCAATTTGTTCCTATACTTATTTTTAATGTAATTCATTGAAGAGAAAATTTGTTCGCCATTGTACGTTGAACAGAAAAGAGTCAAAATCCCAAAAGCAAGTCACCTGGTATTTGAATAATTAGCTGGGAAAGAATTCCATCATTTAAATATATTTTCCTGTGGTGTTTCTTCCATAGTTTCCTCATTTTCTTCAATTTGTGCTACCATTTCCTGAAGTTTTTGTACCCAGATGCTTTTATTCTGAATTTCCAGAAGCTCCATTTGTAGTTCTGCAATTCATATTCTGGGAAAAGCTCCAATATCTATTAATTTTAAATTGCAATTTAACAGATGTAATATAAATTTCATCATCTCCCAATGTTTTTTAAAATCCTGAAATCTGCTTGTAAATTAATCTAAAATTACAGTAATCATTTCAGTGAATATTTTGCAATCAACTTTTTCTTGATTTAAATTCAATCTTTAATTTTTTATATTTTTAAAATATATAAATTTTTCTTCATTAACATCTTTAAAAAACACTCTTAGTTTCTGTTCAAAGGTAAGGACTTCCTCTAGTAATTGTAAGGCTGTGTTTTCCTTCCCTTGCAACTTCAAATTTAGCTTATTAAAATGTTCTGTCATATCAAGCAAAAAAACAAAACTTTTATATCCATTTGGGATTACTGAGAAGTTCCACATGATTTACGTTTAGTGGTTAAGAAAACTGTTACTTCTTTTAAGCACTGAAAAGAACGTTTTAATGCTTTTCCTCTTGATAACCATCATCAGCAAATTCCTGCCATATACCCTCAAGGGATGTACAGGATATGATTCTACTATATGAAAAATTTACATCATTACTATCTACAATTTTCCCCCAAATCAGCCTGTTACTTGTCAAGACTCCAACATCACCAGATCATATATTTCTATTGTCTAAGGCACTTTGTACCGTATCAATCCACCTATATCTTGGTCTTCCTCTGGGTCGTTTTCCTGCCAACCTGGCAGAGAACACTTGTTTTGCTAATCTTTCCTCGCCCATTCTGTTTAAGTGACCACACCACCTGAGATTAGCTCTGCTAACGCATTCCTGAATGTTGACAATGTCAAGCTCTTTCCCAATATCCTCGTTTTTAATATGATATTGCCATTGATGCCATCTGTTCATGCATCTAATCTTTCTCAGGACTCATATCAGGTCTCTAGTCTTTGGTCAAGTGTTTTACTTCTGACCCAGCTCTCAGATCCATTAGTTAAAACTGGTTTGAACACTGTCTTGTATACAGCTAATTTCTAGATAACCATCATACAGATGTAAATGTCACTAAATCTTTATGTTGACTACCTAGTTCCTCTAAAAATGTGTCAAAAAGTCTGTGGTTCAATGCCTGAAATCGGATTAAATTGATCATTGGCACAACAACATCCATCACTCTTTTAAGTTATGGTAATAATCCCAAAGAATTTGCAACTACAGCTTCTTGATGCAAAATGCAATGAAATGAAATAACTCCATGTGGAATATGAGTGGAGAATAATTTAACAAATACCTTATTTTTTGTAATCATAGAAGGCACGCCATCGGTTGCAATGCATACTATATTATTAATATTTATATTTTTATTCTGTAAACTTGTTAGAAGGTTTTCTGAAATATCTTGACTTGTAATGTGTCATTTAAGTGTTAACAGATCAAGAAGTTTTTCTCAAATACCAGAAGATGTGATATATTTAACCATCACACAGCATTGTGCAATATCGGAAATATCATTTCATTCATCAATCGCAATAGATATAAAATCGGCAGGATTAATATCCATAATTTGCATGTTTGAAACTTCTGCAGAAATTGTTACACTCCATTCCTTGACAGTTCTAGCCGAAAGAGGTAAATCTTTAATTTTTTTTTTTTTTTTTTACGTATCTCGTCCTTATTTTTCATATACTGAAATATGAATTTCAGAGACATTATACATGATTACAGATTTCCATTTACTTCTATAAATGCAAATTTCTCTATCCATATTTTATTGAATCCTCTGTTTTCTTTGATTATTTTTCTTTTTCTTGAACTCATATTAGGATTGTTATCACAAATTTACCTGCAAGTAAAAACACAAATTCAACATAACATAATAAAAATTAATTTGTGCATAATATTACCTGACACTAAATTAAACACCAGTGTAGTACCACAATAAACAAGTTAACAGAATATTTATTTTGACAGTTAAAATCCATATGTATCTAAAAACCACGATGTTTGACAGGACAGCTGATCAATTAGTTCAAAATTTCCCCGTGGCACTAGTTACCTAGTGCCACAAGACAATATTTAGTTGTTTGTATTAATTATGTATCTTTTAATTCAATATAAAAGAGCCGCATGTGACTCCGGAGCAGCCAGTTCCCGACTCCTGACATAAGTCATTTATGCATGCATTAATTTTTATTTTTTCATAAAAAACATATCGAATACTTTGTCACTAACTGCATTTTGATTCCCCCCCTCTCTCTCTCGATTGTAAATGCCCATAATAAACTAAACACAAAATGAATAAAATCTACTTTAATATTAGCCACAGAAGGCATGAGCACAAAACAAGACATTAATTAGTAATATTGAATTAAATGATAGTGCAAGAGGAATTAAATCCAAATTCTTAAACAGATGTATGAAAATTACTTCCCTTTATTGTACAAGTTAAGGAATTTCTCAAGCAAAATTGTTATTCCAGAAGAAAAAGATTCTTTACCTTTCCTCCAATCCGGACATGAGCCTGAAGTTTACTAAGCTTTTCAGCATTCATGGCTTAACTAAAAAAAAATAAAATAAAATATTATATATATATAACAAAATAAACATTGCTTGTATATGTTAAGACAATGACCCCAATTTTTTTTTTTTTTTTTTTTTTTTAAATATTTCTGTCTTAAAAGCATAGTGTAGATTAAGTAGAAAACCAGGAGCAATCTCTTGAAAATAGTAACATGGAATGTCAGAACACTCTATGAGGCAGGCAAATTAGATAACTTGCAGGTATCAGTGAAGTGAGGTGGACAGATACAGGCATAATAAGAAATAATCACACTATAATCTACTCTGGCAGTGACTTACACCTTAATGGAGTAGCGCTTGTCCTAAGTAATAGAATTGCAAAATCTCTACAGGGATATTGGCCCATAAATGACAGAATCATAACAGCCAAAATAACTGCACAACCATTCAACCTGTATATTATCCAAGCATATGTGCCAACCCAAGATCACCCAGATGAAGAGTTGGAACAGTTTTATGAAGACATCCAAACTGCAATCTCTAGTGCTAAGTCAGATGATGTTATTATAATGATGGGCGACCTAAATGCAAAAGTGGAATCAGAAAAAATCTCATTTTGCATGGGAAACCAAGGGCTTGGAATCAGAAATGAAAGAGGTGAAAGATTAATTCAATTCTGTGAAACCAATGACATAATTGCCAACACACTGTTTAAACATCCTCCCAGAAGACTATATACTTGGAAAAGCCCTGGGGACATCTATAGAAACCAAATTGACTATATAATAATAAGCAAAAGATTCCGAAATGCAATAACATAAACAAAAACATATCCTGGAGCAGACATAGGATCGGACCACAACCCAGTGATTGCAAAAATCAAAATAAAACTTAAGATACCAAGTCAACCATTCATAAGAGAAACTTATAATTCAGACTCACTTAACACCCAAGAAGTTAAAGACTGCTTTATAAAAGAATTTACAAAATCCCTTAACAAGTCTGACACCACAACTCACACAGAAAACCAATTGATGAAATTAACATGAACTGGCAAACATTCAAGAATAGGATCAATGAAGCAGCCCAAAAATACACTCCCGCAATTAAAAAGGAATAAACCTTGGACGAATGAAAAAATACTGATGTTGATGGAACAAAGAAAAAAATTAAAGAACAAGCCTGAATATAAAACCATGAATAAAGAAATAAAAAAAGAATGCAGGCAAGCCAAAGAGGAATGGATTAAATATAAATGTATAGATATAGAAAACCTTGATAGAAAACGCAGAAGCAGAGAAATGCATGAAAGGATCAGAGAAATGACAAGCAGGACATATAAAGCAAACCATGCAAGTGTCATTAGAGACAATATTCCAATGAATAAAAAAGAAATCATGGAAAGATGGACTGAATACACAAGGAAATTATATGAACAACAAAGAAATTATATTCCTGAACAGACTGATTTAGAAGGACCATCCATTTTACTCTGTGAAGTGAAAATGCCCCCAGAAAACTTAAACCACATAAAGCTGCAGGAATAGATAACATCTTGGCAGAATGGTTGAGGGCTCTCGATGAAGGAGGACTGAAATTTCTAACAAAATTATGCAATAAATACGAGACTGGATTTCTACCCAAAGATATTAATCACTCAATTTTCGTTCCAATTCCCAGAAAAACAAAAGCTACAAGATGTGAAGATTTCAGGACAATCAGCCTCATCAGTCAAGTATTAAAAGTCCTCCTATACGTTATTCTTGAAAGAAATAAAAGAAAAATAAACATAGAAATAAATGATACACAGTGGCTCCAAGGAAAATGTAGGTACAAGAGAAGGCATTTTCAACGTCAGAACCATCATAGAAAGAGATCTAGAAAAACAAAATGATGTATACCTCTGCTTCATAGATTACAAAAAGGCATTTGACAATGTCCAACATGAATAATTAATTGAAATCCTTTCAAAAATAGGCATGGATAGAAAAGACATTAGGCTATTAACTAATCTTTACTGGGAACAGACTGCACCTTTGAGAATAAATAGAGAGACCGCAGAAGAATTCCCCATTCAGAAAGGTGTGAGACAAGGCTGTGTCTTTTCTCCGATTCTCTTTAACCTGTACACAGAAGAAATATTTAATAAAATTAGTAACCTCAAAGGAATCACTGGGGGGGCAGAAATATTAATAACCTAAGATATGCAGATGACACGGTTCTTCTAGCTGAAAACAAATATGACCTCAAAACTCTTATAGATGAAACCCTCAAGTATAGCGAACAGTATGGCCTCAGTTTCAACTTTAAAAAGACAAAAATCACAATAATTTCAAGAGAAAAGAAAATACCAAAAATATGCATCAATATAGAAGGAAATAAATTAGAACAGGTGCAAAAATACACACTTGATCACAGAGAATGGCAGGACAGAAGATGAAATTAGAAAAGGGATTGAAATTGCAAGGTCAGCTTTCAACAGGATGAAAAATCTACTAACATCTAGAGAATTAAATCTGAAAACAAGACTAAGAATCTCCAAATGCTACATATGGTCTACATTATTATATGGAGTAGAGACATGGACACTCTCCAATCTGAGTGTGAAAAAACTGGAGGCCTTTGAAATGTGGATGCTGCGAAGAATTATGAGAATATCATGGAAAGACAAACGAAGAGGTACTAGAGATGGCAGGTGGAAACAGGAGCCTGATGAAAGAAATTAAAAAGAGAAAAGTCAGATATTTTGGACATATTCTGAGACATAACTGCCTACAAAGGACACTTCTCGAAGGAACTGTTGAGGGAAAGAGAAAGAGAGGAAAACAAAGACTGGAGTGGATGAAAAATATAGAAGACTGGATCTATCTCTCATATGAAGAATGCAGCAGAGAGGCGCAGAATAGGACATGGTGGAGACACATGGTAGTCAATCTCCTGGAGGGAGATGACACCTGACAGGACTGGACAGATTAAGTAGATAGTATTGAGTTCAGTACATGTATTTTTTTTTTTAAATAACGAAACCTGTGGTGCGATCATAATTAAAAGAAACACAAGTATTAACCACAGTGAAAATTATTTAATTGTAAATATTTCATCCTAAGTATCTTAGGACATCATCAGTACAATAGTTTTAAACAATAATAGGAATAACATACAGTTAGGGCGCATAATTACAATAGAATCTCATTAAACGTGCTACAGAAGTATAAAAAAAAAAAAAATTATTTAACACAATTTTGTATGACAATTTCCCATACTTTAGGAATACTTTAGAAGTAATCAAAAATACAGCCATCCTAAATGGATATAATCCTAAAACAACTCAAAAAATCACCAGTCACTTCTCCACACATCAAACCAGACAGGAAGAAGTCCATAGGATTCTCATACCTTACGTTAAAGGCATTTCAGAACGTCTTTCTAAAATTACGAAAAAATACAATTTTGCCACTACTTACAAACCTATCAACCAAATTTACAACTTGTTACCTTCTCCTAAGGACAACTCTCACCATTGATGTTGCCTGGTGTTTATGAAATTCCATTCTCATGCAAATGAGAATGGAATTTCTTACTTTCTTCAAAATTATCTTACTTTGGACAGACAGGTAGGTCTGTTCAGAAACACATCTTGGAACATCAAGACCACATTCATCTTTTTAAACCACAGAAATCTGGCCTCTCTCAACACGGAATTGAAAATCCAAACCATAGGATCCACTGGGAAAAGTCTAATCTTTATATAAACATGAATGTTTATACAAAGAAAGTTCTGAAGCCCTACTACACAGACCAAACTTAAACCGCAACGACATTCTTACTATTCCTAAAGTATGGGAAATTGTCATACAAAATTGTGTTAAATAATTTTTTTTTTTTTTTTAAACTTCTGTAGCACATTATGCACGTTTAATGAGATTCTATTGTAATCATGCGCCCTAACTGTATGTTATTCCCATTATTGTTTAAAACTACTGTACTGATGATGTCCTAAGACACTTAGGGATGAAATATTTACAATTAAATAATTTTCACTGTGGTTAATATGTGTGTTTCTTTTAATTAATTAATTCAGTACATGTAGTAACATAAAAGGTAAGCTTTATAGACAAGGGACTGATCCCATAACCATTCTGTAATGCTCAAAATTAAATAGTTAACATCACTGATTAAAATCTGCTTTAAAGAGAATATTAACCAAATTTTCTTCAAGGGAAAGACAATCACCATATTTGTTGAAATTTCAAATTCAATTACTCAAAAGATTTTATTTTATTTAGTACTGAACTACTTGATAATAGGACCATAACTTATATTCAAGAAGACAAAAGCAAATTACATTCTTCAGAATCTCTACCATTAGAACCAGCCAATATGCAATAAGCCTGCACTGATACTAAACAATCTCTTCAGATGGCAAGTAACAATCCACTTTATTTTCTAAGCCCAGTGATAACTTTGTTTCCACCTTCCATAATCTGACAACAATCAAATCAAAACAGCCAGTTTTGAATCAATTCCTTTTTATAATGGAAAATGTTGATGATATCTGTTCTGTACAGGCCAGTAGACATATCCATGTTAAAACTATTTGTTTCTTAATACCATTTTTAACCATGGATTATAACTCAATTCTATTACAATACAAGAAACAAAATTTGATCATTACATAAATACAAAAGTGTACCATACCATATACCCACAAATTATTTGCATTTATTATCATCCTTACAATAATAATAATAATAAAAAAACACTCAAATAAACATAATTTATTAATGCTTACATATACTCATCAACCATTGCATTACACCAAGAGATGCATAATATACAAAACAACTATGTTCTCCACTGAACCCCAAATCATGTCTCCTCATCCCAAAAATATACTAATGACTTGCCCCGTCTTAAAGATCCAATATACTCATAACATCTATAAAGCCATTCATATGGCTTCATCATACTGTGTATCTTTCGATAACAAAATTGTCTTCACTACCAATAATAAGGCAACTTCATTGGCTGAGTGGTTAGAGTATCCACTCTCCAGCCAAGAGGCTGCAGGTTCGAATCCCAGCTAGGGCATGTATGTGTGGGACTGTCCTACAAACCATTTATCATGTACTGCTGAAATTCATGTCCTAGAGAAGTATGACGTTTGATGTCTTTGCATCATAAAAATCAAATAAAATCCAAAATAATAAAACCAATAATGAATTACAATAATGCCATCTAATATAATTAGATCTACAATATTGTTTACAAATTTACCCATCAACCAGGATGCCATTCTAGCTATATATGGATCACTATTTGTGATCCATATATAGCTGGTATCAGATCCACTATTCATTCTTTGAAAATAGGTTTTCATTGAACATTATTGTGATTGAAATATCTATATACTTGACTGATTACATAAACGTTTCAAAGCAAAATTCCTAACAGCGAAATATTGTTAGATACTATGGAATTAAAACATCCCAGATATCGAAAATGCCACCATTACTGATTTGGAAGAAAATGAAAACAAATTACATTCCTCAAAATCTCTAGCCATGACCAATACACGATAAATGCAGACCAATGCATTAAACGTACATAATCTTGCTTACATGACATTAGATAACATACTTCCTTTTACTCTCCAGAAGCATAGTAACAAGCTCATAACTTGTTTTCAAGTTCCACACTTTGAACAATACGATCTGAAACAGCAAGTGCACTGTGATTATTACTGATGACTGATCATGTATACTACAGGTGTTCTATAAGGTTTTTTTCTTTCATATATCTATGCATATTTTGGCTGTGCATTTTCTATCTGATATTATTTCAGTTCCAGTATGAATTCCGTACTAAATAAAATAAAATAAAAAAATTTTTCTAGCAACCAAATCTGAAAGTTCAACAAATATAATTATCATATTTCCCTTCAAGAATAGTTTTTGTATTCTCTTGAAAACAAATTTTAACCTTCAACTACTGCATTAAAAAAAAAAACCTTCTGGCAAAAATAACAATACTCGCACTCTAAATCGTGTCTCCTAAACCAAAAAATATACTGATAATTTTTAATTTTAACAAATTTTTATTCTGTAATGTTACACATTTTAATTTCAAGCTTTAGGAGTTGTCAGCACTATGTCAATGATGGACACCACAGTGTGAAGAACAAACAGCCATTGCACCCACCTTAAGATATAAGACCTCCATTTCACTGCAACAATCCTATATAGCATACTTACCATAATTAGGTGGTAATCTCGCTAAAATTACTATTGTAATTCTGGACCATCCTTCATGTAGGCATATAATGAGGTCCTGGACTGCTGTAAGGAAGTCATCCAATGATCTAGCCCAATGCTCCAGTTCATCCTACAGATGTTCAATAGGGTTGAGATCAGGGCTCTATCAAGGACAGTCAAGTGTGGTGAAATTCGTGTCCACAAGCCATGCACTTATAGCAGCTAATGATACAGCACATTGTCTTGCTGAAAGAGACAACAGTAAGTTCCGTAGACATGCCACAAAGCATTGCATTGTCCAGAATGTTCATATTTCTCCAAGAATCTGAAGTTTGTGACAGCACAAACAGAGGTCCAAGGCCAAATCAAGAAAAACAAGACCATACCATCCCACTGCCACTTCCAAATTTCATAGGTGGGATTATGCACTCTGGTAAGAGAACCTGCTTGGAAGATATAGCGTTATTCTATAATACAGCTTTCCAAGCTTCATGTTCCATTATACACTATCTTTGCACCACCAAAGACAATGCTGAATGTTGGTTTGGGTAATGTGGGGGCTTGCATATTGTGGTCCTACAATGGAAATCCATGTTGTGAGCCTCGGTTCTGAATGTTTTTATGCAGATTCGTGTCCCGGATGATGCCCAGAACTCCGCATTCAATGCAGCGGCCAACGAATGGCAGTTTTTCATGTTATCCTCCATAGTACGCTCTGGTCACATTTAGTGAGTGTAGTGAGTAATCACTGTGGGTGGCACTTGCAGTTGACCCCCTGTGCTTCTATCGAAGTATGGTATCATTGATTGTTAACCTGGGATGGTCCAATAAGCTTGCAATATGGCATAATATCACAACACCCTTTTCAAACTCTGTCACTTCCCTTCTCACAGCGATTTCATCTGTACACAGTTGTGCTGATGCGTTACATGGCATGATGCACCTTGTCCATAGAGAGAGTCCACTGATTTCTTTCCATGCAGTGTAACCTTAGCTCTTTTATAGTACCGTTTTATGGTTGGAGTTACATGAAGTAATTTCACGAAATCCAAACCATATTCATGCTTTTTGGCATGGATCTCTTATAGCTTCATTAAAACACCAATAACTATAAAGACATTCTCTTTATTAGGAAAAATTATTATACAGTTTGAATGTGAAAATGTCCAACTTTTAAGTTTTAAAGCTTGCTATAATTTTTTTTTTTTTTTTTTTTGGGCATATTTTGCTTCTATACAAAATAATTAAAAATAAACATACAACACACAAAATAATGAATATGCTCTCTGATTAAAATACTTTTTTTCTTTAAGAGGGAAGTTTTCCCTCTATTAGATCTTTTGGGCATGATCTGCCACAGTGGAATGGCTATAGTGTAGATGATGGACACAGTTCTTCTAGATGGATATTAGCAGAATATCTGGGTGTACTCAAATATATAGCCAGGGTCACCTAATATATCAGTCAAATGCTTAATCCTGGATCTGGTCGATTTATAAGCTTTTGTTAATGCTGTGGCTAATTTTTACCCTATACAACTCATCTTACACAATATAAAGGGCCTCTCCTATGTAAAAGAAGATATTATTACAAAAATGTGATATTTTATGTCAACAGGAGACACACAAAGGACTTCAACAAGCCAGACCTAAAATTGCTGAAATGAAGCTCATTACAGAAATACCACATGAAAAATATAGAACTGCCATTTTCACTCAGCAGGAGATTCAGGTTACAGGATGCCTAGCCACAAGCTAAAATAACATAGAAATCCTTGGAATAAATCTGGATAACATCAGTGATTTCTCAGTATATAAACCACCCAGTATAACTTTACTTTTGAAATCTTCCAGTATTTGACACAAAAGAAACCTGCTATTATTATAGGGGTGACTTTAATAGTCATATCACATAGTGGGGTTATAGTGAAACAAATCAGGATGGAGAGTTAGTTGAACAGTGAGCTGAAAGTAATCAAATGAGTCTAATACAAGATCCTAAACAGCAATCATCATTAACAGTGGAAGATGGAAAAGAGGATATAACCCAGACCTTGGATTTGTTAGTAATTGAATAGCTAATCTGTGCACTAAACAGGTACCTGCACCAATCAGAAGTTTACAACATAGACCAATAATGCTTCAAGTTTTCCCACCAGACTGACTTAAGAGATCCCACGCACTTAGAAGACACTTCAGTTTTAAAAAAGCTAACTGGGAACAGTTCTTCAGAGAATTAGACATAAACTTGTTCAACATTTCACCCACACCAGAAAATTATGGAAACTTCAAAGCTATTAGACAATCTGCTACCAGGCACATCCCCTAAGGTTGTAGAATATGTTATATTCCAGGTTTTACAGAACACAATGTGGAAATATATGAAAGATATTGTGACCTATATGATAATGATCCATTTTCATCAGAAACAATTGATGCAGGAGAGGAACTTATAGCAGCAATGTCTGAAAAAAAGAAGTCAACAATGGGCAGAGAAAATTAAAAGCTTAGATATGAAACATGGTAGCAGGAAAGTCTGGCTCTTACTCAAAAAATTATCTGGTGACCAAACAACAGCAGCAACCGAAGTTAACATAAATGCAAACTAAATTGCAACTCAGCTATCTCGGAATGGTAAACCTAGTACCCAAGTTAAAATACCCAAAGATTACATGAAAAAGTTAGGGATTCTTCAAAGAGATTATTCAGAAAATAATTTCTTTGAAGAACCATTTACTAGAAAATGCCCTAAAAGTCTTAAAACCAGGAAAAGCTGCCAGTATAGATGATATCAGAAACAAAATACTAAGAAATCTGGGAGAAAAGGCAAAGGAATGGTTGTTAAAATTTGCTAAAATACCCAGCATATGGAGGCAAACGAAAGTAACACCTATCCTGAAACTGGGTAAACCAGCTGAGAATCCAAAGAGCTACAGGCCTATAGCTCTCCTATACACAATGCTGAAGCTGTATGAGAGGTTAATCTTGATCAGATGAAGCCCAGAAATAGAGGAAGTGCTGATAAAAGAACAGGCAGGATTTAGACCAGGAAGATCATGCACTGGACAAGTATTAAACTTAACACAGTTTATTGAAGATGGCTTTGAAAGGGAGTTAGCAGCATGAGCTGTATTTTATAGATTTGACAGCAGCATATGACACACAATCTTAGAAAGCTTAGTCAAAATTTACAGCATGACAAACAGCTATCGGTTAATGAAGGTATTCAGATCGCCACTATTCAATAGGAAATTCTTTGTTGAGTTTCAAGGAAAAAAAAAGAGCAGATGGCATATCCAGAAAACTGGTCTACCTCAAGGAAGTGTGCTCCCCCCCTCCTCTTCAATATATATATACTAACAACCAACCTATAAACCCACACTCAAGAACCTTCTTATATGCTGATGACCGAGCATTAGCTTATCAAGCAAAATCCTTTGATAACATTGAGAAGCAGATCACACAAGAGCTAGAAATCCTTACAGTTTACTATAAGGAAAACCAACTGAAAGCAAATCCCAGTAAAAATCAAATGTGTCTTTTCCATCTCAATAATAGGGAGGCAAGGAGAGAGTTGAATATAGAATGGAATAGCATGAAATTGGTCAATTATTGAAATCCAACTTTGAAAGGTGTCACACTAGATAGGAACTTAAATTATAAGTGACACACAGAGAAGACAGCAGCTAAAATTCAAACATGTAATAACATTCTGTGCTGATTAACATCATCTCGGTGGGGTGCAAGTCCAAAAGTACTGCACATCTCTGCACTGGTGCTTTGCTTTTTGACAGCTGAGTATGCTAGCCCTGTTTGGAAAATAGCATCACATGTCAAAATATTGACAAGGTTCTTAATGAAACATGCCGGCACATTACCGGCTGCCTTAAGCCTATAAAAATTGACCATCAATACTCATCTGATATTGCACCTTCTCATATCAGAAGAACAACACTAGATATGAGCAGAAACAACAACTAAATGACGAATGGCATCCTTTGTATGGACATGTTGCAGCAAATAGGAGGC
Organism: Typopeltis vanoorti; assembly: GCF_054136105.1. Lineage (NCBI taxonomy): Eukaryota > Metazoa > Arthropoda > Arachnida > Uropygi > Thelyphonidae > Typopeltis > Typopeltis vanoorti. The sequence goes on along the minus strand of NC_143551.1, from coordinate 135,773,208 downwards.
TAAACTCAAGGAAAAGTTTTACTCACTCAGTGGAACCGTTGGTTGATTCCATAAAAGTCACAAGGTCAACAATGTGGCAAGAACAATCTCCAGAGCCTCTGAACTTACATGAATCTCTTCCATCCGGCTCACATCTAGACTGGCAAAGATGGAAGACATTCAATAGACTTCATTCCAGAATGGGCAGATCAAAGCAGAATATGGCAAGATGGAGATACAGACAATGACAGCTGCTCATGTGGTGAAACACAAACCATGGATCATCTTCTGCAATGCTGCCTAATAGACATTAATAATATATGTACCCAAGAAGATTTAATGCAGTGTAATGAAACAGCTTTAAAGTATATTAATCACTGGATGAGTGAAATTTGACATTTTATGTTTTTGTGTAAAATTGTATGCAAGTAACATTTTTGTCTCTTAATGTATGCTTTTAATCTGCATTCTTTTAATGTCTATTTCTTTAAATGTATGATTTTACATTTTCTTAATCACACACGAAATAAATAAATAAACCCCATATAATCAAGAGTGTTGAAGCAAGCATGTTATCTATTTATCTATTAGTGGGTTTATCAGTTTGTGAAGAAAAAAAAACACATACATTTTATCCTATCCTATCCTTCTGGTCCGTCTAGGACTGGTTGAGTCCCCTCCTAATGAGGGGTTACTGGCGTATTAATGCAGCCAGTTCGCTACTCCTCTGCTGCATCCCCTAAGGGCGATATTCATGACTGTAATCCGTGTGTGTGTTCACGGGGTCGCTTTGCCTGCTTGCAGGAGGAAACACCCCAGATAAACTGGCAGAAAAAGTCCATGCCCAAGACTGGCTAACTTGGCTATGGCTGAAGAAGAAACTTGAGCTCCTCACGTCGTCGACGGGAATCGAACCTAGGACACTCCTCCCCAGGCATATGGTTGCGAAGCAGAAAAGCCACCAGGCAACTACGTAGACTACATTTTATAAGTGATATAAATTTATTATTATTATTTTATTAATGAAAAAATTTTTGTTCTAATACTTAGGTCTTGAATCACCTGTATGGAAAACAAACAAAGAAACAATTTCTTCCCAGCCATTATGAGTAAACATGAAAGCAATCAGCATCATACAAACTCTCAATAAAATAAACCCCCCAGATACACAACTAAATTAATGTGTTTTTCAATTCTGATTGTTTTGAAACATTGTTAGATGATAGGGGCAGTAATGTCATATGACACAGCAGAAACTCAGAAAACAATCTAAAAACATTACTGCTGCCCACTACAGTATCAATTTTTGGTCGTGAGTCACAATTAATTGGTTACCTTGCAGTATGAGTGAGCACTCTAAAGATAAATGATGCATGCATATCGTATCCTGTCATTGGTCATATACCATTATGACAAAATAAGCATTTGTAATGACCAACAATCTCCAGATGCAACAAGGTAAGGTAAGCATTAAAAAAGCGATTTATAATATAAAACAGAATTTGACATTACGTAAAGAAAGCTGACAACTGAAAATCCTTTCCTGATTTTTACCTCACTTTGTCATGGATGCGCAGATGATTGCATTTTAAAAGGCCTATCACATTGAGAGGGAGAAAAAAGTAATGCTGAGAACAAAATAAAATTATACTTTGTTGAAAGTTTATTTTTCACTTGGTTAGACTATAATGAATTTAGTTTAATCCTTTATCCAAGTGTGAGCAAACAAAGTTTGCGCCTGAAAGTATCTTCAGGCAACTCCTATAGGTATAGATGACCTCGCTATTGCTTCTGCCTGGTATCTCCAACTCTGGGCCTGGCTCCCACTGAAGAGACCTCAATAAAGGTCGAAACTTGTCTGGGTAGTGGCCCTTCCCTTAATGCATAACATTATATATATCCATAAGGCAATGTGTTTTGCATTATGGGAGATACTGAGATAGGAGTGATGTTAGCTTGGTCCACCTTTACAACGAGTTGCCCGGTGTTGTACTACCTTATCCCAGTCCTGAAGATACTTTCAGGCATAAACTTTGTTTGCTCACACTTGGATAAAGGATTAAAATAAATTTATTTAAAATTGTACTTTATTTAATCATTAAACTGGTATGCACAAAGACTGCCAAAATAGAAAAAAAATGAGAGAGGAAAAATAGTAGTTATGCTGAGATGACACTAAGCAAAATATATACTGCAGTTCCTATAATACACATCCTATACAGGTAAGATCTGGTTTGATAATCTGTTACTTACAAATTGGGGTGTGTGGAAAGTTCTGACAAACACTTAGAACAAAACGATATTAAAGAAACTGATATAACTGCAAGAAAGAACAGCTAGTAGAAGAGTTATAAAAGTGACCAATGTTCTTTCTTGTGGTTATATCAGAACTTTTCAGACCACTCCCCCACACCACTTAAGTTAACTAGATTATGCTGTCTGTTCTTAAGAATATATTAAACGGTAGTAAACATCAAAGTTATTAACATTAATAACAGAAAGCTAATGAAATAATTTCTTTATTTCAAAAATAATATTCTGATTACAATATACAAAAAATATATAATAAAATAAAATGTTTTCTTTAATATTTCTCTAGAAATGTACTAAGTTTGTTATAAATCATGTAGTATAATCAGTCTGTCATGACAGTAGGATATAATTAAATGTTATAAGCTTTTTTTTTTGATGAACTGTTAACAAATGCATTTCTTTTATATACTTCATGTGGATTTTTAAAAAGATATTTACAATCATTTGAATATTAAAATATCAGTTTGTTACCATATCATAACATTACTGAAATAATACCCATCTATTAAAAAATACATTCCATTATTCTATTTTGTGACATCTTTTAGATCTTACTGGCACAACAGTCATTTTATTTTCTTAATGACATGTTATATTTCACAATGTCAATATACACAGAAAACAGAAGTTTAATAAAATTCAGAATTTCTTAAAAAAAAATTTTTTTTTCTATATGAATGTAAGTGCTTTCTATGTCTATGTGAACACTGTTAATATTGTATATATGATGTAATTGATTTTCTTATCATGGCTAAGAAAATGTCAAGAAAAGATGTTATCTAGAATCAAGAATGCATGGAACATTTAAAATAAAGGGCCAGGAAACTGGCAAGTTACTACTGAGTGTGACTTCCTGTTTTTAAAGTTTCAGAATTCTCTACCATGATTCTGAGAAAGCATCTGATGCTACCCCGAATACATGTTTTTAATGTAAGCCAATTAAAGATAAGCTGAGATATATTCATAACAAACAGATGTTTTAAAACATCACTGTAGAAAAAGTTACACATACAAATATTTTTGAGACCCCCCCCATATTCCACATATCTTTGCTTCATATTTGAAACACACACACAGAATGGATACACTTAATACATAGTGTTATCATCTATCTCTTTTGCAAAGGGCATATGGCAACTTTGATTTCCTGGCAGTTTTAAAATTCCTCCAAATGTAGATCAAAACCTAGAATAGTGGTCTTGCAGAATAAAAATGGAAACTGCTTATCAAAATTACTACACAATACTAGATATATAACATTTTTTTCTAAAAATTCTTCATATATGATTTTTAATTTGAAGTACATACTCATAAATCGAATTTGTCAATACTGATGCCCCCCCAAGAATGACATAAATTTGTCTTATGTTCAAGCTCACATGGGACAGTGATGAGCATATTGTTTCTGATCAGTCATGTGGAAAGAACAGCAATGTATTTATTTTATAAATATCAATCTCACATACAAAATATTGCAAAATCTATAGTAAATATGTACAATGCATAAAATGTGGACTTGACTGGAGATCTTCAGTTGTTTGCCGATGATACAAAATTGGAGAAACTTATACGTAGCACTGCTGATGTTAATTCCCTTCAGGAAGACTGAATAGCTTTTTTTGGCTTGGAAAAATGAGTGGGTTTACAGTTTTAATCAGTGCAAGGTGTTGCATTTTGGAGTGCAGAAATATAAGGTTGTGTACTATATTAATGGTACTGCACTATAGGAAGTGGATGAGATTTGGGAAATAGAAGTGATAGTTGAGTAGACTGAATTTTAGAGGGCATATTGTAAGTTTGCAAAGACTGCACATTATATTCCTGCTATGATAAGAAGTACAGTAACATATAGGGATAAGGTGGTGGTTGTGCCACCGTTTAAAGCACTGGTCAGCCACATCTAGATTACTGTGCTCAGATTTGATCACCTGGTTTTCACTATAATGTGGAAACACTGGAGAAGGTCCAGAGACAAGTGAATAAGACAGTATCAGGACTAAGAGAGAAAGACTGAAGGAATGTGGATAGGAGGAAAAGAAGTTATATGAGATAGACACGTTTAAGTTAGTGAGGGGATTTCATCGGATTAATCCAGAGTGGATTATAAAAGAGTAGAAGAAAAGAGGGGGAAAGAATGAGAGGCTATCCCTGGAAGTTATGCAAAAGTGTGGTGAAGAGATGACCTTGCTAATGCTTCTGCCTGGTATCTCCACTTGGGCCTAGGTTCCCACCGAAGAGACCTCAATAAAGGTCGAAACTAGTCTGGGTAGTGCCCTTTCCTTAATGTTAACATTACTCCTATCTCAGTATCTCCCATAATGCAAAACACATCTGCAAGGAAATGTGTTTTGCATTATGGGAGATACTGAGATAGGAGTAATGTTAACTTGCTCCACCTTTGCAATGAGTTGCCTGGTGTTGTACCACCTTACCCCAGTCCTGAAGATACTTTCAGGGCCACAAACTTTGCTCACACTTGGATAAAGGATTAAACTAAATTTATTATAGTCTAACCAAGTGAAAAATAAACTTTCAACAGGATACCATACTGTTGAGATGGGTGATGGTTTGTGTAAATATCTTCCTGTATGTGCTGGATTTCTATAAACTGAAAATGATAAGGAACCATCAGGAAGACATGTGATTAGTGTATCCAAGGGCAGACAGTCATCACCTTCCAGTTCCATTCTAAAGTGAATTTTTGGACGTTGGCTATTTAAATGTACTAAGAACGTATCCAACGTGGCCAAATAGCAAGCACATCATTGATAGCTGGCTTTTCCAAGTGTTCTGTGTAGAAGTTGGATAAGGGGGGGAGGGGCATTGCTGTCCTATGTGATTGTATATTTTCCCTTTCCATGTAAAATAACCAGCACGAACTGTAAATTTAAATACTTCAAATATATCGGGGGAGGGGGGGGAGTGTGTGTGACTTTAGTAAATAAAGGGTTTCAATTAACAGTACATTTGTGAATAGTGAGGAGATATCAAAACTCACCATCCTGGTCAGAATCTCGGATGCAACATTTAAAAAAGAATTCGTCAAAGTTAAAAACTGGCACCAGAGAAAATTTGAAATTCTCCAACAACATAGTGTTATGCAATAACTGAAATCGCAACAAGATTGCATCATTGTGAATTTATCCCACAATTTTTTTCCAATGTAGATACCGCCTAATTAAGATTTACTCCATGTTACAATTGCTCAAACTAGTCCCATTGTTATACTGGATTGTTGTTGTTTTGCATACTGTAACAAACTGTTTTTTGTGCTCTGAAGATGGTGGATAGAATACCGGCAAAACATCAGTAATAATTTAATAAATAGTAATTTTCTTATCAGTCTGTGTTCTCATCTATAAAATTAATCAACACGTACGACGAATGCATAAGTCATTCCACATATCTGAGGAAGAGGAGAAGCAGGTTCGATGAATATGCAGCTGTACTGTCCTAACAGCAAGTGGAAGAATGATATTTACCAATTCACTGGTGCGTGACCATGGAAGTAATTGTAAAAGAGACACAGAGCCGACACATTGTGTCTGTGAGATAGAGGTTAAAGTGAACCTGTGAGGGAAGGGTTATTTATAAGCCAAATTGCTATCCTCTGTACAGCAACAAGAATCTTTAAGAAGGTTTTAGGTGCACTACCTCAAATGTGTATACAGTATTGTAAAGATGGGCAAATTTGGGATTTATATAGGGTTAGTAATTGGGTTGGTATAAAATACCTTCACGAGCAGAAATAATGTCTTGAGTTTTAGAAGCTGAGGAAGCTACTGATGTGATGCGTTTCTGCCAAGAAAGGTTGGAGATTCAATAAAGGGGGAGAGAATTCATCCTGTTCAAACAGGATGAAAAAACAGGCAGGACTGCATTTTGGCAGCACTAAAGGTGACTAGGTTGTCTTTGTCCCACTGAAAGATGATATGTTAGCCAACCAGTGTTTAAGGTACTGGTTGCAGATGATCTTGATGTAAGGGATGTCTGGGAACTACGTGATTTGTTGAAGGAGTTGGATGAGTGGAGATTGCCACCATCAGCAAAGCTATGGATAGGACTTGCTAGTTAGCTTCAGGTGCCATGCAACACCATCAGAATAAAGGATGGTGAAAATACCTATTTTCAGTCATATTATTTTTACTGCATTTTCAGTTCCCTCCCTCGGCTTCCTCTTCTTCTGGGAACCCTGTTTCTCCTTGGCTGGCTGCAGGTGATGAAAGGCCATTTTGAGTAGTTTCCTCTATCGGATGTGAAGTTCGCAATATACTCTAATATATTCTCTTGAAGGCTTTTGACAGCCAGAACTTGAGTATTCATATAGAACTTGTAAAGTATTGTGCAATAAAATAATTCTGTTTTATAAATTTAGCTGTAAAAGATATAAACTGAAAAAGCAAAGTTTGTGTTATACGACAATGAAATTAGCCTCTGATTTTATACTGGGCCAGTTTAAGGTTGTTTAAGTATATTTAAGGCTAATATCTTTCAGAAAATGCAGGTGCATGGCAGATGTATAGCCACCATTCCACATCTCATTTTGCACTGATGAGTCAGCACCTGCTTTTTCTTTACTGGTATTATACATTTCAAGTGACTTTGTGGAGTGTATTTTGGTTACCTGAATTTGTTATTTCTTATTGCTGAAGTTGCAGTTATGCAATGTCTTATAAGTGTATGAACAGTGTATACTTCTTATTAATCAGAGGTGTGAATGTTTGTGCTGAATGTAATATCAGATATAACGACCAGACCTGTTTCCCCTTTTCCATACATCACAATGGTTAAGAGAATAGTTTAAAGGTTTGCATGTCAGCCAAACGGATAACATCTCCACTATCCAACAGGCCATGAGTATGAATCTCACTGTGGCATTGATAAGGAGGGTGAATTTTTAGATGAAAAATGATTTTTATAGCCCTGTGTCAGAACATCCTGTTTACTGAAGTACCTTAAAAAACATGCTAAGCCCAAGGGCAACAAATTATATAATCCTTAGCCAACCAATGGTACTAAATGCATGAACGATTTAGTTTACAATATTTCACACAGCATAGAAAAAAAGTAAGTGATCTGCTACAAGACCAGTACCTCGTGACAGTGCACTGCCAGTTGCTAAATCAGCTGAGAATGGTCTGTGGATAAAGAAGACTATTGATGGACCTTGGGGTATAGAGGTGCATTCTTGAAAACCTGATCCAGATTTTGAACCATCAATTACCAAATAAGAGCAAGCACCTTATTTGATAACCCAAAAGCAATGGTAAGTACTCTTGTGAAAAAACTCTAAAAAACAAAAAGCCAAAAATTTTGTCTACACTGCACAAAGCTCAACTCATTTTGGAAGTATCAGAAAAATTTTGACCCTCATCTCATCTTCTTTATACCATCTTTTACCTTGCAGTGTCGAGGGTACATTGATCATCGGACCTCAATCCGTTTACAGGATAAGGTGGTCAGCCCTATGCCCCGGTATATCCTATGGCCTGTAGTGTTAAGTTCTCAAGGCCAGTTTGTCTGCTTTGCGGGATGAAAAACCCCAGAATAAACTGAGGAAAAACCCTGCTGTCCACGCCCAAGACTGGCTAACTTGGCTATGGCTGAGGAAGATCCTTCAGCTCCTCACGTCACCGATGGGAATTGAACCTAGGACACTCCTTCCCCAGGCATATGGTTGCGAAGCGCATAGCCACACGCATAGGTAACTGTTTTGCAATGATGTTGTTAACAGAACCATACAAGAGAAATGATGCTTGTTTATAGACACATCAAAACTTAGTTTGCAAACCATACTTCTAAATACAGGAAATAAACCTTTCCATTCCAATGGCACAATGCTCTTCATGTGAAAGAGCCCTACAAGAATATGGCTTTATTAATTTGAGGTGATGCATTTATCACCTCAAAATGAGAGCACTTTTAATGCATGTGGCAAATCAACATATATTACTAATGACAATGCGATAGTTGGGGTAAAGAGGTAGCATCTCTTCTGAAGCATGAAAAAGTGCTTTTGCCATTGCTATATGTTAAACTTCACTTGATGAAAAATTAAAGCTTTAAATAAAATAAGAACAGTGATGGTTTCCAGTGATTAAATGAAAAGTACTTCACAATAATGCAAAAATTAAAGATACAGAAATCATTAGACTTATACAATAAGCCTCTTTACATTTCATTGAATATGTTAAAATATTCAATGAATATTTTATTGAATAAAATGTTAAAAATATATATTAAAATATTTAGAATATGTTAAAAGACGAATTAACACACACACACACACACACACACACACACACTAATAAATACAGGCCAGAAATAACCAAAGGAATTAGACAAAGTAAACTCATTAAGTTCCACCCTCATATAACTTAGTGATGGATGAAATAACAAACAAAACAGAAAATTAAGAATAACTGAATATAATGATGATACAATCATACTTGCAGAAAATAATCCATAAAGAGAAACACTAAAACCATGACATGTGAGAGAATCCATATATGTAAATTAGAAATCAATGGAGAAAAAATAATTAAGTTAATAAGATAAAAATATTTAAGAACAGAACTGAATAACTATGGCAACACACACACAAAAAAAAAGGTATAAGAACAAGCAATGAAAAATAGTAAAATATCTGGTTGAATCACTTGTAACTTATAACTACAGAAAAACAAGTATCTACTAGAATTGTCAGATCAGTACTAACATATGTAACAAAAACATATGCAGGAACTACAAATAAACCTGCAAAATAGAGCCAATAAGTGATTGCATCAAAAAATAAAATAATCATACAGCAAGGAGAGTTTAGAAAACAGTGGAACTACAATTGACTAGGCTTAACAATGAAAGAAGAAAATAAAAAGGTGATACCAGAAATTTTAAGCACCAAAATTAACCCAGCACTTCCCTTTGCATCAAAACAAAATAGATATTTTTGCTTTATTGCTTAGTACTGTCAGCATAAAGCCTCCGTAGCTCAGTCAGTATAGAAGAAGCCCTTTGGCCGGAAAGAACTGGGTTCGATTCCCACCAGCGATGTGAGGAACCTTTACCTGGTCTCTTTCGACTATGGAGGTAGGTTCCCCCCCCCCCCCCATCTCATATGGAGATAGTTTTTTTTCTTCTTCTTAACCCGGAAACTCATATTTTTCGTCCCCTAGAACAGGCACACCAGCCCAGTGAACACACACACACACACACACACACACACACACACACACACACACACACACACACACACACACACACACGGATTACACTCATGAATATGTCACAGCCATATGCCGATCCTGAGCCCCCAGATAAAATGGGGAGTTGGAAAACAATGGTGAACTACCCTGTAAAAATATCATCCGGAATACTTTGTGGGCGATGCCTAGAAAGTAGCCTACAGTCAGAAATGACTGAAAGGGAAAACCAGCAGCAACTGTCAGTATAATTTGGAATTCAAGGAGGAAGTGCAAAAGATATCAACTGTGCATGTAGACAGTATAAACATGGTAAAAAGGAACAGTATGCAAGAAGATAAAAAGAACTGCTGTGATATTAAAAATATACTTGATGAGGTGATAAATATGATTTTAGAAGTAACCAGAAGGTGGTATATACAAGACAGTTAAACAAAGGCATGTACAAAAAATAAGACAAAAAAAATGTGTGAAAAATTATGTGAAAGAGAAGTTGTGAAATTCAGAACAGTGCTGGGCTGAAAGGTAGCCAGAAAAAAAAAAGTGGAATATGAACTGCACGGAGCCCGATTACAGGTTAACACAGATGAAAAGAAAATGAAATCATGTTTTTCAGATGCAAAGATAGGAATGTGTCTAGGCTGTAAAGAAAACAGTAAGTCAATATAATGAAAGCCTATTGTAAGATTAAGGGGGAAAAATGTAGTCGCATCACTCAGTTTAATGGGAAAACTAAGATTAAGCAACTATTTAATCTCAATGTTTGTAGTGGTCAAGAATTCACCAGATACTCCTACCTGAGCAGGCTAGTAGAAATATCATGTTTTATAACAACAATAGCAGATGATTTTCATTACCTGGTGTGAAGACCAAAACTCTGTTTAGTCCTCAAGTGGTTTGGAAAAAAAAAAAAAAAATGTTGGAGGGGGGGGGGGGGGCTGTCTAGAAGGTGACTGGTTTATTTTTACTTTAGATATAACACAGAAGAGGTTGTAGAATCTACAGCATATCAATGCCTCAGGTGGACAAGTGATAAGAAGAAAAGAAACTGTTGATATGGTGCTTCTAAAACATCTGGAGATTGTATTCAATGAGGAGAGGGATGCATGATGAAAAGTTGGTTTGGTAGATTTGAAAAGGAAGATAGTAAAGAAATGCTGATCAGCAGAATGATGGCTAAATTAAAGTGCCCACAAAAATAGTAGTAGATGACACATAATTAGTAGAACATTTATAAAAAGGTAACTTTTTATTTGTGAGTGATTCAATAATTAACATTTTCTATTTTTAAGGATTTTTTATGCTGCAACATGAGTGATGAAGGTAGGTTAGAAGGAAATTTGCATCAAGCACAAAATCAAAAAGATGATCACAAAAAACAACCCATGTTCATAAGAAATTTTCCTTGATTCCTAGGTAGTATTTGAACTCAACTCTTTCCAAACAAAGGGCATGCAATTCTTGAGGACAGACTGAGGGTATCCAGTGAAGTAGATGCACAAAATTTTGCCTGCAAGAGGATAGAAGCAACAGTGGTACTGCTAAAACGACAGCAGAGGAGTTATGCTCATCATACCAGAGAAGAAGGGCAGGGCTATGATAATAGAGACCAATTAGACAATATATTGATTAAAAGAATAAAGAACACATGTAGAGAAGGAAATGGTGGAGAGGTAAGTGATGAAAATGGTGACCGGTTTATGGAACACTATATGAAAACAAACTCAAGGCTTTGTGGGTTACAAAGTTTAGCTGAAAGGGGTATGACAGAATCACGAAATTTTCTAATATATGACTGAGCAGGAGAGAGAGAGATAAGCATGTGGTTAACGAGTGCAAAGACTAAATTTTTTGCTTGGAGAATGGTAAATGAGTGAAATAAACAGATGCAGTCATCAGTGCTTTGTGTTAATAATGGTTAGTATGGGCCTCCCACAAAGTGTTTTCAGAATATGGATAAGTCCGTGTAATAATAATAACAATATAGAGCTTCCGTAGCTCAGTCAGTATAAATGAAGACTGGTCAGAAAGAGATGGGTTCAATTCCCGTCCACGACGTGAAAAACCTTTATCTGGTCTCTTTCCACTAGAGGTGAGTAAGCCAGTCTCATACAGAGATAGAGGGTTTTTATCACCTGGAAACTCAGGTTTTTTGTTCCTCAGAACAGGCAAACAGACCCCAATGAACACACATGAATTTACAGCCATGAATACTTAAAATATGTGGAAGAGATAGGATCCCCTCCACATGTCGTTATGCCCTAGATAACCATGAATTACATCATGGTAGTCAACCTCCTACATAGGAGATGGCACATGAATGAGAATACATAATAAATTTATACAGCTACCGAGGGACACTTAAGTATGTAAAAGTTTCAATTAAGACAGGATTATAACAAATCTATGAGGCAGCTTGCAGGAGCAGTGCCATGAAATAGGCAACTGCAAGGAAGGTTTGAAGGAAGAGTACCAAACCCTATACTTAGAACAAGGAGGATAAATTAGGTAGGAGTTAATGGATAAGAAGCTTAATTACATAGGAAGTGCGGGAAAAAAAAAAAAAAAAACACGAAGAAAATATAAAAAGAAATGTCACCAGCAAGGTCAACTGAATATAGGTAAGGATGACTCCACATGTAAGGGAGACAAAATCTGATTAAAAAGAAAGTAATTAAAGAAGGGATCAAGGGTTAGGGGCCAACCTCGATTAAAATGGACTGATAACATCAAAAAAAGGACAAATTCCTGCCTTTCTCAACTAACATCAAGAATGAGAGACCGAGATGATTGGAGATTGGAGGAGGCTAACAAAGAATATCACCTACCAGTCATGAGTGACCCAATGGTCCATTTAGGACTATAAGAGAGAAGAATTAAAGAAGCCAAAGTTTTGCTAAATGACAAGCAACAGGAAAAATGATTATGAAATTTTAACTTTAATTCAGATGAAAGTAACAGAAAAATATCCAAACTAATAAGCGATCACTTTATAAGGGTGAATTATCCAGGTGGAGCTAATGCGATGACAGATGTAAGAGAGACCGATGTGAAAATAGAGGTAGATCTGAATATGCTTAGGGTGATATGAAATTTCACCGCAAATACAGCCACAGAACTAGACAGATCAACCCATTTTTATGAGAAAGTGTTAGATTCCAAGAGGTGGTAAGACAGGAAGACCAAAGACTAGAAAAGTACCACGTTTGGTCCCTAGAGAAGGATTCCATATTACCTAACACCTGTAGCCCAACCATTCATGGGTAGGATCTACACAAATTACATAAATTTAGGAGGCTCCCAAAATAGAAGTAGAAAATGGTTTAGAATGAATAACATGAAAGCTAAATATGAGAATTCTTTATTCATATTAAAGATACAATCCTATAAATGAGTACAGGAAAGTATAAACTATATTATAGGATAAAATCAAAGTTAATAAAAACCAATTGCTTAAGTTTTTATTTAATGTCTGAACATTTGATTGAGCTACTTTAAAAAAAAAAAAAATTAAGCAAAGATAGTTGAATCGTGCTCAACTGTTTCATCTTGTCATGCAATTTGCGATAGCTGGTTTAAAGCAGTCTAGCTTTGATCTTGATTAAAGCTAGACTGCTTTAATCAAGATTTCGGTGGACTTCAAAGCTTCGTTCCATATCAGGATCAGCAACAAACAAAATTTCCTTAGCATACTCAATGTGATTGAAAACTAGCTCAAGTTCTTTTGCAGTTAGCTTCTTAGTCGTAACATTCTCTTCTTGTTCGTACTTCTATCTTCTTCTAATGCATGCTGTTCTTCTTGATGAAGGAGATCATTCTTGCTTAACTGTTCTGAAAGGGAATCGAGCAAGTTTCTCTCATCTTCATTATCCAGTTCATTAAATCCAATTTATTTTCCATTTGTGCTGATTTCTTCAAATTGTTAGATCTTGGATTTTGCACACGATAAACTAACATAGGCTTGAGTTTAAAGTTCCCCTTATGAAATTTCTCCTAATAAAAGCATAAGACAATCTTTAGACACTTTATATCCTAGATGAGATAGTTCAGTTTTAGCTAGGAAAGTTTTGCTAAATGACAAGCAAAAGATTTGCTTGTCATACTCTTCGAAAAGACCAATTTCGTCGGCACTGAATATTTGCCGATCATCACCCTCCTGAATTATCCTTCGCAATTGTTCATGAAACTTTGCTGCAGAATCTTTATCAGCACTAACAGATTCCCCAGTTATTGTCACATTATGCAGTCGAGTTCGATTTTTTAAAACGGTCAAACCATCCTAAACTCGCAGTAAAGCTTTCACATTTCTTTTGAAATTTGGTCTCTTTCAATGAGGTAAAAATATAGAGAGCTTTTTCCTGAATATTCCCTGTACCAATTTCCAAATATAAGTAAGCCAAAAGGTGTCAGACACCTTATTACTAAAATACTATGGATTAGAGATGGATACTGAAAGTTTTCCACTTGATTATACTATAAATTAAAGATGCAAGAAATTATTTTCTTGATTTAATCCTTTATCTAAGTATAAGCAAACAAAGTTTGGTGTGAAGTAACATCAGATATATGGAAATATGACTTCTGCCTTACTTTAATCTACTTATATCCCATAATGTAAAGCACATATCCTTAAGGACACGTATAATGCTTTGCATTATGGGAAGGGTCACTACCCAGATGCGTTTCAACCTTTACTGAGGTCTCTTCAGTGGGAGCCAGACACAGAAGTCATACCAAGGTTGAAGTAATGCGAAGTCATATTTAATAGTATAACCAAGTGCAAAAACATTCAACATTAAACATATACATGGTTCTAAGAAACTTCCCTTAAATTAGGAAACATTTTAATCGGTGAATAGTCCGTTTTTCTACGTTTTTGTAGTGCTAAGTTGTTTTCTGGAATACAGGTGTCCGTCAGTGGTTGTTTTTTGAAGTTAGTTGTCGTGATACTGTATATTTTGGTTACCAAGAAGACAGGGTTGGAATCGAATGCATAACAGTGGAAAACAAGACGAAGGATAAGTTTTCATTAGTTATTTCATTTAATTTATTTATATCTAGTGTACTTAAATGTTCTGTTTGAAATTGTTTGTACTTTTTTTTATAGTTATACTCTCTGATACTTATTTAGTGTTTAGTTTTTGACACTATTTTAAATAATGGTGGCAGCTAAAATTGCAAATGGCGTATCACCACCAAGTCCCCCACCCAATTTAAGGACTCCATTTTGCGTGACATCATACATGATTTTGTAGCATGCGGGACTTGCGGAATGTATGCATCCCGGCGATTGTATATGTGGCAGGAGAAAGAAGGGGGAAAACATATATGCGCAAAATGCAGGCAATGGGAGGAACTTTGTGATTTAGAAATGACCATAACTGACCTTGTTGAGTCAGAGACGGAACATTCTCCATGTAGAGAGAGAGAGATGACAGGTATGATAGAGGGCGAGAGAAGAATAAATAAAATAATAAGAGTGGGGAGTATGGAAAGGTTGAATGATTCTGAAGTTTTAGGAGATAGTCTCAATTGGGAGGATGAATGGCAAACAAGAGTGGCTGACTTACAGAGAGAGATAGATGAGCTGAAAGAGCAGGTGGAATGTCTGGGAAATGTGAAAGATGAGATTAGGCAAATCAGAGGAGTGAAAGAGAGAGTTATGTGAATGGCAGAAGAGAGAACAGGAACAGTATAAGAGAGGGAATGAGAGAGAGAGTTATGGGAGTGATAGAAGAGGAGAGAATGGGAATAGTAGAAGAGAGGGAATGAGAAAGTTGTATGAATGATAGAAGAGGTGAGAATAGGATAAGTGGAAGAGAGGGAATGAGTGTCAAATATAGTAATGATAGAAGAGGAAAGAATGGAAAAAGCAGGAGAGAGAGGGAATGAGAGGAATGCAAGGGAGCACAGGAACTAGGGATAGAGTGATGTCAGGAAGGCAAGTAGGGGAGCACAGAGAGAAACTGTTACAGGAGAGTGAGGGATGCATGTGAGCAATCGAGGAATAGGGTGGTAAGAGGTGTAATGTATGGGGTCTCAATGACCCGTGGTGTTCAAGACAGAATGTGTGAGGAGTGTTTGCCATGAGGAACGAGAGAAATTGTGAGGTTATGGCAATTAAAAGAGGTGAAAGGGTGGATGAGATGATTGTGATGGTGGGAACAAATGACTTGAGTGGTGGTGGTGTAAATAGGGCAGCGAGATGAGATTCTTGCTTGAGGCTGTACGAAAGAAGACAGAGAGAGGAAAGATATTGTGTGTGTTGCCCAGGTATGATAATGTCGAGCTGAGCAGAAGAGCGGTGATATTGAATAGCATAATAGTGAGAATGTGTCAGAAGAGAGAGGATTAGAATATGTGGATGCTTGGAGTGCATATGAGAGCAGAGAGGAACTGTATGCGAGAGACCGCTTGCATTTGAATGAGGAAGGATGTAGGCATCTGGAGTGCTGTTCTGAACAAGTCAGTGTAGATGGTGGCAGGGGTAGCCTCTTGGGGGAATGGGTACTTGGGAGAAGGGGGGATGACATCAGGTAACGCTGAGCCTAGTGGAGTCTAGAGGGGTTAATGCTAGGTATAGAAACAATAGCATTTTTATGCTTTATACTAATGCCAGGAGTATTCGGAATAAGGAAGAGGAATTGGTGGCATTGATAGCATCAGCCTGGGCAAAGATTATTGGGATTACCGAGACGTGGTTGACAGAAGAGGATATAATAACAGGAATAGAAGTTGCTGGGTACAGCATTTTTTGGCAGGATAGGAAGGGAAAGCGTGGTGGTGGAGTACTACTTATGATAAGTAACCACCTACATCCTCTAAGAGTGGAGGCTTTGGAAGGATATGACACTAATGATTTTGAAAGCATGTGGTGTGAGGTGAAGGTGGGCAAGATAGGATATTTAGTGGGTGTGTTGCTACAGATCAAGGAGCACAGAGGGTGGGGACCATGAGATGTTGAGCATGGCAAGTGCAAGAAGAACAATTGTTATTGGAGATTTTCACTACAGCAGTATAAATTGGGGAAAAGAAGATGCATCTAGCAATAAGGGAATGGAATTTCTAGAATTCTTGAGGGACAAATGACTTAGGCAACATATAACAGAGGGAAGAAGAAGTTCAAGAGTTTTGGATTTGGTTATAGCATCTGAAGAGTTGATAATAACTGAGATGGCATCTCTCCCACCAGTTGGAGAGAAAGAGTGACCATATGGTTTTGACTTGGAAAATGAATAGGCATGCAGGAGTATCAAAGAGACGGGAACGTATGTGGAATTATAAAGCAGGTGATTATAATAGTCTTAGACGTCAACTTGGGGAAGTTTTGTGGAGGGAGGAATTGGAAGGCTAGGATATCATTAGTGCCTGGGAAATTGTGAAGGAATATTTGTTAGCAGCAATGGTAAGCTGTATTTCACGAGTGAAGAAGAGGACATAATTTGTAATAAAGTGGATGACAAACAATATTAAACAGAAACTGCATGCAAAAAAGAGGCTATAAGGAGAGAGGTGAAGAGAAGATGCATGAGGAATATAAGACACAAGCCAGGAGAATGACTAGTATGGTAAGGAAGGCAAAACTGGAAAATGAGAAAAGATTGGCTCTTAGATCCAAGGAAAATCCTAGGGAATTTTTTAGCTATGTGGCCAGTAGGAATAGGATTGTGGAAGAATGACATTATGGGATAAAAATGGGAATAGAGTGACTGATGCAGAGGACATAGTGGAATTGTTCAATGAACACTTTATTGGAGTATTTCGTCCTGGAGGAGTTAATTTGAGTACTAGAAGGATAGGGCAGGTTCGAGGTTTAGAGGTGCAGGAGGAGAGTATGTTCCACATACTGAGTACTCTGGGTGTTAGTAAAGCCGTGGGACTGGATGGTATTTCACCACGAGTTTTGAGAGAATGTGCTAAGGAACTGACAGTGCCTTTGACCTGGCTTTTCAATGAAAATCTGGCTGCGGAAAACGTGCCCATGGAATGAAAGGAAGGTAAGATAGTGCCATTGCATAAGGGTGGTAGCAGCCTGGAAGTGTCTAATTATGGGCCAGTTGGTGTGTCACCAGTAGTTAGTAAGATCTTGGAGAAAGTAGTGGGGGACCGTATACAGCATTGGGCAGATGAGGGTAATATTATCTGTGAGAGTCAACATGGATTTGTGAAGGGGCACTCTTGTTTTAGCAATATGCTAGCCTTTTATAATAAAGTTACAAGAGCATTAGATGAGGGAAAGGCATATACTGCCATTTTCCTAGACTTAGCAAAGGCATTTGACAGGGTGCCACATGATAAGCTGATATTCAAATTGTAGTGCATGGGTCTGGATGTCAGATTGGTCAACTGGATTCAGGATTGGCTGTCCAATGGGTGTCAGAGTTGTGTATGGTGGAACAATATCAAAGAGGCAGAAGGTTACAAGTGGGGTTCCACAGGGCTCAGTACTGGGACCTATATTGCTTAACCTTTATATCAATGACATTGTCCGTGGATTGCAAGGGGATATTCAGTTGTGTGCGGATGATGCGAAGCTGGGAAGGGTTATTAGTAATAGTGCAGATGTGGTAGCCCTGCAAGAGGATTTGAATAAGCTAGATAGATGGGCAAATGAATGGGATGTATCAGTTTAATGCAGCAAAATGTAAGGTCTTGAGGTTTGGGACACTGCATACTCCATGGGAGGAGTTAAACTGGAGGAAGTAGGGGAGACAAGAGATCTGGGGTCGATGATTGATAGAAACCTGAAATTTAGGGGACATACTGCAAAAGTAGTGAAGGAAACACAGAGGATTGCTGCAATAATGAGGACACTGACCCACAGAGATAAAATGGTTATCATTCCGTTGTATAAGACTCTGATCAAACTACACTTAGACTATTGTTCTCAGATCTGGTCTCCAGGATTTGAAGGAGATAAATTAACTATGGAAAGGGTACAAAGGCGGATAACAAAGATGGTGTCAGGACTGTACAATGTTAGTTATGAGGATCGGCTGAGGGAGTGTGGAATGCAGAGTTTGGTGGATAGAAGAAGGAGAGGTGATATGATTGAGACTTTTAAACTGTTGACAGGTGGTTACAGGGTTGACACTGGGGAGTTCTTTCGCTTGATTGAACAGTGGGAAGGAGGATGACAAGGGGGCCATCCCTGGAAGTTACGGAAGGAAACTGTGAGCAAGAGGGTAAGGAGTGGTTTCTTTGTATGGAGGGTGGTTGAACCATGGAATGCATTGCCTGATAGAGTGGTGAGAGCGAGAACGGTCAATGCTTTAAGGAGTGTATGATGGACTTTGTGTTTCCTAGGAGGGAATCCTCCCTCGATGAGTCTTGATAGACATGTTTCTTAGAAAGGACATGGAGGCCTGAATAATAATAATAATAATTAATCATTAGAAGTCACAATTTACAATCTAGCTTCCTACAAATTCCCACTGAGGATGCACCACCTAGACAGAACTTTAAATTCATACCCACGTGTTGCCTTTGTGATACCAGTGTTAGTCGTATTCCCTGAAGATGCCTCAGTGACTGATATTTGATACTGGAAGCATCAAGATAGTTTTTCCATCATCATCATCCCCAAGGGACGTACAAGATATGATAGTACTACACGAAGAACTTACATCATTACTAACTTACTATCAACAATTTTCCACCAAATCAATCTGTTAAAAGTCCAACATTATCAGATCTTATATTTCTTTCTTCTAAGGCATTTTTTACTGTATCAATCCATCTACATTTTAGTCTCCCTCTGGGTCTTTTTCCTGCCATCCTGGCAAAGAACACTTGTTTAACTAATCATTCCTCTCCCATTCTGTTTAAGTGGCCATACCACCTGAGATTAGCTCTGCTGACATGTTGAATACTTATAATAATAATTATTATTCATGCCTCCATGTCCAAAGACTCATCATAATGTTAAGTTCTTTCCTATTATTCTCGCTTTTAATATGATACTGCCATTGATACCATCTGTTCATGAGCCTAATCTTTCTCGGGAATCCCATATCTGTGCTCTCTCCTCTTTAGTCAAGTGTTTTCTTTCTAACCCAGCTCTCAGATCCATAAATTAAAATTGGCTTGAACACTGTCTTCTATACAGCTAATTTAGTGTTTTGACTAATTTTTTACTTATTCCATATAAATTTATTCAATTGACCTACTACCATGCAGTGTTGGTTGAATCTGTTGTCTATTCCCATATTAAATTTACCATCTTCATTAAAAATCGTGAGCCTAATCTTTCTCGGGAATCCCATATCTGTGCTCTCTCCTCTTTAGTCAAGTGTTTTCTTTCTAACCCAGCTCTCAGATCCATAAATTAAAATTGGCTTGAACACTGTCTTCTATATAGCTAATTTAGTGTTTTGACTAATTTTTTACTTATTCCATATAAATTTATTCAATTGACCTACTACCATGCAGTGTTGGTTGAATGCGAAGTCATATTTAATAGTATAACCAAGTGCAAAAACATTCAACATTAAACATATTCAGGTGAAAAAGGTATGGAAGTGTTATGGCAAAGTATTCAAAACATCAACTGCATTTTGAATGCAAAACCTATAGAAGAAGTAAAACATTTCAGCTACTTAGGCACGATTTTTTATGAATCTGTTGTCTATTCCCATATTAAATTTACCATCTTCATTAAAAATCGTGCCTAAGTAGCTGAAATGTTTTACTTCTTCTATAGGTTTAGCATTCAAAATGCAGTTGATGTTTTGAATACTTCTGCCTATTCTTTGTCTTGTTATTGCTGACCTTCATACCATATCTATTACAATGGTTATTCAATTTAGTCTAGGAATCTTGCAGACTTGTACCAGATTTATTTAGAAGTATAACATCATCTGCACAAAGCGAAGAGCTGACATTAACATCTCCAATTTTGATATCAGGTTTAATACCACTTTCCTTCATAATGTGATCCATATAGATAATGAATAACAGAGGAGATAATGTCCATTCTTGTCTGACACCAGGTTTAACATTAAACCATCTATCTGTACTTCCTTCAATTCTAACTGCTGACTTACAACTTAAATAGACTATGTAGTGCTTGATATAATGAGCCACTGACACCATATAACTGTAATGCTTTGAATAGGTTTTCTCTTGGCACTTTGTCATATTCCTTTTCCAGATCCTACAAAACTTAAACACAGATCTTTATATTCCCATGTTTTCTCAACTAATTTGTCGCGTAGTGAAAATCTGATCCTGACAGCCTCTATTTGGCCTGAATCCAGCTTGTTCTTCACGCAGTTTCTCAAGTATATTTGCACAAATCTTACCAGAAACCTCAGTAAGACTTTTTATACCTCCATACTTGAGAATTTCTGGTCAAATATCATCTACTCCTGTGGCCTTTCCACATTTCAGACTTTTTCTACTTCAAGTATAGATATATATTCCTGATTGCATGTCTGCTGAGTGTTTTTTAATGCTGTGTTAGCATCACTGCTTGTTTTATTTAGAAATTTTTCAATAGATAATGCGCAACCCAACATTTTCATCACTCCTTTTGCTGTATAGATAATGCGCATGCGCCAACTAGCAGTAGAGTTAGGAAGTACAGACAGAGACCAGAGGAATTCTTTAAAAACACACGCACGTTGCTAGTAGCTGTGGTCAACATGGAAGACAGAAGTACTTCTCGGAGAAAATCATACACAGCGTAGTTCAAGCTTGAAGTGGTAGAAGTAGCAAAGGAAAAAGGGAATCGTGAAGCTGGTAGATTGTTCAGTGTTGAAGAAAGTAGTGTTCATGAATGGCGAAAGGCTGAAACAGTCCTGAAATGTTTACATACGAGGAAACGTGCTATGAGGTTTAGAAGGTACTTGTGGCCAACCATAGGAAAAAAAACTATGATTGGGTTGTTAGTGAAAGAGCTAAAGGAATGAGAATATCTACTGTCTGTGTGTTGCAGGAATTGAAAAGAATTGTGCAAAACGATAATATAAAGGATTTCAAGGCCTACCCATCTTGGGTTTTTGGATTTATGAAGAGAAACAATTTAAGTGCGCTCCTCCACTAGAGTTGGACAAAATTTGCTGTGCAACTGGGAAGTGAAAGTAGCTAAATTTCGTTTCTTTCGGAGAGAAAACGTGTGGGGTTGATGCTTGTCACTTTGGGAATATGGACGAGGTTCCCATAAGTTTTGACATGCCTAGTTCTAGGACTGTGAATCTGAAAGGAGCAAAAGATGTTTCAGTTGCTACAACAGGTCACAAAAAGTCTAACTTTACTGTGCTTCGTTGTGCAACTGCAAATGGTTCCAAACTGCCACCAATGGTGATTTTCAAAAGAAAGACTGTTCCAGAAGGTTATGATTCCAAAGATATTATTGTTACTGATAAATTCTGAGGTTATGAAATTTTGTTTGGAGAATGTGTGGCAAAAGAGAAAAATGGCATTTTTCAACCCAAAATCTTTGTTACTGTTGAATTCGTGTAGGGCACACATGACAGCAGAAGTTAAAACAATTGTAAGTATTCCAAATTGGCCATCATTCCAGCTGATTTAACAAAAAAAAAACATCGACCCCTTCATCTTACAGTAAATAAACCATTGAAAGACAATTTGCAGGCTAAGTGGGAAGACTGGATGATGAATGGCATCCATGAATATAACAAAACAGGGCAGATGAAAAGAAAGTGATATAAAGATATAGTTACGTGGATTGTAGAAAGTTGGGCAGCTGTAAGTGAAAACTGTGTTAGAAATGGTTTCATTAAAGTACAAGGGAATCCAGTGATGTCCGGTGACAATGGAAGACAAAAATTAAAATGAAATTTTTAATGCAATTGATTCTTTCAAAACTGAGTCTGATGAAGAATTTTTTGGATTTAAATAGTGTAATGTTCAATATATATTAAGTAATATTTCTACCTTAGTTTTGTTATTATATTTCATTTACCTCTAATACCTTTCAAATTATACCTTACATGTTCATTTTTAAAGAATTTAGGCTTGATATTTATTTTCAAGAATTCTCAAAGAAAGTAGAGGAAGATATGAACGAGAGAAATATACAAGAAAATGATGATTCAAGTGAAATATGGAAGATTCTGAAGGAAAGCATAATTACTGCTACAGAATTAAATTTAGCTAAAAGAGGAGGAAAGAGAGAAAAGAAAGAAACCATGAACGACGGAAAATATTTTGAGGAAAATAACACAAAGAAGAACGTTAGTTAATAGTAAAACAGAGGAGAAAATAAAGCAGTATAAAGACTTGAGTAGGGAGATACAAAGAGAGATAAGAAGGAAAAAGGAAGAGTGGTTAGATGAAATAAAGATACAACAGCAAAGGCAGAAAGAAATGACATAAAAGGTGTTTATAAAAACATTAATATGATGACAGGAAGGAGAAAGATGCTAAGGACTGGAGCAATCAAGAATGAAAGAGGTGAAATTCTGATAGAAAAAGAGAAGATATTACAGAGATGGGAAGAATATGTAAGTAAACTTTACGAAGACAGGGAAAGAGGAGAAAATCAAAGGAAAGAACATAGTGGGCAGAGACTGTGCATTATGAGAGAGGAATTGAATCTAGCAATTCAAAAGATGAAAGAAGGAAAATCCCCTGGAATAGATGGTATACAGATAGAACTTATAAGGAATACAGGTGAAAAAGGTATGGAAGTGTTATGGCAAATTATTAACGGAATTTATGAAGGACAAGAATTACCAGAGGAGTTTAGAAGATCAATTTTCATCCCCATTCCAAAAAAGACGGGAGTTTTAGACTGTAACAATTTTAGAACGATAATTCTTATAACTCGCACAGCAAAAATTCTGGTGCAAATAATTTTAGAGAGAATTAGGAATAAAATAGAAAAAGAAATGAATGAGGAACAGTTTGGATTTAGAACAAACAGAGGAACTAGTGAGGCTATAACTTGTCTAAGAATTATTGGGGAGAAAACACTAAACCATGGTGGAAAGTTGTTTTTGGGATTTCTAGATTTTGAAAAGTATTTGATACAGTGAAACATGAAAGGCTTTTTCACATTCTAGAAAATACTGATATTGACTCTTATGACTTGGAAATTTTAAAGAGATTATATTGGTCACAAATAGCGTCAGTATGTGTAAATGGAGAGGAAACAGGAGAATTCCCGGTGGAGAGAGGAGTCAGACAAGGATGCAAGTCATCACCATTATTGTTTAACTTTTATAGTGAACAAATGTTTAGAGAGGCACTTGAGGATGTAGAAGAAGGAATAAAAATAAACGGAAGAATCATTAATAACTTTGCGGATGATGTAGTGGTGATGGCAGAAAGTGAAAATGGGTTACAACAAATTATTCAAAGAATTGAAAATTCTTGTAAAGAGTATGGACTAAGAATTAACACAAAAAAGACCAAGATAATGATAATGGGTAGAAAAATAGGAGATAATGTAAAAAGATGTGGAGGAAAGATTTTAGAAGAAGTGGAAAGATTTCAATATTTAGGTAGCTGGATCTCAGAGAAAGGAACTTCAGAGTTGGACATTAGAAATAGAATAGGCAAAGCTAAATCGGCATTTATGGAAATGAAGAGAATTTTAATAAACAAGAACACTAAAATAGGTGTTAGAATTGGAATAGTTAAAGCATCAGTTTGGAGTATTGCAAGTTATGGAAGTGAGTCATGGACACTAAGAAAGAGAGATATGGAAAGAATTAATGCATTGGAAATGTGGTATTATAGAAAGATGGAAAAGATTAGCTATACAGAAAGAATATCAAATCAAGAAGTTTTAAGACGAGTTGGGATGGAAAGAACACTTAAAGAATATTATGCAAAGAAAGACTAGATTTGCAGGACTATATTACAAGGGAAAGTTGAGGGGAAGAGAAGACGTGGAAGACCAACTAGAGAGTGGTTTAATGGTATTGTGGAATGGACTGGTTTAAGAATGATGGAAGCGACAGACAGAGAGAAATGGAGAGGAGCTGCTCATCTGCTGCAACCCTCTTGCTAGAGGATGCTACCGGACGACAACGATTTATTTTCTATGTTCTTACCAAAGACTTTTGTTTAGCTAGTTTTACACAATGTTTAGCTTTCTTACATTTGTCTCTGTATTCTCTAAGAGCACAGGCTGACTTATTTGCCCGAAACGTTTGATATGCTTTCTTCTTTTCCTTCACTGACTCTAACTTCCTGTGTCCACCATGGAGTTCTGATTTTTTTATACTTAAAGACAACCTCAACCAGATAACTCTCTGGCTGAATCCATGTTTTCTTCAGGGCTTGACATTGAATCTCTAAGGTTTGGTTCATGTTCTCAAACTCTCTCACATTTTTTCTTGAATAATGTTTGTGTATTTTAGTCTACAGTTCATACTCGAGAGCTGCTCAACCTTTATTCACTTGAAAACTTTCTTACATGTTCTTTTCAGTATGAAATTCAATTTTATCCTGCTCAAGACTAAATGGTGATCACTTTCAATTTCAAATCCTCTGTACACTCTAGTGTCCTGCAACAGTGAAAAAACATCCATATCAACAATAACATTGTCAATGAGACTTTTCTTATTCCTTGCCTCTTCTCTCCATGTGAATTGAGGCACATTTTGATGTTGGAACTTTGTGTTAGTAATAACCTGTCCATGTACTGAGCAGAAATTCAACAGGTATTTGCCATAATTATTAGCTTTGATCTTTTCTCCAAATTTTCCAAAAATACTTCTGTATATCTGACAATCATTTCCTGCTCTGCTATTTAGATCCCCCAGCAAGGACTAACTTTTCTTTTTTTATTTTCATTGTGTCAGTTGCTTTCTCTAAAGCCTCAAAAAATCCCTACATTTCTACCTTAGTAGAAGCTTCTATGGGACCATAGGCACAAATAAGTCTCACTGTCCAGTTTCCCATTCTGATATTTGCCCACATCACTCTACTTGATATTGCCTTCCATTCAAGAAGACTAACCTTGTGTTTAGTGTTTAATACTATAGCTCTCTCTCTCTCTCTCTCTCCCCCCTTCTTTTCCTTGATTGTCATTGTCTGAATATAACATTTTGTATTTATTGCTTAGAAAGATCTCGCCAGTTTTTCTCTTTTTTGTTTCGGTCATCCCAATTATATCGTTCTGGTATG
The DNA here is from genome assembly GCF_054136105.1 of Typopeltis vanoorti. NCBI lineage: Eukaryota > Metazoa > Arthropoda > Arachnida > Uropygi > Thelyphonidae > Typopeltis > Typopeltis vanoorti. The sequence continues at coordinate 135,747,610 of NC_143551.1, read as the reverse complement.
TATCCAATTCCTCAGCCAGCTCCATTCCTTTGTCATTCAGGCTCTTCTTATGTTGATAGTACCAATCTTGAACTCTGGTGATGTTGAGTTGGGATGTGTTTCAGTAGCTGACTTTTTGCTGTTCGTCCTAGTTCAACTGTGCGATGCCCTCAGCCAGCACAGAATTCTGTCATGTTGTACCATTGTTTTATATTTTGGTTTAAGCCAAGAAGAATACACTTTAGTCGGCTAAAGCCTAAATTGCCTGCCCATCATTGTTTCAGTATCCAGTTAGATACCTAACAGGATGCACCATGAAAAGGTAAGGATTGGACATTAGGTTAGAAGTTTGGTCCAGTTCTCTGCATTCCTTTGAAATTTACGTGGAAGTCACCTCTCAGTTATACAGGTTTGACCCTTAAGCACCCCTAATCTAAACCATTACATTCATGTGCATCTGCCTTACTCCTCTTTGAATCTCTGTGGTCTTCTCATCCCCTTGCAAGCCAGCTTTCTGTCTCCAGTACAGTTGTGAGATTATTTTCAGGTCTTTCCTGTCAATATCATACTCTTTAAGGATTTCAAATAATTTATTATGTTTGACTCTGTCAAATGCCTTCTGGAAGTCTATAAAGCACAGATGCGCTAATCTGCCTAATTCAGATGTTCTTTCAGTTATACAAGATTGGCTCCAGATGGCATTTATTATGCCTTTTCCTTCCACTAAACCATTCCTTGTTTCAATAATTTGGTTCTTTATTTTTGCATGTATTTGATTTTTTATTATCTTCAGTGTAATCTTAGATGTGTGCAAGATTAGACTGAAGTTCTATGCTCTTCACGTATGTGTAGCTGCGTTTTGGGATTGGAATGCAGACTGATTTCTTGAAATCCTCCCCGTGCTGTATATATTCTTTATGTCTCTCAAACAATTCCTTCCTTCTTTTCCCAAGTTTTTATAATTATCAAACCTTGTAGGATTCCATTGGTAACTCTCCTCCTGAGAGGCATGGCACTTCTATACACCACCATTTGGTACTGATTAAGCCTGCCAAATGCCTTTGTAAAATCCAGAAGTATCACTGTATATGAATCACTCTTATCCAGAACTGTAGTCACCTTATTATAAAATGTAAGTATATTTGTAAAATAATACCTCCCTTTAACAAACCCATGTTGACCTCTCTATATAATCCTTTCCTTTTCCACCAAATCTGGTATTCTATTCCTAACCAATCTCCCCAAGACTTTAACAACCATTCCAGAAATGCAAACTGGTCCGTAATTTGAAACATCCCTTTTGCTTCCACCTTTATACAATGGAACAATCTTGCCCTCTTTCTACTCTTATGGATTGTGGGGGACACTACTCTCATTTAACAACTGAGTTAATGGAAATGTCAGTTCCTTAGCACATTCTTTCATAACACCTGGTTATCCAGTCCAATAGCCTTATTCACATCAATATGACTTGCCAATCATAGACCTCTACCTCATTCATCTTTAAGAAACTAGGTTGAAGTACTGATTTCAACTTCATGTTTCCTTACCATCAGTATGAAAAACAGCAAAATGACCACTGAACAACTCCACAATAACTTCTTCCTTGGTCACTCTTGAACTATCTCTATCCAGCAGTTATCTTCCCATAATCATTCTTTCTCTTGCTAGCTGTATAACAGAAAAACTCACTGGGATTTTTCTTAGCCTGTTTCGCTGGTCACCTCTCATAATTTAATTTCACCTTTCATGTTACACATCACTCTTCTTGTGTATACTTCATAGATTTCATGTAATTGTTCACACCTTCCAAGTTTATATTTTCTCAATAATCTTTTCTTCTGCAATTCCTGCTCAATTTCCCTATTCATCTATTTATTTTGTTAGGTGTTATGCTTTTTGCATTAAGAACATAGTCTGTTATTGCCATCAAATACTTCTTAACTATGATTCATGCCATATTAATCCCCCCCCTCCCCATAGAACTCACTCAAGCTGTTTTCTGAGTTTTCCATAATCTCCTGCCCTATATGTTCTACATGTATCCTTTTACTCTGGATGCCTCTGCATGCTTTTGCACCTCCCAGATCAAGACTACATGATCAGTGTCACCAACTGGTGGTGATGTTGATATGTTGTTGTTGACAATTATATTAACTGATTTTGTCACTAAATCCAGTATATTTTGCACACAAGTTCTTGGCATCAGCAACTGCGTGAGATAGTGATCCCTTAAGAACTCAAGAAATTCTTTCCTTTTTCCCAAAGAGAAGATATAGTATTTTTAGAGAAGAAATGTAAATTGAAATCCCCATTATAACACTTTTTCCACTAGCTAAACTAATTTTCATATACATTTCTTTCTAATATCATTCATTATTCCAGGTCTGTAACAGAATCCCAACTAAATACCTCTCTCTAGTAACACTTATTCATACCAGACACTTTCAAAATCACTCATTTTTATCTCCTACTTTCACAACCTACATGGACACAACTCATTTGCTATCATCAGTAATACACCCCCTCCTTTTTTATAATTTGTCTACTCTAAAAATACTATATCTATTAACTTCAGTTCTAGTCATTCATGTTGATGTAATTAAACTACTATGCATATCCAAAATGAGAGATAGCAAGGTATACAATACAATCTGATTCTATATCAAATACAAATAAATTTAATACGTTTGAGTATATACCAGATATATTTCTATTCCCTCAGCCATATGGCTGGTGGGGTAGCTATATGCTACCATACTAGGGAAATGATTATGAGCAAGGTGGTTTCCCGTTGCCTTCTTTGCTGTACTATATCCTATGACTATAGCCTGTGTGTTCATGGGGCCGATTTGCCTGCTTGCGGGATGAAAAATCCCAGATAAACAGGTGGAAAAAACCCCGCTGTCCATGCCCAAAACTGGCTAACTTGGCTACTGCTGATGCTTAAGCTCCTCACGTTGACATCAACAGAAATCGAACCTAGGACACTCCTTCCCCAGGCGTATGGTTGCGAAGCGCATAGCCACTAGGCTAACCGCGTGGACACCAGAGATATAGTTATAGAGAAAATAGAAAAGATGCTGTTAACATGGATTGAAGATCACACCCAAAACACATATCAGCATTTATTTTTATTTCTAAAAGATTGAGTTTTTTTGTTAAAACAATGAAATAAAAATTTGTTTTTTTAAAATAAAATATGGACGGATATGCTCAAATAAACAAAATTTGTGTTTCTTTACCAAGATTATTAATTTTTGAAGTTTCTTTGAAGTTGTGGAAGCTATTTAATATTCTTCTATATACCGTACATACTGAATCTTATGCAGAGGCCTTGCAGAAGTCCAACCCCACATCCGAGGCATTTGCCCACATGCAAGGCGAAAGTGGCAAGAAGTAGTGGGATTGCCCTGTAGGGTGAAGCACAGTGGAGACTTCGAGGGCCCTGAGCCGATACAGTAGCTGTGAAGGCCTGCAGAAAACACTGAAAATTGCTGGCTAATGGGGCTCTGACATACCCAATTCCACGAAGAGCATCTGTTCTGATCAGAATCATACTACTACATCCGGGGAAGCCGACGCGTCGAGAACTGCAGTCTGGGATCTCGATGAGAAATATGCTACAAGGACTCTTCAGATTAACATCAAAGGCACTCAAAAAAAAGATGGAAGAGCTAAAAGCATTTTATACAAACATAACATCCACATTGCATGTCTACAAGAAATGAAACTAAATCAAAACCTGAAACTTCAAATCAAGGAAAGACAGACCGGATCGTTCTGGTGGCGGTCTAGCTATACTCTTACAGACCAAACACAAATAGCAATTTAAATCGTAACACAGAGGCTCAGGTAGACAAGATATTTCTATCAAAACGCACTATTACAAGAGTCAATGCATATCACCCAGATAACAGACATCAATACAGAACTAATTAAGCAACTAAGTCAAACAATGTCAGATAAAAAATCCTTTTAGGAGATCTAAATGCCAAAAGCCCAACTTCGGGCTCCCCACTACTAGATCGGGAAAGGAGCACAAACAAAAGACATAAACCTTGAAATCATAAACAACAAGCAAAATATATATCTGTCAAAAACAATGGGCACAGAATCAGCATTAGACATCACAGCAGTAGATTATGAAACTGCAAATCTTGCCCAGTGGAAAATACTAAACACTGCCATCAGTGATCATAGGCCTATCATCACAACCATTAAATTGCAGTTAGACCAAAAACCACAGAAAAGCAAATTGGCCCAAATACACACAACTATTGCACAGGCACATCCACTAATAAAGAACTTGATCAGAAACTACTAGAATTAACCAACAACATACAAAGAGCAGCAAAAAAATTGAATTCTCAGAGGACTCAGGAAAAACAACTAGGTTCCATTTTGGAAAGATCATAACATCAACGCTATGATCACTGAAAGAGATATTATCAATGAACAGTTAAAACAAAACAATACAGAAGAAAACAGAAAGAAGTTAATAGAATTAACCCAAAAAATTGAAGATGAAATTTCAAACTGCAAACCAGTGGGAAGAATTCTGCAAAAAACTAGATCCAAGTAAAGACTCACAACACTGGAATATCATCAAACTATTAAAGAATGCAACACTCCCAGATATTGTTCATTCTTCAAACACAGTCTCCTCGGGAAATAATACAGCAGCAACAAACAGATGGCAAATATTCTAGCCAAACATTACTCAAAAGTAAGCAAACTGCAATACAACAACGAAGACAAAAGGTGCAGGAAAATTGCAGAACACCTGCTAACACAATCCAGAACCTATCCTTCTGAAGACATCTTTACTCAGGACCTCACAATGACAGAATTAGTCAAATTGACCCTGAAAATTCACCTGGTATAGATCTTATCTTTGAACATATGATTAAAAACATGGGAGTAAAAGCCAAAACCAGACTTCTGAGGATATTTAACACTTCCTGGAATACTGGCAAACTGCCAAAAATCTGGAAAACATCAGTCATTATACCCTTACTAAAAACCTAACAAAAAAACCCTAGTGACTGTAAAATCTACAGACCAATAGCATTAACTAGTACTCTCTGCAAACTAAACGAAAGAATAATACATACTAAACTTATGAATTGGCTCTTAGAAAATAACAAGATCAACTTCTACCAAACAACATACAGGTCCCAACACAGTACTGAAGATCAATTATTTTATCTTTGCCAATCAATCATAGATGGCTTTCAAGAAAAACCATCAAAGAAGACAACAGCAATTTTCTTAGATCTTACAGCTTCCTTCGATCATGTATGAAGACAAAAGTTAATAAAACTTGCATACGATACTGGAATAAGAGGGAACGCATTAATTTGGATTTCAGATTTCATGAAAGAAAGAAAAATTAAAGTAAAAGTTAATGGAACTTCTTCCAACATACATCGAACTTGGGGTGGAATCTCACAAGGTTCTGTTCTAAGTCCACTCCTTCTCATTTATATGAACAATATTCATCCTCACATAATAAATGACACAAAAATAGCATGCTATGCAGATGATATAGCAATATGACACACAAGCAGTAATCCTCAACAATCTGAAAAAGTCCTAAATACATCAATAAAAGGTTAGAAAGATGGGCAAAGGAACTTAAACTACAGATAAACCCAGGGAAGAAGAAAAAAAAAAAAAAAAAAACTGAGCATCTTCTCCACTGATAGAAAAAAAATCGACACAATTACAACCCCTAAATCAAAATATATAATACCAAAATAGGAAAAACAGTGTCCCAAATACTTAGGCCTAACCCTAGATACTGAACTAAGATTTACAACCCATATCACAAATATATCTAATAAAGCTCTTAAAAAGCTTAATATCATCAAAAGGCTGGAACAAAGTGGGGGTGCAAAACCGAAGACACAAAACTACATATATAGCACTCATACGACTCACTATTGAATATGCCTCAACAATCTAGGCTCCAGCTTCTACTAGCTCAAAAGTAAAGCTTGACAGAGTACAATCAAGAGCAGAAAAAAATTATCACAGGTACAGTCTTATCCACAAATAATTTAAAACTCAACAAGAGTGTGAGCTTCCCATACTAGAAGACAGAAGAAAACTCTCCACAGTTAAGTTCACTAACAGAATCAGGAGCCAACAGGATCACATCTCACTCAGGACTTTCGATGCCTGGACCGGTAAAAATCTAGACTAAAGAGATCATCTACTTTACAATATGATCATGAAATTAGAAAACAGATAGACTTTGAGCACCTGTCCACTGAAATAAGCAAAGAGCCATTCCTTACCAAAAAACAATGATTAACTTAAATCTCCTAGAACCATGTTCAAAAAAGGATTCACAGCATGTAAATAAAAGAAAAGGTCTTGACACTATACACCACTTAAATAATCTAAACTATGTCATTGCCTACACATGATGGATCATGTGATGAAGCACTCAATCAAGGAAGAGCATGGGTTTTTTATAATTCTACCTGGAGGTGAGGAAATGCAAATCAAAACACAGCTAGCAAAATAGCTTCAAACTTCTCAAGTTCTATCTCTCTAATCCAGTAATAAATAGTACAGAAGGAATAACCATCTACAGCGAGATGGAAAAATCTGCACCTGAAGCATTAAAAAATGGAAAAACAAAACTCACAAAGGAAATTTATGAACAACTAACAACTTTAAATTTGAAAAATAAGAACTGCACACTGCAATGGATACAGCTCATGTAAATATTGAAGACAATGAGAGAGTAGACAGACTAGCCAAAGCAAGATACTAACCTCAAAAATCACATCCACTGTCACTAACTGATGCAAACTCTGTTGCAAAAATAAGACTGGTAAAACAAACTACCAAGAAGAATGAAATCTGTGAAATAAATGAAAATAGAGAAATAACCACAATCATCACCTGGCTAAGGACGGAACTTGAAAGGCCTGAAAATTCACCCGGACAGCACTAGAAGTTATGAAACCATGCATGCATGCATGCACGCACACGCGCTCTGTCCTCTGATTACCTGTTATGAAAATCAATAGTATATAGTCACCTACAGATCAATCATTGCTGGGGTACACTCATCTTCCTAGTCTGAAGAAGATAAGTGCACCTGTGGCTTCAAATTCCATGGTACCATAGTTCTTAGTTGAGCCTTTAGTTAAATTATTTTTGACAACCACAGTGAAATCACCAACCTGCTTAATATGTCTAAAGTAGATTGTGAAAAAGTATCAATTTTAACAATGGATCTGGATAATCTCTCATTACAAAGTGCTAAAAAAAATATTAGGTTTACAATCCTTAGTGAAAAAAAAAAAAATCACGATAATCACGGACTCTTTCTTTTTGTACGAGGCGTGAAGTCTGCCAATAATCTTTTTTCGAACAAAGCACACCTGATGCGTTTGTAAATTACACTGTAGTTGAATTAGTACAAGGCTTTCAAAACTTACTCCCTTTATCAGCTGAAATGATTCAGAAAAATAGTTTCACATTATACAAAGGTACAAGCTATGAAAAAATGTGTAGTTCAATGAAATGATAGTAAGGAACGAATGGCAGTTACCACTAACCACATTAAAAAAATACGAATGGTTTAAAACAAGCTACTGCTGCTTCAGAAATTTCAGAACTCCGTAAGTACTATTGAAAAAACTTCAAGAATGGTAATATAAAATTCATCTATAACACGTAATATATCGCAATCATATACGGAAAAAACAAACAAACAAACATCTAATCTGAAATAAATCGGTACATAAATGATCCGTACAAGATCGAGAAAACAATAAAGTTATGTCTGAGTTTACATTCCGGATTCATTAAGACCACGAGACTTCATTAGGCCTAACTTTTATTTAAGTAAGTGGAAAACCATACATATGAAAAATACAGATCTTAAGACTTTCACGTATAGATTTTAATCGAGATTTTTACAGAGAGAATTAAGTAATTCATTGCTAAAACTTAATATGTTTAAAACCAAGCTCACCGTATTTGTTCCAAGATTCACAACACACGAGGGAAATATGGCACCACACTCCACCACCAGGGAACCATACTCATTCTCGTTCCCAATATAACAGTTAATTTTTTTAATTTTTATAAATCAAAAAATGGCATACTTTATCTTTGTTTCATTTATTGCTATTAGAGTTAGTTTATTTATTTTTTGCTTCATAAAAACTCTAAATGTAATTATTTGTGAATGACGTCACAAGTACTTTTGTATTTTACAAAGGGCGCGAAATGGCAGTTTTCTGTCGGGTTTTTAAAATCTTATGTGGTTTGAGTTACTTTGAAATCTTTTAATTCGTGTTCTACATTTGAGGAGTTGGTTATAATATACTTTATAGTGTCAGTTCTCATAAATTAAGAGAAATACTCAGAAAAAGTTCTCAATGGCCGAGCCAGTCAGTCCTAGTAATCCCAATAATTCAACTGTGTCCAGAGAAAGGTAAACCTAAACATATTTTCAGCTACTGTAGATATCTCGGGTTACTTAAACGTGGCGTTAGTCAAGGCATGACGTACATTTACTTTGCTTTGACTTTACTGTATGAGAAAAATGACAAGGGGAAAAAAAAAAACGTTGCTTGTAAAAGAATACCGATAAAATAATACCTTCTTGTATAGCTTTTTTTTAATAGAACATTTTGCAATAAACGTAACTGAAAGGTGGGTGAAACATGTTGCAGAATCTCATTAGTAGTGTAGTTTTAAATGTGTTAACATACACGTTATACGGATTTCGCTTACTCTCATCTCGAAAAGTGTATACTAAAAGCATGCACAAAAATAATGTGGGTGTATATTACGTGGAGAAAATGAGTGTATTGTGTATGTTAACACGTTTAAAACTACACTACTAATGAGAGAGATTCTGGAAATAGTTTCACCCACCTTTCAGCTATGTTTATTGCAACAGATATAATAATACTTTTATCTCAACGTTGTGGGATTAAAAATTTTAATGCTCTAAATTTTTCTGAAAAAATCGTGATACTCCTAAAACGTTTAGAGTAGGAAATAATAATAAAAAAAAAACTATTTATGGGCAATGGATAAAGAATTTTAATTATAGCCCCTCTTATTTGTAATGAAGTGAAATGGACCATCTAAATGAACAGGTATCACATATACATGCATGAATCCCAACACCACTTTTAAACTTAATTTTGGTGGTGTAAAATAAAACGGGCTACTTTAAGGGTTCATAGAAATGGTTAGTAGGAATAATAAGCCCAGTAAATATATTAGTTTGCCAGTGTGGCTTATACCCTTTGAAAAAAATTTTTTTCTACTTTATAGTAAGAGATATCACAAAATAAGATTGTTCGTAAAGTGAATTGGTAATGAAGAATGAAAACTTAACATATTGTTGGATGAATAACACTATTAAGCTTGAGCTGCAAAAAAAAGAAACGGTTGTGGAGGCAATTTAAGGAGAAAGGTGACCAGCAGGTGCAGGAACAGTATAAAGCTCAGGCCAGGAAGGTAGCAAGGGTGGTAAGAAAAGCAAAAGCGGATTATGAAAGAAAATTGGCCATGCAGGCTAAAGAGAATCCCAAACAGTTTTTTCAATATGTTGCGAGTAAAAGGAAAAATGTTCATGGCAGAATGATTTTAAAAAATGCTGAGAGTAGGGAGGTAACCGAATCAGTCAATATAGTGGAATTACTGAGCGAGCACTTTGCAAGAGTATATCATCCAGGTGGTGACATTGCAGGAATAGAAGAACTAACAGCTTATACTGGAATTGTGATGAATGAAGTACAGGTAAATAGTCTTTTACAGAACCTCAATGTCAATACATCTGTGGGATTGGATGGTATACCAGCTCGTGTTGTACGTGAAACGGCTAAAGAATTGTCAGTGCCCTTGACCATTTTGTTTAATTTGAGCCTCAGGTCTGGGTCAGTCCCAAGGGGGTGGAAAGAGGGGAAAATAGTTCTGCTGCATAAAGGTGGTTCTAAGGCTGCTGTTGAAAATTACCGGCCAATCAGCATAACAGGAATCGTTATCAAGGTCTTGGAGAAAATAGTCAAGAGGAAAATACAAGATTGGATAGATGAAAATGGGATGCTGTATCGAGGACAGGATGGTTTTGTGAAGGGTAGGTCATGCCTCAGTAACTTGCTCATGTATTATAACATAGTGACGGCCGAACTGGATAAGGGTAATGGGTTTACAGTGATTCTACTGGACCTTGCTAAGGCCTTTGACAGGATACCACATGGAATTCTAATCAGTAAAATGCAGCATATGGGGATGGATATCAGAGAGTGGTTTATTCAGGAGTAGAGTCCACAAGACGGCCTGTGACTAGTGGTGTGCCGCAAGGTTCTGTTCTTGGACCACTACTGTTCAATTTGTTCATTAACGATATAGGAAACGGATCTGAGAGGAACAGTTCATTTGTTTGCGGATGATGCAAAGTTGGGTAGGGCAATAGTAATGCAGATGTTGTCAAAATTTTACAGGATGATTTGGATAGATTGGAGGACTGGGCTAAGGAGAATGGATGTCAATTTAATGTGGCAAAATGTAAGGTTATACATTTTAGGGTGAAAAGATTAGCAGCAGTTTACTACATTGTGGAACTGTACTCCAGGAAATTGATGAGGCACGAGATTTAGGAGTGTTGGTGGATAAGGAGTTGAAGTTTAGGGGGCACATTGCAAAAGTGGCCAAATCAGCTCATCAAATCACTTGGTTGCTGAAGAATACATTGACAAGCATGTTATTGTTCCTCTGTATCGAGCCTTGATAAGACCCCATCTTGACTACTGTGCCCAGATTTGGTCACCCAGGTTTCTTCTTGATGGAGAGTAAGTTGAGAGGATCCAGAGGCGAGTGACCAAGATCATAGCAGGTCTGTGGAATGAACCTCATGAGACCATGTTGAGGATTTGTGGGTTGCAAAAGTTGGTTGATAGGTGGAGGAGGGGAGATATGATTGAGACATTCAAATTACTGAAGGGTTTCTATAAAATTAATTCAGAAGATATTTTTGAGAACAGAGCTGGTTGTGGGAGGACTAGGGGACATCCATGGAAGCTGAGCAAAAGTGTGGTTAGTAAGGGTGTTAGAGCTGGGTTCTTTACTTTTAGAGTGGTGAATGAGTGGAATGGGCTGCCAGAGTCTGTGGTGGATGCTGTGACAGTGAATGAGTTTAAGGCGAGGTATGATAGATACTGCATGAATGTCGAATAGTTGTGATGAACATGATTTGGGGTCTCCCTCGATGAGTCTAAGGACTCCCTGGAGTTGCCCATAATAATAATATCAAAGTACAGTGACCTCTTAATTTACACAAATTTTAAATTTTGCAAATTTAAAATAATGTGGCAACCATATTTAGGGTCATTGAAGTGGAGGCACCTGATGACTGACAATGAAGGAAATGTCGAAAATACCGATTTAGGCCTTAATCTTGCAGATTAAGGTCTGGCTCCCACTGATGAGACCCCAATAAAGGTCGAAACTGGTCTGGGTAGTGACCCTTCCCTTAATGCATAACAGTATACATGTCTGCAAGGAGATGTGCTTTGCATTATGGGATACTAAGGCAAGTGATCAGAACTTATCTCACCTTTACCATGAGTTGCCCCAGTTCTGATTATACTTCAGGCACAAACTTTGTTTGCTTACACTTGGATAAAGGATTAAACTAAATATATAATTGGTAGGAGATAAAACAGTTTCTGGGGTGGGGGGGGTTAAACAAACTACTGCTTTTATAAGACACTGGCTAACTTATTTTCAGTTGAAATAGACCTTTAAAGATTATTCACAAGTAGGTATTTTATATATATGTAACACCTAAATGTGAATAATGATATATAAACTCGCACGAAAGACCAGAAGACCTATAGCAGATCAGTGCTGTATAGTATCTGTACAAGAAAAAAGGCAGGAACTGAATGTCTGTGAGGGAGGGATTGTTAATTAATCGAATTGCTCTCTTTCCGATAGGAGAAAGTGTTAGAGAGGATTCTGGTGCACTGCCCCAAATATGGGAGCAAATATTCCATGGTTGGGAAGATTTGGGATTCGTATAGTGAAGTATGCAGAGAATTCGAATGTGTTTAAGGCAAGGTAGGATGAGCCGTGTGTATGAGGGCCTCCTAGATGAGTCTTATTCTATGGGGTCTTAGGATAATAAAAATGAAGATACCAAGAAATTATGGTCAACTTCCACATAGCTGTAATGTTTTTTTTTTACAACATTATGGTTAGCTGAGTGCAAGCATATCCGCTCTCCAGCCAAAAGTCTGCGGGTTTAAATCCCGCCGTGGGCATGGATGTTTGTGATTGTCTGTGAAAATACCAGTGGTGGTGGGCAGTAGATGGCGTTGGTGTAGTTAGTGGGGAGAGAGAGAGAGGTAGAGTAGGTGCCCTCCCTCGATGAGTGTTTGGGCTCCCTGGAGGTGTTATGTAGTAATAATAATTAGAGGGTATCAAAATAGGACTTCAGATCTTTTGTCTTTTACATTTGTATTGTTTCATTTACTGATTGACTGATACTAGCTGTGATGATGCTGATTTGAATTTCAGCAAAATATAAGCAGTTCATAAAACATCTTTTGATAAAATTGTTTGGTGGTGTTAATATCTTAAAAAATAAGTAATGAACATCATTCCAGAGTCTGTCACGTGGGTCTTTCATCTCTCCTCTAGTATTTCTGCATCACAGTGAAAACCAGGTGACCTTGAACACAATAGTTCATGTGTTGTCTGATCAGGGCCTTTATACACAGGCGGTATCCCTTCCTTATCACTACATGTCGGTGTACTTATTATCATAGCAGCAATATGAAGTGCAGTCATCTTAAAACTTGAAATCTGCCTTTATAACTTTATTCTACTTTCAATCCTCACCCCAATATCCCAGATTTCATTCACTTTCTGGTGCACAACTCCACCAATACAATATGCATCCGAAATTGCAGCATCTTGACTTTACTGATATTAAAACTACTGCTGCTCATTTGTCCATGCTAAAAATCTGCTGAAGGCTTCTAGTAGTGAATTAACATCAGCCATACTCCTGATAATTCTACTTTGCATCAATCATCTTCACACACGAAATACCATTAAGAAATATGTTAAACAGCAAGGATCTAAAACAGAACCCGAGGCATGCCACTGGTCACCTCCCTTTTCTGAGCACTGCTCCATCATGCATAACTTGCTGGTATTGTTCATGAAGCTAATATTTAACCCATCTAACTAATTCAATCCTGTTTTCTTCAGCCATATACACCAACTTGTCATACGGTAATCTGTCGAATGCTTTTGCAAAGCCAAGCAACACATTCGTCATCCTATCATAAAATGTAAGCATAATTACTAAAACAAGACATGTCCTTCACATACTCATGCTGACCATCATAGAAAATCTCTGTCAGCTCTTGCTGGTGTCATTAAAAAGTTATTCAGTTGAGGAAATCAGACTCTGGTAGAGCAAGTCTTCTGGATGCTTCTACAGATATTTCAGATGATGAGAAGGAATTTGTCCTTTATATGATATACATAGATAAGAAAAAAAACTGAAAGAAGCATTTACTTCTGTATTCAGACATCAACTTCAGTTTGACAAAACTCAAATGCAAGTTACTTTGATACATCAGAGAGTGATGTGAACAAGTTTTTCTTGCCATGGGAGACTAGTAATTGATTAGCAGACTTCGGAACAGATAACATGGCGTAAAAAAAACAATAGGTTTGCAGCAAAATTAAAGATAGGTCAGACCTTGTATTAACACATAATATTGCACATTTTTTATATGGATATCTCCATAGAGTCAGAAGACTCATTGCAGGAGACCCACATTAGCCTTTTTATATATATATATATATATGTGTGTGGGTGTGTATACATATTGAGCCCATACACGAGAGGTTGGTTGATCAACCCATAGTACGTTAGTATCATGTATGGATGAAATATATACACAATGTCTATGATTTCTCCCTTTAAACTCATTCACTGTCAGACCACTCAACTTTTTCTGGCAATCCATTCTACTCTTAAAGCAATAAAAAAAAAAGCTAATCTGCACACTCTTACTAACAACACTCTTTCCCTAGTTCTTTCTCTCTGTTTGTTATATATATAATAAATTTAGTTTAATCCTTTATCCAAGTGTGAGCAAACAAAGTTTATGCCTGAAAATATCTTCAGTACTGGGGTAAGGTATTACAACACTGGGCAATTCATAGCAAAGGTGGACCAAGCTAACATCACTCCTATCTCAGTATCTCCCATAATGCAAAACACATCTCCTTGTGGATATGTATAATATTATGCATTAAGGGAAGGGCCACTACCCAGACTAGTTTCGACCTTTATTGAGGTCTCTTCAGTGGGAGCCAGGCCCAGAGGTGGAGATACCAGGCAGAAGCAATGGCAGGTCATCTTTACCTATAGGAGTTGCCAAACGGTGTGCCACCTTTTTTATTAAATTACTCTGGATTTCGAGAAAGATGTTAAAAGTTTATTTTTCACTTGGTTAGACTATAATAAATTTAGTTTAATCCTTTATTCAAGTGTGAGCAAACAAAGTTTACGCCTGAAAATATCTTCAGGACTGGGGTAAGATAGTACAACACTGGCAACTCGTAGCAAAGGTGGACCAAGCTAACGATATACATATAATGATTAAAAAAAAAAAATGAGCAGCCTATATTTCTATCCACTGTAGGGTGAAGGCTTCTTCTGTTGCAGGAGGATTTGGTTCTACTACTCTACTATTCCCATTGTGACCTGGTCCATATTGGGAGAGTGTCACAAACATCCATGCCTATGTTGGATTCGAATCTGCAACCTCTTGGCTGGAGAGCATATATGCTAACCACTCAGCCATCCATATATATATATATATATATTGTGATTGTTCATATATATACACACACAGACACACAGTAAACCCTTGACTTAACGGACAAAATTTGAGGTCCATATGTCACGTGAAAATTAAACCATGTTAATTTTAAAATGCTTTTAACCACGATTTTCTTATAATTAAATTAACAGATTATTTTTTGTTATTAATTTCCTGTTTTAAACAAATTTTAGCGAATAGGCCATATGTTGGAAAAACACTATAGTAATTTACCTCTGACATAAATGAGTCACTGTTCATTAAACATGTTCGGGAAATGATTAGGACATGATCACACCAATCGCACTGCAATTGGTTCTTTTGTTGCATGCCGTGACTTTCTGCGGGAGTTTTATTACACACATTTTCGTAATTTTAGGGTGTTAATTATACAAAAAAACAGCAGAATTCAAAAGTTAAAAAAAAAACTTGATAGTTTTTTCAAAGCAGGATTACCTAAACCAAGCGCCTCAACATCAAACATTAACTTATCTAAAAGTGTGAAAATTGTGTTAAAAATTGTGTGTAAAACAATTTTTTTGTTATTACAGTGCTAATAACAAACCACTAGTTAACACCTACTCTGCAGTGGTAATGCATTTATAAGAAATAGACAATGGAAAAGGAGATGATATAATGTCAAAGGGCTGTTTAAAGAGAAAAATACTTTGCAATAAGAATCCATTTTCTCTTAGATTTTTTAACTTGTAGGGATTATCTTCAATGCTCTAAAGGAAAAGCCATAACATTTTCAGAGGAAATTTTTAGCTAATAGTCTAGCTCTATACAGCTAATGCATGCAGAGAGTTTTCAAATGTTGAATGGAAAAAAAAAGTATATGAAGGAATAAAAATATTGAATGAAAATGAATCAGAAATTGCCAAATTGATGCCATATCTCTTAGTAATTAATGTTTACCTGATCTTAAGATGTGGAAGATTTTGGGTCATTTTCAGTAAATTTGTGCAAGAGTGGTATAAGTTTAACATTGTTGGGAAAGTATTTAAATATGCAAGATATTTAAGTATAAAGAGCTAATAAGCTTCATTTTGGCAATGAAAACATTGCTTAAATTAAGGGGATATTAAATCCCACATGGTTTTAAAACCGAAAAAGAAACTCAAAGATTGGAATCAGAGTTTCTTGCCGAATATAGTAAACTATAAAAGTATCGGCGACACTAGCGTTAGCCAATGCAAGTGATCCTAGTACGTAGTACAATACCGGGCAACTCGTTGCAAAGGTGGGGGAAGTTCAGATCGCTATTCTTAGGTATTTACACGCTATACACTTTGGTATTAGGTCTAGCTACTCACTGATGAAGCCTCAAAAAAGGCTGAAACCGGTCTGGGTAGTGACTTCCCTCCATAATGTAATAACAGCATACATTTCCTAGGAAATGTGTTTTTACATTATGGAAAATACCTAAGAATAGCGATCTGAACTTCCCCCCACCTTTGCAACGAGTTGCCCGGTATTGTACTATGTACTAGGATCACTTGCATTGGCTAATGCTAGTGTCGCCGATACTTTTATAGTTTACTATATTCGGCAAGAAACTCTCTGATTCCAATCTTTGAGTTTCTTTTTCGGTTTTAAAACTATGTGGGATTTAATATCCCCTTAATTTAAGTAATGCAAGATATTGTTTACAGAACCAAGTATAATAATGACAGGTTTCCATTTTTCTCAGAATACCTTGGAATTGTAACTGGTATACCAGCAAGTACTTTATGTGAATGAAGTTTTAGTCAAATACAGTAAAAGGAAAGTTGAGGTCATCTACAATTTCCTTGCTTGAGATGGCTTGAGGGTTATAGGCACAGAAGAGGTTGTTCATCTAATGAGTGCCCATTTTGTTAAAAGCTATCAACCTGGTGTACGCAACATTGAGCTTACTGCTACCGCTTTACTGAATGAAGAAACTCAGGTGTATGAGAATGAGGTATTAGAGCTGCTGCAGAAAGTGAATAAGAATTCAGCAATAGGGACTGATGGGATATGGGCTAAAAGAGTGTTCTGCTGAAAACTGGCTATTCCTTTGGCCAGGCTGTTTAATATGAGTCTCAGAACAGGTAAGATTCTGCAGCAATGGAAGGAATGTATGGTAATTCCATTGCACAAGGGTGGTACGAAGACTGAAATATCCAACTATCAACCAGTTGTTGAAAGTTTATTTTTCACTTGGTTAGACTATAATAAATTTAGTCTAATCCTTTATCCAAGTGTGAGCAAACAAAGTTTGCGCCTGAAAGTATCTTCAGGACTGGGGTAAGGTGGTACAACACTGGGCAACTCGTTGCAAAGGTGGAGCAAGCTAACATCACTCCTATCTCAGTATCTCCTATAATGCAAAACACATCTCCTTGCGGATATGTATAATGTTATGCATTAAGGGAAGGGCCACTACCCAGATTAGTTTTGACCTTTATTGAGGTCTCTTCAGTGGGAGCCAGGCTCGAGTGGAGATATCAGGCTGAAGCATTAGCAAAGTCATCTCCACCTATAGGAGTTGCCAAACGGTGTGCCACCTTTTTATTAAATTACTCTGGATTTAGAGAAAGATGTTGAAAGTTTATTTTTCACTTGGTTAGACTATAATAAATTTAGTTTAATCGTTTATCCAAGTGTGAGCAAACAAACTTTACTCCTGAAAGTATCTACAGGACTGGGGTAAGGTTGGAGATGACCTTGCTAATGCCTAACCCAAATCGGAATGATTGTCTCTCCTCCCCCCCCCCCTCCCCCCCAAAAAATGGGAGATTTTCATTTTATGTAAATATCAAAAATAGTTTATATTATTTCTCTACCATGAGCTAACCTATTTTAATTGGTAAACCAATTGTATTTACCTCATATTCTTGCTCTTTAAATTGCTTGTTGTTTACACTGTTAATTTCAATATGAAATATATCAATACAAATTCATTAAAGTTTATTAATGTGTTTATTAATTTTCTTTTCATTGAAGGAATGGGAATTTATGATTGGTGGGGAAATAGATATTAAGGATTGCAATAGGTAGAGCATATTGCACAGTTGAAAAATAATCTGACCAACAGCATCACCCAATGACTCCCATTCTAAGGAAGATAAAATTTTGAACAACCAGAAAGGTGCAAAGATGATCTGGTGGAAATGATCAAAGAATGTTGGCATCATCAGGAAGCTTTCAACAGAGAAATATTGAGACAGATGGTGAGGGGTTAATCAAAAATGATTGTAAAAAAACTTAGAACAAACTGATAACAGAAAAGCCATGGTTATGTGCAGTTCATAACTTACTTAGAATCCAATTAGTTGCCATTGCTCTGTTCATGGATTCCTCTCGTATCAAATCTGGATGTCATAGTTTAAAATTAACTTTTTAACTCCTGACTTAATATAAGTGTATTAAATTTTCTAGGGGTGCTTAAGGGTCAAAGATGTATAATTGAGAGGAGACCTCCACATATCCTTTAAAGCCATACAGAGAACTGACCAGGGCTTCTTACTTAATGTCCAATCCTCGCCTTCTCTTGGTGTACTGTTAGGTATCTAACTGCATACTGAACAACCAAGGATGGGCTGGCAATTTGGGATTTAGCCGACCGAATTGTATTCTTATTGGCTTAAACCACAATATAAAATGATGATACAACATGACAGAATTCCACGCCAGCTGGGGCGTTGCCTGGTGAAAACAGTCCCCCCCCCCCATTGTTTTCACCAGGGAACCAGGGTGAACACCGAAAAGTTAGTTACTGGGAAAAAAATCCTGAAACTCACCCCAACTCAACATCATCAGAGTTCAAGATCAGTACAGGTATCCCTCGATGTTACCGCATTAATCAAATCTAATAATCAATGGTAAAAATTAAAATTCGTCCATGATCGATTACCGTATTAATAATTCGTTTTATATGGTACTCTTTTAGGAAAGATAAAAAATGAATGCAAAGTAAATGTTTAATAAATACTTGTACCTATGTTATTTACTGCAATTTTTTTTATCAAAAGAAGTTATCAAGAGTCGCTTGAACAGTTTTAGTTTTTTTCTTATCGGCATAAATTTACGATAACAAGCAAAATGACTCTCCAGACCTCTGCAAACAAGCAATAAAACATAAAGAAAAAACGGCAAATATAATACATGATGTTACAAATTAAGTGGATATTGAATCCAACATTATTTCATAGCCGAATATAGAAACTACAAGAGTTTCATGCCGAATATATAGAAACTAAACGTTTCGGCAGATGCAAGCATAAACAACCTTATGGGCAACTCGTAGTAAAGGGGGAGTAAGCTCCAGATCACTTTCCTTAGCATTTTTCCATAATGTAAAACACATCTCCTAAAGGACGTGTATGATAAATAAGCCTTTGGCTCTCTATTTCAGTTATACATGATGGTTTATTTATTTTCAATTACAATCTAGAAATTATTGAACAAAGGAAAAAAAACAACTAAACCATACTATACTGACATTGGAGGTCGCGGTATCTCTCAGATACAACTTACTGTCAAATATCACAAACCTTTACATAACGTGTTAAACCAAACTGACAGCAAAAAACAGTGCGGAAATATCACTCGTAACATATGAATGTACAGCTACTCATGACCTCCGAGCTATACACTGAATTGTGTAAGAATATTTATATTAAACATTTTGCATGTATCTGTCAGATCAACTGCGAGCTCTGCAGGGTTAAAGACGCATTAATCAAAACTCTTGCCGCGTATATCGAGGGATTGTTGCAGTTAATTTCGGCGCGTTAATCACATTCCACGTTAAGCAAGGGATACCTGTTCTATCAGCATAAGAAACCTGAAGGGCAAAAAAATGGAGCTGGCTGAGGAATTGGATAAGTTCTAGAATGATATAATAGGGGGCGACTGAAACAAAAAGGACAAAAACTGGCGAGATCTTCCTAAGCAATAAATACAAAATGTTATATTCAGGCAATAACAATCAGAGAAAAGGATTAGCTATGGTATTCAACACTAAATACAAGTCTAATCTTCTTGAATGGCAAGCAATATCGAGTAGAGTGATGTGGATAAATATCAGAATGGGGAACTGGACAGTGTGACTTATTTATTTTTGAAAAATTTGGAGAAAAGATCAAAGCTAATAATAATGACAAATACCTGTTGGATTTCTGCTCAGTACATGGACTGGTTATTACTAATACAATGTTCCAACGTTAAAATGTGCCTGAATTCACATGGAGAGAAGAGGCAAGGAATAAAAAAAGTCTCATTGATATGCTATTGTTGATAGTGATGTTTTCTCACTTGTGCAGTACACTAGAGTGTACAGAGGATTTAAAATTGGAAGGGATCAGAATTTAGTCTTGAGCAGGATAAAATTGAATTTCATATTGTAAAGAAGAACACGTAAGAAAGCTTTAAAGCAAATAAAGTTGAGCAGCTCTCAGATGTGAAATGTAGACTAATATACACAAACATTATTCAAGAAAAAATGAAAGAATTTGAGAAAGGAACCAAACCTTGGAGATTCAGTGGCAAGCTCTGACGAAAACATTGATTGATTCAGTCAGAGAGGCATGTGGTGATTTGTCTGCAAGCATAGAAAAATCAGAACTCCATAGTGGACCAAAGAAGTTAAAGAGGCAATGATGAAAAAAAAAAGCCTATCAAAAGTTCTTGGCAAATAAGTCAGCTTGTGCTCTTATAGAAAACAGAGACAAATCTAAGAAAGCTAAACAGTGTGTAAAACTAGCCAAACAAAAGTTATGGAAGACTTTGGTAAGAACATAGAAAATAAATATCAAGAAGGTGGCAAAATATTCTAGAGGTTGTTGAAAAAGTTCAGAAATAGAGGAAAGAGTGCAGTAAAAGGAATTAGAGATGATAAAGGTGACATGAAAACTAGAGAAAAAGATATCCTTGATGTATAGAGCAATTATTTCGAAAAATTGCTAAATGAAACCAGTAGTGACAGCACAGTGGTAAAAAAAAAAAACAAAAAAAAAACACTAAAATGGTATGCAATCAGGAATACATATCCATACTTGAAGTAGAAAAAGCCATCAAAAGCTTGAAATGAAGAAAGGCAGCAGGAGTAGATGATATTTGACCAGAAATGTGTGGATGTATAAAAGTCTTACAGTGGCTGTACTTAATAGTTCGGAAGGCCTGGACAGAGGGATGAATTCCAGGTGATTGGAGCAGAGCTCTGATAGTACCCATATATAAAAAGGGAAATAAAACTGAATGTGAGAATTACAGAGGTTTTCTCTACCGATTGTTCCTGTTAAGATTTATGCCAGTATACTTGAGAAATGGTTGAGAAGAATTATGGAAGAGAAGCTTTTTGAAGACCAAGCTGGATTCAGGGGCCAAATAGAGGTTGCAAGGATCAGATTTTCACTTTATGACAAATAGTTGAGAAATCATGGGAATATAACAAAGATCTGTATTTAAGTTTTGCAGACCTGAATAAGGCATATGACAAGGTGCTAAGAAAAGCTATTCAAAACACTATAGTTGTATGTCAGTGGAGCATTATATTCAAGCAATACTTCATTTTTATTTGAGTCATAAGTCAGCCATTATAATTGAAGGAAGTACAGGAAGATGGTTTGATATTAAATCTTGAGTCAGACATGGATGTACATTATCTCCTCTGTTATTATCTATATGGATCACATTATGAAGGAAAGTGGTATTAAACCTGATATCAAAATTGGAGGTGTTAATCTCAACTTTTTATTTTATGCAGGGGATGTTATACTTCTAAATAAATCTGGTACAAGTCTGCAAGATTCCCTGACTAAATTTAATAACTGTTGTAATAGATATGGTATGAAGGTCAGCAATAAGAAGACAAAGTCAATGAAAATAGGTAGAATTGTTGAAAATGTCAACTGTGTTGTGAACAGGGAACCTGTGGAACAAGTAAAACATTTCAGCTACTTAGTCATGATTTTTATTGAAGATGGTAAATTAAATATGGAAATAGACAACAGAATCAACAAAGCTGGTAATAATAGGAAGTCAATTGAATAAATTTATATGGAATAAGTGAGAAATTAGTCAAAACACTAAATTAGCTGCATAGAAGACGGTGTTCAAACCAATTTTAACTTATGGATCTGAGAGCTGGGTCAGAAGTAAAATACTTGACCAAAGACTAGACTACAGATATGAGAGTCCATAAAAGATTAGAGGAGTAAACAGATGGCATCAGTGGCAATATCATATTAAAATGAGGAAATATTAGGAAAGAACTTAACATTGTTAGCATCCAGGAATGTGTTAACTGAGCTAATCTGAGGTGGTATGGTCACTTAAACAATGGGATTGGAAAGATTAGCAAAACAAGTGTTCTTTTGCAGGAAAAAGACCCAGAGGAAGACCAAGATATAGGTGGATTGATACATTAAAAAGTGCCTTAGAAGATAGAAATATAAGATCTGATAATCTTTTAGTCTTGACAGGCAGTAGATTGGAGGAAAATTATTGATAGGAAGTTAAGAATGATGAGAGTTCTTCATGTCGTACTATCATGTACACCCCTTGAGGGTATATGTCAGGAATTTGATGATAGTGATGAAAGATTTTCCATAACCTTTTAAAAAGTTGGCCTGGTTGGCTGAACGGTTAGCGTATCTGCTCTCCAGCCAAAAGGCTGCGGGTTCGAATCTCTCTGTGGGCATGGATGTTCGTGATCGTCTCTGAAAGCACTAGTGGTGGTAGTCGGCAGTAGATGGGGTTGGTGTTTGATGATGAAGGTTGGTGGAGTAATGAGCTGAAGAGGTGTATAGTTGATGCCCTCTCTCGATGAATTGTTGGACTCCCTGGAGGTGTGATGTAATAATAAAAAATAACCATAATATTACATCTTTTGTTCCTAGTAACATAAACACTTCAGAATTATTGTCAGTTTGTTTAATACTTAACTTTATTAAAATCATTTTTCTCTAGTCCCAGGCATACATACTTGTGTAACATTCTTATAATGTAACTTGTATAAATTATTCATTGCTCCTCTACCATACAATCACCATAGATTTTAATGTTATTACTTAAATCATACAGTCAGGCAAAGAATCCGGATTATTAAAAATTCACTTTCACATTATTTTCATTCACTAAAAGCCAACTATTTTCACCCAATTGTCACTGGCATTATCTAACTATATATCTATCACCGATTTAGTTATGTAATTTTTTTGTTATATGCAGAGGCGACTCGTGCATAGGCCCTGTGGAACTGCCGCACCCCCAGTTTTTCTCGATATATAAATATATTTATTAATTTATTTATATTTGCTTGTAATATTTAATTTTATCATCAACAATCCTATACAATTCTCTTATTTTGTATAAAAAAATAATAAAAATCTCTCTTGTAGCACCTAGGAAGGTGAAGGACACTAGCAGCACTGTTTACCACAGTGTCATATTGCTACGCATGCAAGCATATGCACGTCTTGGTGAGATGCAAGGTATTAGCGTAATGCGGCACTGACTATCGCGCAGTTCCACTGTTGTTTATGTGCAGTTTGTGCCGGTAGTAGAGTGTTCATAGTGCTTATTGTGTTTACTCTGTCTCTTTAAATATTTGGACATTACAATTAAAGACATAACATTTGTTATAGTTTTTATTTTAGAACATTATTGAGGTTATGATAATGGATTTTATTTTTAAGTAATTTTGAATTATACTAAACTGTAATTTTATCGATAATAAACAATATTATTTCATGAAACAAAACAAGAAGAATATATTTTATTTTTAAGTAATTTTGAATTATACCAAACTGTATAATTTTATCGATAATAAACAATATTTTTTCATGTTTACTTTTTTAAAATTTTTTACCATAATTTTGCTATTTTATCCAAACATGTATGCACTGTAGTTACAGTTGTATATGTATATTTCGAAAGTTGCAGCACCCCCACGACTTCAAGCCACGAGCCTCCACTGGTTATATGTAATACTTCAGAAAGTGCACCTAAGAAAATGTCTTAAAGAAGTTAAAGTTACAGATTACTTGATTATATAATAGTGCAGATATGTGTAATTGAGAGTATACTGTATTAATATCAGATGGCATCAGTAAGAACGATCTGATTTAAACCAGAATTGGACCACTTCGAAAAACCTATCCTAAATCTCAATTTTATATTGGAGTTATTACGATATATAATTTTTCCACTTTCTGCCCTTATAAATGCCACAAATCTGGGTACCAAATTTCAACAGAAGCCTCTCAACCTAGTGTCAAAATAGCATGCATGTGGACACATGAATCTAACAGTGCTTACATGTGTTTCAGTGCACATCTAATGAGTGATTGAAATTTAGTAGTGATGTTTCAGGGTATTGCCATTTCTCATGTAAATTGTGTGATCTGTTGCTTCAAGAAACATTAATGGAACACCAATTTTAAGATAGACACATGATTCTTCATTATATCCATTACAAAAAAAAAAGGAAAAAATATTGCTGGACTACTTGGTTTACAGCTAAGTAAATATTTTTTTTTCTGTGTGTTGAATCTTGTTTACAAATTTTCATTGTTTTTAATGAAAGATGAACAGATAATGAATATTCCTTAACTTGCTGCATTAATAAAGGTTTCAGTGGTTAAGTTAATTTCTTATGCTTACTTTGGTTTTTTTTGCATTGTAATTGGCACAAGTTTGTGTACACTATTCTCTGACTTTCTGCAGAAAGTCAGGATGCCTATCATGAATAATCTCTCAATATCATAGAGATCATTTGTGAATTGAGTGAATTTAGGGATATTACTGGGTAGCATGGCAGAAAACTTCAAACCTGAAGGGAAGCAAGATGATGAAACATAATAGTTTGTGAGCAAGAGGGGGATCATCCTCTAAGTTTGCCATATTTTTATACTGTTTCAGTCTGCATTAATTAAACCACATTTTGAACAACTTGTACTTGACTATTCCTTAGTGTGTATTCATTGCTTTTGTACTTTATCATACTGTACATGTAACTGTGGTGGAGAAGGCAACGAGAAACCACTCCATTAATATCCCTAGAAAATTTTAGTAGCTATGAATAGAACTTATAAGGGGGGACAGCTACCAGCCCGGCAAACCAAGGTGGTGTTTCTTGGCACAGAGAGGAAAAGAAGGTGCACATTGGAATAAATACAATATCGGGAAATAAGGACACTTCGAGGGCTGATGTTCTTCCTGATAAAACCTCTAAAAGTGACTTAAAGCAAGCTATAAACAAACTGAAAATGAAAGGTCGTCAGAAAATCAAAATTGCAACATGGAATGTGAGAACAATGAACAGATGTCGAAAATTAGAAAATCTCAAACAAGAAATGGGACAAAGGAAAAATTGATATAGGGCTCTGTGAAGTCAGATGGGAAGGAATAGGTGATTTTTATAGTGACGAAGTAAGAATAATTTACTCAGGGGGAGATAAAAAGGAAAAAGTAATTGCACTATTTTTTTTATAAAAGAACAGTAAAGAGCATCATTAGCACAAACTGTCTGAATGACAGGATTATGGTGGTAAAATTGAAGGCTGAACCAGTGGACGTAACAATAATGCAGGTATATATACCAACAAGTGACCATTCAGATGAGGAAATAGAGGAAATGTACGAATAATTACAAGAACTAATTAAAGAAGAAAAAAGAAAAGACTATATGATTATAATGGGAGACTGGAATGGAGTTGTAGGAGAAGAAGAGGATGGGAGTGTAATACGAAGATACGGACTAGGTAATAGAAACGAGAGAGGGGAAAGGTTAATGGAATTCTGTAAAGAAAATAAGCTAATAATTACAAATACTTGGTTTAAAAAAATCTAAGAGAAGACTATACACATGGAAAAAACCAGAAGATACGGAAAGGTATCAAATTGATTACATTATAGTAAAGCAAAGATACAAGAATAGTGTAAAAAATGCATGCACATATCCTGGAGCTGATATTTACTCTGACCACAACCTACTATTCATAGAAATAAATGTGAAACTAAAGAAAATAAAAGAAGTTATGAAAAGGGAAAAAATGGAACTTAGAGAAATTAAAAAATACCAAGGAATTTCAAAATAGATTGGAGAAAGAATTGGAAGAATTGAAGTTTTGTCAAAACTGAAGATCCAGAAAAGAAATGGGAACAAGTTAAAGAGAAAATAAAGAAGATTGCAGAAGAAGAAATTGGATATGTAAGAGTTAAAAGAATAAAAAAAAACCTTGGATAACTAACGAGATGATTTCTCTAATGGAAGAAAGAAGGAAATGGAAAAATAAAGACATCCCAGAAGGGAAAATACAATATAGAACCCTGAATGACAGATTGAGAAGGGAAATAGAGAAGATTGGCTTAAAAAACAATGTGAAGAAATGGAAAATTATGAGAGAGTGGGAAGGTATGATCTTTTATATGAAAAAGCAAGAAGCATGAATCTAAAGAAGATAAAATCCTAATGAGATGGAAGGAATACATTGAATATTTCTATAACAAGGAAAATAGACCAAATGAGTTACCATTAGAAGATATAAAGAAGGTAAATGAAGATGATCTAAGCCCAGAGATTTTGAAGACAGAAGTAGAAATGTCTATTAAGGAAAATTTGGAAAGGCAGAAGGAATAGATGAAATACCTGCAAAATTCCTGAAACAACTTCAAAAGAAAGGAACTGAAGAAATAACCAAAATAATAAATTTAATTTATAACAAAGGAGAATTACCAAAATATTTTATGACATTAATATTTATCATTATCATCATCATCAAATTCCTGCCATGTACCCTCAAGGGGTGTACAGGATATGACAGTACTACATGAGAAAATTACATCATTACTAACTTCCTATCTACAATTTTCCTCCAAATCAGTCTGTTACTTGTCAAGACTCCAACATTATCAGATCTTATATTTCTATCGTCTAAGGCACTTTGTACCGTATCAATCCATCTATATCTTGGTCTTCCTCTGGGTCGTTTTCCTGCCAACCTGGCAGAGAACACTTGTTTTGCTAATCTTTCCTTGCTCATTCTGTTTAAGTGACCATACCACCTGAGATTAGCTCTCCTAACGCATTCCTGGATGTTGACAATGTCAAGTTCTTTCCTAATATCCTCATTTTTAATATGATATTGCCATTGATGCCATCTGTTCACGCCTCTAATCTTTCTCAGGACTCTCATATCTGCGGTCTCTAGTCTTTGGTCAAGTGTTTTACTTCTGACCCAGCTCTCAGATCCATAAGTTAAAATTGGTTTGAACACAGTCTTGTATACAGCTAATTTAGTGTTCCGACTAATTTCTTTCTTATTCCATATGAATTTATTCAATTGACTTCCCACGATACCAGCTTTGCTGATTCTGTTGTCTATTTCTATATTTAGTTTACCATCTTCAGTAAAAATTGTGCCTAAGTAGCTGAAATGTTTTACTTGTTCCACAGGTTCTCCATTCACAACACAGTTGACATTTTCAATGATTCTGCCTATTTTCATTGTCTTTGTCTTTTTATTGCTGACCTTCATACCATATCTATTACAACAGCTATTCAATTTAGTCAGAGAATCTTGCAGACTTGTAGCGGATTTATTTAGAAGTATAACATCATCCGCATAAAGCAAAGAGCTGACATTAACATCTCCAATTTTGATATCAGGTTTAATACCACATTCCTTCATAATGTGATCCATATAGATAATGAATAACAGAGGGGATAATGTACATCCTTGTCTCACACCAGATTTAACATTAAACCATCTTCCTGTACTTCTTTCAATTCTAACTGCTGACTCACAACTCAAATAAAGACCAAGTATTGCTTGATATAATGCCCCATTGACACCATATAACTGCAGCGTATTGAATAGCTTCTCTCTTGGCACCTTGTCATATGCCTTTTCCAAATCGACAAAACTTAAATACAGATCTTTGTTATATTCCCATGCTTTCTCGACTATTTGTCATAAAGTGAAGATCTGATCCTGACAGCCTCTATTTGGCCTGAATCCAGCTTGTTCTTCACCAAGCTTTTCTTCCACAATTCTTCTCAACCGTTTCTCAAGTATACTTGCATAGATCTTGCCAGGAACACTCAGTAGGGAAATACCTCTGTAATTCTCACATTCAGTTTTATTTCCCTTTTTATATATGGGTACTACGAGAGCTCTACTCCAATCATTGGGAATTCGTCCCTCTGTCCAGGCTTTCTGAACTATGCAGTGCAGCCACTGTAAGACTCTTATACCACCATACTTCAGCATTTCTGGTCGAATATCATCTACTCCTGCTGCCTTTCCACATTTCAAGCCTTTGATGGCTTTTTCTACTTCAAGTATGGATATGTATTCCTGACTGCATGCTTGGTCAGTGTTTTTTATCACTGTGCTGTCATCACTGCTTGTTTCATTTAGCAGTTTTTCAAAGTAATTACTCCATACTTCAAGGATATCTTTTTTCTCCTATTTTCATTTCACCTTTATCATCTCTAATTCCTTTTACAGCACTCTTTCCTCCATTCCTAAGCTTCTTCAACAACCTCCAGAATATTTTGCCACCTTCTTGATATTTATTTTCTATATTCTTGCCAAAGTCCTCCCATGACTTTTGTTTAGCTAGTTTTACACACTGTTTAGCTTTCTTACATTTGTCTCTGTATTCTGTAAGAGTAAAAGCTGACTTATTTGCCAGGAACTTTTGATATGCTTTCTTCTTTTCCTTCACTGCCTCTTTAACTTCCTGTGTCCACCAGGGAGTTCTGATTTTTTTTATCTTTGCACACAACCTCACCACATGCCTCTCTGGCAGAATCAATCAATGTTTCCTTCAGAGTTTGCCACTGAATCTCCAAGGTTTGATTCCTGTTCTCAAACTCTTTCATTTTCTTTTCAATAATCTTTCTGTATTTTAGTCTACAGTTCACATCTGAGAGCTGCTCAACTTTTATTCGCTTTAAAACTTTCTTACATGTTATTCTTTTCAATATGAAATTCAATTTTATCCTGCTCAAGACTAAATAGTGATCACTTCCAATTTCAAATCCTCTGTACACTCTGGTGTCCTGCACCAGGGAGAAAACATCTCTATCAACAATAACATAGTCAATGAGACTTTTCTTATTCCTAGCCTCTTCTCTCCATGTGAATTTGTGCACATTTTTATGTTGGAACATGGTGTTAGTAATAACCAGTCCATGTCCTGAGCAGAAATCCAACAGATATTTGCCATTATTATTAGCTTTGCTCTTTTCTCCAAATTTTCCCAAAATATTTTTGTATGTCTCACAATCATTTCCTACTCTACTATTTAGATCCCCAACAAGGACCAACTTTTCCTTTTTCATTGTGTCAGTTGCTTTTTCTAAAGCCTCAAAAAATTCCTCCACTTCTACCTTAGTAGAACCTTCTGTGGGACCATAGGCACAAATAAGTCTCATTGTCCAGTTCCCCATTCTCATATTTGCCCACATTACTCTACTTGAGACTGACTGCCATTCAAGAAGATTAGCCTCGTATTTTGTGTTGAATACTATGGCTACTCCTTCTTTTCCTTGATTGTTATTGCCTGAATATAACATTTTGTATTTATTGCTCAGAAAGATCTCACCAGTTTTGGTCTTTTTTGTTTCAGTCACCCCTATTATGTCGATCTGGTACTTATCTAATTCCTCAGCTAGCTCCATTTCTTTGCCATTCAGGCTTCTTACGTTGATAGTACCGATCTTTAACTCTGGTGATGTTGAGTTGGGGTTTGTTTTCAGATTTGTTCCAGTAGCTGACTTTTCGCTGTTCGCCCTGGTTCCCTGGCGAAAACAACGGGGGCCTTGTTTAACCGGGCGACGCCCTAGCCGGCATGAAATTTTGTCATGTTGTACCATCATTTTTTATTTTGGTTTAACCAATAAGAATACAATTTGGTCGGCTAAATCCCAAATTGCCAGCCCATCCTCGTTCGTTCAGTATCAAAGTAGATACCCAACAGGGTGCACCACGAGAAGATGAGGATTGGACATTAGGTCAGAAGCCCTGGTTGGTTCTCCGCATTCCTTTAAAGGCTATGTGGAGGTCTCCTCTCAGTTATACAGCTTTGACCCTTAAGCACCCCATTAATATCTATACCAAAGAAAAGTAATGCAGTGAATTGCAAGAATTTTAGAACAATAAACTTCATTTCCCATACATCAAAAATACTTATGAGAATCTTAACACGAAGAATTGCATCTAAGGTGGAAGAATTTCTTTGAGAAGATCAGTTTGGTTTCAGGAAGAGTAGGGGACAAGAGATGCGATTGGACTCTTAAGAATAGTAAGCAAAAGAAGTCTGGAAGTGAATAAAGAAGTTAATATCTGTTATATAGATTTTGAAAAAGTTTTTGACTTTGTAAAATGAGATAAGATGGTGGAAGTAATGGAAAAGATTGGAAAGACAGAAGGCTAATTATTTCACTATATATGGGACAAAACATGGTGAGAGACATATATGGTACAACAGAACCAAGTATCATTGGACAAAGAGTAAGACAAGGCTGTTCTTTGTCACCAATTTTGTTCAACATGTATTCCGAAGCAATGTTAAAAGGAGCATTGGAGAATTCAGAAGAAGGAATAAAGATTGGAGGTAGACAGACATTTGCAATAAGATACGCAGATGCCTTGTCATCTGCGTATCTTGCATATCAAACACTGAAACAGGACTACAACATTTGTTGAACAGATTACTGGAATCCTGTATCAATTATGGAATGAAAATTAACATCAGAAAAACAAAGGTGATGAAAATAGTAAGGAAAGAGGCAAATATGGATATCAGAATAAATGGGGGAAAATTGAATCAAGTAAAGACATTTAAATATCTAGGAAGTGTTATTAACAGTGATGGAAGATGTAAAAGTGACATAAAAGCAAGAATAGCAATGGGAAGAAATGCCTTTAATAAAAAATGTAATCTATTCAGAAGTAAAATGAATAGAAACCTAAAGAAAAGACTAATAAAATGTTATGTGTGGAGTGTTGCCCTCTATGCATCTGAAACTTGGACATTGAAGGAAGAAGAAATTAATATTTTGGAAAGCTTTGAGTTGTGGATTTGGAGAAGGATGGAAAAAATCAAATGGACAGATAAAACAACTGAAGTGGTCTTAAAAAGAGTAGAAGAAGAAAGAAGTCTGTTAAGGAGGATAAAAAGAAGCAAGGGAAACTGGATCGGACATATTTTGAGAGGGAATAGAATCATCAGAGATGCCATCGAAGGAAAAATAGACGGAAAAAGACCCAGAGTAAGAGTAAGGAAAACAATACTAGATGACATGCTCAATGGAGACAGGTACACAACCTTGAAAGAGAAGGCTCAGAACAGAAGAGAGTGGAAGGAAAGTTTCTGCTACTAAAAGAAGAACCTGCTCATGCAGAATACTAAAGAAGACATGTAATTGAACTTTTTAATATTCATTTTTTTTTTTAAATGAAAATATTTTGTATAGAGGTCTGATATTTTAACACATTGCTTTTAACTCTTAGGGATCTTATAATAGATGCTATGAATCATTTCATACAAGGAAAGAGACATCTTCTTGTTCAAGATTACTCCTCTGCTGTTGGTAGTTTACAGGAGGCTTGTAAGTTCTTCTCTGAAAAATATGGTGATACTGCTAATGAATGTGGTGATGCTTATTTCCATTATGGTAAAGCACTATTAGAATTGGCTAGAGAAGAGACAGGAGTATTAGGTGAAGCAATTCAAGGTAAATGTGACTTTTTTTTACCCTTCCCTTCCTTTCAGGCTGTTAGTTATAATATAATTGAAATCTGTTGTAATTTGACACAGTTTAAATGTAAATTGATACCAAAATCCAAATCTTAAAATCAGAAGACATATCATAAGAAGACCTTACTGTCTACAGATCACAGTAGATATCATACTTCACCTTAAAAACATTCAGCATTGGTGCGTTCAACATCCACTTAAGCAACACATTCTACTCATTCATCGCCATTCAAAAAAAAAAAAAGAAAACTTTTCAACCCAATTTTTTATGCAGCAGTCATTGCTTTTCTTTCCTGACAAAATTAGTTCCACCATTCTCAGGGTTCATCCTTTTCTTCTACACTATCCTCTGTCATACTAATCCTGACCTCTCATCTTTAATGAATTTTTCATTAAAGAAGTGGCTGTGATGCAATCACTCTGTCATACTTGGTTTTCTTGACTACCTGTATTTACTCTTTCACTGAATAAGTTTTCAACACCTAATACTAAATCTATTCAAGTATACTTCCTGCAACTGGAAATCCCATCTACCATCAAAAACTACATACACACACACACGTGTGTGTGTGTGTGTGTGTGTGTGTGTGCGCGCGCGCGCGTGTAGCTACAGCAAGAAGACTTAAATCACTGGATGTAGCCAGTGTTCTTACCCAAGCTAAACCACCAAAAAGCAACTCATCTAAAGAAGAATTCAAAGCCCTTCAGGAAATAAAAAGACAACAGTAAAATAATCATTACTAAAGCAGATAAGGGAAATGCTAATGTAGTTCTGAACAAAACTGACTACACGGGTAAGTTTACCTCTTTACTGTTAGATCGGTCTACCTACCTCTCTATAGAATATGATCCCATCAGCTCCCAAATCAGAACACTCCATATGCTCCTTAAGAAGGTTACTTCTTGGCCTGTGGATGTGACTAACAAATTAATACCTTTTTAACTGTGGAAGCCCCCCCCCCCCCCCCCCGAATATATGGACTACCAAAAATACATAAACATAATGTGCCATTACATCCCATTGTGGATGGCATTGATTCCCCCACATATAAATTAGCCAAACATTTAGCCAAAGTGCTCACACAGTATACCAGCAACACATCTTCACACACAAAAAATCCAGCCCACTTTAAAGCCAGTATAGAAAACCTCTCACTCCAACACACTGACATAATGGTCAGTTTTGATGTCTCCTCCTTATTCATCAATGTCTCACTGAAAGATATCTTGGACCTCATCCAAGCCAAATTTCTTCCCAATATTTCAGCCCTATTTCAGTTCACCACAAACTCGGGCTATTTCGTTTGGCAAGGAAAATTCTACAAACAGATAGAGGGGACAGCCATGGGTTCTCCACCCCTGGCTGGCCAACTTCTTTATGGAGACCTTTTTGAAGAGAAAGCCTTAAACTCGGCTCCACATAAACCTGTTGTTTGGCTATGCTATGTAGATGATGGCCACATGGCTTGGATACACTCCACAACTTCTTAACACACTTAAACAATTAACACCCTAGGATCCAGTTTACCTTGGAAAAGGAAAACATTAACAATCTCCCTTTTCTAGATACGCTGATTATACGCCAATCTGATGGATCCCTGGCTTTCTCTGTTAACAGAAAACCCACACATACAGGTAGATACATTCACCAGCAATCACCCCCTCCTCCCAACAATATGGGATTATAAAAACTCTTTCTATAACAGGACAAAATTAAACTGTTCAGATAACAGTGCCCTAACTGCTGAACTTAAAACACCTTCATAGCCAATGGCTACAACCCCCAAGAAATATTAAAACCGATTGACCACAACCCCCCCCCCCCCTTCATAACAGAGATTACTCTAAATCTGTCACCATTCCTTATATCTGGGGTACTTCTGAAAAATAACAAAAATCCTAAAAAAAAAATGACCTGACAACTTGTTATAAACCATATAAAAAATTGGCATCTCTTATCTGCTTCCACACTAGCCACTTCCCCTAGACCTACCTGGAGTATACCAGGTCCCTTGTAGTTTCAAACTGTCCTACTATGGCTAAACAGGCAGGACAGCTAATATCGGGATATCTGAAAATAAGGACTATATCTGGTTCCACCAATACAGCAACTCAGGACTTGCTGACCATGCTTTGGATACCTGCTACAAAATACACTGGAAAAAAGCCATTTTACTATAACGCAGCAAGTATGAATATGAGAGATTATTCCTGGAATCAACCTCAGCTCTAAAAAAAATTCCCCAAACCTCAACAAATTTGGATGCATGAAACTGCCACAAATATGGGAAGCTTGCATTCTAAGAACGTCAGTCCAACAGCCAAGACAACCCAATTTAGCCCACTAGGGGACACTAGAACCGACTTTAGTTGTTTTCTTCAGCCATATTTGTTTAGTGTTGGTGCCTGCATGCACATATCATTATTTTGTTATTCCCTGAAGATGGTAATGTAACATTACCAAATTATAGGAAGTGTTAATTAAAGTTTTTAATTAATATTCCAGTATATGTTGTCTTTCCTTAAAATCTGTCAGTTAAATATTGTTATAAATGTTCAAAAAAAAAAAAAACTCAGTGTTATGTTGATAAAGAAAATTAATACATTGTGTAATTCTTTACATGTAATTATAAAGAAATATGCTTTCCTTTAATGTGTATTAAATATATACGCCACAGTACAGCTCAT
Organism: Typopeltis vanoorti; assembly: GCF_054136105.1. NCBI lineage: Eukaryota > Metazoa > Arthropoda > Arachnida > Uropygi > Thelyphonidae > Typopeltis > Typopeltis vanoorti. The sequence continues at coordinate 135,713,300 of NC_143551.1, read as the reverse complement.
CACAACTCAGGTTGTGTTTTCTTTTGTTTGTTGTTGTTATTATTAAGGGAGACCTGTAGGGGAGTCTTGGACTCATTGAGGAAGGCCACATACTGTCCACCCAAGCTGTCATACCTGTTCTTGAATTCATTGACACTACTGTATAGGTGAAAAATCTAGCCCTCACCCCCTTCTTGACACATTCATTCTACTTCAAAGGATGTCTTCGAGTCCTTTCCCCACCTTCCATAAAATGAAAAATTCCATCTGTTGATATAACCCTTTCTTAGAAGTTTGTAAGTCTCAACTTATCACCCTCTCTTTCTCTTGTTTTGCAAGTGTCCACAGTCTACAAATTCTCAGTGTCTTCATAATCAGTATTCCACAATCCTAATACTCTCCTCTGCACTCCCTCTCTGCTATCAGAATCACACAGAAACCAGGAGATCAGACCTGTGCACTGTAGTCCAATTGAGGCCTTTAAAAGAGGCAAAATAACATCCTTATTTTTACAGGTCAAAGTTTGTTTCAGCATTGCAATTACCATCTGAGTTGTATTTGCAAATTTTGTTATATGGCCCTTGAACTTCAACTTCTTATCAACTAAAACTCCAAGATCCCTATCCTGATCCTACCAATATAGCAAGACATTGGATATCTTATCACACCAAAGGGCATGACTTCACATTTAATAACATTGAGCTGAAAAACCATTTTCACATGCTTACAATTCCAGCCTATTCAAACCATTCTGTTGTAAGTACTGCATATCAGCTGCACTCCTGATTACTTTACCTATATTTGCATTATCAGCAAATAGCTATATGTTGCATGTGAAATTCTTCCCAATGTTATTAATGTATAGATTGAATAACAGAGTTAGGATGGTGAGTCTGTTGCCACGGTATGACAGAGAGGAGTTTAGGGGGGGGGGGGGCATAATCGCAAATGACTTTATGCAGAGGTTATGCAGACGGTGTAGTGTGGAATGAGTTTTGATGGGCGAAAGGATTTATACAAGATGGATGGCCAGCATTTGAATGGATTTTGTGTGTGGAGACTGGAAAGAGTGTTGCTGAATGAAGTGAAAATGGATGTGCAGAACCAGGGAAACTAGAACTACCAAGGAGGGGGGGGGAGTGGATATGTGGACATCAGTATAAGAATGTATATAATGTACCTGAGCCAGTACTAAGATCAAGTAATCGGAATGGGATAGTAAGAATAATGCATCAAGATAGGGGTGGGACAAAGGGACTTCTGCATTTCATGTATACTAATGCCAGGAGTATTAGGAACAAAAAGGAAGAATTTTTGGCCTTGGTTGGCTCTTCCTGGCCACAGGTTATTGGCGTTAGTGAAACATGGCCGATGGAAAATGATATAGTTAGTGGGATAGAATGTGTAAGTTATAGTGTGTTTAGGAGGGACAGAGAGAATAAAATGGGGGGAGGAGTGTTATTGATGATAGCTGATGAACTGCAGCCAAGGAGAATTGAAGTAGTATTGCAGGGTAGTGAAAAGAGCTCATTTGAGGCTATTTGGGGTGAGATTGAGACTGGCAGAACAAAATATAGAGTTGGGTGCTGCTATAGACCAGGTGATGGAATAGATGATGGGGATAGTATGCATAAACAAATCGATGAAATGAGTGGAAGGAGGGTAATTATTATGGGGGATTTCAACTATGGTAACATTGATTGGAAGGAGGAGAGGATACATGTGAGGAAGGAATTGGATTTTATTCAATTATTTCGTGGATAACTATCTGAGACAGCATGTAATTGAAAATACTAGAGGTTTGAGATTGCTTGACCTGCTAATCGCATCTAAGAATTTGACTAATGAATATGACCTTGTTGCCACCTATTGGTGAGAGTGATCATAAGGTCTTGACCTTGGAGATGGCTAAAGATGTGGAATTTCCGATTAAGACAGGGTATATGTGGAATTACTGTGCTGGCAAGTATGACAAGCTTAGGAGATTGCTTGGTTCAGTAAAACTGCAAGGACTGGATGTCGATAGAGCATGGGAAGTGGTCAAGGAGCATTTACAGGAGGTTATGGCTGATTGTATACCTAGGGTCCGAATAGTAAAACAAGTAGGGGTTAAATGGATGAATAACACCATTAAGCTTGAGCTGCAAAAAAAGAAACAACTGTGGAGGGAATTTAAAGAGAAAGGTGACCTGCAGGCACACGAACGGTATAAAGTGCAGGCCAGAAGGGTAACAAGTGTGTGGTAAGAAAAGCAAAAGCGGATTATGAAAGGAAACTAGCTATGCAAACTAAAGAGAATCCTAAACAGTTCTTTCAATATGCTGCAAGCAAAAAAAAAAAAACCGTACACAGCAGAATGATTTTAAGGAATGCCGATGTAAGGAGGTCTCTGAATCAGTCGATATAGCGGAATTACTGAGTGAGCACTTTGCAAGAGTATATCATCCAGGTGGTGACATTGAAAGAATGAAGGAACCATTAGTTTATACGGGAATTGTGATGAATGAAGTGGAGGTGAATAGTCTATTACAGAACTTTAATGTGAATATATCTGTGGGATTGGATGGTATACTGGCACGGGTCTTACGTGAAGTGGCTAAAGAATTATCAGTGCCCTTGACCATGTTGTTTAATCTGAGTCTCGGGTCTGGTTTAGTCCCAAAGGTGTAGAAAGAGGGGAAAATAGTTCCACTGCATGAAGGAGGAACCAAGACTACTGTTGCAGATTACTGACCAATCAGCATATCAGGAGTCGTTGTCAAGGTCCTGGAGAAAGTAGTCAAGGGAAAAATACAGGAATGGATTGATGAAAATGAGATACTGTACAGGGGGGAAAGCATGGCTTTGTGAAGGGTAGATCATGCCTCAGTAACTTGCTCAAGTTTTATAACACAGTGATGGCTGAACTGGATAAGGGCAATGGGTTTACAGTGATATTGCTGGACCTGGCTATGACCTTTGACAGGATACCACATGGAATTCTAATCCGTTAACATGGGAATGGATATAGGGTTGGTGAGATGGATAGGTGTGTGGTTGATGGAGAGATATCAGAGAGTAGTTTATTCAGGAGTAGAGTCCGAAAGACGGCCTGTGACCAGTCGCTTGCCGCAGGGTTTTCTGTTCTTGGACCACTACTGTTCAATTTGTTCATTAACGATATAGGGAAGGATCTAAGAGGAACAGTTCATTTGTTCACTGATGATGATGCAAAGGTTGGGTTGGGCAATAGTGAATGCAGAAGATGTGAAAATCTTGCAGGATGATTTGGATAGATTGGAGTTCTGGGCTAAGGAGAATGGATCAATTTAATGTGACAAAATGTAAGGTTATGCATTTTGGGGTGAAAAGATTAGCAGCAGTATACCACATTGGTGGAACTGTACTCCCGGAGATTGATGAGGCCAGGGACTTGGGAGTATTGGTGGATAGGGAGATGAAGTTTAGGGGGCACATTGCAAAAGTGGCTAAATCAGCTCATCAAATCACTTGGTTGTTGAAAAATACTTTGATGAGCAGAGACAAGCAAGTTATTGTACCTCTGTACCGAGCCTTGATAAGACCTCATCTCGACTACTGTGCCCAGATTTGGTCACCCAGGTTTCTTCTTGATGGGGAGTAAGTTGAGAGGATCCAGAGGCGAGTGACCAAGATGATAGCAGATCTGTGGAATGAACCTTATGAGACCATGTTGAGGATTTGTGGGTTGCAAAAGTTGGTTGATAGGCGGAGGAGGGGAGATATGATTGAGACATTCAAATTGCTGAAGGGTTTCTATAGGATTAATTCGGAGGATATTTTAGAGATCAGGACTGGTGGTGGGAGAACTAGGTGACATCTGTGGAAACTGGACAAGAGTCTGGTTAGCAAGGGTGTTAGAGCTGGGTTCTTTACTTTTAGAGTGTTAAATGAGCGGAATAAGCTGCCGGAGTCTGTTGTGGGTGCTATGACAGTGAATGAGTTCAAGGCAAGGTTTGGTAGATACTGTGAGAATGTTGAATAGTTGTGTGGACGTGATATTTAGGGCCTCCCTGGAGTCGCCCGTAAAATAATAATAACAGTAGACCAAGGACTGATCTTTGTGGCACATCACTGGTTACCTTAAATCTTGCAAACTCGCTCTCCCCTCCCATATACCACTTTTTGATATATCAGTCAGCCATCTTCTTAACCATGTCAGTATTTTATAATCGAATTCCATGTTTTCCAATTTTTGCAACAGCCTTAACAAAATCCAACAGTATCATGGTGTATCCATTCCCTTTCTGTTTAAACGGTAACCTGTGAGGAAGTTACTCAGGTGTGACCTTCCCTTAAGAATCCCATGCTGTTCATTGCAAAGTATAATTTCTTTGTCAATCCATTTCTATATGCATGCCTTGATTAACTTTTCAAAAGTATTCGCCACTTTTGTGCAGTGGGATTACCATTCTTTCCACTCCTGTGGAATTGTCCTGTTCTGAGATTCAAATTATACAGCCTTGTCATTGGAATAGCAAGTTCAGCTGAACAGCTGAGTTTTTTCATCCAATTCAAGCACAATACCCCATAAATAGGTGCACAATTATAATATAGTAAAGGTGTCGGAAGAACAAGATATGAAGAGGCAGTGGTGAGCTTTATGTTGCATACACCAGGTTAATAGCTTTTAGCAAAATGGTCGCTCATTAGTTGCACATTCCCTTTTGCATCTGTCCTAAGAGCTTCAACCCAACAACCAAGAATACTCCTAGCTCATTATAGCCCACAAATACGACTTATGACATTGTGTAAGTCGTATTTGTGCACATACCAATATGTTCTTTGTTCCCTGATTGCAATTTGACTTTGCTGAAATATTGGAAATGTATTAATAAAAATACATTTTAATTAATAAAGGGTGTCCCAAAATTCACGCAAGATTTAAGTTTAGCGCCATTTGTGCGGTAAAGTGTTGCCAACGAGAAAAAAAAAGACAGCGTGACAGCTGACAGTTCAGGGTTATTAAAAATGGAGCACTACACGAAAGAACAATGCATTTTCATTGTTGAGCAATATTTTAAAAATAATGAAGGTTTGGCAGCTACAGTTTGCAATTTTCATACAAAATATGGTCGGAATAGTGATTTAACTTCAACTGTGAAAAGATTAATTAAAAAATTCAAGGAAACTGGATCAATTAGTGATCTTAGACACTGGTCGTCCTTCAACAAGTCGTTCAACAGAAAACATCGAAGTGGTTCGTGAGAGTCCAGGAACATCGATTCGGCACCGTGGTCTTGAATTGGACATTTCGAGAAGCTCTCTACAGCGTATTCTCACGAAAGATTTGCATCTTTATGCTTACAAAGTTCAATTGACTCAAGAACTGAAGCCTACTGACCACACACACACACACACACACACACACACAGCGAAGAGAGTTCATTGAATGGATTATGGAACAACAACAAGTGGATGCTTATTTTTTGAACAAAATCATCTTCAGCGATGAGGCTCATTTTCTTCTTGATGGCTTCATTAATCGACAAAATTGTTGCATTTGGGGTTCAGAAAATCCATGAGTGATTGTTGAGAAACAAATGCATCTACAACGTGTCACTGTTTGGTGCAGATTTTGGGCTGGAGGTATCATCGGTCCATTCTTTTTGAAAATGCGGCTGGTAAGGCAATAACAGTTAATGGTGCTCGCTATCGTGACATGATAATCCATTTTTTTGTGCCTAAATTGCAAGATATGGATGTGGACGACATGTGGTTTCAACAAGACGGTGCCACATGCCACACAGCCCGAGAAACAATTCAATTACTGCATAAGTCATTTCCTGGTCGTATAATTTCCCTTTTTCGTGATCAGAATTGGCTGCCCAGATCATGTGACTTAACGCCGTTGGACTTTTTTCTTTGGGGTTTTTTGAAGTCTAAAGTTTATGCCAACAAGCCCACAATCATCCACGCCTTGAAGGAGGAAATTGAGCGCTGTATCAATGAAATTCAGCCATATTTATGCAAAACGGTCTTGGAAAATTTCGACAAAAGAGTGCGTATGTGCCAGCAAAGCCGTGGAGGCCATTTACCCGATATGCTATTCCATGCATAACCCTATACTGTATACTTTATGAATCAATAAGAAATTACAATTTTTAATTAAAAATCTGTGTTTTCTATCAAAATTACTTCTTGCGTGAATTTTGGGACACCCTGTATAATGTACCTTGTAATTTCTTTAAATAGTATCTGAATGGCTTCTATAATTGTGTATTGCATTAATACTAGGTTTATATTTCTTTAATCTGGTATATATATTAAATAAGTAAGATAAATCCCAACACAGTCTACTGGACTGATTCATTAGCTGTAAACATTAATTCTTTGTATATGTGGCTATCACTAAATACAAATATTATTAAAACTGCCCTGAAGACATGCCATTAAGAATTTTCCCACTACTGTAAGAAAGACCACACTTCAAACCAAGGTAACTTTCAACTGCATTTTGCTGATTTATGCCAACCACTTTATAACAATGACATGACAAAGTAATTGTAATGCTGTAGGAGTTGTAATATAGAGTGCTGTAACTGCACAATCATGATATACATCTACACAAGAGAACTTCTTTCATCTGTATTTCATAATTTTCATCTGTGTTAGTAGTAAGCATACTCGTTAATTACAAAAGGTAAAAAAAAACAGGTATCAGTTTTTTTTTCCTCTCTCTCTCTCTCTCTCTCTCTCTCTACAAAAGGTTTAACTCTGGTTCCAGAGACCAAATCTTGAACTTTACCAAGCCACTTTAGGTCTCCGTTAAGCAGGAAACAAATTTATCTACCATCTAATACGTACCGTATTTTTTGATAGATAACGCACATGCTATCTATACAAAAAAGTCTAAATTCGTTAAAAATGAATATGCGTGATATACATTAGAAAGGTATGAGAGGTAAATCAAATGTAATAACAAAACTAAGGTAGAAGTATTACTTAATATTTATTGAACATTACACTATGCAAATCCGAAAAATTCTTCATCAGATTCAATATTGAAAGAATCAGTTGGGTTAAAAATTTTGTTTGGTATTTCTTCAATTTCATAATCATTGTCACTGGACACTTATCCATATTCCCAAAGTGATGAGCATCAACCCCACGCAAGTTTTTTTTTCAGAAACAAACGAAATTTAGCTAAGTTCCCTTCCCAGTCGTATGGCAAATTTTGTCTAATACTAGTGGAGGAGCGCACACTTAAATTCATAAATCCAAAAACCCAAGATGGGTAGTTCTTGAAATCCTTTATATTATCTATTATGATTACAGCTATTTTGCCTGCTTCAGTTTTATATTATCGTTATTTTATATTATTTTATTTTATACTTTATATTATCGTTTTGTGCAATTCTTTTAGATTCCTGCAACACACAGACAGTAGATCTTCTCATACCTTTTAGATCTTTCACTAACAACCCAATCAAACAGTTTTTTTCTATGGTTGGCCACATGCACCTTCTAAACCTCATAGCATGTTTCCTCGTATATAAACATTTCAGGACTGTTTCAGCCTTTCTCCAACACTGAACAATCTACCAGCATCATGATTTCCTTTTCCCTTTGCTACTTCTACCACTTCTAGCTTGAACTGTCCTGTGTGTAGTATTTTCTCCGAGAAGTGCTTCGTTCTTCCATAGGTAATTCAGATCTAATAACAAAATATAAACAAATAATGATTTACTTTATGAAATATTTTAAAACAGGATATACGGAATAATCGACCACTGCTACTAGTAATGCATGTGCTTTTAAAGAATTCCTCCTTCCTCGGGCTGTACTTCCTAACTCTACTGCTAGTTGGCGCATGCGCATTATCTATACATCAAAAGGAGTGATGAAAATGTTGGGGGTGCGCATTATCTATCAAAAAATACGATATTAAATAATCAATATTACATATGAAGTAGGAGGAAAAGATAAGTAAACTTCTGTTACAGCCAACCTTATGAAATGTGCACGTACACACACAGAACAGAAATAGACAGAGCAAAAGATATAAGTTGGGGAAAGAGGAATATTTTACAATAGTATTTTCTCCGAGAAGTGCTTCGTTCTTCCATAGGTAATTCAGATCTAATAACAAAATATAAACAAATAATGATTTACTTTATGAAATATTTTAAAACAGGATATACGGAATAATCGACCACTGCTACTAGTAATGCATGTGCTTTTAAAGAATTCCTCCTTCCTCGGGCTGTACTTCCTAACTCTACTGCTAGTTGGCGCATGCGCATTATCTATACATCAAAAGGAGTGATGAAAATGTTGGGGGTGCGCATTATCTATCAAAAAATACGATATTAAATAATCAATATTACATATGAAGTAGGAGGAAAAGATAAGTAAACTTCTGTTACAGCCAACCTTATGAAATGTGCACGTACACACACAGAACAGAAATAGACAGAGCAAAAGATATAAGTTGGGGAAAGAGGAATATTTTACAATAGATCACAAAGTTCAGATTATATTATTATTATTATCATCCTCAGATAAGCTTATTAAAAAGCTTCGAGGATGCAAGCAGAGACATTACATCTCAACCGAGAGCAACAGAAAAAAAAAAAAAAATTATTTATTACATTATAGTGCTGTAGTTACAGCGCTTAAATACATGAAAAGCAAAAATTGTAAAATATATATAACTTATTGTTATCCTACAAATGCTGTTAAAAAATGTAATCTTATCCAATTGCAAACTATAAATTACCATCTCTAATAACTATTATTAACACATTATACAAAAAACGGAAAAATTTGTATAAAACTCACTGTAAAAAAAAAATGGAATTTTTAAATTTTGTAACTTCTAGAATTTTATAATGTAATTATTAATTGTATGCAAGATATAATAAAGTGTTTATAAAAAAAAAAAAAAAAGAATCCAGACTCATGAAATGTAATCCTATTCTACATTAGTACTGAGGGTGTATTAAGGATATTAGATGATCCTTTAGAGATAAACATGGAGTTTTTTTTTCTGAGTTTCTAGTGAACACTGTACCAGTGAGCAACATGGTGGTTTCGTATCACTGAATTTCATCTCCCACCTAAAGATATTCACAAACATCCATGTCCTACTGGAATTCAAATACTTGTCCTGTTGGCTGGAATACTTATAATTATCAAAAAATTTCTGACTAAAGCTTTGTAGAATGCCATATTAAAAAAAAAAAAAATCACTGTATCAAACTTTCTGCTGTAACAAACTATTGGTTATTTACTTCACTGAATATTACAACTTTTATTCAAAAGAACTAGTTAAGAGAAGGTAAAGAGAGTGAGAATCTTTCCTCAAACTGACTATAATTAATAGTGTCTCACTATAACCTGATTGGTATAGTAAAAGTTGGCGTTAGAAAAAAGACTACTATTAATACCTTACTTGATAGTTTAAGTTTATAAATGCACTTTAAAGCTGTTTTGCTGTATATAATAAAATAAAAAAATTTGCTTTTGCAGGTACAGAAGACGAAGATGAAGATGATGATTCAGAAGAAGAAAATGAAGAAAATCCAGAAAGTGGAACAGGTTAACTTGAGTATAATTTTGAAAGTGCTTTAAATTTGCATATTTCAGGTGTAATTTTGTTTTCTGTTATATATTATACAGACATTCATGTTTGATTTGTTGCAGTTTAATTCACAACACAAAGAACATAAGATGTATTTAATTATTTAGTTGCTAATATTTCATTGACTTATACCCATCTTCAGAACACAATTTAGTTAATTAGTTAATGGGAACAGTTTAAAATTGTGGACAGCAGAGCAATGTTAAGTCTTAGACATCCTTAATTGGTTGAAGGTTTATTTTTCACTTGGCTAAACTATAATAAATTTAGTTTACTCCTTTATCCAAGTGTGAGCAAACAAAGTTTGCACCTGAAAATATCTTCAGGACTGGGGTAAGGTAGTACAACACGATGCGACTCGTAGCAAAGGTGGACCAAGCTAACATCACTCCTATCTCGGTATCTCCCATAATGCAAAACACATCTCCTTACAGATATGTATAATGTTATGCATTAAGGGAAGGGCCACTACCCAGACTAGTTTCGACCTTTATTGAGGTCTCTTCAGTGGGAGTCAGGACTAGAGGTGGAGATACCAGGCAGAAGCAATGGCGAGGTCATCTTTACCGAGAAAGATGTTAAGTTTATTTTTCACTTGGTTAGACTATAATAAATTTAGTTTAATCCTTTATCCAAGTGTGAGCAAACAAGGTTTGCGCCTGAAAGTATCTTCAGGCAACTCCTATAGGTATAGACGACCTCGCTATTGCTTCTGCCTGGTATCTCCAACTCTGGGCCTGGCTCCCACTGAAGAGACCTCAATAAAGGTCGAAACTAGTCTGGGTAGTGGCCTTCCCTTAATGCATAACATTATACATATCTGCAAGGAGATGTGTTTTGCATTATGGGAGATACTGAGATAGGAGTGATGTTAGCTTGGTCCACCTTTGCTACAAGTCGCTCAGTGTTGTACTACCTTACCCCAGTCCTGAAGATATTTTCAGGCGCAAACTTTGTTTGCTCACACTTGGATAAAGGATTAAACTAAATTTATTATATCCTTAATTGGTGCCATCTGTTGTTGGATAAAGAGAAGCTTTACAAATATTAGATCTTAAATTGACTGTCTCCCAGATTTTCTCTCTTCCCCAATCCTGTGTGAAGCAATGTCAAAAGCATGGTCTGCCATACCTGACTTGCCATAATGATACTGAATGGATTTCGTTTGTCCAAGGTGGATGGCAACACATTTTTTGTCTGTCTATAATAAGCTATGGGACACTTCATATACTGCTAGATGTGATAAAGGGTAGTTCATTCTTAGGTGAACAGATAAGGGATGCTTGTTTGATATATGTTGTGAATGTGAAGCTTACATTTATTAAGCACTCTAGATACCTTTCAGATGTGCCTTGGATGTAGTGAACATTGTGACCAAATACAAACCTCCCAAAAACAGTATTCCACATAAATTACATCTTTAAAAAAGCTGTACACCATGAATCACAAAGAATATAATAAAGCTTCTGCAAGATCATTCTATATAAAAAATTATAGTTTAAAATATCAGTAATAAAAGGAATAAAGTTCTTAAATTACTGAAGAAAGTCACATCTGAGATCAAAGAAATTGTTAACAAGCTCAAGCCTTTTCATGTAAGGAAACCTAGAATGTGGAGCACCAAAAATTTACACCATGATTTTCTCTTCCCCCTTCACACACCCAGTTGTTGATAGAATAGGCATTCGTGCATAGATACTTCCTAAACAGTTTGCAAAATCCTTTCTTTGGGAGGGGGGGTATTGTTCACTTTATAAATATATTAAAAACCTGTTCTAAAAACGTTCAGACATAATGATTGATAATATATCCAACTATCAACCTATTGTTGTTATTGATTGGTGGTGAAGATTTTGTAAAAGTTGGTTAGAGCTTGCATACAGGAAGTTTCCTGGAGGGTCAAAGGATTTTGCAAACTGTTTAGGAAGTATGTATGCAGGAATACCTATTCTATCAACAGCTGGGTGTGTGAAAGGGGAAGAGAAAAATCATGGTTGTAAATGGGGTGTTAGAGAACCTATACTTTGCAATGAATAGTGTGGGCTTACTAAGGGAAGGTCATGTCTGAGCAACTTGCTCACATTCTATAAAAATTTACTGCAGAGTTAGATAAGAGGAATGGATACGCCATGATACTGTTGGATAGGCCAGCGTGGTTGGCCGAGTGGTTAGCGTATCCGCTCTCCAGCCAAAAGGCTGCAGGTTCGAATCCCGCCTTGGGCATGGGTGTCTGTGAAAGTACTAGTGGTGGTAGTCGGCGATAAATGGCGTTGGTGGTAGATGATGAAGGTTGGTGGAGTAGTGAGACGAAGAGTTGTAGAGTAGATACCCTCCCTCGATGAGTCTTTGGACTCCCTGGAGGTGTGATGTAATAATAATAATAATAACATTTTGCTGAGGCTTTTTACAGAACAAAGCTTGGAAGGCTGTTGCCTAAATTGGAGAATATGGGGATTGGATTATAAAATATTGACATGGATAAGAGGATGGCTGACTGACAGATATCAAAAAGTGGCATATGGGGGATGTGAGTTTCCAAGATTTAAAGTAACCAGTGGTGTGGCACAAGGATCAGTCCTTGGTCCATTGTATATTCAATTTATACATTAATAACATTGGGATAGATTTGAAATATGACATTCAGCTATTTGCTGATGATGAAAATATGGGCAAGGTAATCAGGAGTGTGGCTGATTTGCAGTACTTGCAGAATGATTTGAATAGACAAGAATTGTGAAAATGGCTGTCAGTTTAATGTTCATGCACTTTGGTGTGACGAAATATTTGATGTCATATATTGGTGGGATTTTACTAGAATAAACTGATCAGGCTATAAATCTTGGAGTTTAAGTAGATACAAAGTTGAAGTACAAAGGTCATATAGCAAAGATTGCAAATACAATGCAGAGGATAATTGCAATGCTGAAATGAACTTTGACATGTAAAATCAAGGGAGTCATTTTGTCTCTTTACAAGGCCTTGATATGACCTCACTTGGACTATTGTGTGCAGGTCTAGTCTCCTGGTTTCTATTGCAATTCTGATTCAGCGAAGGGTGCAAAGAGAGTGTTAAAATGATATCAGGATTGCGGAATACTTATTATTATGAAGGCAGACACTAATGTACCACTGAGAGACGTTTCATTTGATAAAATCTTTTCCCTAGACATATTAGAATTATTCAAATTTAAGGTTATTACATGCAAGGTTTTTTCACATGGAAAGGAAAATATATGCAAACAACACAAAGGTCATATAGCAAAGATTGCAAATACAACTCAGAGGATAATTGCAATGCTGAAATGAACTTTGACATTTAAATCAAGGGAGTCATTTTGCAAATAGGACAGCAATGACCCCCTCTCCATCCAAGTCAGTTTCTGTATAAAACACTTAGAGAACTGAGCACTCAACACAGCTGCCCTCAAGCCAGTAGTTTAGCCATATATCCAGCTGCATTAGATGCATTTTTAGTGCATTTAACAGCCAACATCCAGAAGTTCACTTCCCAATAGAAAAAGAGATACGCTGCTTGGTAAGAAGTCAACAGACACCATATTGTGAGGAAGAAACAGCCATGGTGCTCAATTTAATAAGATGTAGAACCTTTTTTCACTGCAATAACTACATTAATCCTATAGTGCATACTATTCACAAGTATATGATAGTGATAAATGGGAATTTTTGAGCATTCTCCCTCTAGGCATGTAATGAGGTCCTGGACTGTTGTGTGGCAGATGTCCCTTGACCTCACTCGATGCTCCAGTTCATATCATATATATTGAATTGAGATCAGAGTTCTGTGGAGGCAGTCAGGTATGGTGATGTTCATGTCCACAAACCACACAATTACAGCAGTAGCCTTATGATACATTGCATTGTCTTGCTAAAAGAGACAGTCAGTTATGTAGAAAATGTCACAAAATAGGAAACATTACATTGTCCAGAATGTTCAGATACCACTTCACCATAAACAGAAGTCCAAGACCAAACCAGGAAAAACAGGACCATACCATCACACCACTGCCTCTGAATTTCATAGTTGGGGTTATGCACTCTGGTAAGAGACGTTCACCTAGCATTTGCCACATCCACACTCGTCCATCTGCTTGGTCAAGGGGTGTACTGTGATTTGTCACTCCATAACACAACTTTCCAAGCTTCCACATTCCACTGTATGCTCTTTGCACCACTGAAGACAACGCTGCATGTTGGTTCGGATAATATGGGCTTGCATATTGCAGTTCACAACGGTTCTGAATGTTTTTGTGCAGGTTCATGTTCTAGTCAATACCTGAAGTCCGCATTCAACATGTTGGCTGACAAATGGTGGTTTTACATGTCATCTTTTGTAACACCCTATGATCATGTTCTGTGAGTGTGGTGGGTTGACCACTGAAGTAGAACTTTGCAATTAACTCTCAGTTCTTCTATCTCAGTATGGTATCACTGATTGTTGACCTGTGATGGTCCGATTTGTTGATAGATAGACCTGCAACCTAGCATCCTATCACAACACCTCTTTCAAACACCATCAGTTCCCTTCTTGCAGCCATTTCACCTGAACGTGGCTGCACTGACTTGGGAGCATCATATTCTTCCAATTTATTCTGTCTACAAACACATGACCCATTACATGGCACAATGTACCTTGCCCATGGGGGGTGTCCGTTGACTTCTCTCCAAGCAGAGACTGGTAAGAGACGTTCACCTAGCATCTGCCACATCCACACTCGTCCATCTGCTTGGTCAAGGGGTGTACTGTGATTTGTCACTCCATAACACAACTTTCCAAGCTTCCACATTCCACTGTATGCTCTTTGCACCACTGAAGACAACGCTGCATGTTGGTTCGGATAATATGGGCTTGCATATTGCAGTTCACAACGGTTCTGAATGTTTTTGTGCAGGTTCATGTTCTAGTCAATACCTGAAGTCCGCATTCAACATGTTGGCTGACAAATGGTGGTTTTACATGTCATCTTTTGTAACACCCTATGATCATGTTCTGTGAGTGTGGTGGGTTGACCACTGAAGTAGAACTTTGCAATTAACTCTCAGTTCTTCTATCTCAGTATGGTATCACTGATTGTTGACCTGTGATGGTCCGATTTGTTGATAGATAGACCTGCAACCTAGCATCCTATCACAACACCTCTTTCAAACACCATCAGTTCCCTTCTTGCAGCCATTTCACCTGAACGTGGCTGCACTGACTTGGGAGCATCATATTCTTCCAATTTATTCTGTCTACAAACACATGACCCATTACATGGCACAATGTACCTTGCCCGTGGGGGGTGTCCGTTGACTTCTCTCCAAGCAGTGTATATTTATCTGCCTTTCTTAGACATGTTAGTCACCCTCCTTTCAAATGGTTCAGTATCTTTTTCAATTTATAGAAAGCCAACACATAATATCTTTACACAAACAATCTCATTATCATTCAACACAATATTATGGTATCCTAAAGTCACTAACATAGACAGCCAGGACTATCTGTTCTGATGCTGTTGTCATCACTTATCTCAGTTATCTTCACCACACATTTTTAGCCATTGGCTATAATCTCTAAAAAAACTAGATGATAAAATATTAAATGCCCTCCCTTGAATCATCCTCTTTGCTGATGCATAAGACCAAAATCAAAACTGTTACAGTTCCATATATTCAAGGCATATCTGAAAACATACATATAGTGTTTTAACATATATACACTCCATAATCACATTAAAATCTTATATCAAACTAGCAACTTTCATCCATTCCCTCAAGGAGCATATGATGTGCCCTGTATTTGTGACTTGGTTTACTCTGGATAGACAAGAATTTCCAGGAACATCGACCTTTCACATTGTATGAAATACATTCACCACCATCTTTACAGCATTATATGTGTGAGGAACTGGTAGACCACTTGGATGTCCCTTCACACAGAATTAGCTGGAGAGAGGGAAGGGGATGGAAACAGATGTTTAAAAGTCATAAGGTGGAAAGACTATCTTTGGTGTCAGCAGCATGATATCGGTTTGCCAAAAATCTGAGAGACAGTCATTTTAAGATCATATTAATGCAGGTAACCCTCGTATAACTTGGTTTCGGTATAACATGGTCTACAAATTATAGTAACCCTTATCTTTTCATATATTTTTCACCGCACGACTTAAAAATCAAATTTTATCTTCGTTAAATCTGCATCTGTCCGTATTGCGCATACAGTTATAAGTAATGTGCTAAAGGGTATTCCCCTAGTATAAATTCGCTACTTATAACGTCAATTGTTTACCATATAAAATGTTTATTGTTGAAAATTGTCTCAGTTTTCTTCCAGGAAAGCGCATTAAAAATCATAAGAATCATAAAAATTAGAAGACTGGTTGCAAAAATATAGTTTATTATTACAATTGTACATCTTAATTGTTATCCCCTTCAACATACTCTCCTCCTCTATCTATACATCGTTGCATGTGAATTTTCCATTGTTGGAAGCAGTATTGCAAGTCATCAGATGTTATCTGCTTCAGTAGCGCTGCCATTTTCTCCTTTACCTCATCCACTGACTGAAATTGGGTGCCCTTCAATGGGGATTTCAGCTTTGGAAAAAGGTAAAAGTCGCTTGGAAATAAGTCCAGTGAGTAAGGTGGATGGTCCGACACTGGGATCTTATTATCAGCCAGATACTGCTTTAAAGACAGTGAGCTGGAGCATTGTCCTGGTGGAGAATCCATGCGTTGTTCTTCCACAGATCGGGTCTTTTCTTCCTCACTAACATCTGCTATCATCCAAATGCTTAATCAGCGATTGTTGCGGACAATTTCATTAATTTTTGCAACGTTTTGTTCAGTTGCTGCCACGAAGGGCGACCCGGTCGTTCGTCATCTTCAACGTTTTCTTGACCTTCAGGAAAGCGTTTGTGCCATTCAAACATTTGCGCACGTGACATTTCATTATCATCGTACACTTCCTGCAACAGTTTCGAACATTTACTTGGCAATTTCTTCAATTTCACAAGGAATTTGAGATTAATGTGTTGCTCCAGTTTAACATTAGACATTATTCCAAAGCGACTTCGCACGTGTTTCTTTTATAACTGCCTGCAGACTAACTACGAGCAATAGCGAACAATGCTTATTTCAACTGCTTCTAGAACCTTCAAGGTCATTCATGGTGCAATTTCATCTCGCTGCTACAAGTACACGATTTGTAGCGCACATTGTCTCGTTATTTAATAGCCACACCTCGTATGTTAATCTCAAGCTGAGCACTTTATTTTCTGATGAGTTACATACAATATGTAATGCTTTTTTGTATGTAAAAAATTTATTTTTATAGTAATGGCCACTTAGAGTGCTTTTGCGATATGATTGAAAACGAAATTAGTGAATTAATTGATGGGGGAATAAATTTAAATTAGAAGAACTGTTACGATTAATAGATGACGTCGAATCAAATGGCGGGAAAGTTCTGCTGAAGATTTTGCTTGTGATGAATCCGTTAAAGAATTCAGTTTAAAGAAATTAGAAGAAGGATTGTACTTGGCAAGAAGGAAGTTATTTTATGGATAATGATCCCTCAATGGAGTGCTCTGGAAAATTCGCGAGACAACTGGATATTTGTTTAGCTCCATATTATGAACTTAATAAAAAAATTGCAGCATAGTGGTAAGCAAGGTCTTATTACTGACTTCTTGATAACTAAGCCAGCTGAAGTATGCAATGAGAATTATACAAATGATGTCCAAGAGATTTCAAGTGATGACGACGTCCGGCCACTTGTAAATAAGAACATCTACGAAATGTTATTTTTGAAGACAGTGCATATTTTAATTGTCATCACAATTTTATTTTGCCTAAAACGTTTATGGGCTATATGCAATAAAGTTTACATACAATTTGTAATTTTTATAATTTTATACTATGTATTTGTTTCATAGTTTGTGTTTTCTTAACTTACATGAATTACCTGAATTGAATAAAAATATATTTTTTTGTTGGATATGCCATTGTTTATATAATTTAAAAAAAAAAAAACAATTTCGGAACATAACTTTATCTATGTAATGTGAGTCTTGCATAACGCGGCATTTCTTTGGAGCCTAACATCCGCATTATATGAGGGTTACCTGTACTTGTAAAAACTTCTCTTTATCCAGCCATCCATTTAGGACTCTAGTTGTAGTATTCCATTACAGTTTTGAACTTCTATCGTTATTAATTGTGTGCTGTTTGCATACAATGACAAGTTTCATAAGTCGGAAAATTATGAAACATCTTCATGAGTATTAGCAAAAGTTGTACAGACTAGAAACAATTATTTACACATATTAGATGCTATCAGAACTTCACAATTTGTACATGTAAATAACCAGAATAAAGACATTAATTACTGTATGTGTGTTAGAACGATGCTAGTTGCTGCTATCATGTTCTGTAGTATCTCATGTATTGTATCGTAGTCCTGTGGCAATTAGATTTTTAATGAAAGCAGCCAAAATTGTTATTGGATTAAGCCTTGATTTTTGTTACATTGTGTGGAGATCTGCAGCATTTTTGTTTGTTGCCAAACTGTTTGATGGCCTGTGGTAGTTGTATGTGATGAAAAACCTGACTTATGCTGGCTTATTTTTTCGATGTAGGAGGTTTTGATAGATGCAAGAATCTGGAGATTCTTAGATTCTTTGGGAACAAAATGAAGAACTTGTCATAGTTTCCCGCTATTTCCAGCCTTGGCAAACTTCTTTGTGGAAAATTTCGAGACATGTTATTAAAACTGTTGGGAAGGATGGTGGTGTGATTATTTATGTAAATACCTACCAGTATCAGTGGGTTTTCTGTAGATAAAAAAGGATAATGAGCCATTAGGAAGTCTTATCACTGGTGTATCTAAAAAGGGGAGACTGTTACTTTCTTTTTTCTATGATAAAATTTATTTTAGGATGTTGACTCTTAAGATGTGCCAAAAATGTATATAATGTGTCTGAATCATGACGTTCAACAACAAATACATCATCAACATAGTGCATCAAAACTGATGGTTTTTGTATGGCTGTGTTGAGGACTTGGGTTTTCAAAATGCTTCATATACAAGTTTGCTGGAGGGAGGGAAAGAGGGTAACCCATAGCTAGTCCCATCCAGCTACATGTATGGTGAATCTTAATTCATTATGTCAGTTGGGGGGATGGTGGCTTGGTTAAGATCAATGGTCTCTGTCAAAGTACATTAGTGAAAAGTGAGGTGATATCAAAACTGACCATGATGTTAGAATCTGTTTAAAGTGTAAAGAATTTTTAAGATGGAGAGTTGCCTGTAAAGTAGGAAAGTATTTAGATAAATGTTTAGCCAGTTTTTAGGTTGGGGCTGTCTATGGTGTCTACTATTGGATGAAAGGGGTATTGGGTTTGTGAATTTTATAGACCCCATGTATCTCGACTGGTTAGATGTGATAAGGTTTAAATTTTTTGGTAATTTTTTAGACCAGGATATAACTTTTTTTAAAAAATAATTTGTACACTTTTTTCCTTTTGGGATTTTGTAGGATCTCAGTCTATGATCTTATAAATGGAGGAGTCTTTAAGACATTGATTCATAATGACAATGCCATTGCCCTTATTGACATTAGTTACAATAATTTGTTTCTGCTTATATAGTTTTCTATGTTCTGATATTTCTTTTGGTCCAACCCTTTGAAGAATTGGGAGGTTTGGACTAACTGCATCCAACCAAATTAGCCATGGTTGGTGCAAGTTCATAGATACCACATTCTACTCTGGTCATAATTTTTTAAAATCGGTACTTTTTTTTTTTTGAGTGTGATTCCAAAATTATACTCATGATTAAATTCATTGACTGTCCTCTGAGAGTGTTTGCAATAATAAATTTATGACTTTGACAAGCTAAGCACTCTCCTAATCTCAGTAAGTATGGTTACATTATTACCCAAGATCTGGGAGACTATCGTTTTAAGATCTAATAGCCGGTCTTCTGAATTAGCTTTGTAGTTATCTGATCCATAGAGAATGTCATGTAAGGACGTTAGGTGGTATTTACAATTTGAATTGTTTCTACAAGTACTTGGTTTAGTGCTGTATCCTGTCAAAGTTATCATTGTGCTCTGATGGTGCTAGGGTAGAATACCAGCAAAATATTAGTTTAATAAATGTATTTTGTCCTGTTGGTATTAGTTATACCATTAAGCTTTAGGGTATGAACTACATCAAGAATGTTACGGACAGTTTCAAATCTGTGAATACAACATTAAAGTGGCTTTTTTACCATTGCATAAAATCTCCAGATTCTTACATCCACCAAAACCTTAATCCCATGAAAAAACTAGGTGTTTATGAGACTCATTGCTCTTGTGGTATCTGCTATATGTGGGCCAAATGAGGAGGTTGGGAGAGATCTGCATGTCTGAACACATAGAGATGTCAAAAGAAGACAATATAAGTCAGGTTTGGCATCCCATACAGCTACCACAAGCCATCGTGTAGTTTGGCAATAGACAAAAATGCTTTATATTGATCATAATTGTTTTACAAGAAAATTCAAGGTAGCTTTTGAAATGCTCCTGGTCCCCCACACAATCTAACTGCTACAGAACATGACAGAAGCAACTAGCATTGTTCCAACACATGTAAAGTAATTAATATAACATTTTTATTCTGGTTATTTATATATATGTACGAATTGTAAAGTTCTGATAACATCTAACGTGTAATTGTTTCTAGTCTCTTTTCTGTACAACTTTACTAATACCCCTGATGATGTAAGTCTGATGACTTACGAAATTTGTAATAGGATATGTTTTATTAACCTCATTATATTCCTGCCTGGGTAGCCAAGTGGTTAGCGTATCTGCTCTCCAGCCAAAAGGCTGTGGGTTCGATCCTGCTGTGAGCATGGATGTTTGTGATTGTCTGTGAAAATACTAGTGGTTGTGATGGGCAGTAGATGGTGTTGATGTAGATCAGCGCTTCCCGAACTGTGGACCGTGGCCCCCTGGTTTTGTTGAGTGGGGCCGTGAAATAATGAAAACAAATGTAAAATGTTTTAGACTAAGTAGATTTTTTTATCTTAAAAGAAAGATATATTTAATTTTTATTATTTACTATTTCTTTTTTGTCATTTTTTATATTTTAATGGAAAAAAATCGCACATCAGTGCAGGTTCACAAATTTTGCTTCCTGCATATTTCAGTGCTTAATGAATATTAGTAAATATATGCATATGCATATAAGTTTAATTCAAAGCAGAAATCTAAAAATTGCTGTTTCAAATATTTCACCTGATATTGACTTTTTGCATAGCAGTATTGAAACACATCTATCACATTAAATTGTTATTAAACTTCTTTTATGTTTTTAATTCTTTCTTTATTACTAATCGTTTTACGTTTCATGTGCTTGTAGTCCACAAAGTACAATAACAATATGCCATGTCAAATGTGTATGTAAGATGCTAAAAATGTAATATTTACATTTGATTTTTGCAATATTCACTGTGTATGTTTTGTATTGAATATAAATGCAATAAATATTATAATAATATATGTCTATATTATGATTTTTTTTTCGAGGGGGGGCCTCGAAATGTAGATGATGTGGTTCAGTGTAGTTGTGGATTTGAGTGGTGGAGACAGTTGTAGAGAAGGTACCCTCCCTCGATGAATCTTTGGACTCCTTGGAGGTGTCACGTTTATTATTTATCTTAAAACATATGGTCTAAATACCAGAAGCTATCTACAGAACTTCTAAACCAAAAAAAAACTTATGCATTCAAATATCTTATTTATTCTCTTTGTGTGTGAATTAACCTGCAAAAAAGTCGCCCACTAAACTATTTTTACATATCTCATAAAAGTCGACCTTTCTTGCTGAGTTAAGTTCCTATGTAATTCTTATGTTCAATTTTCCATGCGTATGTGTAAATATGACTTTTATTTTTTTAAGCATAAATTGTGTTATTTGTATGTGCATGCCTTGGTGCGAGTGCAGGTATCTTTAATGCTTTTAGACAATTGCATGATTAGCTTCAAATTTAATATTTGTAATTTGTATTGTAATTGTGTGGTTTGGTGTGTGCTTTTAAATTATTTTCATTGCCATAGATGGATTTCTTTTACATATTCATTTATTGTACTTTTTTAGCATTTATCCAGCTTGCTTGGTTGCTTGGTTTTTTAAATAGGCTTTTTTTTTTTCTTTTGCATGCATTTGTGTTTATGCAGGCAAAAAGCAGGATGAAATAGTGGATATAGATAATGAGAGAAAATCCCCTCAACAAAAAAAGGACAAAAACCAGACAAGTAGGGGTAAGGTTTTGCTAATGTGATAATGAAAGTTCTTTTGAAGATAGAAGGTTTTATTATTGTTATTATTACAAGAGACCTACAGGGAGTCAGGGACTCATCGAGGGAGGTTACATATCACTTACACCATATCATAACTTTTCTTGAATTCATTCACAATCTTCAGAGGCATTAGATTCCAGTCAGTCACTGCTCTATGAGAGAAAAATCTAGTCTCATGCTTTTTTGACTGCATTCATTCTCAACATCCATGGAATCACTCCTGTCCTCTCCTCATGCTCCATAAAATGAAAAATTCCATCTACTGATATCCTGTATCCTTTCAGAAATTTATAGGTCTCTATCACTTCTCTTTCTCCTGCCTACTAGCATCTGTAGTCCACAAATTCTTAGCATCTCCTAGTAATCTACATTCCATAGTCCTGATAATAACACTCTCCTTTGCACTGTCTCCACTATATTCCCATCACCTCAGTAACCCAGGACCAGATCTGTGTAAAGTAGTAGAGATGACATTGTCAAAATCTTAAACAGGCAAAATGACTTCCTTATTCTTACATATGTACTAAAACTGCAAGATCCCTAGCCTAGTCAGCTTTGTCTAACATAATCCTGCTAATATAATAAGCATTTGGATATCCCATTCATATTCATAACCTTACATTTACTGACATTGAACCAACAGCTACTTTCATGTCACACAAATTGTAACTTTTTCAAATCATTCTTCAGCTGCATGTCAGTTAGCTTCCTGATTATCCTGCCTATCTTTCCATCATCAGCAAATAGCTGTTATATGTTAAACCATTCCCAATATCATTAATTTAAAGATTGAATAACAGTGAACCGTGGACCGATTCCTTCCTTGGTCACTTTAAATCTTGTAGATTTGCATCCCCAAAAGATGCTACTTTTTGATATGTCACTAAGCCATCCTCTTATCCAAATCTTCACCACTGTCCAGAGATACTGAATGATTGATAGTTAGTCTTTCCACTTCTGTGGAATCTGCCCTGTGAGGAGACTCATATTATACAGTCAAGACAAGGATCAGCCAGTTCAGCTGAATACACTTTTAGCAATCATGCTGGTATCCCATCAGTGCTGAATTCATATTAAGCGTGTGCAACAGATCTGGTACCTCCTCCCCATACACTTGAGTTACTTTTGGCAGTGCAGAGATAGCATTGAGTTCATTGTTGCATGCACTATGTTGATATCTTTAAAAAAATAGGCACTTATCAGTTGAATCATTTCTTCTACATCTGCCAACCACGTACCATCCCTATTGACGATAGTTATTCTTTCACATTCATTCTTTCTTTTCCTTTCAGCATAATGATTGAATTCTCGTGAATTGTCTTTAGCTTGTAGAGCCAGTTTTGCTTCATAGTCACATTTAACTTTCTTTACAATAATTGTAATCCTTCTAGCCTGTGCCTTATAATTTCCATAGCTGACATCCTCCTTAAAAATATGGTGGTACTCCTTCCACATCATCTTTTTCTTAAAAATATCTTATTAAGAATTTTACTCCTTTACTGTTTATTCTTCGAACTCTAGGAACATGTTTTGATATTGCATCAAAATACTTCCCTTGCCAATATTCTTCCCATCTAGTAACCAAGACCATAGGATTGAACCTAGTATTCTCTTCAGTTGATCATAATTTACTGCTTTTGAAGTTCATGATACAACCATTTCTAAATGGGATATCCACACTGTCATCAGTTAGAGGCAGAACAATCGTGTATTTTACTGAATTGCCCTCTGACACTAATCAAGTCTGACATTCTTTCACCTGGAGTTTCTTCTGTCACATACTGCTTAACCCTCTGACTGTTAGGTTCAGTTTCAGGTACTTTACCCAAAGTTTTTTATAATTTCAAGACTATGGTATAAAAAGTTTATTTATAATTTTTATACAAAAACTGTCGATGTCTATGTATTCTTTTTTACTAAAAAAAAAGAATACTTAGCTAATAAATGATTTTTATATGTGCAACAATAACTATGATAACCGAAATACAATGACATTTCTTCAGAAGTATGGTAGATTTTGAAGCATGGTGAAGCATGCAACCTTAGCTGGCACTCAGGACACCACGTGCATTTCTTTGCAGGCCTTCTTTCCTAAAGAAGGCTTTCGTATCTTGTGCATCAAATGACATATTCTTCTTGGCTCGGTTTTCTTTGCAGCATGGGTGTATATATTCTGGAAAGTGCCTTCCTGTCGGTCTGATTGGGTTCTTCCTTTAGCTGGTCTTCCCCTTTCAGATATTATATAAAATAAGTCTTTCATCATTACACATATCTTGTTCTGGTGTATAAACTTCTTTTTGAGAGTCAAACAAAAAAAAATAAATAAAAAGCCTATTTTTTTTTAACTTTGGATTGAGATAATCAGAATCCTTGTGAAAAGTGTAAAATTTTCATTATGAAGGAATATCTACATTCTAACATCACTTCTGAAAAAAAATGGTGTCTCGATCATCCTTTTTTTTAAGACCAGTGCCATTTTATTTCTGAACTACTCCTTGAAGCACTAATAACGCTAAAAACATCTTCATTTCACTGCTATCTGTCTTTCCAATGAAAACCTTTTGAGGGTTTGTTGTGCTGTTTGTTCTTTGTTTCCTCAACTAAAATGCTCATTATATTTTCATCAAAATATAATTCAAGCAATTCCAATGAGCAGTTGCTTATGGGGATATCTTGAGAAATACCAGATGTTTCTGTAAAAGAAAAGTGAAGACGACATACTAAACATATCAATTCAGCCAGCATATGGCACCATCTCCTAGTTTGAGACAAACCACAACTGTCTTCATCACTATCAGAACTCTCAATGAGACATCAACATTGCTGCCATCACTTACATCCATAAAGAATTCTTCATCTGATTCACTATCAGCATCTCTTGAAAATAACGAGGCACACATCTTGCACTTCTGCAAATCTGATGTCGAAGCGTTTTTTTTTTTTTAACACCTTGTCCATCTTTCAACATACTTTCGTTTCTAGCAAAGTAAACAATTTTCTTTTTTCAGAGGGAACACTCACCTTCTATTTATAAGCAAGAAAACTAAATCAGAACCACTTCGCAGTTATAATGATTATAAAATGAAAAGAAATGATGCCAAGGAGTGCATTCAGCATTTGTAATGGTCAAAGGTGAAGTTGTCATACAACAGATCAATAAATTCAGCTTAGTTCTTTTCATAATATTTCACCTCTACCCATTCATTGTTCAGATAAAGTCACCCATGATAATCAATTATTTAGTACTCATTAGATTAAGAGTCAAAGCTGTATAACTGAGAGGAGACCTCCACATATACCCTTTAAAGGAATGCAGAGAACCGACCAGGACTTCTGACCTAATGTCCAATCCTCGCCTTCACCCTGTTGGGTATCTACTTGGATACTGAACGAATGAGGATGGGCTGGCAATTTGGGGTTTAACCAATAAATTGTATTCTTATTGGCTTAAACCAATATACAAAATGATGGGAAAACATGACAAAATTTCATGCTGGCAGGGGCGTCGCCCAGTTACACAAGGCAGCTGTTGTTTTCGCCAGGGGAACCAGGGCGAACAGCGAAAAGTCAGCTACTGGAACAAATCTGAAAGCACACCCCAACACAACATCACCAGAGTTAAAGATCGGTACTATCAACCTAAAGAAGTCTGAATGGCAAAGAAATGGAGCTAGCTGAGGAATTAGATAAGTACTAGATCGACATAATAGGGGTGACTGAAACAAAAAAGACAAAAACTGGTGAGATCTTTCTGAGCAATGAATACAAAATTTTATTTTCAGGAAATGACAATCAAGAAAAAGGAGTAACCATAGTATTCAACACAAAATACGAAGCTAATCTTGAATGCAGGCAGTCTCAAGTAGAGTGATGTGGGCAAATATCAGAATGGGGAACTGGACAATAAGACTTATTTGTGCCTATGATCCCACAGAAGGTTCTACTAAGGTAGAAGTGGAGGAATGTTTTGAGGCTCTAGAGAAAGCTACTGACACAATGAAAAGGAAAAGTTGATCCTTGTTGGGGATCTGAATAGCAGAGTAGGAAATGATTGTCAGACATACAAAAATATTTTGGGAAAATTTGGAGAAAAGAGCAAAGCTAATAATAATGGCAAATACCTGTTGGATTTCTGCTCAGGACATGGACTGGTTATTACTAACACCATGTTCCAACATAAAAATGTACACAAATTCACATGGAGAGAAGAAGCAAGGAATAAGAAAAGTCTCATTGACTATGTTATTGTTGATAGTGATGTTTTCTCCCTGGTGCAGGACACCAGAGTGTACAGAGGATTTGAAATTGGAAGTGATCACTACTTAGTTTTGAGCAGGATAAAATTGAATTTCATATTGAAAAGAATTACATGTAAGAAAGTTTTAAAGCAAATAAAAGTTGAGCAGCTCTCAGATGTGAACTGTAGACTAAAATACACAAAGATTATTGAAGAAAAAATGAAAGAGTTTGAGAACAGGAACCAAACCTTGGAGATTCAGTGGCAAGCCTTGAAGAAAACCCTGATTGATTCAGCGAGAGAGCCATGTGGTGAGATAATCTGCAAGGATAGAAAAATTAGAACTCCATGGTGGACACGGGAAGTTAAAGAGGCAGTGAAGGAAAAGAAGAAAGCATATCAAAAGTTCCTGGCAAATAAATCAGCTTGTGCTCTTAGAGAATACAGAGACAAATGGAAGAAAGCAAAACACTGTAAAACTAGCTAAACAAAAGTCATGGGAGGACTTTGGCAAGAACGTAGAAAATAAATATCAAGATGGTGGTAAGATATTCTGGAGGTTGTTGAAGAAGCTTAGGAATGGAGGAAAGAGTGCTGTAAAAGGAGTTAGAGATGATAAAGGTGACATGAAAATGGGAGGAAGAGATATCCTTGAAGTATGGAGTAATTACTTTGAAAAATTGCTAAATTAAACAAGCAGTGATAGCACAGTGGTAAAAAATACTCAACAGGCATACAGTCAGGAATACATATCCATACTTGAAGTAGAAAAAGCCATCAAAGGCTTGAAATGTGGAAAGGCAGCTGGAGTAGATGATATTCAACTAGAAATGCTGAAGTATGGTGGCTGCACTGCATAGTTCAGAAAGCCTGGACAGGGGGACGAATTCCCGATGATTGGAGTTGAGCTATAATAGTACCCATATGTAAAAAGGGAAATAAAACAATGTAAGAATTACAGAGGTATTTCCCTACTGAGTGTTCCTGGCAAGATCTATGCGAGTATACTTGAGAAACGGTTGAGAAGAACTGTGGAAGAAAAGCTTGACGAAGAACAAGCTGGATTCAGGTCAAATAGAGGCTGTCAGGATCAGATCTTCACTTCACGACAGATAGTTGAGAAAGCATGGGAGTATAACAAAGATCTGTATTTAAATTTTGTCGATCTGGAAAAGGCATGTGACAAGGTGCCAAGAGAGAAGCTATTCAATACGCTACAGTTATATGGTGTCAGTGGGGCATTATACCAAGCAATATTTGAGTTGTAAGTCAGCAGTTAGAATTGAAGGAAGTACAGGAAGATGGTTTAATGTTAAATCTGGTGTAAGACAAGGATGTGCATTATCCCTTCTGTTATTCATTATCTGTATGGATCATATTATGAAGGAAAGTGATATTAAACATGATAAATTTGAGATGTTAATGTAAACTGTTTGCTTTATGTGAACGATGTTATACTTCTGAATAATCCAGTACAAGTTTGCAAGATTCCCTGACTAAATTGAATAACTGTTGTAATAGATATGGTATGAAGGTCAGCAATAAGAAGACAAAGTCAATGAAAATAGGTAGAATTGTTGAAAATGTCAACTGTGTTGTGAACAGGGAACCTGTGGAACAAGTAAAACATTTCAGCTACTTAGTCATGATTTTTATTGAAGATGGTAAATTAAATATGGAAATAGACAACAGAATCAACAAAGCTGGTATGGTAGGAAGTCAATTGAATAAATTCATATGGAATAAGGGAGAAATTAGTCGGCACACTAAATTACTGTATACAAGACAGTGCGCAAATCAGTTTTAACTTATGGATCTGAGAGCTGGGTCAGAAGTAAAACACTTGACCAAAGACTAGAGACTGCAGATATGAGAGTCCTGAGAAAGATTAGAGGCATGAACAGATGGCATCAATGGCAATATCATATTAAAAATGAGGATATTAGGAAAGAGGTTGACATTGTCAGCATCCAGGATGCATTAGCCGAGCTAATCTCAGGTGATATGGTCACTTAAACAAAATGGGCGAGGAAAGATTAGCAAATCAAGTGTTCTCTGCCAGGCTGGCAGGAAAATGACCCAGAGGAAGACCAAGATATAGGTGGATTGATACAGTATACAAAGTGCCTTAGACGATAGGATCTTGACAAGTAATAGACTGATTTGGAGGAAAATCGTACATAGGAAGTTAGTAATGGTGTAAATTTTTCATGTAGTACTATCATATCCTGTACAACCCTTGAGGCTATTTATTAGGAATTTGATGATGATGATAGATTTATTACTCGAATTTTGTTATTAGCAGGTGGTTTGCTATGTCTGTAGCGACACTCCACCATGTATTTGATCTGCTAGACTCCACCTCATATTAAAAGCTTCAAACTCACTGCAACATGGAAAACTGTTACTAATATTGCAGTCATGGCTATCTCCTCCCTAACTGAACTCAGTTATTCTGATATTACCATCATCCACATCCTTGCCTATCCTTCTTCAAAATAGAAGAAGGATAGGCAAGGACCTTTTGCACTCAGTACCATTTAGAATATATGCCTCTTGAGAGACAGGTCTTATTAATGCCAATAATCTGAGGCCACAACATATTCACTAATTCTTTATAGTCCTGGCATTTGTATACAGGCATAATAAGTTTCCTCTGCTTTGTTTTATACTCCCCTCTATAGTCTGCATGACTCAGTTGGACAAATTTCAGATTCCTTTCTATTTCTGCAGAATATGTACTCATACTTAATAAGTTCGAACCAGATGAACGCAATCATATTTTATCAAAATCAACTGTCATTGTCAATTGTGTTTGTGTCATTGCTATAATTTCATGACTTAGCTCTTACATGCAGATTCTCACCATTCCTCCCATCATAATATAGTTTCCCCTGGCAATTCTCTGTATTAGGTCTCATACCAGTAAGTAATTTCTCGGGACTCCATATACATTCAAGCATCAGTGAACCATCTTACATATATCCTTTCTACCTCAAACTCAAGCCACAGTGTTGGTGCTCATTCTTGGCTAGCAGGAAAATTGAAAATTAAAAGGATATGAAAAGAGAAACATTATTAGCTGATTTTTACTTTATAGTGTTTTTGGAAAAACAACCAATTCAGTATATAACAGACAGTTATTAAGCATATTTTTTTTCTTTCAGTATATAAAAAATAAGTAAAATAAATATAATAACTTTTTAATAAAAATTTTATATGGTAAACATAAGTTTTGTATAACAAATATCTTTCATTACATCAATTATTCAGTAGATGTAGTGAAAAATGCAATTTCTTTACAGAACTAAGCTTATTTGAATAATACGTAAAGATGTAAAAAATTATTGAATATTATTAAAAATTTCTAAATGTACATATTCATAAGTCACACATCACTGTTAATAAAGATGCTGGTATGCTGTACTGCTGCATACTGTCCAAAAAAAAAAAAAAATCTGCTTCCAAGAACTCCCAACTCTTCTTTCTACATAGCCTAACATTTTATTTTAAAACATTCTAATATTTTAAGCAGCTAATGTTATTTTTTATATGTTAGCATTTCTGCTTTATGTGTGAAATTTAGTTTCATAATAGTAAAGGAATAAAAATAATTTTTTTTTGCATAATTGAGACTTAACCACTGCTGAAATTTGAACTTGTGAAATTCTGTTTAATTTGTCATATCATTCATGGATATCAACTATTTTAACGCACACGCGTGTGTGTAATCTGACGTTGTCACAAAAGGTTATGCAAGACCTAATATGTTATGCTAGTCTTGCATAACCTTTTGCACTGATATCAGTATATTTTTTAACAGTTGAGGGGAGATGACAATGAGTGAAGCAGTTCCATTCTGATCATGTGTTATACATTTAATGACTTCAAATTATAGCTACTTCTGATTTAGTAGAGATTTATTTGAAGGTGATAAAACTTGGTTTGTTTTTCTTTTTCCTTTCATGGTGAAGAGAGAGCTGAATGCATTTTTGTGGAAAGAGAAATTAGCCAAAGCACTAAACTAGCATTATACAAAACAGTGTTCAAACCAGTTTTAACTTATAAATCTGAAATTTGGGTTAGAAAAAAAAATACAGTAGTCCCCCCCACTTATCTGCAGGGGACACGTTCCAACACTCTCCGTGGATACCACAGATATTACCAAACCCTATATATATATATATATATATATATATATATATATATAGGGTTTGTATGTATATATATATACACACACTGTTTTTTTCCTATACATACATATCTATGATAAAGTTTAATTTATAAATTAGGCTGAGTAAGATAAGAATGGAATGACTAGAACCGAGATTTAAGTAAAAAAGGTTTTAATAACACTGAAGGTTAAAAGACTATGAACAACATAGAGAGTCTCTATACATAATTAGCATGAAAACGTTGTAGTTGTATTTAAAGCTGTTCTTTCGTTTGTTGCATTGTTGGGAGAGTGCGTGCTTGCAGCATCATGTGAACGCCAGTACATGATTACAGCTGAATGACTATCTGGGAGGTTGTAGCTCAAGTTATTATTTAGATGAACAGGATTGAAGATGATTTCTCTAGATTCCACGATTTTTTTCTCTAGTTTATCATTGCAACGGAAGATGTTAGTAGATTTTTCCCAGCAGACTTTGTGACTTTGGTTTTCATCATTAGGATTAGCTGAGAGGATATGACTTGATAATGCACTGGCTTGCTGTCTCTTGTAAGTAATCTCCCTCATGTGTTCTTCCATATGCAATTCGACAGATTTGTCTGTCTGCCCAAAATAAGGAATATCACAATTACACAATATTTTATATACACCAGGGTATTTGAGTTGATGATGACATGGTTTTGAGTGGCTTATTAAGAAACGGATCTTTGGAAGTCGAGTGAACAAGGTTCTGATATTGTATTTTCATAGAACTTTTGCTAATTTATGTGAAACTATTTATGTAAGGAATAGATATATTGCCTTTGAATCTATTTGTTTCTTCTGAGTGATGTCTAGGAGGATTAAGAAGGAATTTTTCAATGATTCTCTTGGAATATCCATTAACTTCGAAAGAAGTTTTCAGATGGTTTATTTCTGTAAGAAGTTCATTTGGGTCATCCAGAAGAGAACGGGCTTTATGTCCCAAGGTGGAAATTATTCCAAGCTTATGAGGAGAGAAATGATGAGACTGACTATGCAGATATCTGTTGGTATGTGTGAGCTTTCTATATATCGATATTTTGAGTTTACAGCGAGTCAGTTTGACATCAAGAAAAGGCAAGGAATTATCTGTTTCAAGCTCGGCAGTAAACTTAATACTTTGATGTCAGCTATTGAGATGTTCGAGGAAAACCATAAGGGATTCATGTCCATGGCTCCAAATAATGAAGACATCATCTACGTAGCGTTTCCAAACTTTAGGTGTTAAAATAATGGAAGAGATAGCCTTGGTTTCAAAATCCTCTAAGTAAATATTTGTGAGTACAGGGGATAAACGATTACCAATAGCCAGTCCATTTTTGTTTGTATATATTATCTTGAAATTTGAAGTAACTGGACCTGATGCAATGTATAAGCAAGGCTAACATTTTTTTTTGTATAACTTGTCCTTGAGTAATGTTAGGACTTCATCTGTTGGGACATTAGTGAACAAAGAAGTTGTGTCTAAGCTAGCCATGATGTCATCTTCATTAACTGTAATATCCTTGATGTATGTAACAAATTCTGTAGTGTTCTTGATAAACGATGGTGACTTGCCTGAAAAACATTTTAGGTATTTGGCAAGATATTTTGAAGATTGTACATTGGAGAATTGATACCTTCTACGATTAGGCATAATGGGGTGTTCTCTTTATGGATTTTAGGAACACCATATATGCGAGGAATTAATGGATGGAGAGAGCGTAGAGATAAGTGAATTTTGGGATAATTCAGTTGTTGTTTTTAATAAGTTGTTTGTACGATTTCGAAGTTCATGAGTTGGATCTCTCTTTCTCGAGTATTGAGTAGGTATCATTATGTAGTAATTCAAGCATTTTATTCTGGTAATCTTCAGAGATGAAGTCCTAACATTACTCAAGGACAAGTTATCCAAAAAATGTTAGCCTTGCTTACACATTGTATCAGGTCCGGTTACTTCAAATTTCAAGATAATGTATACAAACAAAATCATGGACTGGCTATGGGTAATCCTTTATCCCCTGTACTCGCAAATATTTACTTAGAGGATTTTGAAACCAAGGCTATCTCTTCCTTTATTTTAACACCTAAAGTTTGGAAACGCTATGTAGATGATGTCTTCATTATTTGGAGCCATGGACATGAATGCAGTTAGAAGTGTGTAAAACACAAATATGATCTGAAATATTTGACTTGGCCTGTACTGCAGTTGTGAAGGAGGTGATTTGTATTGGAAGGCAGTAATAACATAAACTGCATCTAGTACTATCATAGTGTCCTGCCTTCTCCTGGAATATGTTGGTGATATTCTGAATATCTGGAAAATTACAGCCTAACATTTACTCAAGTTATTCATGTGATGCTTACTTTCTTAAAATGCAAAAGATTTGTTTATGAAAAGGGTTGTTATGTGCAAAACTTGAGCATCTGTTATATGAAAAAGTGGAATGGATTGCACTGTCATTAGCAAAATGATGGCTAAAATTTGAAGTCATTAATGTATAAATGGAAGATTGTGGGGTAACCCTAGCATTGTTGGGGAAGTCTGAAGGAAACCATCTACCATGTCACACATTAACAAATGACCAGAGAAGAAACTAGTGGTCCATCTGCAGAGTGGAAGGCACACAAGATGGTAGTATGAGAAGTAGGCCTTGTATGGTTACCCTCAACTGCAGAAAGTTGAGAACAACTACATGAGTTTATGTAAACCTTTCCATTACTCACACTTATGTCTGGAAGTGTGTAATGTTGACTATCTGTTGTGGATTGAAAGTTGAATCTATATTGGTGACACAGCCAGATAGTTTGACTGTTAATGCCCTTTGTCATACTTTTCAAATGAGCTGTTGAAGGTATTGAGATAATGGCATGATCGATAACTTTTTTTTTTGTAATGGACAAAATATAGGTTTCCTTCAAAGTTAGGATAGATGCAGGATGAATATGTTTACTTGTCCAGGTCACATGATGGATGTTAATTTTGGAGAACACGTTTTGAGGAGATACTTGGATCCAAAAGAGATTGTTGGTATCGATGCTGTTAGGATTTTTGATGTCTTTGTGTAAAAGACCAGTGTAAACATGGAATGAATTAATCTTGATGTAGTAAGAGTTGATCAGCTTTGGTCATATATGCTGGAATTGGAGAAGAATGTTGCTACAAGGATCAGTTTTATCTTTGAATGATTTGACAGTGGTACTATCTGAATGTGTGTCATGGAAGGACATATATCATACCTAGTGGTCTTGGCTGAGTACTGAAAGGCATGATTGCTGTTTGAGTAGGAGGAAAGATTCCTACATATTTTCCTTACAAAGTCGTACTTAGATTTGTTGATTCTTTTCTAGACTTAGCCTTGTACTGCAATTGTGAACTACAGCATAAAGCTGAAGTTTTGGACTACCTTGGCACATGTGTTCAAAACCTAAAGTTTCAATATGTGGTTGGTAATTTTGAGAGGAATTGGAGATAAAGGCATTCTAGTAAGAATTATTTCAGTTATTTGATCAGAGGAGTATTAGGAACTGTGAGAGCTAAAAATGAATACCCAGACCATTTTAAGGAAAAGAAGAAACTAAAATTCATCCATTATAGTGACGAAGGATAATAGAATTGTAACTGACATTGAAGGGTGGAGTTCTGCAGAAAAGAAAACTTGGAAATTATGGTCTAAGCTTACCATATGGAAAGCTGACATATACAGTATATTTATACTGCTCAAACAATTATGGGATATTTTAGTTTCTGTCGGATAATTATAAATTTCTGCACATAATTGGGTACTTATACATTTCTTACTTATGGATAGGGTATAATTGATGAGATATTGTTTAAATAATCGGTATTTATTACAAATTTAACAAATTATACATTTTAGCATGAAATAATTTTGACAAGAATAGCCAAAAATGCTTTTGTTAATTTTTAATAGAGCGTATGGTCTCCATTAACAGCCAAAACAGCAGTACATCTTGATTGCATGGACTGGATAAGATGATCATAGAGTTCTTGTGGAATATTTTCCGCTCTTCTGTGAGAGCAATTTTTAACTGTTGAAGTGATTGTGATGGCACCAATCGAGGAGAAACACGCCTACCTAAAGCATTTCAGGCATGTTCGATTGGATTACAATCTGGTGAACAGGCAGGCCAGTCCATTCGTTCAATACCTTCTTCCTCAAACCACTCTTGTACCAAATTTGCATGGTGTAGACGAGCACTGTCATCCATAAAAATGAACTCTTGGCCAATTGCAGCAGCATATGGACCAAAATCTCATCGCAATACCTTTTGGACTGTTAAGCAACTGTTTCTGATAAAATAGAGTTCAGTATGGCCACCTATACTCATTCCAACCCATACCATCAAACTACCACTTTAATGTTGCGGTCTTTCATGAGCAAACTGTGGATTATTTCTTGTTCCATTTTCATGCCATGTCGAGTACGTCTGTTATCTGGTTGCAGACTGAACCTGCACTTGTCACTAAAAAGTACTGTCTGTGTCGATACCAGCCTCCCTATTGCTGTGACAAGTTCGCTTTGAAGTTGTGTTAAATGTTTGATTTCTTCTAGCAAGTAATGACAAATACTGATCGTCTCTTGGAGTTGTAGATGATGGGCGACCTTCACCTTTTCTTCGGTGAACATTTCCTGTCTCGAGAAAGCGATTCCAAAGTAGCAAAATTACGCTTTGGGATACACGACATGCCTCAGCGACAACCTACTGCGTTTGTCTAGCTTCTAATCGACCAATATCTCTCCAAGCCATGGATTCTGGGATATCATGTTGCTCTGTCATTTTTAAAAAATTAATTGGTGGTAGTTGACACAAGTTTACAACTGAAGTGAGTGCAACAAGCCACATTTTTTTTATACCCCTCAAATGCTAATACAGCTAAGACACGCTTCGACGCCTTAACATGATTTTGACAGTGTAGAACATGATCTTAACATGATCATGTTCTACACTGTTGTATATTAAGCATATTTTAAAATAAATGTGTTACATTTGTAAATTATTTTTATAACTTTATAATTTACAAGAAAACCAAAATATCCCTAATTGTTTTGAGCAGTATATAAGAACTGGTTGAGAAAAAAAAAATCAAAGTTATTTGTAAATGGTAAAGATTATCAGGTAATCTGGTGAGTTATGGAAAATTTGCATTAATCGTTGCTAATAGCAAAGAACTCTTTATTCTAACTTGATCTGGGAAGCCAGTTCGAGTTTTAGACATCAAAGTTCCTAAGAAGACAAGATTGATAGAAACTGGAAACCCAGCAAGGAAGACAAAAATGACAGCAGAGGTTGCACTGAGCGAGTTGATGTTTGACCAAATAGGGAAAGTTATCTGCTACCTAAAGGCTTATATGATATTTCATGCAGTTATATAAGATGTTTTTGCTTCCACAAAAGCATCTCTCCTAACTGGATCAAAGTTAGCTACCTTCCTAACTGGGTGAAAGTTAAAACATTCTTTTTTATGTGGAGACAGATCATGCTGTGGGAAGGCAGTTGCTTACTTCAGAGAGGCTATATATTCTGCATGAGGGGAAGATTAATGACTCCATTTCCTAAGAAAACTGATGGTAAAAATCTAGAAATGTGGTATAATAAATTAAAGATGCCAAGAAATGTAAGCAAACAAAGTTTGCACATGAGGTATCTTCACGACTGGGCTATTTGTATATAGAGGTTAATGATTTCACATCATTTGCCTTGGTATCTCATAATGCAAAACACTTTTGGATGTGTATAACACTATGCATTATGGGAAGGACCCAGGTGGGTTAACCTTTATTGAGGTCTCATCAGTGGAGCTAGACCCAGAAAAGATACCAACTTTGATGTAATGAAAAAATATATATATATATTACCTTATTATTAAATTACTCCAGATCTATGGATATATATGACTTCTGCATTACTTCAAAGTTGGTATCTCTTCTGGGTCTAGCTCCCACTGATGAGACCTGAAGGGGCCCCTTCCCATAATACATAGCATTATACACGTTCAAAAGGGTGTATTTTGCATTATGGGATGCTAAATCTATTGATGTGAAGTCATGAAGATACTTCGTGTGCAAACTTTGTTTGCTTACACTTGGATAAAGGATTAACCAAGAATATAATTTCTTGGTTATATAATTTATAGCCTAACCAACACCTAGAAATGTAGTGTTTGTAAAGAGGAATAACATAAGTTGGAGTGTTAGTGTGTGCATTTGGGTTGAGGTAAGATTAGTGATGCTTGGAAATATTTCACTTTGCTTCACTGCAAGAACTGTACAGAGGGATACATTGATTCAAAGGGTAAAAAAGAAATACTGTGGGGGAGCGATGATAACATATTTAAACAGAAGAATTCTAGATGAAGTAATTTAAGCTGTAAGAGAGCATGGACCTGAGGATATTAGCAATATGTACTGCCACTTTTAAAACCAGTACTAAAATTATGACTAAAGGAATTTTCTAATATGCAATAGGGAAGAATAATTCTAAAAATCTGTATTCAATGAATAAGAGTTAAATCTGTTAGTCAGATATCAAGTTGTATTTTTTTTTTTTTTTTTTTTTTTTTTTACAAAAAAAAAACAAGATCAGGATGAAATATTGCTGTTACTAGAATATGCAAAGTGATAGCACTTATCCTTTTTATCAGTTGTTAAATTATAATAGAGAAGAAAATATTCTCGTTTAAATCCTTTACCCAAGTGTAAGTAAACTGTTTGCACATTAAGTATCTTCACAACTAGGCTACTTGCATATAGAGACTGTTGATGTGATATCAATTTCATTAGTATTCAATAATGCAAGGCACACTTACTTTCAGACTCTCTATTGCTGTCCATCATGGGAAGGGTTGCTAACCAGACCAGGTTTGACTTTTATTGAGATCTCATCAGTGGAAGCTAATTCAGGAAGATATTGGTGTTAAATCAATGCAAAAGTCATAATTTCCATATACAAGTAATAAAATGATATATCATAATATTATTAAAACTCTCCAAATCAGAAATATTTGTAGGTAGAGAGCTTTTTTCACTTTTCGAAGCGAATTATAACAGACAAGAAATTATATTGCTTTAATCTTTTATCCAGCTGTAAGCAAAGTTTGCTAATAAAGCATTTTCATAGCTATACAGTTTGTATCCAGATGATCTTGACATCAATCTCTATATCTGTGGGATACTAAAGGAATCGCATCAATTCCTTTAGTATCCCATAATGCACAGTATAGTTCCTTTCAGACATGCATATTGCTATGCATTTAGAGGCCTGCAACATTCCAATCCAGAGTATTTTAATAATATGGGGATACAGCATTTTTTCTATTTGTATATGGAAAATGTGACTTTACATTGATTTAACCTATCTTTCTTGGTCTATCTCCTGCTGATAAGGCTGCAATAAATGCCAAAACTGGTCTGATAGAGACTTTTTCCAGAAGTTTACAATATGCACATCTAAAAAGAGGTGTGCTGTTTATTAAGGAATACCAAAGCAATTGATGGGAAGTCAATAGTCTATATATATAAGTCGCCTGGTCGAGAAGATACTCCATGCACAAACTTTACTTGTGCTTGGGTAAAGGCTTAAAACAAGAATATAATTGTTTATTATAATTTGCTTTTTATGAGTTCTATTTTTAAATTTCTTATAAAGTATAGGTTACCATAAAGATAGTTCACATATGTTAATTTTACATGGGAGTTCTATCAAAAAAACTTAAGTTGGCATGTCATACATGACAACTTTGCAACACTTGAGAAAGATAACCTGAATCTTTCTCAATGTGAATGTGTTTAATATCTATAAAACTAATTGGATCCAGGGTCTTCTAAATAAAACTACACTTTTAAGATCTCATTCTATTATATTTTTGTTTTGCATATAATTATTAGTCCACTATACTGAGTATCTTATTTTTTGCAACGAACTTTTACAAAAACAAGGTTCATTATAAAACTTCTTCTTTTTTTTTCTCCTTAACTGTCACGGGACTATGTAGTATTTCCTCATTTAGTGTGTGTGTGTGTGTGTATGTATGTGTATATATATATATATATATATATATATTTTTTTTTTTTATTTTTTTATTTTTTTTTTTTCCTTCTATTCATTTACATAACACTCAATGTAAATATTATCTTACCTCTGGTAATCTTAATCAGGGAAGTACAAACGCAAATTCTTTATTAATGAAAACAGTTTCCTGTAAAGTTCATAAATAGTGTATTGGGAAAGCAGAGTTCTTGTGCATTTGCACCACCTTATAGTTTAAATCTTTCATTGTGTTTTCAAGAAAATAATTCACTTTGTCACCCTTGAGCCTGAACAAAAGGAACCTTCCATTTTTGCTTTTTTTTTTCAAACTTTTTGTAGAATATCTATTAATTGTCTCCTTCTGTTAGTGTTCATTTCATTATATAAATCTATCAGTCATAGGGTTCACTTCTGTCTTACAGGAAC
Organism: Typopeltis vanoorti; assembly: GCF_054136105.1. Taxonomy (NCBI): domain Eukaryota; kingdom Metazoa; phylum Arthropoda; class Arachnida; order Uropygi; family Thelyphonidae; genus Typopeltis; species Typopeltis vanoorti. The sequence continues at coordinate 135,674,479 of NC_143551.1, read as the reverse complement.
TTCCACAACAAATCAAATAATCTGTTCTTAAAAAAAAAAAAAAAATTTTTTTTTAACCTTGGTACCACTGTTCTTTCCGTTCAGCTGACAGGAATCCCATGAATCACCGTGATGTACATGTGAACATCTTCAACCAAGTGGCAACCAAGAAATTTACAGTTACTGCCACATTATCGTTAGCAAAAGGACAATGTCACCCAACAACAGATATTACTATTAAAGCAAATTGTGAATTAGAATAAATTCCAAGTCAATGTCTAGAAGAAGAACAAATCCAAAGTCAGAAGAATTGGAAAATGGGAACCATCAAGTTATGTTTTGAGTATCACTGGAAAGGAAATTGCAGAAGAACTGGAAAAGTACTGCAGGTACATAATTGGCATTACTGAGATAAAGAAGACTAAAAAAAAGAGAGACCCTACAGAATAATTAGTATAGAATGCTATATTTAGAAATTAGTGATCAAGAAAAGAAAGGAGCAGTGATAACATTCAACACCAAACATGAAGATAAATATTTTTTTAACTGGAAGGCACTCAAATAGACCTATGTGGGCAAACTTTAAAATGAGAAAAATGGATAATGAAACTTATTTCTGCCTGTGTTCCCAGAGAAGTTTTTCATAAGGAAGAAATGGAAAAATTTTCAAGTCATTACCAGCTCACATAAATGGAAAGGCTGGTCCTTATTGGAGATCTAAGCAGCAGAGTAGGAAACAAATCCCACCAGCGATAAAGAAAAGTTTTGGGAAAATTTAGAGAACATGCCAAGGTAACAACAGTAATAAGTACCAGTTGGATTTCTGCTCCGGATATGGGCTAGTCATTATTAACACCACGTTCGAACATAAATATGACACAAAAAAATGAGTAAAATCTCATTGACAGTGTTACTGTTGATAATGATATCTTCATGCTGGTTCAGGAGAAAAGTGTGCAGATGATTAGAAATTGGAACTAATCACTTAGTTTTAAGTAAAAAAAAAAAATGAATATGACATTTTAAAAAGAATTAAAGTTGAGCAGCTTTTACAGGTGAACTGTAGACTCAACTATACAAATGATATTGAAGAAAAAATGAAACAGATCAAAAATAAGAGGCAAACATTGGAGCCTGAATGGCAAACTCTGAAGAAAACATTGATTCAGCTAAAGAGGCATGTGATGAAGTTGTCTGTAAGGATGGAAAAATAAGAACACCATGGTGGAGACAAAGTAAAAGAGGCAGTCCTGAAAAAGAAGAAAGCATACCAAATGTTCCTTGCAAATCAGTTGGCAGATGCCCAAAGAATAGAGAGAAAAATATAAAAGAGCTAAGCTATGTGTGAAAGTAGCTAAATAAAAGTCATGAAAGACTTCGGTAAGAATATAGAAAGTAAATATAAGGAAAGTGGCAAAATGTCCTGGAGGCTATCAAAAAGGCTTAGTAATGGAGGAAAAAGCACTGTAAAAGGAACAAAAGATAATATCAAGATTCCATGAAAACTGAAGACAGGATTTTTAGATGTCTGGAGTAATTACTTTTAAACACTTAAGCAGTGTCAGAAAAATGTGTAAGAAGAGTAATAGAAAATATGCAAATTGTGAACAGGAGTTCATATTGAGGTAAAAGAAATAGAAAGGCTGATGGACCAGATGATATTGAAGCATAATTTTTTTTTTTTTTTTTTTTTTTGCAGTGGCTACCCTGCATATTTCAGATGATTGGAGTAGAGCCGCCATGTTTCTTATCTATAAGAAGTAGAATGAAGCTGAATGTGAGAATTATAGAGCAGTTCTACAAAAGAAACTTTAAGAACAAGCTTGGTTCAGACCTAGTAGAAATCGTCAAGATCAGATTTTCACTTTATGACAAATAGTTGAGAAATTATGGAAATACAACAAGAATCTTTCTGTACTTATGTTTTGTAGATTGGGAAAATGCATACAACAAGGAGACCACAAATATGAGAGTTCTGAGAAAAAATATGGTCCTGATGAGATTGCATCGATGACAGAATCATAGAAAAACAATGATATTTGAAAGGAACTTAACATTAGCATTGAAGAATATGTGATCCCAGCTAATTTAAGTTGGATGGTCACTTGAATAGAATACAAAGGGAAAGATTTTATTTTTATTATTATTATTATTACGTGACACCTCCAGGGAGTCCAAAAACTCATCGAGGAAGGCCACCTATCCTACAACTCTGTCTCCACCACGCAACCCATCAACTACTACTACTACTATACCAATGTAGTGCTAGTAGTGTAGTAGTAGTAGTAATGTAGCAGTACTACTACACCTACCACCCACCACTAGTATATCATAGACAATTGCAAACATCGATGCCTGCAACAGGATTCATACCCGCAGCCTTTTGGCTGGAGAGCAGATGCACTAACCACTCGGCCAACCAGGCCAGATTTACTTGATAAGATGGCAGGAAAGGGACTCAGAGGAAGACCATGACCTTGCTGGATCTTGGTCTTCAGGAGATCAAAAGTTAGACAAATATTGGAGTACTAACAAGTAATAGACTAATTTGGAGGAAAATTGTTGATTGGAGATCAATAATAAGTCAAACTTAATCATGTAGTCTTGTCATAACCTTTTGAGGGTATCTAACTGGAAATTTGTGATGAAATTATTAGTTATCAGATATCCAGTAAGTACATTTAATCTAAAACACTATTTACATATTTTTTATGCAAATAAATGTTAATATCAATTGCTAATTGCATACTTTATTGGTTGTGTGAATTTATGAAACCTGAATTCTAACATGGGGAGAGGGAAGAAGCAGTTTGTAAAAGGGCTTATAATTTTAAATTATCATAACTTTTACATTGCCTGGAATGGGACCACCATTCTACTTACATAACTTGGCTTGAAAAACTATCATGTTGATTTTTGTCTCTGTTGCTTGCGAGTTATTGCTTTGCAATTTTTAGTTAGTTGATCCATTGCTTTATAGACATTTCATCTGCTATTTTTAATCTAGTATTATTTTCCAAAGTATCATATTGATCCTTTGATCCTGTATTAGCATTCCACATATCTTCTCTGATCTCCCTCTCTCTCTCTCTCTCTCTTTCTTTAAGTGTTTGAAGTTCACCATATTTATTTTTTCTTGAGCAGTAATTCTCATTTTCATAATTTTTCTTCAGTATTTCTGGTGAGAATAGCTTAAGTCTTTGATTGTTTCCATTTGGTTACAGAACAGGCAGGTATCTATTTACATAGATGTTTGTAGTTTCTTGTTGAGAAAACAATTTCACTTTTCTCTTATCTAGATTACTTCTTCCAAGCAGAGATATTGCAGTGGGGTGGCAGAGGGTATAATTTTTGCTAACAATATATATATATATATATATATATTTAAGATATAGCCTTGTAATTACATTTATAATTCAATTTGTACTTAAGAGTTATCATCTTTTCTGCATTTAAAATGTTATATGATTTTACAATATATCAAAAATATATGCTCATCTTCTTTTTAGATGAAGAAGATGAATGTGAAGAAGAAGATTTAAGTGATGAAAAAGATGAAGAATTAGAGAAGCCAGCTGACCAATCTCAAACTGATGCAGAAAATCAACCTGGACCATCTGGTGTTCAAGCTGAGAAAAGTGACCAGTCTGATCACAGTGTAAATCACAATTACTTTTTATAATTGCTTAGGCTACTTATAATGGTAACTCATCATGCTTTTTTTTAATATATCATTAAATGAAGCTTTTCATAATTCTTTCTAGGAAGAGGTATCAAATCTTCAGCTAGCATGGGAAGTTTTGGAGTTGGCCAAAATAGTTTTTACAAGGTAAAATCCCTACTTTTTAATAATTTAGTCTTATTTTCAAGAATAAAGAAATGTTGGTAGAAATTATTTTACCAGTACATTTTTTTCTTAAATAAACAATGATTAACTCTAATGGATAATTCCTAATTGTAAGAAATTTTAGGATAGCTACAATTCTTATTACAGCTTATTTCACAAAAATAAGTTTATCCTGAAGCAACATCATACAAAAGTAGTGCATATATTTTAAAAATTAATTAATGAATTAATTCCTTTTTTGTGACATATCAGGAATCAATTTAATGAATTAGCCATAAAAAAAATACCTATGTAATCAGGAGAGTTAACATAACCTGCAGTAAAATGGATTTTTACTATATCTAATAATGCAGGCCAGTCCAAAGTAAATATATATCAACTATTTTATGAATGTTTTCATTATCAATTTCCTGATATATATACCCTCAAGGGGTATAAGATTAAAAAATGTACAAGATACTTTGACAGTACTGCATTCACATTTATTATATTCACGTTATTTCTTGTGTCACATCCAGATTAGTCTATCGCTAATCATTACATCTGGTTGCATCATTCCACTAGATCTTGATCTTCCTCTGGGTATTTTTCTTTCCGTCTTGGCAATAAACACCTGTTTTGGTAATGCAATTCTTAGATTAGTCTGTTTACACATTCTTGAATGATAACAGTATCAAATTCCAACCTGATATCTTGGATCTGAGACCCAACTCTCAGATCCATACTTTAAGCTGATTTGAACACTATCTTGGATATTTCTAGTTTAGTGTTTTGGCTAATTTCTCTTATTCCATACAAATTATTTATCTGGCTCCTCACCATATCAGCTTTGCTTATTCTATTGTCTATTTCGATAATTAATTTACCTTCCTCACTACAAATTGAACTTTAAATAGATGAAATGTGAATCAAAACATTTCTGTGTGTCCACTAGACAGATAAATATAGAAATTTTTTCAACCAGTAATTTCTATACAATAAAATATAATATGCACGTTTAAAAAAGTGGAATTCAGTGCTATTAAATGTGATTTCTTCATCCATAGTACCAGCACTTTAATAAACATGTTAGATTTATTTTAAACACCAAGAGAGACTTTGCCAATATTTTTCAACTTTTCTTTTTCTAAGCCACAGAGGATGCTGACATGCAGCCTTAAGCTGATAGGTATGTAGCTTTAAAATTAACTACATGAAAGTTGGTGTAGATATGAATGTTCTGAAGCCAATAGTTAAATCAGTAAAACCAAATATTAAAAAATGAAAGATTTTGCATTGGTTATAAGTTGCAGTGGAAATATGAATGAATTGTATTTTACAGGAAATAATGGTAATTATGTAAATTGTTTGTACACTGGAACAAGGTCATTTTCTGAATCAAAAACTAAAAGAATCTGAAAATCATTGAAAACTGACTTAGCTCAGTTAGCTCTGAACCATCCATTTTTAGTTTGAATAGAAATTGTTGATTTAATAATTTCACCCCTTAAATTTATTAAGATAGTACTTTTCAGCATTTTAGAAGAACTTGAGAAAGATGTCAGTGATGCTTCTAAGAAAAGTTATTTTTAGTGAAGTTTGTTCTTTGTTGCATGCAGCACTCATCTTATATATAAATATAATAAGTTATATTACCTCTGTTTTCTTTCATTCTCTCATGTATTATTTTCATTGTATATATATTTTTATGAAAACTGAATTCTTTCAAGTTGCACAGGTAGGAAATTGTGAAAATTTTTGTAGTATGTTTTCTTGTTTGTGATGATGTTGCTCCATTAATATAAACTGCACTTATTTGATTTATATATTTCTATTCCTTCTTAATAATTTCAGCATGGATATAAGAACATTGTGCTTTTCTTATCAAAAAAAAAAAAACATGAAATTTTGGAAACTACAGTGGGCACAAGTACTGAAAATGATACAAGTATTTAAATTTAAGTCTTATACTATGCATTGTTATTGCAAGACTAATGAAGTGGAAGCTGAAAAAAAAAAAAAAGCCACCTCTATATTTACACTGCAAACGTATTGAAAATTTTGAAAAGGATATGGTTTCTCAAAGGAAAGAAATGGAGACCTTCCTCTGTTGTGTCCCAATTTGCAATTAATGTGCTTTCAATTATCCTTACATGTGAAACTCTACTTATCTTTATCCAAATCTTATCTATATATGAGATATCACCCAAATACAAATATTCAAGCTTCTTCTTCCCTTAGTGTCCCTAAATATTTATTTTTATACTGTGCCTTTTGGGACATTTAGTTTAAGATATAAAATTCAGAAACAAGGAGCAATTACCAAAATATGTTCAAGTGTGAAACTAATATGCAGTTGTGACCTTTATCTCGTGACTTAACAACCCCCCCCCCCCCCCCCGCATGATTAGGTTTGTACGTTTTTACAAGTGGTGCATTGAGCGGCAATCTCAGACAACTGTATTTTCAATGAACAAAAGTTTATTAAACTCTTAAACATGGTACAATTCAATTATTATCAAATAAAACTCAATTCAATACTAAGAATATAAAATACAAATTAACACTAGCTAAACATAAGTATTAGGCTAAGATCCTATATGGGAATTGCGAACATGCCACCATAACATATTCTATACATACAAACATATATATAATCCCAGGACTAGTTAACACTTTACTTAACCCTTTACTAGTCTGAATGTGCTATATTGCTGCATTACCATGGACATATATAATCAGTTTACTCTATCTAACTTACTAAAACAGTATGATTTAAACTATCCTTTCGCTGTGCTAATACACACTTTTAAACCTTTAAAACTCTCTTAAATAAAATACAATGTACAGGCTTAAATCTTTAGGCACATGAATACTTATTAATTAATAGTAACAAGCTTATTCTCATTCTAGTCTGACATGTACTAAAGTCATAGTATAATTCACATTAATCCCTTCTACTGTTCGGTAATTGAACAGTGATTACAGATACATATGATCTGAATTGACACAAGATTTTCACAGTACCTTTTGACTTGGGACTTCTACACTGGACTCTACCCTTTTCCGATTATACTTTCCTTTGGCATAAAAATGGGCTTTTACGATCTTTACTTTACATGCTTCAATCAAGGACAAACATAGGATCTATGGCTGTGAAATTCACGTGGGCACTGATTTCTTTATAGACTTCTTTCTCCCGTTACAATCACTGGATGATGAAACACATTATCTTCTCTCTTTTAACTAAATGGCATTCCTCGTTTCTTACAATAGGAACACGGAATTGAAATCCTGCACACTTTGTTTCCTTATTGTGTTGGACGGAGAAAACTCCTAACCTGTCACTCAGGAAAACCACGTGAGACCTATACGAAGACTCGTGAAGAAACTCTCAGGAAAAAGCCCAGTGTGTGTGTGTGTGGGGGGGGGGGTTCCTAACCCTTTTATACGATGACCCCCTACCGGCACCTTCTTCAATTTCTTTTCTTCCCCCCCTTACCGGAGTTGATTTCACTGACCAATTGGAGTGGCATTTTTACACCAAAACATCCTGCGGTCCTTGTGCATGTGACGTCTCAATTCAGGAATTATGACCTTGAGCTATAGTCTTTTGTTTAAGCTAACCTCTAAGTTACCTATACTAAATTAATCCCCTTTCCAAAATTTCTAAGAATTAACATGAATCCTAGATCTCTTATTTCAAGTGTAAAAACTAGCCTCTCATTTACAAAATCCTATGACTAATCTTCTTTGCTTTACTTAACCTTATTTTATCATATCACAACTAATAAAATTCCTTCCTTTTTTTTTTTTTTTTATTTAGTTCAACAAACAATTTCAGCTATAATTTTCACTTGGATGCAAGCATATTTTCTTTCTTTTAATTTTATGTATTTGTTACTTTCAAAGGCTCTTAACGATATCTGCTTAGGAACAAGCTTGCTTACTTATATTTATACAGGGTTTTTATTTTTTCTCCTGTTACATCATGATAACTGAAATTTTCACATTCTTAAGTTATCAGGGTGTAACACCTCTCAAAAAATGCTAAATTATATTTAGGATCTTTGAAAGTGAGTTTTTTAATAGGAAAATATCACAAGCCTTTTACAGAAGGTGAATTTTTGAAATTTGTTGTTTTGGCAATTGTTTGTAAACAAAATATTTCAAAATAATGCTTCCAGTAATGATTTAATTCAATAACGAATATGAAGTAAGGAATTAAGTGTGTAAGCAAATCAATAAGTAAGAGTCCTTTTTATAGTTTATGCTTTAGATGAAAAATGATGTAACAAAAACCAGAGAAATCCTGGTATGCATGAGATACTTTGACATTAATAAAACTAAATTTGTTGAAAAGTTATTAAAGAAGAATTTTTTAAGAAAGATTAATATTTCCACAATTTATGTGCTATACTGCTAATGGTGTAACAGAACATTAATTTTTTTATGGCAATATTAACTTTTTTTGCTTACATTGTATTGTTCATCAAGGGGTGTTCATCAGCAAAACTGTAATTAAGCATATGGATGAGGCAGAATTGACAGTTTGAGAGTTCTAAATGCACGAACACAAATATTGTGCTACTAAATAAATTTATTGTGTTACATGAGTATAATTGATGAAATACATAATGGTATTCTTCCATTCATGTGCCATCTCCTATCCTAGGAGGTTGACTGCCATGGTGTGGCGAAGACCCTATCTCTTCCACATATTGTCATAAGTATTCATGGCTGTAAATCCATATGTGTTCATGGAGCCAGTTTGCCTGTTCTGAGAGATGAAAAACCCAAGTTTCTGAGTGGAAAAAATCCTCTACCTCTGTATAAGATTGGCTAACTCACCTTTAGTCTAAAAAGACCAGATGATGGTTCCTCACATCATAGACAAGAATCAAACCCAGGTCTTTCCGACCAGTGGGCTTCTTTTGTCTATACCAGGGGTTGCCAAACTTCTTTGACTGTCGACCTCTTCGAGAGTTTCTTGACTTTTTATCGAACCCCCTCTATTTTACTATTACGTAATTATAATAGGACAAGCAAAAAAGACACTTATGTGAGTTTTTAGATTATTTATTTTATAGTTACAGTGTTTCTTGTATATATAATATAGTATATATTATTATATTAGCTTAACGTCAAAGGGATAGTTTTTGTTTTTGACATCCTTCTTAACATTGCATAGTTGATAGGAGGGATAAATAATTTATAAAATTTAATTTAGATAACAAAATAACAATAATACAATCTTCCTATAGATATATATAGGATGTACAAAACTACCAGCCCTGCTCAACTCTTCAACATATTGAAATTTAGTTCATGAATGAATAACGAATTATAATATGTATGTTGATGAATTTTAGAACATTAACGCTCACTTGTATGTCGATGCGCAAAAATGAGACTGGAATTGAATACGTGTAAGTATAAGTAAATAAGCAAACACGCACGTGTTGCAATTTCGCTCCCACCACGCCGCCGGGCAGGAACCACCGACATCCGTTTATTGGTAAATATGTCATTTTGGCCTACATGATTGGCCTCCGTAACTATTTTCATGACCTTGCTCCATCTTACAGGTCCTATTCATGTCACTGCTTCCACAATTCACTCTTAATTGCATTGTCAATCAGGATGGATGTAATCCAAGTTATCCAAATTAAATATTACCTGTACAATGATGTTTTATATTTTTCTATCAACCCCTGAGCCCGAATCGACTCCTAACAATGTTATATCGACCACTGGTCTATACTGACTGAGCTACAGAGGCGCTAGTGGTATTACTGAATTTATTATAATCACATGTTTTAAGCATTTGAAGCTAAAGATTTAGTGGAAAAATTGCAAAACAGTGTCTGGCTTAATGTTATTTTTAAAAGACTTTTTAACAAGGTTGTTCCATAAATAAGCAACTACAAGCAAGTAACATTGACAATGTTTATAATTGACGAACTTAAAAAATTGATAAATATCGAGTTATCATAATATCTCTCAGTGAGCTGAGAGTAATGATTTTGCTTCTTTAAATATTTCTATAAATATATCTAATAGAACAGTTCAAACAGTGATTGTTTGAAATCATTTCAAGAGCTTGATTTTCAGTGAGCTGAGAGTGATGATTTTTCTTCTTTAAATATTCCTATAAATAGCTACATGAATATTTGAAGAATTCTGACTTAAATGAACAGTCAGCCAGTGAATACAGATGGTCTTGCCTAGTAAGATTAAGGAGTCAGCATAAAGATATTAGGTATAAAATAAAAAGGAAGTAGATATTTGGTATGGTGAAGAATGTAAAGTAGTTACAGAAGAAAAGAATAAATGTTATATCAGGATGCATCAGAAGAATTTTGCAAAAGCTGCCCTTGACGAATATAGTGAAGCAAAAAAAAAAAAGGGAAAAAAAAGTACATGAAAGAAAAAAGAGGGATTACGGAAACTGTAAGATAGAAGAGCTGGAGCATTTAAGAACTAAGAATGAAGTCAAGATGTTTTATGGAGAGATAAATAAAACTAGAAAAGAATTTAAGCCTAGACACAATATGAAGGAATGAAAATGGTAATATAATAAACAATAAAGAACATATATTTCTCAGATGGCAGAGACATTTTAAAAATCTTTTATCTAAAGAAACAATCTTAGGTAATAGTAGCAATGATTATCACTATTATAACCACAATAGAGGAACAGCCGCCCACCTTGGAGGAAGTACAAGTAGCAGTGTCTAAATTAAAGTATGGTAAAGCTTCTAGATCCGATAGTCTGCAAGTAGAACTATTGAAAGGAGGAGGAAGAGAATGCCTCAAACAAATTCATGAGTTAATGGCTCACATATTGTTGAATGAAATTCTCCTGAAAGACTGGTCTACGAGTGTCCTATTTTCAATATTAAAAAAGAAAAGGAGACCCCTTAGAATGTGCTAATTATAGACGGATTAGCCTTTTAAATACAATATATAAAGTCTTCTCTAATAGACTATCCAAATATACTGAAAAAGGAACAGACAGCTATCAATGTGAATTTTGACCAAACAGGTCAACAACAGAGCAAATATTCACACTACGACAAATATTTCAAAAAAAAAAAACACATGAATACAATATAACTACTCATCATTTATTTATAGACTTTAAATCTGCATGTGACACTGTCAACAGGCAACAGTTATTTTTGGCAATGATGGGAATGAACATCCCAACCAAACTAATTCAGTTAGTCCAGATGACAATGAAATCCACTATATGTCATATTAAAATTCAATCTGACTTGTCAGAAGAATTTGAAACAGCAAATGGTCTAAGGGAAGGAGATGCATTAGCTTATCTGTTGTTTAACATAGCGTTAGAGAGGACTTTAATGGACTCTGGAATACAGAGAACAAATACAATTTATTATAAATCAGTCCAGGTCTTGGCATACGCTAATGACATCGATATTATTGCCAGAACACAGAAGGCCTTGTTAGAGGCATTCATCTCTCTGGAAAACTCCGCAAAAAGAATGGGCCTAAAGATTATTGAAAAGAAAACTAAATACATGGTTTCAAGCCCCAATAAAAATATGAATTTATTATTTAAATTATGGGGATATTAAATCTCACATTGTTTCAAAACCGAATAAGAAACTCAAAGATCGGTGGATACTAGCGTAAGCTAAAGCACATAGTACAAATTAGGGCAACTCGTAGCAAAGGTGGGTAAAGCTCTGATCACTATTCCTAGTATTTCCCATAATGTAAAACACATCTCCTAGGAGATGTATGTTATACATTATGGAGGAAGGTCACTACCCAGATCAGTTTCAACCTTTATTGAGGTCTCATCAGTGAGTAGGTAGACCAAATTAATACTGAGGGTATAGCGAAAAGAACTTGCATACTTTGCTATACGAGTTGTCAGAAAGGCACACCCATTAAATTGTTACTTAAATAAAGAGCAATGTATGTAACATTATTTTAAATAATGTTACATTGCTGAAGTGAAGCCTGTTGGCTCTTTATTTAAGTAATGAATTTATTAGGTTATATATAACAATTGGAAATTATAAATTTGAACATGTAGAAAACTTTATATATTTAAATATATTTTTTAGGTTCCATGATCAGTCATGCTAATGATACAAGCTTTGAGATTAGGAAAAGAATATCTGTAGCAAATAGATGTTATTGTGGACTTTAAGACATATATAAAATCAAGGCTATTAACTCTCCAAATTAAAGTTAGTATTTTATAAAACCTTAATTTGACACTGTATTAGTGTACTCATTGGAAACATGGAGCATGAACAAACAGGATAACAAGTATTTTCGAAAGAAAAATACTATGAACTATATGTGGACCAGTGAATAATGAATGGAGAATAAGGTATAATAATGAACTGTATAATTTTTTAGGAAACCAGATATTATTACATTCATAAAATTTGGTCGCCTGCAATCAGCTGGACATTTAATAAAAATAGAAGACCTAAGACCAGTAAAGAAAGCCTTTCTCTCTAACCCAGGGGGGTAATAGATCTAGAGGAAGACCAAGAACTAGATGGGGGGGGGGGATAATGTGACAGAAGAAGCCAGAACTCTTGGGGGGACGTAATTGGATGGCTAAGGCAAAAAATGAAGAGTGTCAGAAGCTTCTAAGAAATGCTAGGACTCAAAGGTTGTTAAGCCAATGATGATGAAATATTCCTATAAATATATCTAATAGAGCAGTTCAAACAAATATTAAAAATAAAATTACTGATTGTTTGGAATCTTTAAACACTTAACTGAACAGAAGATTTCAAGAGCTTGATTTTTTAAATCCCTTTCTTTCGTAACATCTCCTTTTCAAGAAATGGATATGGAAAATTTTGAATCATTACACAACTGACTATTCTCATTTTCTGTTATTTTGATACTCAGATGGACAAATGCAGAATTTTCCTTAATGGAAATTCATAATGGTGATAGATTGATAATGTTTTTTAAAGATAAACGTGACAATCGTATAATTTTGGACTGATTTGTATAACAATTCAAGCTGATATAAAGAATTAGCCACAGTGGCTCTGCTTCTTTTAGCAATATTCCCAACAACAGTTTACTCTGAACAAGTTTTTAATACATTCCATGTGTTGAAGCTTAAGTGCTGTGAAGACATCATGTTGGAGGTTTAATAGAATATATATAGCACCCAGAAAGGATTAAAACTGATTTTAATGCTTTATAAAGTACCCTGTTCCTGCAAGCTTACTTTGGACAGACAGGTAGATCAGCAACCATCTGCTTAGAAGAACACAATTGATACATCTGCTATCATGACTATTCTCAATCTGGCCTTGCAGACCATGTTTTGGATATCGCCCATAGGATCTCATGGGAAAAATACCACCATACTCCACCACGGTAAATTCAAAAAAGAAAGACTACTTTTAGAATCTGTGGCAGCACTCAAAAATTAACCTAATTTAAATAAATACGGTTACATAAAACTTCCCAAAATTTGGGAAACATTGATTACACAGTCCAACACAATTTTTGCTGACTTTTATATGAGACTTATTTTTTACTAATTTGGGTGCACTGATTTCAAATATCAAACCCATTTTTCTCTATCACGTCAGGTTTTTCCTCTATGGCATTTTCTTTTTGCTAATTTGCAAGTTTTTGATAGTTTTAAGGAGGCAGTACTATTTAGAGGATCAAAAAAATCGATTTTTTTAATATTATTTTCTGAAAGTATGTACTTTTAAAAATCTGTTCCTAACTTTTTATCAGGGGTGCTTAAGGGTCAAAGCTGTATAACTGAGAGGAGACCTCCACATAGCCTTTAAAGGAATGCGGAGAACCGACCAGGGCTTCTGACCTAATGTCCAATCCTCACCTTCTCGTGGTGCACCCTGTTGGGTATCTACTTAGATACTGAACGAACGAGGATGGGCTGGCAATTTGGGATTTAGCCGACCAAATTGTATTCTTATTGGTTAAACCAAAATAAAAAATGATGGTACAACATGACAAAATTTCATGCCGGCTGGGGCGTCGCCCGGTTAAACAAGGCCCCCGTTGTTTTTGCCAGGGAACCAGGGCGAACAGCGAAAAGTCAGCTACTGGAACAAATCTGAAAACAAACCCCAACTCAACATCACCAGAGTTAAAGATCGGTACTATCAACGTAAGAAGCCTGAATGGCAAAGAAATGGAGCTAGCTGAGGAATTAGATAAGTACCAGATCGACATAATAGGGGTGACTGAAACAAAAAAGACCAAAACTGGTGAGATCTTTCTGAGCAATAAATACAAAATGTTATATTCAGGCAATAAAAATCAAGGAAAAGAAGGAGTAGCCATAGTATTCAACACAAAATACGAGGCTAATCTTCTTGAATGGCAGTCAGTCTCAAGTAGAGTAATGTGGGCAAATATGAGAATGGGGAACTGGACAATGAGACTTATTTGTGCCTATGGTCCCACAGAAGGTTCTACTAAGGTGGAAGTGGAGGAATTTTTTGAGGCTTTAGAAAAAGCAACTGACACAATGAAAAAGGAAAAGTTGGTCCTTGTTGGGGATCTAAATAGTAGAGTAGGAAATGATTGCGAGACATACAAAAATATTTTGGGAAAATTTGGAGAAAAGAGCAAAGCTAATAATAATGGCAAATATCTGTTGGATTTCTGCTCAGGACATGGACTGGTTATTACTAACACCATGTTCCAACATAAAAATGTGCACAAATTCACATGGAGAGAAGAGGCTAGGAATAAGAAAAGTCTCATTGACTATGTTATTGTTGATAGTGATGTTTTCTCCCTGGTGCAGGACACCAGAGTGTACAGAGGATTTGAAATTGGAAGTGATCACTATTTAGTCTTGAGCAGGATAAAATTGAATTTCATATTGAAAAGAATAACATGTAAGAAAGTTTTAAAGCGAATAAAAGTTGAGCAGCTCTCAGATGTAAACTGTAGACTAAAATACAGAAATATTATTGAAAAGAAAATGAAAGAGTTTGAGAACAGGAATCAAACCTTGGAGATTCAGTGGCAAACTCTGAAGGAAACATTGATTGATTCTGCCAGAGAGGCATGTGGTGAGGTTGTGTGCAAAGATAAAAAAATCAGAACTCCCTGGTGGACACAGGAAGTTAAAGAGGCAGTGAAGGAAAAGAAGAAAGCATATCAAAAGTTCCTGGCAAATAAGTCAGCTTTTACTCTTACAGAATACAGAGACAAATGTAAGAAAGCTAAACAGTGTGTAAAACTAGCTAAACAAAAGTCATGGGAGGACTTTGGCAAGAATATAGAAAATAAATATCAAGAAGGTGGCAAAATATTCTGGAGGTTGTTGAAGAAGCTTAGGAATGGAGGAAAGAGTGCTGTAAAAGGAATTAGAGATGATAAAGGTGAAATGAAAACAGGAGAAAAAGATATCCTTGAAGTATGGAGTAATTACTTTGAAAAACTGCTAAATGAAACAAGCAGTGATGACAGCACAGTGATAAAAAACACTGACCAGGCATGCAGTCAGGAATACATATCCATACTTGAAGTAGAAAAAGCCATCAAAGGCTTGAAATGTGGAAAGGCAGCAGGAGTAGATGATATTCGACCAGAAATGCTGAAGTATGGTGGTATAAGAGTCTTACAGTGGCTGCACTGCATAGTTCAGAAAGCCTGGACAGAGGGACGAATTCCCAATGATTGGAGTAGAGCTCTCATAGTACCCATATATAAAAAGGGAAATAAAACTGAATGTGAGAATTACAGAGGTATTTCCCTACTGAGTGTTCCTGGCAAGATCTATGCAAGTATACTTGAGAAACGGTTGAGAAGAATTGTGGAAGAAAAGCTTGGTGAAGAACAAGCTGGATTCAGGCCAAATAGAGGCTGTCAGGATCAGATCTTCACTTTATGACAAATAGTCGAGAAAGCATGGGAATATAACAAAGATCTGTATTTAAGTTTTGTCGATTTGGAAAAGGCATATGACAAGGTGCCAAGAGAGAAGCTATTCAATACGCTGCAGTTATATGGTGTCAATGGGGCATTATATCAAGCAATACTTAGTCTTTATTTGAGTTGTGAGTCAGCAGTTAGAATTGAAAGAAGTACAGGAAGATGGTTTAATGTTAAATCTGGTGTGAGACAAGGATGTACATTATCCCCTCTGTTATTCATTATCTATATGGATCACATTATGAAGGAATGTGGTATTAAACCTGATATCAAAATTGGAGATGTTAATGTCAGCTCTTTGCTTTATGCGGATGATGTTATACTTCTAAATAAATCCGCTACAAGTCTGCAAGATTCTCTGACTAAATTGAATAGCTGTTGTAATAGATATGGTATGAAGGTCAGCAATAAAAAGACAAAGACAATGAAAATAGGCAGAATCATTGAAAATGTCAACTGTGTTGTGAATGGAGAACCTGTGGAACAAGTAAAACATTTCAGCTACTTAGGCACAATTTTTACTGAAGATGGTAAACTAAATATAGAAATAGACAACAGAATCAGCAAAGCTGGTATGGTGGGAAGTCAATTGAATAAATTCATATGGAATAAGAAAGAAATTAGTCGGAACACTAAATTAGCTGTATACAAGACTGTGTTCAAACCAATTTTAACTTATGGATCTGAGAGCTGGGTCAGAAGTAAAACACTTGACCAAAGACTAGAGACCGCAGATATGAGTGTCCTGAGAAAGATTAGAGGCGTGAACAGATGGCATCAATGGCAATATCATATTAAAAATGAGGATATTAGGAAAGAACTTGACATTGTCAGCATCCAGGAATGTGTTAGCAGAGCTAATCTCAGATGGTATGGTCACTTAAATAGAATGGGAGAGGAAAGATTAGCAAAACAAGTGTTCTCTGCCAGGTTGGCAGGGAAACGACCCAGAGGAAGACCAAGATATAGGTGGATTGATACGGTACAAAGTGCCTTAGACGATAGAAATATAAGATCTGATAATGTTGGAGTCTTGACAAGTAACAGACTTATTTGGAGGAAAATTGTAGATAGGAAGTTAGTAATGATGTAATTTTTTCATGTAGTTCTGTCATATCCTGTACACCCCTTGAGGGTACATGGCAGGAATTTGATGATGATGATGAACTTTTTATCAAGAAATTCGAAAAATTCCCAAAGATATAGCCTATTATTCAAAGCGATGCGCAGATCAGGAGCGCTCACCGCTCTCGCTTGTTAGTAAACGAATAAATGCATAAGAACCTGCATACTGGCGCTTTGAATGCGAGAGAGGCCGATAATTAGATACATAACTACTTAACAATATTCATTAAAAATTACAAGAATATTTATAAAAAAATAACAATTTTACTTACACATGAGTTTCAGGGAATAAATTTTTGTTTGTAGCAATTTCTGCTGTGTGTTCTGTTTTGGCAATTCCTTTGAATACTCCAACAGTAGTCGGCCATCATGTGAGAATCCCATCTTCCTTGGTACCAATCTTCCATAGTTTTTAAGTCTTGATGAAATCTTTCGCCTTGTTCATCACTTACAGCACCTAAATTCTATAGGAAATGAAGCTTTATGCTCATGTTGCAACCTAGGCGCTGGAAATTTTCAAGCATTGTTTCCATTAGATCTTTGTAATTGCACGCTTTTTTGTTTCCAAGAAAATTATTCGCAACCATCGTAAACGAAGTCCAGGCCTCTTTCTCAATTTCGTTCATAGAGTTCATGAAAGTTGGGTCTCTCATTAAAGTTCTAATTTGCAGTCCATCAAATACACTGGCTTTAATTTTTTCATAACTAAGTCGTGGAAATTTTTCACATATGTATTGGAAACAGTCACCTTGTAAATCTAAAGCTTTAACATACTGCTTCATAAGACCTAGTTTGATGTGTAGAGGTGGAAAAGTGATTTTTTCTCTGTCGATTAAAAACATTCAAGGATATTCTAAGAGGCCAATGTTTCTGACTCCAGTGTTGGTTTCTAGCTCGACTATCCCAGAAGCATAGAAAACATGGAAACTTTGTATATCCTCTTTGAAAGCCAAGTAAAAAGTTCACCATTTTAAGATCCACACAGATGATCCAGTTATAGTCTGTATATTTTAATAACTTCAGAACCTTTTTAATGTCCTCATATGTTTCCTTTAAGTGGACTGAATAGCCAATAGGAATTGAGCCATATACATTCCCATTGTGTAGTAAGACACACTTGAGACTTCTGCTTGAACTGTCGATATAGCATTCATTTGTTTTAGGCAGTTGTCATTGCCTACTTTTCATCACCTAAATGTATTAGGTCGGTTATCGGCCTCTCTCGCATTCAAAGCGCCAGTACGTGCCGTTGCAGGTTCTTACGCTTTATTTGTTTACTAACAAGCGAGAGCAGTGAGCACTCAGATTCTGATCTGCGCACTGCTTTGAATAATAGGCTATATCTTCAGGAATTTTTTGAATTTCTTGATAAAGTTGGGAATAGATTTTTAAAAGTACATACTTTCAGAAAATAATATTAAAAAATCGATTTTTTTGATCCTCTAAATAGTACTGCCTCCTTAAAACTATCAAAAACTTATAAATTATCAAAAAGAAAATGCAATAGAGGAAAAACCTGACGTGATAGAGAAAAATGGGTTTGATATTTGAAATAATCAGTGCACCCAAATTAGTAAAAAACAAGTGTCAGATCATAATCAGCAGAAAAAAAATTTTTTTTTTGTTAGCCAGTGTTATCAGAGATCCCACCTTACATCCTAGGCCACCCACCTACAAACATCCATAGAGGGTGCACCACCTAGATGAGACTTTAAAATCACCCACATGTTTCACTGAATATTGTGTTGTATTTGAGTGTGTGTGTCCGTGCGGTTAGCCTAGTGGCTTTGCGCTTTGCAACCATATGCCAGGGGGAAAGAGTGTCCCAGGTTCGATTCCCGTCGAAGACATGAACTCGAGGATCTTCCTCAGGCATAACCAAGTTAGCCGGTCTTGGGTGCGGGCAGTAGGGTTTTTTCCGCCAGTTTATCTGGCGTTTTTCATCCTGCAAGCAGGCAAACTGGCCCTGTGAACATACGCCTCTACAGATAAAAATATATCCCCCCCCCCAGCGGCAGACTAGGCGACAGGTCGGTTGAGAGTGTTACTAATAAAAAAAAAAAAGTCACATTTAAGTAACATGCGGACCCTGCATAGGAAGCGGCAATAACACATAGTGAAAGAAGAAAGATTTGAGAGTGTGTGTGTGTGTGTTACAGTAGTTTTTTTTAAATCCCTGAAGATGTTTCAGTGACTGAGACAAAATATTAAAATCAGTTTTAATCCTTTCGGAGTGCTGTATATATGTGTATATATAAGCCTCCAGCATGAGGTTTTGTATTAAAAATTAACAAAATTACATTTTATTTAAAAAAAGAAATAAATATTGCAACCAATAAACTGGTGAGAATTTGATGGCAGAAGTAAGACTAGCATTTGAAGATAGAACTGAAAAAAGAATGTATGTTTGAAAAATTATTAAAGTAAATAAATATTATTTAATTTATTAAACTAAAAACAGGTTTGCTTTTCATAGAAAAATGTTTTGGAGTATTGTATTCAGTTGTGTTTACTATTTCATTTTAATAAAAATAAGTTTTGGAGTATTATATTTTGTTATGGTTTTGTTGCACTTACCATTTTATTTTGATAAATTCTCATTTTTTACGTATTCATTGAGAATGCAGCCAGCTGAAGTCTTCCATGTGCCTGCCTATTTTTGTTGTTTCGGTCTTTATTTTAATAATTTTCATGCTAAATTTATTGTCCAATTTAGTTAAAGAATCCTGCAGAATCATCTACATAAATCAAAGAGCAAAGTTTGATATCTTTGATTTTCATATTTTCTTTCATAATGTGATTGATATAGATAATAAATAAGAGTGGAGATAGTACAACTTTCTCATATCTGATTTTACATCAAACTACCTTCTTGTACTTCCTTTAGTTCTAATTACTGAATTATGATGTGTTGCCCTCCATAATTCTGTTTATTCCATATAACTACAGTGTTCTGAACAGCTTTTCTCTTGACACTTTATCTAGTGCTCTTTTCAGATCTTGAGAACCTAATGATCCTTGTTATATTCTCATGATTATTCAACTATTTGACTCAAAAAAGAAAGACTACTTTTAGAATCTGCAGCAGCACTCAGAAATCAATCTAATTTAAATAAATTAGATTGAAAACCGACAAAAACAAGTTGCTTTGCATAAATCTTACCTGGAATACTTGGAGAGAAATTCCTCTCTGATTCTCAAATTCAGTTTTATTTCCCTCTTTTTTATAGATTGTAACTATGAGAGCTGTATTATTCTACTCCACTTTTTGGGATTTAGCCGACCAAATTGTATTCTTATTGGTGAAACCAAAATAAAAAATGATGGTACAACATGACAAAATTTCATGCCAGCTGGGGCGTCACGTGGTTAAACAAGCCCCCCCCCCCCGTTGTTTTCGCCAGGGAACCAGGGCGAACAGCGAAAAGTCAGCTACTGGAACAAATATGAAAACATACCCCAACTCAACATCACCAGAGTTAAAGATCGGTACTATCAACGTAAGAAGCCTGAATGGCAAAGAAATGGAGCTAGCTGAGGAATTAGATAAGTACCAAATCGACATAATAGGGGTGACTGAAACAAAAAAGACAAAAACTGGTGAGATCTTGCTGAGCAATAAATACAAAATGTTATATTCAGGCAATGACAATCAAGGAAAAGAAGGAGTAGCCATAGTATTCAACACAAAATACAAGGCTAATCTTGAATGGCAGGCAGTCTCAAGTAGAGTAATGTGGACAAATATGAGAATGGGGAACTGGATAATGAGACTTATTTGTGCCTATGGTCCCACAGAAGATGCTACTAAGGTAGAAGTGGAGGAATGTTTTGAGGCTTTAGAGAAAGCAACTGACACAATGAAAAAGGAAAAGTTGGTCCTTGTTGGGGATCTAAATAGCAGATTAGGAAATGATTGTGAGACATACAAAAATATTTTGGGAAAATTTGGAGAAAAGAGCTTTGCTCTTTTCTCCAAATTTTCCCAAAATGGCAAATATCTGTTGGATTTCTGCTCAGAACATGGACTGGTTATTACTAACACCATGTTCCAACATAAAAATGTACACAAATTCACATGGAGAGAAGAAGCAAGGAATAAGAAAAGTTTCATTGACTATGTTATCATTGATAGTGATGTTTTTTCCCTGGTGCAGGACACCAGAGTGTACAGAGGATTTGAAATTGGAAGTGATTCACTATTTAGTCTTGAGCAGGATAAAATTGAATTTCATATTGAAAAGAATAACATGTAAGAAAGTTTTAAAGCGAATAAAAGTTGAGCAGCTCTCAGATGTGAACTGTAGACTAAAATACACAAAGATTATTGAAAAAAAAATGAAAGAGTTTGAGAACAGGAAACCTTGGAGATTCAGTGGCAAGCCTTGAGAAAAGCCCTGATTGACTCAGCTAGAGAGGCATGTGGTGAAGTTGTCTGAAGGATAGAAAAATTAGAACTCCATGGTGGACACAGGAAGTTAAAGAGGCAGTGAAGCAAAAGAAGAAAAAGCATATCAAAAGTTACTGGCAAATAAGTCAGCTTGTGCTCTTAGAGAATACAGAGACAAATGCAAGAATGCTAAACACTGTGTAAAACTAGCTAAACAAAAGTCATGGGAGGACTTTGGCAAGAATATAGAAAATGAATATCAAGAAGGTGGCAAAATATTCTGGAGGTTGTTGAAGAAGCTTAGGAATGGAGGAAAGAGTTCTGTAAAAGGAGTTAGAGATGATAAAGGTGACAGAAAACGGAAGAAAA
The DNA here is from genome assembly GCF_054136105.1 of Typopeltis vanoorti. Lineage (NCBI taxonomy): Eukaryota > Metazoa > Arthropoda > Arachnida > Uropygi > Thelyphonidae > Typopeltis > Typopeltis vanoorti. Next base: position 135,652,844 of record NC_143551.1, on the reverse strand, counting down.
AGATATCCTTGAAGTATGGAGTAATTACTTGGAAAAACTGCTAAATGAAACAAGCAGTGATGACAGCACAGTGGTAAAAAACACTCTTTTTCTACTTGAAGTAGAAAAAGCCATCAAAAGCTTAAAATGTGGAAAGGCAGCAGGAGTAGATGATATTCGACCAGAAATGCTGAAGTATGGTGGTATGAAAGTCTTACAGTGTCTGCACTGCAGAGTTCAGAAAGCCTGGACAGAGGGACGAATTCCCGATGATTTAAGTAGAGCTCTCATAGTACCCATATATAAAAAGGGAAATAAAATTGAATGTGAGAATTACAGAGGTATTTTCCTACTAAATATTCTTGGCAAGATCTATACAAGTATACTTGAGAAACGATTGAGAAGAATTGTGGAAGAAAAGCTGGGTGAAGAACAAGCTGGATTCAGGCCAAATAGAGGCTGTCAGGATCAGATCTTCACTTTACGACAGATAGTCGAGAAAGCATTGGAATATAACAAAGATCTGTATTTAAATTTTGTCGATCTGGAAAAGGAATGTGACAAGGTGCCAAGAGAGAAGCTATTCAATACGCTACAGTTATATGGTGTCGGTGGGGCATTATACCAAGCAATATTTAGTCTTTATTTGAGTTGTAAGTCAGCAGTTAGAATTGAAGGAGGTACAGGAAGATGGTTTAATGTTAAATCTGGTGTGAGACAAGGATCTACATTATCCCCCCTGTTATTCATTATTTATATGGATCACATTATGAAGGAAAGTGGTATTAAACATGATATCAGAATTGGAGATGTTAATGTCAGCTCTTTGCTTTATGCAGATGATGTTATACTTCTAAATAAATCTGCTACAAGTCTGCAAGATTCTCTGACTAAATTGAATAACTGCTGTAATAGATATGGTATGAAGGTTAGCAATAAAAACACAAAGACAATGAAAATAGACAGAATCATTGAAAATGACATGGTTTTTTAGTGAAGATGGTAAATTAAATATAGAAATAGACAGCAGAATCAGCGAAGCTGGTATGGTGGGAAGTCAATTGAATAAATTCATATGGAGTAAGAGAGAAATTAGTCAGAACACTAAATTAGCTGTATACAAGACAGTGTTCAAACCAATTTTAACGTATGGATCTGAGAGCTGAGTCAGAAGTAAAACACTTGAACAAACACTAGAGATCACAGATATGAGAGTCCTGAGAAAGATTAGAGGCGTGAACAGATGGCATCAGTGGCAATATCATATTAGGAAAGAACTTGACATTGTCAGCATCCAGGAATGCATTAGCAGAGCTAATCTGAGGTGGTGTGGTCACTTAAATAGAATAGGAGAGAAAAGATTAGCAAAAGAAGTGTGTTCTCTGCCAGGTTGGCAGGAAAACGACCCAGAGCAAGACCAAGATATAGGTGAATTGATACGGTACAAAATGCCTTAGACGATAGAAATATATGATCTGGTCTTGACAAGTAACAGACTGATTTGGAGGGAAATTGTAGATAGGAAGTTAGTAATGATGTAATTTTTTCATGTAGTACTATCATATCCTGTACACCCCTTGAGGGTACATGGTAAGAATTTGATGATGACTTTTTTTTTTTTTTTTTTTTTTTTTAATATAATTCTTCTTTGTTTACTCCAGTCATCTTGAATTTGACCTTCTCACTAAACCGTCTAAATTATCTTGCATTGCTACTGTAAAACTTTTATCTCTTTATTTGAGCATTTATGATCAAATATCATCTACTCCAGCTGAGAAATTTCTACCTCAAATATTGATATGTACTTCTGCAATCTCTTGCATATTTTATACTACTTTACATTCACTGCTTGATTCATTTAAGTTTTTCTAATTATGCAGACATTCAAAATATCTTTAGCTTCCTTTACATGTCACTCTTATCATCTCTGATTCGTATACTGTACTCTTTCTTCCATTTGGCATTTTTTTGCAATGCCATACAATGCATGGATATGAGTATTTGTGTATGTGTTATTCCGTGAAGGAAGGGATCTGCACTAGATTGTGGTCTGAGCTGTGTAGAGGGAAAATAACATTACAATGTACTTAGATGGGCCATTAGCAAGGGAGAGATCCATAGTGTTTAGGCAAGGATTATACTCAATATAACCCTTTTTTTCTTGTGTCTTCTCTCCATGTAAATTTGTGCACCTTTTTACATTGAAATATTGTTAGTAATAACTGGTCCACGTCCTGAACAAAAATCCAGCAGATACCTGCAGTTATTACCTTGCTCTGCCCTTTTTTCCTCTACTTTTTCCCCAAACATTTCTATATCCTTGGGATTTATTTTTCCTGGCCTGCTATTTAGATCTCCAACAAGCACCAGCTTTCAGTTTTCTTTGTGTTGGATTCTTCCTATAATGATTTGTCCTTGTTTGGTACTACCACAGGCAAATAAGTTTCATTGTCTAGTTTTTCCATTTGATATGTGTCAACATAACTCTGCTTGAATATATCATCCTGTATTTTTATTTATTTATTGAAATTTTATCTTTTTTTATTCCTTGGTCCTTCTGTGATTCTTTTAGTCCGTCTTCTGTGATTACTCATTTCCTTTTATCTCCACTGACTTTCCAAATGAATATATAATTAAATATGATGAACACAAATTCTTCTACTATTAATATAGGAATAAATAAAAATAATCTGAACATTATTTTTATACAGAGTTCTTTCCATTATTAATACATATCCTAGATTAAATAATTAAAAACACTCAAAGGTAATTATATGAATAATAGTTTATAACAAGAGATTTACATTAAATAATATCTACAAATGTAGCCTTTGATATGGTGGATTATGTTGGATTCTGAATGGAGTATTAATAATTTTAATTTCTCTTTATTCAGAATCAACAAAGGCTCACTCTTCCTCTAAAAAATTTTTCACACTAGACTCATGAGTGGAGAAAATTGACTTCTTATCTCCCTTCCAAGATCTTAAGTAGTACTTAGTTTGAATATAATTAAATTTCTCCTTACAGTCTATGTATTTACCTCTCTCCACTTCTCCACTTGAGTTTTTCTAATTCTAATTTTTTCTAATTCTAAGTTTTTCTAATTCTACTACGTAAGGCAGTTACTTTGACAAAATTTAGCTTAACTATTAGTTGATTATTAGTGCCAACATCAGATTTAGGCATGGATATTTGTTGTTGTGATGGCTCATTAGTATCTAGTAGTGCTTCGGTCTGATAAAGCACATCAAAATTTACATCACCATCCTTTTTAGTTGATTGACTTACAGATGACCTTTCCTTAGTAGATGGTTCCAATTCATATGACAATTTAAATTGCTTTGTCTGTTGTTTAGTTCCATCATATTTATGATTTCTATTTCTTCTGATACATCTTTTCTTGTTCATCAGGGATATTTTCTTCTTAGAAAAATCACAGGAGAATTGATACTTTGCTAAGAAATTTGTTCCCAAAATAATGTGGGAGCTTAAGTTGGATGTAGTGGGGACAACAAGCAAATCTTGCCAGGCACATAATCCAAATTCTGGTAGGTAAATCCTTGCGCGAAGTTTCTCATAAGCTATGAAGCTTGAGTCTGAGAGAGTATTAATCCTTACAGGTTCTCTCAGCTTGGCAGTGCTTTTCCACAATTTGTTTTTTAAGGTTAAGAAATAGTCCATTCTGATGGTAGAGGCATTGCATCCAGTATCTAATAAGATGTCACATTTAGAGCCCAGGATATCCCCTCTAATTCTCATCAATTGTTCACTTAAATTGTGGGGTTTCTGAACTCTATTATATTTTCTGTGAAGTATGTGTCCAAATTTTGAGTCCCATCTGCTATTATAGTAGTTTCCTTTGTTATAGAAACAATTCCTGGCATAATGTCCAACTTTGTTGCAATTATAACATTTGGGAGGATCTCTATGTTCTGTCTCTGTCTTAGATTGAGGGATAATAGACATTTGTTGTTTAACATTTTCTAGTCCTTGAATCAACTTATCCAGACTAGCTAAAATGGGTTGATTTTGTTTTTCCACTTCATGTTTAATCATCTTATTAATTTTATCAGTTGTGGGGTTTTGGTCTTCTTGAGACTTTAAAGTAATAGCTGATAATTGTCTCACAACCTAAGGTTAATTAATTGTATGTTGATTACTAATCCAAATATAGTGAAATTTCTATTATACTGCACCACCCTATATTCAGATTAGTCTATGCAAAATAGTGTAATCAAATATTAATTAACTTTAGTAGTCTAATGTTTATATATAGGCCGAATTTTACATTAACATTTAAGGTTCCCGCTAGGTCCGATAATTTTATGAATAATGCAGCGAAAAAGAATCAGGCTAACAACAAATTGAAATCAGTAAAACAAAACATTTAATGCAGGGTTATATAATATATATATATAAGCATACTTTTGATACAAGATAATGCAAAAATTAACTCTGTTCAACAACTCATAACATTCACTCAACTCTAGGTATCAAAGATAGTTTTAAAGTTATATCACTGAAATTCACAGCAAATATTTTAACAGTTGTATTCTCTATCTATCCCTTAGTCAGAAATCACATAGTTCAGTCAAGAGGTAGTTATCACTTTAAGGGGGGAAGACTATTAATCTTCTAGCTTCGGCTAAATTCAGCATTAACACCACACTTAATGTTAGGATTTAACAGGAGGAGTTAATTCTTATAACTTCACTCTAAAATGCTATAAAGTACAACTGTTCTTACCGGAATAAATCCTTGCACATATTATTCACTGAGGCGCACTTAAAACTTTAGTTAACTATCACACTGAAGTTACATATTTCAAAAGTAATCTTCTTTAAATTAACTTAATCTTTAATCTCAGCACATCACAAATGCAGACACACTTGCACTAGAAAATTCACTTATTCCTCATATACTACTTTGCAATAGAATCAGCTTTCCACTAATCTTCCTTGAAAGCTCTGAAATTCAACATTAACTTCAGAATTCCATATCAATATTCTGAGTTGTCAATTTACATCTTGATACTTCGTAATCTGATTACAGCACTTAATTCTTTGTACTACAGCCTCTTACTTAACTCTGTGCTGCTAATAAATTATTTCCTCATCTCTATTGTACTGTTCTGAGTGCTATTACTGTCTTGAGTGCTCCAACTGTACTCAGTCCCTAGTTCCCCAGTTCTAGTGCTGACTGACTGTTTTTTGTTTACTCTCGCTTTCCATTTATATACCTTCACTCCTTTCTCCTGCCAAAACTTCTTCTCAATTCCATTTCACGTCCATAACTCGTGCTGCCACACTCATGCTTTCTACTTTTAACTCCGTCTCTTGACAACAATTAGAGCAGTACATAAGTATAAGCATTACATAACATTTTACCTTTACATACTGACACTAACTAAAAGGATATTTTTCAATTCAAATAATATACAATTAAATATGATGAACACAAATTCTTCTACTATTAATATAGGAATAAATAAAATAATCTGAACGTTATTTTTATACAGAGTACTTTCCATTATTAATACATATCCTAGATTAAATAATTAAATAAAAAAACTCAAAGGTAATTATATGAATAATAGTTTATAACAAGAGATTTACATTAAATAATATCTACATATGTAGTCTTTGATATGTTGGATTCTGAAGGGAGTATTAATAATTTTAATTTCTCTTCATTCAGAATCCAACAACGTAGCACATCCCTAGTTATTTTCTGTCACCTGGTGCATGTTAATGGTGCCTATTTTCATTTCTGCTGAGACTGAGTTTGTTCTAGTAGTTAACTTTTCACTATTTGTCTTGGTTCCCTGATGAAAACACCAGTGACCTTGTTTAACTGAATGCAACACTCCAGAAATGTTTATTTCTGGTTTTAGTTTTGTTGACTAAGTTCCAAATTGCCAGCCTCCATCCTCATTCAGTAACTAGTTACTTGAATATCTAGTTACCTGTTAATGGAGTACTTCGTGAAGGTGAGGATTGAATTAGTTTAGAAGCTCTGGAGGTTCTCTTTATTCCTTAAAAGTAATGCAGAACTCTTCTCTCACTTATCTAGCTTTTACTTCTAAGTGACCCTGAACTGTGTGTGTGAGTGTTATTTTTAATGACATTGTATTTATTGAAATTATCATTGAAAAATTTTGATATGTTAATGTAAATGATCCCTTAGATTTCTGGTATCTTGGAACAAATTGGTAGAATTTTGAAGAAGTATCATCTCGTTCCGACATATTTTCTGATTAATTAACAAAATTTCTCATCTGTTGCCATCTACAAAAGACAAACTGTGTCACTTCTATCACTAGCTGGCGTTTACCAGATACCGTGTGAATGTAATCTAACATACTTTGAGGCAAACAGACCATTCTGTGGTAAAAAGAATTAATGGAAATATCAGTATTATGTTGAATACATGAAACCTCAAAAGTCTGGTCTGGCAGAACATAGTATTGACACTAAACACAGTATCCAGTGGGATGAAACTTGTCTTCTTCATAGAAGCAGGTTTAAATATTAATGCCTTTTCAAAGAAAGTTGCGAAGCCCTTTCACATCAGCCAAATCTGAATCGGAACAATCATCTCTCTCTCCCAAAAGTTTGGGAGATTCTTATCTTATTATGTAACAATTAGAAATAGTTTTTAATAATATTTTTAATAATAGTATTTATTAATATTAATTTCTAGTACGTGGCAACAGTTTTTAATTGGTAAACCACCGACTGCTGTATGTACTTTGTATTTCCATTCCTTTGATTTGTTTGTTTCTACACACTGATGATGGTACTGTTATTTTCAGTGCAAAATATTTATACTTTCATTTCATTAAAGTTAATTATTGTAGTTATCGTTTAATTTGTTTAAATATTATGAGGATGTGCTGGCAATTTATGACTTAACATAGAATGCAATTTTGTATTCTGTTGGCTGCCTTAAAGCAAGAACAAAATGATGGTACATCATGATAAAATGTCATGCTGACTTGGAGATATTGCCCAATTAAACATTAATGGTCCATGTTCAGCTACAGGACCAGTCTGTGTCAACAGAATTAGGCACTCGTATTATAAGGTATAGCAATAAAAAAAGATTTTATAGAAGAATTAGATGAGAATTGTGTTGATGTAGTTTTTATTACTGACAGGAAGAGGACTGGAATGTGTAAAATTTTCTTAAATAATAGCTGTAGAATGTTATCTAAGCAATAGGAAGGAACAGATATAGCATTCAACACTAAATGTGAAGTTTAAAGTAGAGCATCTGGATAAACTTCAGAATGGGAAATTGAACAATTATATTTATTTTTTGCAGTTCCACAGAACATTCTTCTGAGGAATAAGTGGAGGACTTTATTGAGAAAGAGAACTGACATAAAGAAAAAGGGAAAGTTGGAGATTTAAACAACAGTTATGAAACGAATACCAGAAATGTTTTGAGAAAATTTTGAAGAAAAGAGCAAAGCTAATAGTAGTGATAAGTAGTACCTCTTTGGATATTCTTTTCAGAATATGGACTATAGACACTGCAGCATAGTATTACTATTACTGTGTTCCAACATAAAGATGTACAAAAATTCACATTGAGAGGAGACAAGAAATAAAAGTCTCAAGAACTTATCGAGCAAAAAAAAAGCCGTATTTCATACAAAAATATTTATTAATACAGCTTGTGTACAAATGCCAATCAAAAAGTATGAGGAGACAATCAACATATAAAGGCTATCATTTTTAAACAAATATTTCATGATCTAAACATGAAATATTTGCACACAATCATCTGTGTTAATTTATCTTACATAAGAAAAACATTTTTTAACTATCAGAATATAATAAGAATAAAATCTTTTATAATTGCACATATGCAATAGTCAGCATTTTTTATAAACAAAATAAATTTCTTTTGTTTGCGATAGAAGTTTTTATGACAAAAACAATCTATAAATAAATATTATCTAAACATAATAATATTGAAGTACGTTATTTTCTCATTTGTTTTTATACTTCAAGTGATAATCAAGGTACCAATCAAGGGTCATTATTTTATAGTCCTATTTATTTATATGTGATTACCAAAAGTGAATTCTTATTTGTAAAATGATAGTAACAGTAACTATAATATTTTATTTAATAAAATCACTTTGTTATGTTACCATATGAGTTTTTCGCTTAATATATTTCAAAAAATTATTATTTTTTTTAAAGTAAACAAGAAGAACAAGGGGCTCGCAAATTTGAGAAAAAATTAACAAAACGCTTATCTAATACAATTAACCTGTGCTTCTCAGTTTTCTTAATATCTTCAATCTTTTATTATTGTTTCTTCTACCTAAAAGATACCTGATGAAGGCCATAATAAGCCGAAACTAGTTGTATCATTAAAGTTTTCTAACTTATTCTTGGTTTGTTAGTCATTAAATATTTTTTTAAATGTATTACAGTAACCGAGTCAATGCTCATGAATACATATATAATATTATATACATATAGTAGATTTGAAATACGAACTATATTACCATTTCGTTTTGAGTAGGTTAAAAATGAATGTCATATTGAAGAGAAAAATATAAAAGCTTTAAAAAAAAGTATCAGCTTTCAGTGCTACGTGAACTGTAGACTCAAATTCAAGAAAAAAGTGTTTGGAAACTCAATGGCATGCTCTGAAGAAAACATGAATTGGTTCAGCCAGGGAGACTTGTAATGAAGTTTTTTTACAAGGATAAAGCAGTCAGGGGAAAAGAAGAAATGTACCAAAAGTTTCTAGAAAGTATGTCAGCATTTTCATAAGAGAATAGTGCTGTCTGTTTTAGAAATAGCTAAACAAAATATAGAAGATAGATATTAGGAAGGGGGCAAGATGTTCTGGATATTTGAAAAAGCTTAGAAATGGAGAAAAGAGTAATGTAAAAAGGAATTAGAAATGATAAAGTTGACATAAAACTGGAAAAATATTCTGAATTTTTCTAGGTTATTTATAAACCAAATATTATTAAATGAGATAAGCAGTGACAAGCAAGCAGTAATAACATTTTTACAGTGGTAAAAATTATTCAAGTCAAATGTAGTCAGGAGTACATTAGCAAATAATAATGATAAAAGGTAGGCAGAAACTTGAAATGGCAGCTAGGTTTTTTTTATACACACACACAAAGGCAGAAGAGCCCATAGCAAACAAATGCCATGTGTTGGTAGATGATATTTGACCTGGAATACTAAAATATGTAGGTATAAAGGCTCTAAATTAGCTGCAGTGCATAATGCAGAAGGTTAATTCTGGATGGTTGGAGTAGAGCTATCATGTTCCCCACCTATAAAAAGGTAAATAAATTTGAATGGGATTTTATTAGTGTTCCAAGTAAGATTTAAACGAGAAAAGAATTTATGAAGAAGAGGTTATTAAAAATTGTGTAAGAGAGAACAAGCTAGACACAGTCAATTAGAGGTGAAGAGTAGAATTTTACTTTAAGGCAGATTGTCAAGAAATTATGAAAATATAAAAAATATAGAATATATTTGTTTTGTAGATCTTGTAGATTGGGGGGGGGTATACAATACTCTGCCAAGAGAAAAGCTATTCAAGTCGTTGCAGTCATGTGCTAAAAGGTGGGCATCATCTGAGCAGTGCATCTTCTATATTTAATTTTTAAGTCAGCAATTAGAATTGAAAGGATACAGGAAGACAGTTTGATGTTGAGTAAAGTGTAAGACAAAGATGCACACTGATTCATCATCTGTATGGATATCTGATAATATTATATCCCTAAATAAATTTGATTTGAATAGGATGAATGCTTTAATTAACTTGAATAACTGCTGCACTTCTCAGCTGCCTCTCTTCTGGACTGCATGTATAATTAGTGATAGTCTTGGATAGTTAGATAGGATACTCCCTATACGGAAATAAAAGGTGGTAATTTAGCTGAACTGCTGTAATAAATTTGGCATGAAACTTGGCAATTAAAAAGACAAACTATGAAAATAACCAAGCTGTAGAATAGGTATATTTGCCTATTTAGGCACAATTTTTAGTGATCATGTCCAGTTAAATATGGAAATAAACAACATAATGAAGAAGATTGGTATGATGCAAAGCCAGTTAAAAAAATTTTATGGAATATGATAAAGATAATATACCAAAACGCTAATCTATTGGTTTACAAGATAGCATTACCATTTTAAACTGATGGATCTTGAAAGTTTAGGTGTTTTTATGTGACACTCACTCACAAAAGATTATAAATCTGTACTATATTAGTATCATAGGTGGGCTAAGGATTTTTTTTTTTTCTCTGTGTTTTATTCATTTGTTTGTAGCTGATTCAGAAACCCAGGTTTAGAGACCAAACATGGAACTGTTTCAGGCCAGTTTGGGCTTCTATTAAGCAGGATGGTGGTATCACACCAGAAAATTATTCATCTGCCACCCCAATACAATCCAAGCCCATGGCAGGATTCAAACCTGCATCCTACTGAGAGTGGATATGTTAACCACTTGGCCAAGAATGGCAAAAGTTCAAAATAAAACATCTGATCCTAGACTGCAGAAATGGGAAATGTGATCAAAATTAAGGTAAGTGAATGGCATCACTGACATATAATGTGGAAAATATTAGTAAAAAGAACTTGCCATTGTTATGGCAAGTTTTTTTTACTAATATTGTGTGTGAGTAGATTAGCAATAATATAAGTTTAGATACAAATCTTTGTTATATTTCCATGATTTTTTTTTTAAAGTAAAAAATCTAATTTTAATAGTTCCTGTTGGGTTGAACCTAGCTTGTTCTTTCCTAAATTTCACAATTTTCTTAGTCTCTTCTCAAATATGCATGCCTGTATAAGTCTTACCTGGGATATTCAATAAGGATGTTTCTCTGTAATTTTTTGTACAGTTGCTGTAAAACAATCATATTTTGCACATCATTAATTGTGCTTCACAGGATCGTTTCTATAGTTGATTAGTGAAGTTGGACCCAGTATTTAACTATTAACTAGTGTAATAGTGTGACTTGAGACATTTTCTGCTGAGCTCAAGTATTTGCTAAATTTTTCCAAAATGATTGTTGGTGTAAGCTATAATTGTTGAATTATAAATTACTTAAGTAATCCACAGTTGTTGATGATAAGAATAAATCGCTTCAGAGAAATAAAAGATATTATAAATCAATCTTTGTTTCATAACCAAATATTTGAAACTTAAACAGTTTTGCTACTGACTGGAGAGCTTGGCTCTACTAGCAAAGGTTATATCCTTATAATCTCTTGGGTCAGTTTTGTAATTAAGTTTTTCAGATATTTGACTAAGAAATAGTGATGGACTTATATTTTTATTTCTATAAATTTACAAGACTTGTAAGACAGAAGGTTTGTAAATTTATTGTACTAGTTTAGTGCTATTTATGACAATTCTCTTTTTCTTTTTTATCTGATCTACACACAAAATGGCACAGGACATATAGCACACTAATGCCATGTGTGGGCAAGAGGAAAGAAAAGAGGAATTTGATCACAATTTGCTTGAACAGCTGAAGGTTGTAATCTTTGGGGAAGGCAGAGCAGGGGAAACTGTTCCGAAGGAAAGAGGAAGCAGCGAAGTTGGTTTGGTGAGTTTCTAGGTGGACTGTTAAAGGATGTTGGTTAGCAGTGGACTCTTGTTTAATGATTTTGGAAGAATGGAGAAATAATAGTGGCCAGTTTAGAGCATTGTCCATGAAAGTATCTGTAGAAAAGGCAGAAACTGAATGTGTGTCTGAGAGAGAGGGGGGAGGATTGAAGTGGGTATGTGTGTGAGAGAGAGGAATCATTAATTAGTTGGATTGCCTTCTTTGAGCAATCTTATAGAGGATTTTGATGCATCACCCCAAATATGGGAGCAGTATTTCATGGCTGGACTGATTTGGGATTTGTATAGAGTTAGTAGTTGCAGATGTGTTAAATAGTGTCTTGTGCAAAAAAAGTAAAGTTTTTTGGTGGCTGCAGAAGCTTAAGTTGAAATGTGGTTGTGACAGGAAAGATCAGAGCTGCCAGTAAGTCCAGAAGAGAGTTTGGATATCTCAGTATTACTGAAGGTAAGGGGGAGGGATTCAAGTTCTTTCTTGTGAGAGATCAGACACGACTGAGTTTCGGTGGCATTGAAGTTTATAAGATTGTCCTTGCTCCTTGAGATATAGTTAGTTGATCTGAGTTCAGGTCACTGGTCATGCTAGATATTGAGGATTCTAATACTCAAGTACCACAAGGTTTGTAAAATGAAAAAGAGGAATGGAGTTTATGTACAAGAGGAAGAGTGTGGGTGAAAGAAAAAACTCTGGGGTACTCCTGCATCGGCAGAGGGAGGGGGGAATCTCAGTAGAGGAAACTGTCTACCATGACACATAGGAGCGACCAGTTGCAGAGTGTGGATGGCAGTTTGCTAAGTAGGTCCCCCCCCCCCCCCCTGTGCCAAACCCGATCAAATGTTGAAGACAACCATGTGAGTTTCTCCAAATTTTACCATGGCTTAAGTCCAAAGATGGGTGGTGAAAGCAATCTCAGCTGTAGATCATGAGTGGCAGATTCCATACTACAGATCACCGATTAGTTGGTATGTCTCTAGGTGGTTCAAGAGTTTGTTGTTGATGACTTTCTCCATAATTTTAGAGAGAACAGATGAACAGCTGGATGATAGTTCAGACTTTTAACACCTTGCTTTGGGATGAGCTGAATGTGGACCTGTTTCCATGTTGTAGGATAGATGCTAGTTGAATAGGACAGATTGAAGAGGCAATACAGGATAGGTGTTAGTTCTGGGACACAAATTTTTAACACAATAGGTGGGATACCATCAGTAGCAGATGCCTTGTTTTGTGTTAAGGTTATTAAGGATTCTTCGGATTTCTTTTTGGTGGAAGACTATGGGTGACATGGGGTAGCTGTTCTTGGTGGAATGGAGGGAACTTTGCCCAGGTTGTCATTGCAGGAATTTGAAGAGAAGAGTGATGCTAGTAAGTTTGCCTTGTCCTTAGGTTAGGTAACTACAGTAGCATCCGGATGTGAGAGTGGTGAAAATCTGGGCGGGCAGACATTGTGCCCACTGGCCTTGGACAGACCAGAAAGAGTGGGACTGCCATTAGGGCAGAGGTGAGTTTTCAGCATTTGGCTTTCAAAGGTCTCTTTTTCTATATAACTTTATTCTGTTGACTTCCTAACGTACTGGTTTTGCTTATTCTTTTGTCTATTTCCATATTTAATTTATCATCTTCACTAAATATTGTGAATAGCTGAAATGTTTTATTTCTATATGTTCTCAACAGGATTCAGTTGATGTTTTCAGTGTTTCTGCCCATTTTCATTGTCTTGTGTCTGTTTTTATTATTGATTTTCATACTGATTTTATTACAGCAGTTATTCAATTTAGTCAAGGACTTCTGCAGACTTCTACTAGATTTATTAAAGTAAAGAGCTGAGATTAGCATCTTCAATTTTGAGATCAATTTTAATACCACTTTCCTTCATAATGTGATTCACATTGTTGATGAATAACAGTGAAGATAATGTGCACCCTTGTCTCATGCCTGATTTAACACCAAACCATCTTTGTGTTCATCCTTCAATTCTGATTGCTGATTTATAACTCAAATATAGACCAAGTATTGTTCAGTGTAAATCGGACATTATACATTGTAATTGTAGTATTTTGATCACGTTTCTTGGCATCTTATCCATATGCCTTTTCCAGATTTCTTCTTCTCCTCTCTTCCATCATCTATGTGGATGATGATGAGGCCGAATGAACTCTTTCAACTTCTGTCTGTCCTGGGAGAGTCTGAACAATTCTGTGCAGTTTGGTGTTGTTGCTTGTTGTGATTTGGTTTTCAGGTCCTCTTTTATTTTATCTATTCATCTAATTCTAATTACAAGGTTACTGAATTCTGATTACTGAATCTTTTCCAGATTTACAAAACTTAAATATATATCTAAGTGAAAAATCTGATCCTGATCTCTCTTTAGTGTTCTGTTCCACAGTTTTTCTTAGCCTGTTATCAGGTATATTTGCATACGAGTGGTGGTGGGGGGATCTGGAAAGTTCTGATATAACCACAAGAAAGAGCATAAGAGAATATAAGAACATAAGTTACCTTCATAACTCTGCTACTAGTATGGGTGTCTAGGTGTTTATCAGAACTTTTCAGATCCCCCATAAATCTTATCTGAAACAATCCATAAGGAAATTCCTCTTTCTCTCATTGTTTTTCCTTTTCGTATATTGTAACTATGAAATTGTCTGATGGAAGAAGCAGTGAAAAAAAGATGGAAAGAGTATATAGAGGAATTGTAGAAGAAAGATAATAATATTGAAAGAGAATTTGAAAGGAGAAAATTTGTTGAGGAATCAATGATAATGAAAAGTGAAGGGATATCAGCAATGGAACAGCTGCAAAAGGAAAAGCTCCTGGAGCTGATTGAGTGTCAGTGGAATTATTGAGAGCAGCTGGGGAAGTAGTGAATATATTGACTGAAATTTGTCAACAAGTTTGGAAGAAAATATACTGACCTAGATATTCATCCCAATTCCAAAAAAAATTAAATCCCAGAGATTGTGAAAATTATAGAACCATTGCTTTAATTTCACATACAAATAAAGTTATGCTGAAAGTGATCCAACATAGGCTGGACCCATATGTGAGTAGAGAAATGCCACAAGAACAGGCAGGCTTTAGGAGAGGTAGTGGAACTAGACCAAATAGCAAACATGAGATGGATTATGGAAAGAACAAGAGAATTTCAGAAGAAGTATTCATCTGTTTTATTGATTATAAGAAAGCTTTCGATTGTGTGGATTATAACAAACTATGGATTGTAATGAGATCAATGAGAATACATGAGCATTTAATCCTCTTAATAAGAGAGCTGTATGACAAAACAACCAAGAAGTGTCAACAAAAAACAATCTTTGGAGAAACAGTGTTCAAGTGGGAAAAGAGGGGGGGGAGCGGCAGGGTTATATACTATCTTTTTAATATTTATAATTGAATATATTATGAGGATGGCTAACTTAAACAAAGATCCAGCAGGAATTAAGATTAGTGATGGAAAAATAAATAATTTAAGATATGCAGATGATACAACCCTCATAGCAGAAACTAAGAAAGACCTGGAGCGGTTAATTCTATTGGTTAAGAGGGAAAGTAACAATGCTGGAATTAATTTAAACATCAGCAAAACAAAAGTGATGGCTTCTGGCAATTTAAATGAATTTGTAATAGAAGGAGATAAAATAGAAATCATTGAAAGTTATAATTTACTGGGGTCTAGAATCCAAAATGATGCCCAATGTGAAGATGAAATTAAAAGAAGGATAGTCATGGGGAAAAAACAAAGTTATGTTAAACCTGACAAAAATTATGAAAGATAGAGGTGTGAGTAAGGCCACGAAGTTAGAACTGTCAAAGCAACAGTATTTCCAACAGTGATGTATTGATGCAAAAGCTAGATTTTTAAGAAAGGCAGAAAGTGAATTGATTCATTTGAATTATGGGTGTGGTGGAGATTATTAAGAATCCCATGGACTGCAAGAATCACCAATAAGATTTTAGAGAGTATTAAAACAGAATGCTCCTTGGAGGCAATGATCGTTAAACAGAAGTTGATATACTTTGGACATATTATGCAAGCTGATGAATCATTGGAGAAGATTGAGGGAATGAGAAAAGGAAGACCACAAAAAAGTTGGATGGACAACATAAAATAACTTAGCAACTTATAATTGCTGAAAGAAAGGACAAGAGGCTGAGTGGGATGGATCAGAAATGACTGGATGGTACATAACTATGAGATCTCTACTAAAATCATCCTGAATTCGACCTTCTGAATAATGCTTATACAGCCACTGTACTTTTACATCTCTATATTGGAGCATTTCTGGTTGAATATCATGTACTTCAGCTGCCTTTCCACCTATCAGGATTTTTTTTTTTTGTGTTTTACCTTGAGTGTTAATATGTATCCTGATTGCATACCTCTTGAATATTTTCTACTGTTGTTCTGTCTTTTTATTTTATTTAGCAATCTTTTCTAGTAATTACTCCTGACATAGATAATATCTTCAGTTTTTTGTCATCTCTGATTCCTTTTACAGTACTGTTTCCTCTGTTTTTAAGCTTTCCCCCTCCCCTATGGCCTCCAGAACATTTTGCCACCTTTGTGATAATTAGCTTCTATTTTCTTACCAAACAGAGGAATATGCTGACTTACTTTGCTAGGAAAACTTTCAGTGTGCTTTCTTCTTTACTTTGACTGCTTTAACTTCCTGAGTCCAATTCTGGTGTTTTTTTTTTTTAAATTATTGCAGACAATCTCCAATATCCTTTGCTCACCACATGCCTCTCTGGCTGAATTAATGTTCTCTTCAGCGTCTGCCACTAAATCTCCAAAGTTTGGTTCTTGTTTCGAAACACATTTTTCTTGACTATTAAATTATTTAAGGAATTTACAGCGTAGACTGGAATATTAATTAAAAGAAACTAATAAATACTTCCTATATTACAGCAATGTCACATTGCCATCTTCATGGGAACATACAAATATGGCACATGCACCACGCAGGCACCACAAAAAGCAAATGAGGCAGAAGATAAGAAACTACTGTTGTTCCTAAAGTCCTAATGGTGCCCCCCCCCCCCCCCCCCCCCCCCCCCAAGCGGGCTATATTGGTTTGTCTGGGCCACTGGGCTGATGTTCTCATGATGTAAATCTCACAAATTTGGAGGGGGGGGGGTTTCATGCATCCAAATTTGTTGAGGTTTGGAATGTTTTTTAGAGCTGAGGCTGATTCTATGAATAATCTTTCGTACTTATTTTTCTTGAATACTTTTGTGTATTTGAGTGTACAGCTCACCTTTGAAAGCTTTCCAACCTTGATTCTTTGTAAAACTTTCTGCATACACACCTTTTAAGCATGCTATTTAATTTCATTCTGCTCAAAACCAAATGATCATCACTTCCTATTTGAAATTCCCTGTATACATTCTTGTGTCCTGAATCACTATTGAAGATCCTGCTTATTAAATAACTTAAGGAAATTACAACGTACAAAGGATATAAATTAAATTAAACTTTAATCTATATTTCCAATATTTCGGCAACGTCACGTTGCCATCTTCACAGGAACTTAAAATAAATAAGGACAAAGCAGGAAGCTATTGTTTCTCCTGATGGTGCCTCCCCTAGTGGACTATGTAGGTATTTTTGGCTGTTGGGCTGAAGGTCTTCTGATGTAAGTCTCCCAAATTTGGGCAGTCTCATGCAACCAAATTTGGTTAAGTATGATCCAAATTGAATGCGGGATCTGTCACCTTTCAAACCATGTCGCCAACAATATTAGACTGGATGTAGCTTGTGTTCTCACCAAAGCACGACCACCAAAAACCAACTTATCCAATAAGGAATATAAATCTCTGCAGGAATTGAAGAAAAACAAAGAAATAGTTATCATCAATGCGGATAAAGGTAACGCCACAGTGGTACTTAACCAAATGGATTACACAGGTAAGCTTAATGCTCTATTATTAGATCAGGCTACTTACCTCCCTATTGAGTACAATCTCACCAACTCACAAATTAGAAAACTCCACAGGCTCCTTAAGAAGGTCACTTCTTGGCCTGTAACAAAGAAGTCACTAACAAATTAATAACATTTAACTCCATATCCCCCTTTATATATAGACTCCCAAAAATACATAAAGAAAATGTGCCATTACGTCCCATAGTGGATGGCATTGATTCCCCCACATACAAATTAGCTAAACATTTGGCCAAAGCATTCGCATACTATACTGGCAACACACCATCACATATAAAAAAAAACTCAACCCACTTCAAAGCCAGCATAGAAAACCTTACACTCCAACATACTGACATAATGGTCAGTTTTGATGTCTCCTCCTTATTCACAAATGTCCCACTAAAAGAAACCTTAGAGCTAATCCAAGCTAAATTTCCTCCTGATATTACAGCCCTATTTCAGTTCACAATGAACTCAGGCTATTTTGTTTGGCAAGGAAAATTCTACAAACAAATAGAGGGGACAGCCATGGGTTCACCAGTCTCCCCACCCTTGGCCAACTTTTTTATGGAGACTTCTGAAGAAAAAGCCTTAAACTCTGCCCCACAAAAACCAACCATATGGCTTTGCTATGTTGATGATATGTTTGCTATTTGGCCACATGGCTCTGATACACTCCTCTCCTTCCTAACACACTTAAACAACCAACACCCCAGAATCAAGTTCACCCTGGAAAAAGAGAAAAACTTAGACACACTAGTTACCTGCCAACCTGATGGAACCTTGGTTTTCTCATTTTATAGAAACCCACCCATACAGGCAGATCCATTCACCCCCCCCCCCCTCACAACAATATGGAGTTATTAAGACACTACACAACAGGGCTAAACTTATCTGTTCAAATGACAATGCCCTAACCACAGAACTAAACCACATCCTCAACACTTTCTCAGCCAATGGCAATCTCCCCAAAAAAATATTGAAACCAGTAAACCACAACCTCCCACCCCCTTTCACAACAAGGATTACACTAAATCCATCACCGTTCCCTACATCCGAAAAATTACCAAAATCCTAAAAAAAAAACATGACTTGACCTCATGTTACAGACCATATAGAAAATTGGCAGCCCTTATCCTCCCGCTAAAGACCAACCACTTCCCCTAGACTTACCTGGTGTATATCAGGTCCCTTGCAGCTGTAAACTGTCCTACTTTGGCCAAACAGACAGGACAGCAAATATCAGAATTTCAGAAGTACAATTCTTTACAGTGTCAAGCTATGACACTGTTACACAAGGACTACATCTGGTTTCACCAGTACAGCCACTCGTCTTGCAGACCATGCTCTGGATATACGCCACTGAATACGGTGGAAGAAAGTCACAGTAATACACAATAGTAAATTCAAATTTGAAAGGCTATTCATGGAATCAGCCTCAGCCCTAAGAAACATGCCAAACCTAAACAAATTTGGTTGCATGAAACTGCCCCAAATTTGGGAGACTTACATCAGAAGACCTTTGTTATTTCTTGTTCTTTTAATGATATTTCATATCTTTTATTACATTAATTTATTGTTCTTATTATGTATGGTGTTGCTTTTACCTATATGTCTTGCTCGCTTTAAAATGCGAGACTAACTTAAGATCGTTCTTTGCTACTTGTGGTAGAAGAACTATCTACACATTTGACCGACCCTGTGATTGATCACGTGTATTAATTAATTAAACAAAGGGTTTGTCTCAGGTTAGAGCCAAATCCTTTGTAACGACTATCTGGAGTTACTCCTCAATTAGGTACTGGCAAATTTATTTGTTTAAGCTGCACCAGCCAATACCTTTAGGTTAGAAGGAATCTTAACTAAGCAACAATGCCCAGAAAATATACAAGACCGATCAATCTATCAAATACACTTAATATCAAATTACCTAAATCACTTATGCTAATTTTTGTTTGCAGTCGTAGTTTCAATTAAGCAAATCTATTCTGCTCAGGTTCTGATTAAAATGAGTGGTGCATTGGATTCATTCTCAGGCCACAAGTCAGGTTAAAATACAAAAATACTTATTAATTATATGAAGAGCCAAAGGCTTCAATTCGGCGACATAAACTTATTTAAGTTAAGGGACATTACATCCCATATTGTTTCATAGGCGAATAAGAAACTCAAGGAGTTTCATGCCGAATATAGTAAATATATAAAGTTCAGTGAATCCAAGCGTAAGCAAATACCTGGATAGTGTTACAACTGACCCTTTAGGGAGTGCAACACTGAGGCAACTCATGGTAAGGGTGGAGCAAGTTCCAATCACTATTCTTGATATTTCCCCATAATGTGAAACCCAGCTCCTAGGAGCTGTATTACTGTTCTACATTATGAGTAAGAGAAGGTCACTACCCAGACCGGTTTCGACCTTTATTGAGGTCTCATCGGTGAGTAGGTAGACCTAAAAATACCAAGTTTGTAGCAAACAGAACTTACATATACACTACTATGAGAATTGCCAAGAAGGTGTCCTAATAAATTATTAATTATATGAAGAGCCAAAGGCTTCAATTCGGCGACATAAACTTATTTAAGTTAAGGGACATTCCATTCCATATTGTTTCATAGGCAAATAAGAAACTCAAGGAGTTTCATGCCGAATATAGTAAATATATAAAGTTCAGTGAATCCAAGCGTAAGCAAATACCTGGATAGTGTTACAACTGACCCTTTAGGGAGTGCAACACTGAGGCAACTCATGGTAAGGGTGGAGCAAGCTCCGATCACTATTCTTGATATTTCCCCATAATGTGGAACTCAGCTCCTAGGAGCTGTATTACTGTTCTACATTATGAGTAAGAGAAGGTCACTACCCAGACCGGTTTCGACCTTTATTGAGGTCTCATCGGTGAGTAGGTAGACCTAGAAATACCAAGTTTGTAGCAAACAGAACTTACATATACACTACTATGAGAATTGCCAAGTAGGTGTCCTAATAAATTATTAATTATATGAAGAGCCAAAGGCTTCAATTCGGCGACATAAACTTATTTAAGTTAAGGGATATTACATCCCATATTATGGGGTGTAATATCTCTTAACTTAAAAAAATACATTTATTAAATTCTTAAAATACATATCCAAAATTATACACTCAGCTAAATTAATGGCATTCTAGGTTATAAAGCGAATTATGGCAACTAAAATCGACACAACTGAATCTTATCATGAATTATTACTACTAGAATAATTCTTAGCTCTCATCAATACACCGATCTATAATTTCCTCCAAAACGTTATTCTATTAACTTCGTTAACTATTTCACATAACTCATCTATACAATCGCTCATTAATATGTTCATGGAGCTATGACACTGTTACTAAATAATCACTAAGAGTTCTATATGAGAATGTTCCTGCTTACGAATTCACAACATTTCTTCCCTTTTCTCAACAAAAGAAACACTAAAGGTTGTACATTACCAACTCTCAGGAAATTCGTCAGGTCCATCACTTAATCTTCAACGATTCTTACGAAATACTTGCTCTTTGTCTGGACAATTGTCTCACATGGCTTGACTTGGAACTCATTATTAGGTCTCTTCCTCCAAAGTGGATTAGAAACAGCTCAGTTTAGTTTTGATACACGTGATCATTCATGGCGGTCATCTGGTACAGATCTCTACGGAAGGCTGACCATGTGTCCATGCTTGGCTCGCTCCTTCTCCGCTTGTCTCCGCCTGACATGCTGTTCCAATGGTTGTATCAGCTACTTGTCTCCGATGATGTTACGAGCCAGGACCCTGGAACCACGGGTGTCAATGCCGAGCAGCAGAGGACTATCCGGAACCCAAGAAGAGGCAAGAAGAAAAAAGCCCCGAGAAAGGGGAGCAGACTTCTTTTATGTTACTTCTCTGGCGCCCTTTTCACTGCGTCACGTTTTCTCCCCGATACCGATCTTTTTTGCACGCGAGATGATCTCCTTTGCAGTGTCTTCCAGGAATTACGAGCGCATGCCACCTCATGCATACTTGATTGCCAAACATTTATCCGAAAGTTTCGCCAGTGAACTTTGTTCTCTTATTCTTACATCGTAATAAACAATTTTCATAGAATATTTCTTTCATTGTTAAACTTTACAAAACAGTTTACATTTATTATTTTTCTATAGAGTAATTCTTCATTAAAAGTATTCATTTATAAATCCTTGAACAATCTGTATCTTTACCTATGTACAAGTATATCTTTGTTGAGTTGTTAAATTTGTTAAATCCTGAATGAAGTATAAAAAAAAATTCTTCATTCAAGATCTAACACCTTCAACCCAACGGCCAAGAATACCTACATAGTGCACTAGGGGGCACCATCAGGACTTTTAGGAGAAACAGTAGCTTCCTGCTTCGTCCTCATTTACTGTGTGTAGTGCCTGCGTGCACGTGTCTTTATTTTAAGTTCCTGTGAAGATGGCAACGTGACGTTGCTGAAATATTGGAAATATAAATTAAAGTTTAATTTAATTTATATCCTTTGTATGTTATAATTTCCTTAAGTTATTTAATAAGCATGTACAACCAATGTCTAGGCCTTTCTACGAGAATCACTATTGAAGATATTGCTATCAGTTGTAACATAGTCAAAGGGTTTTCTTCTTGTCTTCTCTCCTTGTGAATTTTTGCATATCTTTATGCTGGAACATGGTGTTAATAATGATTAATCCATATCCTGAACAGAAATCCAGCAGGTACTTGCCAAAATATTTCTATTATGTGTGTAAGTGGTATTCATTTCTTACTCTGGTGTTTAGATCTTCAGCAAGGACCAACTTTTCTTCACTAGTGACTTTAAAAATTTGTACACTTCTTTAGTAGAACCTTTGGTGGGACCATATGCACAAATAAGTCTTATTGACCATTTTGACATTTGCCTACATCACTCCACTCCACTGGAAAGTGCATGCCATTCAAGTTGATTGTCTTTGTGTTTAAGATTGAATACTATTGCTTCTTCCTTTTCCTGATCATCAACTGGACATTTTATAGAAATGTGTTGTAGATATAATGATACTTTGGGGGGGGGGG
This sequence comes from Typopeltis vanoorti, assembly GCF_054136105.1. Classification (NCBI taxonomy): domain Eukaryota; kingdom Metazoa; phylum Arthropoda; class Arachnida; order Uropygi; family Thelyphonidae; genus Typopeltis; species Typopeltis vanoorti. The sequence goes on along the minus strand of NC_143551.1, from coordinate 135,630,245 downwards.
GGAACAGTTTAACACACATAAAGGAAATTAGAATTTATTAAAAAAACTCCTATGTATTTTGCTCACTGTAACATGAGCATTCAGGGGAATAGCAAAAGAATTAGATACATCATTCAAGATATAAACACAAAAATGATTCTCATTCACAGCTGAGTGAACAAGAGAAAACGCTATTAAAATTCCATAGAACTTTAGTTATGTGATTCAAAATTAATTAAAATAAATACATTAAAAAAAAACATGAACAATTTATTGCGATTACTTCCCAAAACTTAGAAATAAGCATGCAGGCTGTTTGATTAAGATTATGATGAAGATGTAGGGTTTCACATGTTTTGAGGAATAGATGATTGAATTTGTATCTATTATAGTGCAAGATCTTTGTCTGATCCCAATGGATTCATTTCCAGTGTCAATGGCATGAGAAGCAAGGCCCGAACACCTCTGATTCTAGAAATCTTGGTGTTCTTGGATTCTGATCCTTGTAGAACAGCCAATCTATCCAAAATAGCAAAGAGCAAAATTTATCAACACGAAAAATAGTACTTGATAAACACCAGGTTAGAATCTTTCTTTTAAGGTTACGCGGTGATCAGCATTCATATTTCCGAATTTAGGGACACAAAACGTGTTGAAATGATTATTTTACTTATTATTAATAAAATAACAATTTGATGTTTCGACTCCTGTATTGAGGTCATCATCAGAAGGATACATGTGTGTAGGGAACCAAGCTACATGCTCTTGCACTCTGTACTGGTAAATTAAATCTACGCTGTTAATTAATCTTTTTCTTAGCCTGGCCTCTAGCAATAATTAAATAAATTAAAATAAAAGTTGGGGGGGGGATTAAAAAAATATATATAAAATAAATAAAATAAAAAACTACAATAAACTTTGCTAAAGTCCTCATGTACTAAGATTCTTCTGGATTTGTACAGTTCTGAATGTTATACTATGATTTTCTTCAGGCCTTGTACAGTTCAAGTTGCTATGGAATGTTTAAAAAAAAAAAAAAAAAATTCAAGTCTTCTTGTATTGAGATTTTTCTTTGGCTTGTTCTGTTTGCTATAAAGGTTGCAATGGGTCCTCCACATTCTTGGAATGGTTAGGCCATCATTTTTGTTCAGATTTAGGTTATGTTTGAGCATTTCACATACTTTCCTCTTGAGCCAGGTTTTGGTTCGGTGTAGGGACTTGGTATTTTTCCAATCAATTCTGTGGTATGTTTGGAGTGCATGGTCAGAAAGGCTGATTTTTCCAAAATGGAAGTATTTAATGTGTCGTTTGTGTTCGTCCTTCCTAATTGGGATGGTTCTGCCTGTTTCCCCTATGTATGGTAGGTTACACGTGCATTGTATTTTGTATACCCCTGGGTGGGCTAGGTGGGGAGGAGGATCTTTGGAAGAACTGAGTAGGTGTCTTAATTTTGTTGGGGGTTTAAAGGTGGTTTTGAGGTTGTATTTGTGTAGTGTTCTGTCTATTTTTTCAGAGATGCCTCTAACATAAAGTATGCCAATAGCATTCTTGAAATTTTTATTTGTTTTTACTAGTATCTCTGTGGAGGATCTTGTGAATAGTTTTTTTACTGTATCCATTTTTTACAAATCTATGGTTGATGATCTTGTATTCCAGGTTTAGAGCTTGTTCATTTGAACAGATAGTTTGAACTCTGTGTTTAAAGGTGCTTATGTTTGGGTGATGATAAGAATTTTTGTGTATGTACTAGCCTGTGTGTGTGTGTGTGTGTGTGTGTGTGTGTGTGTGTGTGTGTGTGTGTGTGTGTGTGTGTGTGTGTGTAGGTCTGCGGTAGACTAAGAAGGAGAGACAGCCTGAGAGAAGACGTGTGACGAGTGTGTCTATAAAATCCATACCTTTCGACAATACATTTATGTGTTGAATTAATGAATTAATTTTCCTTTGCAATTCAGGTGTCCCTATCTGGGTGAGACACAGATAAACACAAGCCAAAATGTTCACAAGTAAGCTCATTCTTCAGAAAGTCTTCAACCTCATAGATTTCAGCATTATTTGAAAAGCTCTTTAGCATAATGGATCAAATAGCAAGGACCTGTCAGCTCTTTGATAAATCCTATACAGTACATAATTTAACAGCCTCCTTGATTTAATAAAATTATGAACTAGCTTGTATAGTTTATCAACTATACAAGCTTGTTTTAGAAACATAAGTTTATGCACACACTTTTTTTTTTAGCTGCAGCATACCAAATCTTACAAACTTCCAGTACTTTTCACCATAAATATGTAAGTAAAGATTTTATAGAAACATTTGTGATAGACAATAATACTTTGAAGAAATGGTTCAACACATGTAAAGGAAATCAGAATTGGTTAAAACTCCTACATATTTCACCTGTTGTAACATGAGCATCATTCGGGGGGGGGAGTGCAAAACAGGTTGCATTATTGAAAATATGAACATAAGAATGGCCAGAGCATGAGTATACTTCTACATGTCTTAGTTACAGTTTCGTGAAAAAGAGACAACACCATTAAAGTACCAAGGAAGTATGTATCACCATGTAATTCAAAACTAATTTTAAAAAAATAAATTATGAACAATTTATGGTGATTACCTCCCAAATTCCCAAAACTTAGATATAGGCACACGGTTCATTGGATTAAAATTAGAACAATTCAACTGTAGTGCAAAATCTTTGTCTGATCTTTATTGATAGCATAAAAAGCAAGGCCTGAACCTTCTGATTCTAGAAATCTTATATAATCGGGTGTTTTATTATCAAATATCTCGTACAGGAAGCACACACAATTTGTCTTTGAATTCCCTTCTATTAGAAGAATTAAATAAAATATGAATCACATTGAAGCCTAATGGATATAAAGAATTCACCATCCATTAAATAATCGATAATTATCATCCTTCATCCAGACTACAATCTAATGTTAAGAGGATTTTCATACTCAACATTAAAGGGGGCTTGAACAAACAGACAAATAGCAAAGATTCTACAAATATAAGCTATATACTAATTTCAAATCAGCACTCAAGTTATCTTCTTTCCTACCATCTACTAAAGATAAATTTCTCTCACAATTCTAACCTGGTGTGGCAAAACAATTTTTACCTTCAAAAAGAGGGTACAGCCATGGGCTCACCACTCTTCCCCCCACCCCACCAATTGCTAACTTTTATATGGAAGACTTTGAGCAACAAGCTCTAGAATCAGTGTGCCTAAAACCCAAAATTTGGCTTGGATATTTTCGCCATTTGGCCCCACAGCCGCGAAGCACTAAATACATTCCTTAGACACCTGAACAAACAACACAAACTTATCCAATTCACCATTGAAGAAAAAAACAACTCTCTTCAGTTCCTATTATTATTGACAAATATCTTATTTACATTTCACAGCAGCTATTGTAAATGCAATGTAAATGCAAGGACCTGGTCACAGCAGCTTCTGCTGGCAGAAGCTGCTGTGACCAGGTCCTTGCCCTCACAACCCACATAGAAGCTGGATACCAAAAGGATTTAAAACCATAGACCTAACATCAACTTATGATACCATATGGAAGAAATGCTTACTGTATAAAACAGCCAAAATAATGAACTGCCAAAAATTCTAAAACAACTAAAATAAATGTTCTACATTTGTTTTAGTTGTTTTAGAACAACTAAAGAAAAAAATAAAGGTCCATTTAGATTTACAAGAAAGCAGAACGTTTATCCTGCAGAATGTATTGCAATCCTAGCTCACTACAAAACTACTTGGAAAACTGGAGAGTATCTCCTAACCCCAGCAAAGGTGTTGAATTGCTCTAATCTTAATGTTTCAGCTTTCCACCTAAATAACCATGCTCAGAAAACTAAAAATAAACTTCTGCAACAGGACTAACCCATGAAAATAACTCATGTTACCTTGGTGTCACACTTTACCACAACCTAACATACTGAAAACAGAAAAACCAAGTTAAAGATATCTACCAGGAACATCATAAACAAGCTCACAGGCACATAGAAAAATTGGAACTCCATGATGGATAGAAGAAGTGAAAGAGGTAGTCCTGGAAAAGAAGAAAGCATATTAAAAGTTCTTATCAAGTAAGTCAATATGTACTCTGAAAGAATACCAAGAAAAATATGAGTAAGCAATGCACAACCGTAGCTAAATAAAAGTCTGGGGGAGGTTATGGTAAAAGATATAGAAGATGATAAGTATCAGGAGTGGCAACATGTTTTCTAGGTTATTGAAATAGTGGAAGGAGTACTGTAAATGGAATCAGATGATGAAAGTGAGCAAAAAAACAGAAGATATCCTAGATATTATTAATTATTTTGAAAGACTGTTAAATGAAACAAGAAATGACAGAGCAGTGTAAGAAAATATTCAATACCTATTGATATTTCAGGTAGAAAAAAAAAAGCTATTAAAAATGTGAAATGTGGGAGGGTAGCCATATTAGATCATCATATTTGAACAGAAATCCTCAAGTATGAAGAAAAGCAATGTATGAAAGATTTATAGTGGCTGCACTGAATAATTCAGAAAGCATGGTCAGAAGGTCGAATTCCAGGTAATTGGAGCAGAGCTGTCATTGTTCTTATCTATAAAAATGGGAAATAAAACAATGTAAGAATTAGAGGAATTTTCGATGAGTGTTATAGGCAAGCATAGGTTGGAAAGCAGGTATAGCATATCTGCTCTTCAACCATTAAGTTGTGGGTTTGAATTCACCATGGGCATGGATAGTTCCATAGGCCTGCTCTGAAAGAGCTAGTAGTACAGCTCCTTGAGTAGACTTTTTTTTTAAGGAGAGAGAGAAATGTGGAGTAGAATAACTTGGATTTAGCCAAAACCAGGATTGTCAAGATTGAGGTTCATACTTTAAGACAAATACTTGAGAAATCATGGGAATATAACAAGGATCTCTATTTAAGTTTTTGTAAATGAATGGGACATTGTATTTAACAAGGCACAATCTATATTTAAGTTGTAAATTAGCAGTTAGGAGTGTATGAGATAAAGGAAGATTGGAGGTGCCATTTAGGATTCTATGAACGACTTTGATTGCTTTTCTTCAGCCTCATTGCTCAGTATTAGTGCCTATATGCACATATCATTGTTTTTTTTTTTATTCCTGATTATGGCAATGTAACATTGCTGAAATATCCAAGTATTACTTAGTTATTATCATTAATATTTTAGTATACATTATTTCTTATAAAATAATAGTTTTCATCTCTATGAATCACATTAAGAAGGACAGTGACATTAAATCTGATGTAAATTGGAGATGTTAATCTCCTCGCTTTACTTTATGGAAATGGTGTATGTATTCTTAGATAAATTCAACTAGTTTGCAGATTCCTTAACTAAATTGAATAACTCCTGGAACAAATTTCACATGAAAATCAGTAATAAAAAGACCAAAATTTTGAAAATGGGCAAGAAGACAGAAAACTTCAGTTGCATTCTGAATTGCAAATGTATAGAACAAATAAAGTATTTCAGCTATTTAGGCACAAATTTCTAGTGAAGTTGGCAGATTAAATGTGGAAATCGATAATAGAATTAGCAAATCTGGAATGGTGACATGTCAACTGAATAAATTTGTCTGGAATAAGAGAGAGAAATTAGAACATTAACTCTCTTACTCATGGATTTCAGAGCTGGATTAGAAGTAAAACATTTGATTTAAGACTTGAAACCACAGCTGTGACAGTCCTGAGAAAATTTTTAGTGAACAGATATCATCAGTGGCAGTTATTAAAAGCGACTTGAAATTGAGCAGAGCTAATCCCAGGAAGTATGGTCATGCAAGAAGAAAGATTAGCAAAGCAAGTGTTTGAAGCCATGATGACAAGAAAAACACCCAGAGGAAGATAGACGTTGGTGGATTGATGTAGTTGGAAGTGCCTTAGAAGTTGGTGTCTTGACAGATGACCAATAAATTTGGAGGAAAATTGTTGATAGGAAGTTAGTAATGATGTAAACTTCATGTAGCATTTTCACAATATCCTATCCCCCCCCCATCAGGAATTTGATGATGCCACTGTATTCAGTATGCCCAAAGTTTCCTTGGTCCCAAAGATACTAATTACATTATTGCCCTGAGGAATCCTCCAAGCTCATGATTTTCTTTGTTGCTTAAGTCATTTCAGTTTGTGCCTTCTTTGTGTATGTCATAGATGATACTGTTGAGCTAAGAAAATATTGGTTCATAAATCTTTAGTTTTATTAATTGTATGATAGTTTATAACTGTTTTATGTAGCTTTTTTTTTTTTTTTCAGAAAAGTTCAACATGAATTGTAATTTGTGTTGAACTTTTCTGTTATGTTCAATTAATTTTCTGACTTTAATATTCTAACTTTAATTCTTGTTTAATATTCTTACCAATATTGCTTGCTTATTGCTTATACTGTATTTCTTCTTAATTTCATATGGCATTTAAAGCAAGCCAAAATAAGCTATTAATTTACAGCCATGTTGAGATAAATTTATTGGGCTTAATTATGTTGTGGATGTTGTCCTTCACTGCAGAAAAATGAAATAGACCTTGCATGCAGTGCTGCTTTTTCACTTTCTTGTTGGGATGTATTCTTTTGCTTGCATTATGTTGAAATATTTACCATTTCAAAATAAAATTACTTCCATAACTTTCAAATATTGCAAAAATTAGTAACTCTCATTACCTAGTGTTGAAAGATTTTCCACTTGGTTATATTATAAATTAAAGATACCAAGAAATTATATTCTTGGTTTCATCCTTTTTCCAAGTATAAGTAAACAAAGTTTGCACGTGAAGTAATACTTCATGACAGGGCAAATTTCAACATATATCTCTAACTACTTTCTAATTAAATACTTTAACAACATTCAACATCTTTCTTAATAATATGCGACACCTTTTGGCTACTTGTATGTGGAAATATGACCTGCATTATTTCAACCGTGGTATCACTTCTGGGTCTGGCTCCCACTGATGAGATCTCCTCAAAGGTCGAAACTAGTCTGGATAGTTGCCTTCCCATAATGCTATGCATTATACATGTCCGTAAGGATATGTGCATTGCATTATGAGATACTAAGGCAATTGATGTGAAGTTATTTCGTGCACAAACTTTGCTTACACTTGGAAAAAGGATGAAATCGAGAATATAATTTCTTGGCATCTTTAATTTATCTTATTACCTAGCTGATGAAGTTAGTGTAAGGAAGTTCATTTTTAGTTTATGAAATTGCAATGTATTTGTTGATAAGGTTGATGCAAACAGTTTTTTTATTTTTTTAAGACAAGCATCAGGAAACAAAGATATGCAGCTTAAAATATCTGATGTTCTTCTGAAATTAGGAGAGGTTAGTATTGAATCAGAAAATTACAGACAAGCAGTGGAAGACTTGCAGAGTTGTCTGAACATCCAAAAAGAACTATTAAGGCCTGATGACAGACAAGTAGCAGAAACGTATCCTTTATAGTAAAGTTGTCAGCTTTGTGTGATCTTCTTATCTAAACTGATAAATATTCTCATCTTTGAAAAACACACATTAATTCCCTTCCCTATTTTAACTGGTAACTGGTAATTAGTTTACGGAATTAACAACGCATATAAAGTATATTAATTAAAGATAACTTTAATGAATAACTTCTATATTTCGGCAACGTCACATTGCCATCTTCAGGAACATAAAGATATGGTATGTGCACGCAGGCACTAACACAAAGCAAATGAGGAAGAAAGCAAGAAACTAATATTGTTCCTAAAGTCCTAATGGTGCCCTCTTGCGGGCTTATTTGGTAGCCTTGGCAGTTGGGCTGAAGTTCTCATAATGTAAGTCTCCCAAATTTGGGGTAGTTTCATGCACCCAAATTTGTTGAGGTTAGGAACGTTTTTTTAGAGCTGCTGAAGATTCTTTGAATAATCTTTCATATTTAAACTTGCTGCGATGAATTATTTTTGTTTTCTTCCAACGAATTTTGTGGTGGGTATCTAAGGCATGGTCTGCCAGCCCAGAGCGGCTGTACTGGTGAAACCGGATGTAGTCTTGGTGTTCTGAAATCCTGATATTTGTTGTTCTGCCTGTTTGGCCAAAGTAGGACAATTTGTAGCTGCAAGGGACCTGGTATACACCAGGTAGGTCTAGGGGAAGTGGTTGGTCTTTGGTAGAGCGGATAAGGGATGCCAACTTTTTATATGGTCTGTAACAGGAAGTAAGGTCATATTTTTTGAGGATATTGGTTATTTTCTCAGAGGTGCCCTGGATGTAGGGGATGGTGATAGACTTGGTGTAATCTTTATTGTGGAGGGAGGTTGTGGTTTACTGGTTTTAGTATTCTTTGGATTTTTTTTGGGTTATAGCCATTGGCTAAGAAAGTGTTGAGGATGTGGTTTAGTTCAGTAGTTAGGGCCTTGTCATCTGAGCAGATTAATTTTGCCCTGTTATATAGTGTTTTTATAACCCCATATTGTTGTGAGGGGGGGGGGGGGACTGCTGGTGAATGTATCTGCCAGTGTGGGTGGGTTTTCTGTGAACAGAGAAAACCAAAGATCCATCAAGCTGGCGGGTGATTAAAGTGTCTTGGAAGGGGAGGGTGTTGTTTTCTTCTTTTTCTAAGGTGAACTGGACTCTGGGGTGTTGGTTGTTTAAGTGTGTTAGGAAGGAATGGAGTGTGTCTGAGCCATGTGGCCAAATAGCAAACACATCATCCACATAACGAAGCCAAATAGTGGGTTTTTGTGGGGCGGAGTTTAAGGCTTTCTCTTCAAATGTCTCCATAAAGAAATTGGCCAAGGGTGGGGAAAGCGGTGAACCCATGGCTGTCCCCTCTATCTGTTTGTAGAACTTTCCTTGCCAAACGAAATAGCCTGAGTTTTTTGTGAACTGAAAAAGGGCTGAGATATCGGGAGGAAACTTGGCTTGGATGAGCTCTAGGGTTTCTTTGAGTGGGACATTAGTGAGTAGGCAGGAGACGTCAAAACTGACCATTATGTCAGTGTGTTGGAGTGTGAGGTTTTCTATACTGGCTTTAAAGTTGGCTGAGTTTTTTATGTGTGACGGTGTGTTGCCAGTGTAGTGTGTGAGCGTTTTGGCTAAATGTTTGGCTAATTTATATGTGGGGGAATCAATGCCATCCACTATGGGACGCAATGGCACATTTTGTTTATGTATTTTTGGGAGTCCATATAATCGGGGGGGGGGGGTCTAGAGTTATAAGGTTTTAGTTTGTTGGTGACTTCCACAGGCCAAGAAGTGACCTTCTTAAGGAGTCTGTGGAGAGTTCTAATCTGAGAGCTGGTCGGATTATATTCAATGGGGAGGTAAGTCGTATGGTCTAGTACTAAGCAGTTAGCTTACCTTTGTAGTCTTTTTGATTGAGCACCACAGTGGCGTTTCCCTTATCCGCCTTGGTGATTACTATTTTTTTGTTGTTTTTCAATTCCTGTAGGGCTGCATATTCGTTTTTGGATAAGTTGGTTTTTGGAGGTTTGGCTTTTGTGAGAACACCGACTACATCCAGTCTAACGTTGTTGGCGATATGGTTAGGCAGGTTGCGAAATCACGTTCTATCTGGATCATGATTTCTTCGGCAGGTGACGTTGCCGAAATGTAGAAGTTATTCATTAAAGTTATCTTTAATTAATATACTTTATATGCGTTGTTAATTCCGTAAACTTCCCTATTTTAGTCTCAATAGTTGTACAACTCTCAAAATATTTAATTTCATTGCCGATGACTTCACATATACTGATTTATATATAAACATCATTATCAGTTTCCTGAAATTTGAAGGTTATTTTCTGCATACAATATTCTCCTCCATACTTTTCTGTTCACTTTCTCTGTCAAGTCAATGATTCCCAAATCATTCTGATCCCTCTGGGTATTATTTTTCTGTTTTCAGAGTCATACACTTGGTGTTTTTTTCCAGCTGATTTTGTGTATATTTGTTTGACTTTTCATCTTTTCTCTCCATTCAACATGTTCCAGCCATCTAAATATGCACCCTGTAATTTCTTATATGATTTTTTGACATCATTCCCATACATGAGAGGTTCAAGGCCTATAACAAATAAATGCCATGTGTGAGCTAAAGTGTGGATAATTTATAATTCTGATATAATCTTCTCTGTTGTTGTGATACTAACTGTGAGGGATCCAAGACAGATATTGCTGTTTCTTTTTTGGTCTGTTATATTCAGTATTTCTGCACAATATATGACCATAATTTGGTTTTATGAAGCAAGCACTCCTAAATTAAATTGTTGTTTAGTAGGTTTTGTTCTCTACTTGTATTTATCTTTGGACTTTGTTGTCACTTATTATTGGACCATTATATTTAACTATAATTTATATGTGTGAAACTCGTTCATTATGAAATAACCTGCATTTACTTCTTGTTTTGCATCCTTCAAAAACAGACAAACTGACAAGAGAACAAATGCACTTTAAACATAATATACCAGTTCCGTTCATTGTTATTATTTACAGTATCTCCATGGGATCTGGAGATTCATCACAGGAGAACCAAATCAACCATCATACACACAAATTCTATAATACCTCTCCTCGAATCCATTCACTGTCAGGGAACTTGCAACCAATTCTGGCAATCCATTCCACTCACTCACCACTCTCCATCCATGCAAAAGATCTGGTCCACACGGATGCCCCTAGTTCTGTGATGATTTGTCATATATTGAAAAATTTTACTTGAATCAATTTTATAAAACCCTTTTAATATCTTAGAAGTTTCTATCACGTCTTTTCTTTTCCACCTATCAGCTATACTTTGTAGCCCTTCAAACTATCCTTGTATGGAGTATTCCACAGTCTTGTCGCCATCTTGATCACTTGTCTCTGAATCTTTTCGACCACTTCCTGTCCCATCCCCCAAGGAACCCAGGTGACCAAATCTAATGTGCAGATAGCCTTATAAAGAGGGACAATAACTTCCTTATCTTATTTTTTTCAACATCCAAGTAATTCATTGAGCTATTTTACCAACTTTTGCAATATTCCCTCTTAACTTTAACTGTATGTCCACCATTATCCCCAAGTCCCTAGCCTCATCAATTTCCTTGCAAACCAGTACCATCAATATTATGATACACCATATACAACCTTTTCCACCCGAAGTGCATAATCTTACATTTTGCAACATTAAATTCATAACCATTATCCTTTTCCCACAATGCCTATTTATTTAAATCATACTGCAGGATATCTACATCACCTTTATCCTTCTTGGTTTTGTATCAGCAAACAACTGAATATTCCCCCATCATTCATTGCTTATATCATTGATATATACAAATTAAAGAGTAGTGGCTCTACTTCAGAACCTTGAGGTACCCCACTAGTCACCATCATTCTCCTGGACTCCACTCCACTATATACTATTCTCTGGTGTGTGGCTGTCAGCCATTTCCCTATCCATGCTACTAGCTTCATATCCATTTCCATCCTTTCCAGTTTTTCTTTTTAACAGTTTTCCATGTGGTATTCTGTCAAATGCCTTGGCAAAGTCAAGCAGTATCGTGGTGTAGCCATTACATTTATCCAATTCTGCTGTCACATTTATTATAAAATGTGAATAAGTTACTAAGACATGCCTTACCTCAGGATACCTACCCTTTACACATACCCATGCTGCCCACTATAGAGTAGTGCATCCCTATCCACCCACTGTTGTATTTTACCTTTCACCAACTTTTCCAATACTTTAACAACCATTCTTTGGATGGCTGCAAGGATTTTAAGGGAAGTTATAGGTGCATCACCCCAAATATGTGAGCAGTATTCTAAACATGGATAGATTTGTATATAGTGAAGAGTTTGGTGTAAAATAAGCTCTTGAGCGAAACAGAATGCCACATTTCTTGGATGCTAAGGAGGCGGCTATTGATATGATGTGTTTATTGCTGGGAACTGGAGGTAAGCATTAGTCCAAGATTTGATCTGATCTTGACTGGTGAATTGTGTATTACTGAGAGTAAGGGTAGGTGAGCCAGGATCTCTTTTGCACGAGAAAAGCAAGACTGTTTTGGTGGCATTGAACATAACAAGGTTGTTCTTGCCCCATTGGAGGATAGTATGGAGATTTAAGATACTCGTTTTAGGTGATTTTGTAGCTTGGGATGTCAAAGTACTACATGATTTGTCAAATGAGGAGGATGGGTGGAGAGTGCTTTCATCTGCAAAACTTTGGATGAAATTAGCTCCATCCTATCACTTATTGAGTAGTGATAGGATGGAGCCTTGAATCACTCCAGCATTGAAATTGAAGCTCAAAGAGAGGAAGCTATCTACCATGACTTGCAGAAATGACCAGAGAGAACTTTGAAATAAGTATTCGAATAAATTTGAATGCTTGTTTAAGCTGAAGCCATGCTTCACCGCCCTAACTTGAATCAGAATGACTTCCTATCCTTATCAAAAATATGAGAAAGTTTGATTAGAATAATGCATCATTAAAGTTTTTTCAGTACTATTAACACCAAGAATGGTATTTTATAAAGACATAAGGTCTTAAGAAACCAACTAGATACTACATCTATCTGATGATCTGTTGAGTATGATACAAGTTTTATATATGCAATTTATTTTTGCACTATTATGATTAACCTTCAGTTAAAACATAGCTCTATTGGCGATTTAACATCATACTGCTCATTCTATTTTGAATCAATTGTTTGCATGCTACCTTATATTAATACTTAATCCAACCTGGTCCCATCTATTTCCTATTCCCAAATTTAAAGAATACTTGAAAGGAACAAAATTTACCACAGATGAAATCATATCTGCAGCTGAGGATTGGTTTGTGCAACAAGGGAAAGACTTTTTTCTTAGAGGATTGCAAATGATAGAGCAGCATTCTAGCAAGTGTATATATATAACACTTCATAGGGAATAATGTGTAAGTTGCATGGTTTTACCTCAATTCCTTCATGATTATCACAACTTTTCAGACACACCTCGTATGTCACAGTCAGACAATCTAGCTGATGACATAATATTGATATCATCAAAATACAGCTGAAATGGTTGGTCTTGAAATAACTATGACTAAAACAAAAGTTCTTAAATTAAATGGCAAATGCCACAAAGAAATTAATATCAATGCACATGCTGTAGAAGAAGGTAAGAATTTTGCCTACTTGGGAGCAAATGTAGATACTGAACGTGGAACTAACAAGGATATGATGCAAAGATTTGACAAAAGCTAATACTGCTTTCAGAAAATTAAATATTTTCTGCAAATCATCAAAATACCATAATAAAACTAAAATAAAGATTTTCAGTAGCAGTGTTAAGACTGTATTATTATATGGATGAGAGACATGGAAGCTGACCGAAAACAGGAAGCCAAATTTAAAGAGGCTTCAAACAAAATGTTTGCATAAAATAATAAAAATATTTTGGCCCTAGTGTATAACAACGACTTATATAAGCTGATTGAGCAAAAAAAGAGCATCACCATATGAAATAAATAAATAAAATGCAGATGGAAATAGATTGGGCAGATACTTGAGAATGAACCGCAGAGAGATTCCTATTTTCTGTTCCACTTTAAGATTGCAGCCTGCTCAAGAGTATTGATGTCGCCAAGCAGTTACATCCTCGTTCTGTGAAAGCTGATGCACGTTGCCATTTAATCTGCTTAAAGCCAAGATCCTCAAACATCTGATTGTGTGTGCTGCTCATACCTGAAGAAAAATGCATGAATTTTTTGATGAATGGCACACCAAACTAAGTTGTCAAATCTTTGTGCAGAGTACTTCGCACTGGATTGGCCGAATTCAAGTCCCCCGTTGTGCCCACTTTTTGGATGCTGTCTTCAGCACATGTGACCTCTTTTTATCAGCTTTCACACCGAAGTTGATTCTCTGAAACAATGGTCAGCTCGCTCACTATCGTTACATTCTCTTGAACAAATAATATGTCAAACGGGATAGATTTAGATTGCAACTCCAGATTTTTCTGTTTGAAATTCTCATGGGAAAACCTGGATGAGATCAGTCAAAGCAAATTTTGATGAACATTTCGAATAGAAAAATCTGGAGTCGCAATTGAATATCTATCCCGTTTGACATGTTATTTGTGCTGATTTTGAAATCATGACATGACTAAGGAATAGTGTGATTGGTCAAAACAATCAGCCAGTTTATTTAGTTATTTATTTCTGTGGTTTTTTAAAGTAGTACTAATTTTTTAAATGTTCTGTTTAGTTCAAAAAAGACTAAACATGCTTACAGTTTTATGCTCAAATGATATTTTAATTGCATCTTAAGAAGAAACTATTTTCTGTTGGTGGAATTGGCCTTTTTCCATGAGGAAATGATTTCCTGCAATCTTAAAGTGGAACAGGATATAAAGTGGCTTTGACATGGATCCCAGAAGGAAAACAGGAAAAGGGGAAGGCCTAAATTAACTTGAAAGAGAATGACCTAAAAGGAAAGAGGAATGGCTGGTTGGCAAAGCTGGAGAGAAGTTGAACTGATAGTCCAGGACAGGCATTTGGAAGAAATGAATCTCAACCTTATGTGCCATGAGGCACAGAGAGAGAGAGAATAAGTATGTGCACAAAAGCCACATGCTGTTCAGGATCCTTCCATTTTGTTCTAGAAATAGGACATGAAAATAATTTCTGCACTAAATTGATGAACATATTTTGTAACCATCATAGAGGATAAATGAATAGTTGATGGAATAACTCCGTAGACTGTCATTTAAAAATCAGAACTGCAACTTCATGTAGAAAACCCACACTTTACTAAAACAAGTTTGCTGCTTTAATGAAGAGATGGTATCCCATTTGCAACTGTTCACCCCAAGTAATTATCCTAAATGAATTATGAAGGACTCTTGTAACCTGTCCCTTTTAATATTATTGGTTGCTCTTTCTTCTTAGATTGCAGTAGACATTTGTAAAAATAGTTTAGAAATTCATAAGAATCCTGTTCTTGATTTATCTTTTCAGTATCTCTAGTGTTTCCATATTTAAATGATATTAATTACTTTTTAGCCATTGCTTGCTACTATACAAAATGAGTTGTAACATGGTTAATATGTTACAGCAATTAATGGAAGAAAATTGCTACAGTAAAACAAATTATATACAATTTCTACATGATTCTTACAGGATTATTTATTTCATTGGAGTAAGCAATTTACTTATTTCATTGCAATGATTATAGTAAGGCTTTGTGCTCATGGCAAGATCAATAACAATACAAGTGTCAGTTCATTGAATTATACAAGGCAAACAAAATATATGTTTACCTTATAGAATGAAATTTAAATTTAGAATAAGATATGTAATTTAATATAAAATATTTGTGATACTCTAAAAACTGATTAAATTGTGTTTATGGGAAATTTTCACAATCTATTAATTTTTGCAATGTTATTTGCTTTTCAACTGAAAGGGAGTTATCTTTCATATAGAAGTTTCAGGACTTTTCCTCTCAGAAATTGGTTTTTCATCTTGCAAATCAGGCAAACTGGCCATTTGAATACATGCAATTAACAGACATACAGTAATATGCTGGCCTTGTAGCTGAGTTGCTTCAACTGTAAATCCAAATCAATGAAACCCTCCATGCCTAGGAGCTTGCCTGCAGTTTAAAACCATTTATGTTCTTTGAGTAAATTTATTCTTATGAAGTTTCTTTGTTCTGTTTTTAAATAGGCAGTTCTGTAATTGTACATCTAGTTTAATCCTTTATTCAAGTGTAAGCAAACAAAGTTTGCACCTGAAGTATCTTCAGGATTGAGGCAACTCATAGTAAAGGTGGACCAAGCTCTCATCACTCCCTGTCTCAGTATCTCCCATAATGCAAAGCACATCTCCTTGCAGATATGTATAATGCAATGCATTAAGGCAGTGTTTCTCAATGTGGGGCAATTTGAATATTTTTTTTTTGGGGGGGGGGGGGGGGACAATTAGAAAATGTACATATTCGACCAGAAATGCTGAAGTATGGTGGTATAAAAGTCTTACAGTGGCTGCACTGCATAGTTCAGAAAGCCTTGACAGAGGGACGAATTCCCGATGATTGGAGTAGAGCTCTCATAGTACCCATATATAAAAAGGGAAATAAAACTGAATGTGAGAATTACAGAGGTATTTCCCTACTGAGTGTTCCTGGCAAGATATATGCAAGTATACTTGAGAAACGATTGAGAAGAATTGTGGAAGAAAAGCTTGGTGAAGAACAAGCTGGATTCAGGCCAAATAGAGGCTGTCAGGATCAGATCTTCACTTTATGACAAATAGTCGAGAAAGCATGGGAATATAACAAAGATCTGTATTTAAGTTTTGTCGATTTGGAAAAGGCATATGACAAGGTGCCAAGAGAGAAGCTATTCAATACGCTGCAGTTATATGGTGTCAATGGGGCATTATATCAAGCAATACTTAGTCTTTATTTGAGTTGTAAGTCAGCAGTTAGAATTGAAGGAAGTACAGGAAGATGGTTTAATGTTAAATCTGGTGTGAGACAAGGATGTACATTATCCCCTCTGTTATTCATTATCTATATGGATCACATTATGAAGGAAAGTGGTATTAAACCTGATATCAAAATTGGAGATGTTAATGTCAGCTCTTTGCTTTATGCAGATGATGTTATACTTCTTAATAAATCCGCTGCAAGTCTGCAAGATTCTCCGACTAAATTGAATAGCTGTTGTAATAGATATGGTATGAAGGTCAGCAATAAAAAGACAAAGACAATGAAAATAGGCAGAATCACTGAAAATGTCAACTGTGTTGTGAATGGAGAACCTCTGGAACAAGTAAAACATTTCAACTATTTAGACACGATTTTTACTGAAGATGGTAAATTAAATATAGAAATAGACAACAGAATCAGCAAAGCTGGTATGGTGGGAAGTCAATTGAGTAAATTCATATGGAATAAGAGAGAAATTAGTCGGAACACTAAATTAGCTGTATACAAGACAGTGTTCAAACCAGTTTTAACTTATGGATCTGAGAGCTGGGTCAGAAGTAAAACACTTGACCAAAGACTAGAGACCGCAGATATGAGAGTCCTGAGAAAGATTAGAGGCGTGAACAGATGGCATCAATGGCAATATCATATTAAAAATGAGGATATTAGGAAAGAACTTGACATTGTTAGCATCCAGGAATGCGTTAGCAGAGCTAATCTCAGGTGGTATGGTCACGTAAACAGAATGGGTGAGGAAAGATTAGCAAAACAAGTGTTCTCTGCCAGGTTGGCAGGAAAACGACCCAGAGGAAGACCAAGATATAGGTGGATTGATACGGTACAAAGTGCCTTAGACGATAGAAATATAAGATCTGATAATGTTGGAGTCTTGACAAGTAACAGACTGATTTGGAGGAAAATTGTAGATAGGAAGTTAGTAATGATGTAATTTTTTCATGTAGTACTGTCATATCCTATACACCCCTTCAGGGTACATGGCAGGAATTTGATGATGATGATGACATATTTATATTATACTTTTTCAGAACTTGGTTGACTGTTATGCTGGGGGGGCATCAAAATCTTTGGGACATTGAGGTGGGGCATGATCCAAAAAATGTTGAGAAACACTGCATTAAGGGAAGGGCCACTACCCAGACCAGTTTTGACCTTTATTGAGGTCTCGTCAGTGGGAGCCAGACCCAGAAGTGGTGATACTAAGGCAGAAGCAATGGAGAGGTCATATTTACTTATACGAGTTGCTAAAAGGTGTACCACCTTATTATTAAATTACTCTGGATTTAGAGAAAGATGTTGGAAGTTTATTTTCCACTTGGTTAGACTATAATAAATTTAGTTTAATTCTTTATCCAAGTATAAGCAAACAAGTTTGCACCCGAAGTATCTTCAGGACTGAGGCAACTCGTAGTAAAGGTGGACCAAGCTCTCATCACTCCTTGTCTCAGTATGTCCCATAATGCAAAGCACATATGGGAGATACTGAGACAAGGAGTGATGAGAGCTTGGTCCACCTTTACTACGAGTTGCCTCAGTCCTGAAGATACTTCGGGTGCAAACTTTGTTTGCTTATACTTGGATAAAGGATTAAACTAAATTTATTATAGTCTAATCAAGTGGAAAATAAACTTTCAAAATTGTACATCTATTATCAATTAAGTCTAGTTTTTGTTTCTTGAAAGTAGGAATATAAACTCATTTAATGTATTTGTTTGAATTCAAAATGTCAGATTTATTCTGTTCACAGACAGTGAATGCAGAAAAGAATAAGTATTTGATAGTGCTTTTTATTTTTTCACATAACACTACTCCTTCCCTCCTCTTAGCATATAATGATTTTGGATGATTGTTTAATAATTCTGTTATTGAGAAATTTTTATACCAAGAAGGAAATTTAGGGGAAGAGGGAAAAAAAAAGTTATAAAATTCTTTATAAAACTCTCCCACCTTCCATTTCTCTCCTGAAATGACTGATTTTGTTTTCATAAACATTCATATTTTCCCATGAACCTTGACACTTACAGATATTACCAGTTAGGCTTGGCTTATTCTTTCGATAATCAATTTACTGAGGCAATAAACTCTTTTAATGGTGCAATTGATGTTATTGAAAACCGCATAGTCAACTTGAAAAAGGACAAGCCTGAAGGAGTAAGACCATCTAGTGGCCTTGAAGATGAAGATCCAAAAGTTTTAGCGGCGAAAGAAGTTGAAGAGCTTGAATCCATTCTCCCTGATATTAAAGCAAAAATAGAAGATACAATAGATATGATGCACAGTACTGAGCAGGCATTAAAAGAAGCTGCTATTCAGCGACTAGAAGAGGCAAGTTTTTTCTTCATCCTTTTATTTTGCTATAAGTCTATTAATTTCTTAGTGCTTTCATACATGATGATGATTGCTGAGAAAGGAGTAATAAATATTTTGTGAAAAATTAATAATAAATCAATATAACCACTTATTAACTATTACAGTGTTGCTTCACATCCACTGTGAATTTTTTTTTTTTTAAACCAGTCTTTAAAAAATGCTGGAGGTGTTCCTTTGTATTGAAGTTCTTAATAAGAGTTCAGTTTCACTGAAGAGATATCACTAGGATGAGGTGCTGGTGCAGTTCCTACTTCAAGTCATCTTTTGCTTCCATTGCAGTTCAAGTAGTATATTTTTTTATTGTCTTGGTTCAGTGATTGTCAGTATGCAGGTTTCTGGGCCATTTATGTTGTTTAGAGCTTCATCCACCTAAAAGTTCATTAAAAAAAGGATTAAATAATATATAAAACTGTTTGTTCTTTGTAGATTGTAAGTTTTATATAGATGTTAATCCCACATGTGACAAGATGAAACCTATGGTGCATCAGTACAGTTTAAACAGGATTTGCTTCTGGGAGAAAGAAAATCTTCTGGTTGCTGCCACCATCACCCCTCCTCCTTTCTGTAGTGAAGTAAAATATCAGTGTTTTCTCATTAGGAATGTTTTGATACAATTGCAATTCCATTGATATTGTTTTGCACACAATGGTTGTGCATTGATAGCCTGCATAACATATGGATATTTCTAAAAACTTGCTCTGGGCAGACTTCTGAACTTATAAAATGCTTTGCTTTTTCACATTTTTATTTTATTATTTTTTATTTATTTTACTTATTTTATTTTATTTTTTTTTCATTAATGTGCATTTCTTGTTTCCCACAAATTCGTCATTGTTTACCTCACTGCAGCCAAATTTTCATATAACTGTGGTTTTATTATGCAGATCAAATCTCATTCTTCTCCAGATTTGTTTAGCCACCTGCAAATGATACTTTTTCCTTTGGTGCACTCTCAATAGATAACTTGCATGTAATGAATAAGATTGCATTATTTACAAAATAAAATAAATAAATAACATGCCGTAAATTTGCCTTTACTCAACTACATGTAGGAGTAGAATGATTGGCTGAGCTGTGCATGCTTCATCCATTTAGAATTTTCAGAAGTTTGTAATTTTATTTAAATTCATTTTACCTTTTTGAAATTGAGCATACAGTATTATTTTAAAAGGTTGATTAAAACCTTTTATTTTAAAGAAAATTTTGAAGATTAGAATATGAGATTCTTGTAAATGAAAGTGGCAGTAAAGAACATATTGCTATAATTCAGTAATTGGACTGCTGAATGTGAAAGAAGAGAAGAGGTGTCGAGTTATTTTTAGTTATGTACTTTTTATTGTTTTTCATTTTAATTCATACAATAATTTTCAGTCTTAATTTGACCACCTTAATATATTTGTCCCTTCCATTTTTAGGAATTTCATCTCAAACAAGTTAATAATTTCTCTCCCCCCCTTCCCCCATTTTGCTTTAGTAATATTCCTCTTTCAAAAAAGTGAACAACTGTTATCAATACCATATCTCTACAAATGAGTGGATCATAGCACGTCTGCAACTGTTTTGCATTAGGACATATACACAAATCACGGCCGTAACCCAAATTATATGCCATAGCTGATAGTAATTTGATCAGTTATTGAAAATTACCAGTTATTTAATGAAAGATAGCACTTATTTATTCAGATCCTCTGCATTTTTACTAGCAACAATATTTAAGTAATATTGATAAAGATGGTATCCAAGGTCTATATCATCTAGCAATAGCAAAAATTCTATTACTGAATGCCAGAATTTCAAGATTAGGAGATTGCCAACATATGTGCCTCTCAGAAGCACAAAGTGATCAATTCCATAAAATAAAAAATAGTAAAAAATTGATGTTATAATTTTTTTTTTAAATTTAGCTTAACCCTTAATTAGTTGTACCTTTTTTGTTACATAATTAGGCACATGGGGGTCAGAAGTCACTTCTTACTCCACAACTGCACACCAGCTTACATGCAACTGATTCAGTACTGGGGTAACAAGAAACTCAGCTACTCGAAATCGTAACAAAAAATCTGTCATCAGTTTTGTCAGAAATTGAACTTGAATGATGGCATGGGATCAAATAGACCCCATGCAACTAATTAAAGGTTAAAATATACAAACAGACAAAAGTTATATAGTGAATTATTTAAGATGTAGGTTAGTCATTGGGTTTTTGAAAAGTTAAGTGCTAATAATGTGCTCAGGTACTAAAATTGAGAAATTTACAGAAAGTGGAGTTGATCGGTTTGGCTTTTTTTGACTGTCAGTGAACAATTCCTGTCTAACAAAACTATATTGAGAAGTGCATTGTTGTTATGTTCCATTGAGTTGTTTTCGACTCCTGGTGATTCTATGAACATAGATTCTCCATTCAGATTCTTCCCTGGCCATATCTTTCAGAATTTCCAAGCGCATTCCAATTGCTTCTTTAACTTCATCCACCCAATTCTTGGTCTTCCTCTTCTCCTGCTTCCATCAACTTTAGCAAGCATCATCATCTTCTCCAGACACTCATTTGCTCACATAATATGTCCGAAGTATGACAATTTTTGTTTGATGATCATAGCTTCAAGGAAGCAATCTGGCTTTATTCTGTCTATCATTGATTTATTGGTTTGCTTTGCAGTCCATGGTATTCTTAGTAAGCGTCTCCAAACCCATAATTCAAATACATCTATCTTCCTTCTTTCACTCTTTCTCAGGGTCCAACTTTCACATCCATACAGTACCACAGGGAATACTATTGCTTTCACGATTCTGATTTTTGTTGCGAGGCTAAGATCTTCATCTTTAAAGATCTTGCTTAAATTTGTCATTGCTTTCTTTCTGAGTAATTATCTTCTTTTAACTTCTTCAGTACAATAACCATCTTGATCAATTCGGGATTCTAGGAGCACAAAATTGTTAACTCCTTCCATTTTCTCCCAGTCTACTTCAAAATCATTAAGTTCGCATGTTGCCATAACTTTTGTCTTTTTGAGATTAAGTTTAAGACCATATTTAGTACTTTCTTCTTTCATAATAAGTCTTCCTCCAAATCTTCTTTACGTTCTGCTAGCACAGTGGTATCATCTGCATACCTCAAATTATTAATATTTCTTCCACCAATTTTAATTCCAACTGAAGACTCCTCCAGCCCTGCCATTCTTAAAATGTATTCGCTGTACAAGTTAAACAGGTACGGAGATAAAATACATCCTTGTTGCACCCCTTTACTTATTGTGAAATACAGTCATACCCTGACTTACTGCGAATCTGGAGTTACGCAGTTTCTTATATGTACCTATTCCCGTCCCGCTTCACACCTCGCCACTAGTCTTATCTTTCAGGTGGCGGCCGCATTCGCCATTGTCACACATGCTGTGAACAAGCACTGACTTGTTTTGCGCAGTCTCTATTCATACACGATTTTTATAGTCTACAAACCTTGCGATTGTTTAATGTTATGTTCTTGATAAAAATTTTATCACATAAAAAATAATAATGTCATCCAAAAGAAGCAAGTCCGATTCTTCTACAGCTAGCAAGAAAAGAAAAACATTGAATTTGGAAACAAAACTCAACATTATTAAGGATTTTGAAGGTGGAATAAAAATTTGTGAGCTAGCAAAGAAGTTCAATCTACAGGAATCCACAGTAAGAACAATCATAAAAGGAAGGGTTACAGATTTTGGAGGACATAGATTCTAACGAGGAACGAATTGTAGCCACAAGGCAAGGAATAAAAAAAACATCAGCTTGCTATGAAGAAATTTTGCATGACAAGAAAAAGACAATATGCCGTCTGACGAATCTATTAGATTTTATGAAACCATCGACATCGAAATAACTTTCTTTTTTTTATGTACGAAAAACTACAATTATGATTATATTTCTTAAAAAATATAGGTGTTTTTGTAAACCTTTGGTCCCAATTGTATGTTTGTATATATAAATTACATGCAAAATTATACCCCGGGTTATGCGAATTCGACTTGCACGCTTTTTGTTGGTCCCACCTACCGCATAACTTCCAGGTTTTACTGTACTCAGTTTCTCTAAGATCTGTTCGGATAGTAGCTTCTTGTTCATAATAAAGATTCCTCAGAAGGATAATGAAATGCTCTGGTACTTCCATTGTTCTTAACACATTCCACAGTTTCACATGATCTACAAAGTCAAAAGCCTTGCTATAGTCAAGGAAACAAAGGTAGACATTCTTTTGATCTCACATTGGCGATTTTATCTCTTGTTCCTCTGCCTTTTCGAAATCCTGCCTGTTCATCTGGCATTTCTCTCTTCATGAATGATTCCAGTCTTTTTTGAATGATCTTAAGTAAGACTTTACTTGCATGAGAAATCAGTGCTATAGTTTTGTAATTTTTGCACTCTCTTGCATCGCCTTTCTTCAATAAAGATATATAAACTGATTTTTTTTCATTCCCTAGGCCATTTAGTTGCGATCCAAATAATTCGCTGACATAGAGCAGTTTAAATTTTAACTGCCTCTTCTCCCAGGGATTTGAGCAGCTCAATAGGTATTCCATCTCCTCCTGGTGCCTTCTTACTGGATAGCTGTTTCAGTACCCACCTCACTTCACTCTCCAGTGGTACTGGCTCCTGTGTATAATCCTGCTGTTCAAATTTCTCAGTAATTTTGGAGTCCTTTCTGTAAAGGGCTTCTGTATACTCTTTCCATCTTTCTTTGATGTCTGCAGCTTCTGTAAGATATCCTTTGTGTTTACTTTTCAATATTGTCACCTTGGCACTAAACTTCCCTGTTAGTTCTCTGATCTTTTTGAAAAGATCTCTTGTTTTTCCTTTCTTGTTTTGGTCTTCTATTTGTTGACTTTCCTGGTTAAAATATTTTTCCTTGTCTCTTCTGGCTTGTCATTGAAACTCTGCATTCAAATGCCGTACTTCCTGCAAATTTCCTGTGGCCTTCATTTTCCTCCTTTCCTGAGCAGTTTTGATGGCATCTTCTGACAGCCATTTAGACTTCTTCTTCTTACAAACCGTTGGAATATTCTTCTTTGCTTCTGTTTTAATTATATCATTGATCTCTTCCCATCATCTGGTTCTCTTTCACAGGTTAATGGTCCTGTACTGTTTGTGCATTTTTCTCCTTTCCAATTTATTCATTTGTAATCAGTGCAAGGACTTCAAATATAATTCTTCCAGAATCCAAAAAGGAGTGACTCAAAACAAAATTAAAAATATTTATTTAATAAAACTAAACAAAAAATGTAATTACAGGGCAAATTTTGTCAAATTAATAAATATAAAACTGTTTGGATCAAGAGCATTCTGATTACTGAAAAATGTCCTAGATATCATTATCATCCATTTCCTGATATGTATCCTCAAGGGATGTTCAGGCTGCTGAGAAAGCACTACATGAATAAGTGTACGTGATTGATAATCTCCTATTAACAATTTTTTTCTGAATTAGTTTATTACATGTCAGTATCTGTTTGACTAACCTTTTCTCTCCCATTTTACCATCGTAGATTAGCCCTCATCACACATTCATGAATGCAAACTAATATCTTCATTTTTAAGATTCTGCCATTGATGCCTTTTGTTCAGACCCCTAATTTTTCTCAGAATCGCTATATCTCTGGTCTCTAGTCTTTGATCAAGTGCTTTATTTCTAATCGAACTCTCAGATCAGAACTTAAACTGTTTTGAGCACTGTCTTGTATACTGATAGTTTAGTGTTTTGGCTAATTTCTCTCTTATTCCATGTAAATTTATTCAGCTGGCTACCCACCATACCAGCTTTGCCTATTCTGTTGTCTATTTCCAGATTTAATGTGCCATCTTCACTAAAAACTCTGCCTAAATAGCTGAAATATTTTACATGTTCTATATGCGCTCCATTTAGAATGCAGTTGATGTATTCAAAGTTTTTGCCTATTTTCGTAGTTTTGGTCTTTTTATTGCTGATTTTTCATGCCAAATTTGTTGCAACTGTTATTCAATTTAGTTAAAGAAGCCTGGAGAATTGCTGGATGTGTTTAGGAGTGCAACATCATCTGCATATAGCAAAGAACTATGTTTGACATCTCCAATTGTAATATCAGGCCTAATGTCACTTTCTTTCATAATCTGATGATTATTATAGATGATGAATAAGAGTGGAGATAATATGCATCCTTGTCTTACCCCTGATTTTATATCAAACCATCTTACTGTATTTCCTTCAATTCTGTCTCTGCTAACTTACACTTAAATATAGACTATATATTGCTCTGTATAATGTTCTCCATTTCAGCCCATATAAAATTGTAGTCTTTTGAAAAGCTTTTCTCTGGGCACCTTGTCATATGCCATTTCCAGATCTACAAAACTTAAGTACAAATCCTTGTCATATTACTGTGATCTTGATAACCTCTTTGTCCTGAATCCAGCTTGTTCTTCCATTTTATTTTATTTTTTTTTTACCACAATTTTTCTCAAACTCTTATCAAGTATGCTTGCATAAATCTTAGTAAGAAATTTCTCTAATTCTTACATTCAACTGTATTCTCTTTTTTATAGATGGAAACTATGAAAGCTTTATTCCATTCATCTGGAATTGAAACTTTTGACCAGGCCTTCTGAATTATGCAGTGTTGCCACTGCAAACTTTTGTACCTCCATATTTGAACATTTCTGGTTAAATATCATCTACTCTAGCTGCCTTTCCACATTTCAAGTTTTGAATGGCTTTTTCTACCTGAAGTATTGATATAACTCCTCTTTGTATTCCTCTTGAAAATTTTCTACTTTGGTTCTGTCACTTGCTGTTTCATTTGAACAGTCTTTCAAAGTAATTACCCAGACATGTAGGATATCCTTATCTTCAGTTTTCGTGTCACCTTTATCATCTTGGATTCCTTCTACAGTACTCTTTCATTCATTTCTAAGCTTTTTCAATAGCTTCCAGAAGACTTTGTCACATTTCTGATATTTATATTCTATGTTCTTACTGAAGTCTTCCCATGACTTTGTTTAGCTACTCTTATACATAGCTTAGCTCGCTTACATTTTTCTCTGTATTCTTTTAGGGAATCTGCTGGCTTATTTCTAGAACTTTTGGCATGCTTTCTTATTTTCTTGGACTGCTTCTTTAACTTCTTGTGTCCACCAGATATTCTTATATTTCTATTCTTGCAGACAGTTTCATGAAATGCCTCCATAGCTGAATCAGTCTGTTTTCTTCATAGTTTACCACTGGTACTCCATGGTTGGGTTCTTGTTTTTGAACTGTTTCATTCTTTCTTCAATAAGGTTTATATAGTTTAGTCTACAGTTCACCTGTAAAAGCTACTTAACTTTAATTCTTTTTAAAAATTTTTTTACGTACTGGTTTCTCTTCAATATGTATTCATTTTTATCCTACTTAAAAGAAAATGGTCACTTCTGATTTCAAAATCCTCTGTATGAACTCTCGTTTCCTGTACCAGAATTAAGATATCACTGTTAAAAATAACATAATCAGTGAAGCTTTTCTTATTTCCTGTGTCTTCTCTCTACATGAACTTGTGTACAACTTTATGTTGGAGCATTGTTAGTAATGATTAGTTCATATCCTCAACAGAAATCCATCAGATACTTACTATTATTATTATCCTTGTTCTTTCATCTAAATTTTCCCAGAACATTTCTGTTTGCCAGTGGGAATTCACTTCCTACTCTGCTGTTTAAATCTCCAACTAATGGCACTTTTTCTTTTTCAGCTGCCTGCTGTAATGACTTGAAAAATTCCTCCACTTCTTCCTTAGGAGAACCATCTGAGTGTGTGACCAAAGGCACAAATAAGTTTCAATCCATTTCCTTATTCTGAAGTTTGCTTACAAAAACTATTTGAAACTGCTTTCCAATCTCTCTGATGGCAATAATTTTTAGCCAGGGTTTTCATATGTGTTACCATATGAAATTTTCCAATGAATTTCATATGATAACACATATATTTCTTTGTATTATTATTATACAGGCATTTCCATGGAGTCCAAAGACTGATCACTGGAGACCCAAACTAGCCACACAATCTATCATACCTTTCCTTGAACCCATTAACAGACAATGCACTCTCAGCTGACTCTGGCAACTCATTCCACTCATTCACAACTCTCCAAACATAAAATTTAGTCCACACGCTCCTACTAACTACACCTTTATTCAACTTCAGGGATTACCCCCTTGTTCTGATCGTTCTAGCCAAGTGGAGAAACATTTCCTCTGTATCGATCCTATAAAACCCTTTAAGCACTTAAACGTTTCTGTTATATCTTTCCTTTTTCTCCTATCAACCAATTTCTGCAGTCCACACATGCACAATCTCCATCCTCATAAGAAACATTCCACAGACCACTCGCCATTGTAAAATCTTGTATATAAGGAATTTAGGATAAAATCTCTTCTATACCGATTTTACTTGGGAAATAAAAATAATATAATATACTTCTAATTTGATTAATACTTAACTCATTTTTCTGTAATAAACCTGAAAAAAATGTTTGAATAAATTGTAATAAGAAAATTGTACAGACAGAGAAATAACTCAGATGGGATTAAAAATGTAAGACCTGAGGCTATCGCAACTCGCAAAGGTCAACGAAGTACGGGGTTTCCCACCTTAACTCGGCGACCGCAATGGCTGAGAAGACTCTTCAAAGAAAATCCGGGCGATTTTATCTGTAGGAATTCCAAGGTCGGGAGAGCAGAATAAAAGGGGGAAGAATTGATGGAAAAGAAGCTTTTCGGTTCCGGCTTTTACGGGGAGTTTCCTGTATGTCCTGCCATTCCAAGGACAGAGATCCACATCCTGCCAGGCGATGATAGGAGGTTCGTATTAGTAGAGTTCTCACCGCTAAGTTCCTTGACAATCTCCGCTTGTGAAGTATCATCAGTGTCATAAAAAGTGCCTGTGTGTGAATTTTACTGGAAAGTAAAGGTATCAACAATCTCTAGGATCTTGTGTAATGAACTGGATGACAAAGTAGCAAGTAAGACTTTTGTTTAGGACCTTCCTAGATGTGAAATTTATGGCAAGGATTGCTGATTTTTTTTTTTTTTTTTAGTTTGTTAGCATAAAGAATAACAGTAAAGATGGAAAGCCATTTGTTAAATTAATTGTGAAGTAGTTTGCAGAGTTTTGAGGAATTAGCTAATGTTATATATTGAAGAGGGAATTGTATGTGAAAGTAGTTAAGCTTAATAATATTTATAGTCTGAGTTAAATTAATGTAAAGAATATACAAGTCTGCTTCTGTGTCTGATTTATATGTGAGCATATTTATTGCATTAGTCATTAAGCTTAAGTGAGAAATGTTTAATTAATCGAGTGGAGAACCAGACATGTGAATTTATATTGTTTCCATGTCAATTTTGCTGAGTGAATTAGAGCCAGATAAATTTTTTATATGTACCTTGATTTAGCATGAATAAATTTTTGTTTGTCAATAACTTGCCTGATTCTGTCTTGCCAATGCACTTCTCATAGAAAGATAGAACCTGCGTGACCTTAACAGTAAAAGTAGCCATGACTGACGAATAGTAAGTTTGAGCATTGCTTGACTTAGAGATAGTTTTTACAGATAATTGTGCTGGGCGTTTTTTCTTGCATGTACAGGAAAGATATCCAATTCCTTTACACGATCTCTGATGGCGCAGTCGTAAATACAAATAAATTTTCAGGGATTGGTGTGAGAAAAAGCCAGCTATTTAGACGAAGGAATTGGCTCCAGCCAGAGGCAATTCTAAAATACGTACACGTGAAGTAGCATAGTCACGACCTTGAGAAGGGGGGGGGAATTAAATGAGATATTAATCTTCTCCACCACTTCCTTGTTCTCAATAAACTCAGGAGATCAGGCCTGAGCACAGTAATCCAGATGTGAATATAACAATGCTTTATAAAGAGGAATGACTTCCTTATCTCTACTTGATAATGTTTCCTTCAATAGCCTTACATTAGTTTAGTCCTCTAAACTAATGTAATTAACTCTGTTTACCACTACCCCTAAATCTCTAGTTTCATTTATCTCCTGGTCTGCAGTTCCATTAATGTGGTACACAGATTGTAATCTATTTATCCCCAAATGCATGACTTGACATTTCTCCACATTAAACTGACACCCATTATCTTTTGCCCATACTGACAGCCTATTTAAATTGTCCTGTAAACTCTCCACATCACCTTGATTAACTATTACTCTAATTTTGCATCATTAGCAAACAACCGAATATTTCATTTCAGGTTATTTCCTATATCATTTATGTACAATAGTAGTCCAAGCACTGAACTTTGCAGCACACCACTAGTCACCTGTTTTCACCTTGATTCTGCCCCTCCATTTTGATATCTGTCTAGTAGCCAACTTGTTATTCACATAACTAGTGTCATATCCATCCCCATTTGTTCTAATTTGCATAACAGAGTTCCATCTGGTATTCTGTCAAATCATCATCATGCTTTTCAAGGATTTAGGGCTAAAGTGGCCTGTTCACAGCCTTAGAATTATCGTTGAATCTCTTTAGAAGACATTGTTTTTTTTTTTCTTTTCTTCTTCCTAATGGTTTGTAATTTAAGGCTTTTTGCAATCTTTTCATTATCATTCTTATGTGTTCCATCCATTTATGTTTATATTTTAAATTTTTTTCTATTACTGATTCCTGGTTTAATTCTTTAATAATTTCTTCATTTCTTTTGTGATCAAATAGAGTATATTTTGCAGTTTTTCTCATAAATTTCATTTCAGCTGTTATTAATTTTCATTTGTCTTTATGTTTTATTGTATGGAAGTATTTCACTTCCATACAATAGGACTGGTAGGGTTTATGTATTGTATATTTTAGTCTGGTTTGTTTTTGAACTAGGTTAGGTTTACTTACTTCTTATTGGATCTTGTCCTTTAAAGGCCATCGATTTTGATTTTCCTGTTGATATTATCATTTCATTTAAGTTTAAAATATCTTTCTGTAAGTTACCTTCAGAATTTAATATAAGTTACCAAATAATTTAATTTAGTTATTTGGTCATCAGCAAAAAGGAAAGAGTTTAAGTTCACAGAGTTTAATACCTTGATGGAAATTTTTATTCCATTTTATTATTATTTCATTTAGATAAATATTAAAAAGTTGCTGAAAGGGGACATCCCTGTTGGATGTCTTGGTTTATCTCTCTCGAATATGATAGTTCATAATTTAATCTTATTTGCATTTAATTATTTTCATACATACTTATGATAACTTTTAGAATATTATTTGGTATTTGTCTTTCTTTTAACATGTTAGATAAAATACTTCTTTTAACTTTATTAAATGCTTTTTCAAAGTCAATAAATGTAATATGTGTTTTTAAACTGTATTCTCTTTTTTTCTCTATTATTAATTTTAGGCAAAAGCTCAAGTGTATACATGATTGCCCTTTTCTACACGGTGTCCCAAAATTCACGCAAGATTTAAATTTAGTGCCATTTGTGCGGTAAAGTGTTGCCAACGAGAAAAAAAAGACAGCATGACAGGGTTATTAAAAATGGAGCGCTACACGAAAGAAAAATGCATTTTCATTGTTGAGCAATTGGCAGCTACAGTTCGCAATTTTCATACAAAATATGGTCGGAATAGTGATTTAACTTCAACTGTGAAAAGATTAATTAAAAAATTCAAGAAAACTGGATCAATTAGTGATCTTATACACTCTGGCCGTCCTTCAACAAGTCGTTCAACAGAAAACATCGAAGTGGTTCGTGAGAGTGTTGCTGAGAGTCGAGGAACATCAATTTGCCACCGTGGTCTTGAATTGGGCATTTCGAAAAGCTCTCTACAGCGTATTCTCACGAAAGATTTGCATCTTTATGCTTACAAAGTTCAATTGACTCAAGAACTAAAGCCTACTGACCACACACAGTGAAGAGAGTTCGTTTAATGGATTATGGAACAACAACAAGTGGATGCTTATTTTTTGAACAAAATCATCTTCAGCAATGAGGCTCATTTTCATCTTGATGGCTTCATTAATCGACAAAATTGTCGCATTTAGGGTTCAGAAAATCCACGAGTGATTGTCGAGAAACAAATGCATCCACAACGTATCACTGTTTGGTGCAGATTTTGGGCTGGAGGTATCATCGGTCCATTCTTCTTCGAAAATGTGGCTGGTAAGGCAATAACAGTTAATGGTGCTCGCTATCGTGACATGATAATCCAGTTTTTTGTGCCTAAATTGCAAGACATGGATGTGGACGACATGTGGCTTCAACAAGACGGTGCCACATGCCATACAGCCCGAGAAACAATTCAGTTACTGCATGAGTCATTTCCTGGTCGTGTAATTTCCCGTTTTGGTGATCAGAATTGGCCGCCCAGATCATGTGACTTAACGCCGTTGGACTTTTTTCTTTGGAGTTTTTTGAGGTCTAAGGTTTATGCCAACAAGCCCACGACCACCCACGCCTTGAAGGAGAAAATTGAGCACTGTATCAACGAAATTCAGCCACATTTATGCAAAACGGTCATGGAAAATTTCAACAAAAGAGTGCGTATGTGTCAGCAAAGCCATGGAGGCCATTTACCCGATATGCTATTCCATGCATAACCCTATACTGTATACTTTATGAATCAATAAGAAATTACAATTTTTAATTGAAAACCTGTGTTTTCTGTCAAAATTACTTCTTGCGTGAATTTTGGGACACCCTGTAAATTCATTTTGTACTTCTAAAATAAAGCTTTCAGAATCTATTATTAATTATTTAAAATTCTGCTATATATTTTATAAAAGGAATTTAGAATACTTATACCTCTATTTACTAAAATAAAGAGCCAAAATAATGCTCGATCTAATATCCACTTGATTTTTATAACTTATACCTCTATAATTTTTAGGGTCATCTCTACTACCTTTTTTAAAGATAGGGATCACTATTGCTTTTTCCATTCTATTGGTGGGTTACTTGTTGGATAGATTTTATTTAAGAATAATAAGAGTCTTTCTTTGAACCTATTCCTGTATATTTATATAATTCTGAACCTAAATTATCTTCTCTAGGTGATTTTCCATTTATTGTTTCTTTCAGGCTGATTTCCAATTCTTCTTTCGTTATTTCCTTTTCATTTTCATTAAATGTTTGCCAGTTATCTTTTACATAATATTTATCTGCCCATAATTCTGTATAGAAATTTAGAAAATTCTTCTAATTTCAGTTTGGTGTTTAATTTTATGCGTTCTTCAGTATCTGTACTTAAATGTTTCAAACTCTGAAATTATATACATTGGGTCTTATTTTATATAAATAATGTTCCATGATTTTCTGTCTTTTTTTTATTTCTCTTCTAGCTATGGCTCTTATTCTTTTATATTCTATTTCATCTTCTAATCTTATACTGCTTAACCATTTATTGTATGCTTCTTTTTTTATTTTGATTATTATTTTTTTATTGTATCATGCCATTTCTTCAGTTTTTTTCTTTTTATTGAATTTTTTTGGTCTTTCCTAAGCTTCCATTTGCTAATGTATTTAGTATTGTTTTTGTATTAAGCCTTTCTATTTCTTCATTTAATTTTATTTTATCTAAATATTGGTTAATTCTTTGTTCATATAGCCATTGTATATTTGCGTCATTTAATAATCTAGTTTTATAAATAAATGTTTTAAATTTTCTTTCTGTTCTTATTATTTGTAGCCCTTTAGGTGATAATATTAATTTTAGCTTAATGAGGAAGTGGTCACTGCATATTTCACGTCCTCTGTGAACTCTAACATCTAAAGAGAACTTTGTCTTTTCATTTAAGATAAGGTAATTAACACTGATTTCCTTCCTCATGCTGTCCAATTATATTTATGTATGTCTTTATGTTTATAGAAAGAATTCATTATTTTAAGGTTATAAACCACAAAGTGGATCAATTTTTTACCATTCCTATTTAGAGTATATGTTCTCCATATATTTCTTTATTATTATTAATTTTCATGTTTCTAATTCTTGCATAATCATTTTTATTTATTTTATTATGTATATATTTTATAATTGATTATAAAATTTGGTATTATCCTCTTCTCTTCCTTCTTCTGGGGCACATAAACCAATGACTGTTAATTAACCTCTATTTTTATTCTTTCTCTCTCTCTCTCTATGTTCACTGGGCATCTACAGATGCTGTATGATCACTCTGATGCTCAGTGATATGCCACACCAGGCCTTGCCATGTAGTCCTGTTGTTTGCTTTTCTGACGACCTCAACTCTGAAGATCAGTCACTCCACACACACACACACACACACACACCATCCATCCATCTCATTGATGGTCTACCCCTTCCTCTTTTTCCAGGAACTATACCTGTTCTGAGAAGTCTCCCTTCCATCCTTTCTGTGTGTCCAAAATATTTTAACTTTCTTCTGTCAATATCCTTAAGGAGCCTTAAAGTTCTACTGATCTTTTCTAACACCCATTCATTTGTATGCCTTTCAGAATATGATATTCTCAACAGCCTTCTGTAACACCACATCTCAAAAGCAGATATCCGTTTCTTATCTGACTTCTTTAGGTTCTAAGTCGGCATTGGAAAAACAACTGCATCCAAAATCCTCAACTTTGTTCCCATGGAGATAGATCCATCCTTCCAGATTTTAGACAGATCTCTAGCTGTTGTTTTAGCCATTTGTAACCTTTTTCTGATGTCTTCTGAACAGCAATTCTTCACATTAATAATGGATCTCATGTACTCAAGCTTGCTGACTTCCTCAATTCTTTCTTCATTAAGAAACTTGTTTCTCAAGAGCTTCTCTGTTTGTATTACCTTTTGAAAACCATAAACTTTGTCTTGCTAGGATTGAGTTGAAGTCCTCTGTTATTACTGATCTTGTTAGCTTTGTCAAGAATTAGTCCTAGTTCTTCCATGTCATTACAAAGGAGTACTATATCATCAGCATACCTCAGATTACTGATCAATCTACCTCCTATCCTAATTCCTGTCCTGAGCTCATCCAATGCTTTATGCATGATGTCCTCCACATATATACTAAAAAAGTGAGGAGAAAGTAAACATCGTTATCTAACTCCTTTTCCAACTTGAAGCCAGTCAGTCAATCCAACAACTGTTCTTACCTTGGCTTCTTGCTTCCTATACAAGTTGGCTATCAACCTGATAATGTATTGAGGAAAACCCATTCTTTTCATTACTTTCCACAGTTTCACATGCTCAGCATAGTCAAAAGCTTTAGAGTAGTCTAAGAAATACATTACAAGAGGGAGTCAGAATTCTTTATATTTTTCTATGATCTGTCTAAGGCAAAGGATCTGATCTCTGGTGCCCTTACCTTTCCTAAAACCAGCTTATTCCTCGGGCATCTCTGCCTCAACTTGACCTCAATCCTATTTAGCATGATCTTCAATAAAAGTTTGCTTGCATGAGATGTTAAACTAATAGTTCTATAATTCTTGCATGCCTTCATATCACCATTATTATGTAATGGTGTGAAAACTGACTTCTTCCAATTTCTAGGCCATGATCCTGTCTCCCATATTCTTGTAAGCAATCTATGAAACGCTCTGTCCCCTGTGGCTTTAACTCTGCTGGGATTTCATCTGCACCTGGGGCCTTATTGCTATTAAGCTGCTTAACTGCTCTTTCAACTTCATGCCTAAGTAGAGGAGGTTCCAAATCAAAATTTTCCTGGTGAGAGGACTTCACATTTTCTTTATCCACTCTGCTGTACAGTTCCTCACAGTATTCTTTCTGTCTGCTTTTGATTTTCAACTCTTCTGTTAGTAATGCTCCATTCCTGTCTTTGATGACATTCAATTTAGGCTTAAACTTGTGTTTTAAGTCACGAACTAAATAAAACATCCTTTTACAATTGTGCCTCCTCGTCTGAAACCCTATTTCTTCACGTTTATTAGTATAGAACTTTTCCTTGTCCTGCTTGAATGCTCTTCTGACTTCTCTATGTAATCTCTTGTATTCTTCAGTCTCTATTTATCTTTGTTTTTCCAACTAATCTTGTTTTCTTTTGATTAGTTCCCATGTTGAATCTGATATCCATGAGTTTCTTGGTCTTCTTATTGGGCTAAGATACTTCTTCGCTGTATCCTGTATTATCACCTTGACTCCTTCCCAAAGCATTTCTGGTGAGTTCTCCTCATTGGTCTCCAAAAAATCATCCAACCGAGTTGATGTTTCTTCTTTGAATCCACTAGGAATTACTCTAACATCAAATCAAGTGGGATGTGCCTGACCTGGAAGTTTTTGGAGTCTTAGTCTTACTAGCTGATGGTCTGTACCACAATCTGCTCCAGGACAAGTATTCACATCAGAGATGCTTGTTTTCCACTGCTGGAGAGCCAGGATGTAATCAATCTGGTGCCTTGACCTATCAATGTTAGATGATCAAGTTATTTTAACTGTTTTGAAAGGGAATTATGAATCCAGATCATAACACCTGCTTCTGTTCTTTGGTCTCTGTCAACTCCACTATATATTACATTAAAATTTTCATTTCTCATGGTTTCTTTAATTTCTTTTTTGTTTCAGTGATTACTCTATTTGAAAATTTCTTTCATTTAATATTTTATCTAATTCTATTTATACGCTATTCCTCTTACATTCCAGTTTGCTATATGTATTATATTTTGCTATTTTCATTTTTATTTTACTTTTTTCATTCTCATTTTCCATATATTCATTTTGATTTTCTTTGTCTGTTAGCTTAAAAATAGATTAATGTTCTCATGTCAGGTGACTAGCCTCTCGATGTATAGTCTAGTGGTAGGGCTGCTACCTTAATGCTTCTGAACTAGCATTCCTCCAAATTTAAACCCATAGGAGGAATAGGATATTTGAAGGGGAAAGAGTAGCTTTTAGAGGGAGCATAGATATGAGCTAGAAATGGAAAGACCCTATAATGCTCAAGTACTCGAATAGCATAAGGGTCTTAAATAAGAAGGCTTGGCTGATAAGGCCTTATAGGAAAGATATAAAATAATCAATGTATTCGGAGCACCCCACCATATTTGGTGGGCTTCCCTATCTGCCACCCAGGGGACGAGCTCTCTAGAAGTTGCAGGGTCCCCTGAAAGATTCATTCTCATTCTTTGAAATGCCTTTGCACAATCCAGCAAAGGCAACTCAAACTCAGCTGCCATTCTATTATAAAAAAGCATAAAGCCGTGTTGTCCCTCATATAGTATCATATTCTTATCCATCCATTCTTAAATTCTTCTTTTGACCAATTTTTCCAGTAAAACACCATGCCTAAGATACTGATTGGTCTATTACTACTGCTGTCTTAAAATCCCTCTTATGCAAGGGAATTATTTTTCCCTCTTTCCACTCCCTTGGGACTCTACCAAAGCTGAGACCCTTGCAAAGAGGACACTCAGTAACTCAACTATTTTATCTGCTTTGTCACCTCATTGACCATCATCACTCATTAGGGGTAATCTTCCATAGTCATTCTTCCTCTTACTTGCCACATAGCGAAAGACAGCTTTGGGATTTCCTTTGGCCTGCTATGCACTAGATTATTTTCGTAGTCTGATTTTGCCTTCCTTACTATGCTGATCACCTTACTTATATACCCTCCATAGCATTTTCTTCTTCTGCATCTCATGCTTAATGATATTACTCATCCATCTAACTCCTACCTGATTAACCCTCCTTACTATAGATATATATTTTAATATTGCTTCCTCTAGATGAGCCTTAACTATCTCCCACGCACTACTGACATCCTTGCCCTGTAGTGTTTTATGCCACGAAACACATTTAAATTCCTCCTAAGCTTGTCATAATCATGTCTTGAAGTTCCGCATATACCACTTCTTGACAGAATATTCCTCAGGTTTTACAATCTCCCAAGTCAAGACCACATGGTCATTTTTGCAAATGAAAGGCAATGTGGCCACCTTGGTTACGACCAGGTCCAGTACCCCCCCCCCCCCCCCCCCCCCCCCCCGCTCTCCTTCCATCACATGCAGCCTCAAATTATTATCTCTCAGTTGGTTTATAAATTTCATTTCCTTCCTGCCAGTGTATATTACCATAGTTGAAGTCTCCCATAATAATCACTTGACCTCTACTCATTGTCCTAATTTGCCGATGCATGTCTTCCAGATCGTCTGTGGAATTCCCTGTCCTATAGCAAAAACCAACTGTGTATTTTGTCTTAATTTCACACCAGATTGCTTCAGATGAACAGCCATCCTCCTGCCTGTCTGCTATTCTTTTTGGTTGCAATTCATCTGCTATCATCAATAGTACTCCACCCCATCCTATCTTCTCTGAAAATACTAAACCCTTCACATTCAATCCTTGTAACTACATCATATGCTGTTAGCCAAGTCTCACTAATGCCAATAACTTTTGGCAAAGTTGCACTAATCAATGCCAAAAACTCCTTTGTTCCTGATACTTCTGGCATTAGTATACAGAAACTGCAGCATCCCTTTTGGCCCCCATCCTGAATTGACTACGCTATTCATTATTTTTGCTTGAGAGACTAGATTCTGTACTTGGTTATTCTCATACTCACTCGCCTGATGGGTGCCTTCACACAAACTCGCCTCCTTCCACCCTAATTGCTTAAGTTTCCCTGAATTTGCTCTTCAGCATGCTCAGTGAACAAGGCTCTCTCTCGACACCTAACACCAAAACCATGTAGATGCAGTCCATCATCATCATTATACAAAATCCTTCTTTCCATCAAACACAGAACACAAATCCTGCATTATTCCTTTTGCACAACCTTTTGTATCCATTAAGTGATATAAAAATCCATTTTATATTTCTCTTATGAGTTACATGTTCAGGGTTTTTCCATATGAAAGCAGTTTTCACTTGATATAGGAAAGCTAAGAAAGCATAAATATGGAAATTAAAGTTAACAGTGATGAACTAAGGAATTCTTCTACTCCTTTCTTGCATTTGCTTTCAGTAATACTATAAGTTGCATTGTCCAGTTTTACATTTTTTTTTTTTTTAAGGTCAAATAGCATAATCCTGTCTTATACCAGTACTGATTTCATAAATAAGTTACCTTATTGTTTAGAAGACTCTCTTCTGTTTAACACATTCACAACACTCTGTTTCACAAATGTCACTTATTTGACAGTAGGTCACTCAATCTTGTAATGTGTTCTTTCTACTTTGGGCTGCCATGTAAAGTATTCGTCAAAATCTATGACATCATCAGTTTAAACTTTTTTTGGTAGAGTTTTCTCTACAAGACACTTAATTCATCACACATCTTGTTAGATAAATTCTTTTTATTTTTTTATTTGAAATCCAAAGTCAAATTCTCATCAACCCAAAGATTTTTTCTTCTTTTGCAGTGTGAATTTTGACATGGAAATTTGAAACCATATTTGGTTTCTCTCAATTTATTCTGGATTGAGGAAGTGGTTCTTTTGTTTTTGACTGTTTGATAGCATTATTGGCATTTTTCATGTTGGCTTATTAAATATAAGCTTATTTGATAATGATGGAATACTTGGTTGGCTGTATTAATTTATTAATGGGTTTTTTATTTATTTATTTATTTTTATTTTATTTTAGGCAGGTAATACTTTCCAAAGCAGTGAAGCTGGTTCTAGTGGCAGTAGTAAAGTATTGAAGCCAGTTAGCAATATTGGTCATCTTGTGAAAAGAAAGGTATCAAAATTTTGATGGTATTGCTAGATCCATAAATTACATATTTATGGATTTTAATATTATGTATATCTTGTAGTACTGAGGGCACAACATAATGATATTCACTCAGCATCTCTCCCCCCCCCCCCCCCCCCCACACACACACCATGTGGGATATCTGTTTATGGTGATGGCCCATTCCATTCTTCCTCTTTTTTCTTATATTTTCTTATTATATTCTTCATTCATTCTACTTCTCAGTCTCTTACTCCATTCTACCATCACTGGAATCCAACATACTACAACTGTGTTTGCTGTGGAGTGTGACCTGTAAACAGAGAATATCTGAAAAGATGGAGATCCTGGTTTGTGCGCATGCATCCTCTGATTCTGCAAAATGGGATGGCTTGAATGGGTTATCCACGATCATTTCAGTTAGTACACTTGTGTGGCTCCATGATGGGTGGGGAATCTCTAGCATTGAATATAAAATCCCCTTCAGCATGAATTTTCATTGTCAAATTTTTCAGGACAGACCTCAATCAAGTACAAAAGCCTTAAATTCATTTGTGAACTGGACATTTTCTGTTAGAAGTAAGAATCAGAAAATGCCTGACTTACATGCATTTTCTATTTCTTACTCGAATTACTTACCAATAAATGACCAATATAGAAAATGTCACTTTTTTATTTTATTTTATTTTTTAAACAGAAGGGTTTAGAAGAATTGGCCAATCTCCTGAAACAAAAACAATAGGGAATACCACTAACCTCCCATAGAATCCAGTTGCTGGAGTAAACTCTGGCACTTCGCTCAGCTCTGTAAAATATGATTAATGTTCTTTGTTCTAGCTTCATGTTGTGATTGTGCTGATGCCCTGATGGCCCATTAATATATGGCTGAAATATTTGCAATGATAGAAAGGATTATTCTTTATTCTTGTGAATGTGTCTAATGTTATAAGTGCTGTTATAATTTGCAATAATAAAAATCATTATTCTTTATTCTTGTGAACATGTGTCTAATAATGATTACAATGTCATAAGTGCCATTTTATAAGCTCTTGGAATCTATAAGCATATTTTCAGAGGAGAAGATTCTCACTTTGCATCCATATTTCCCAAAATCACATTGTTTATTTTTTATTATTTTTCATCTCTGTAAAGAGATTGTTTTACTCCAAGCATTAAGTAATTACAGAAGAGTTCAATCCGATTGGTGCAATGACTTATTTCTTTTAGAATCCAGAAAATTATTAACTCAAGGTCAAATGCAAAAATATATACATTTAATGAAACTGAAACACTATGTACATTATAAATAAAATTACAAAACTAACTGGATCTAAGGCCATCAAAATAAGTACACTATAAAGATTTTCTTATCCAAAAATAAATAAATAAATAAAATCATTTGCTCTTTGAATCATTCTATAACTAGTTTATTTAATATATACTTATGTTTACCAAACTAAATACTTTGTTTTCATGACCAAAAAAAAATCTACAAACAATTGTTCATTAGAGTCAGTTTCCTTATTGGGCCTTTTCTGAAAAATATGGAATGACGGGAATACCTCGATTAT
Source organism: Typopeltis vanoorti (assembly GCF_054136105.1). NCBI lineage: Eukaryota > Metazoa > Arthropoda > Arachnida > Uropygi > Thelyphonidae > Typopeltis > Typopeltis vanoorti. The sequence goes on along the minus strand of NC_143551.1, from coordinate 135,590,197 downwards.
CGTGGTTTACAATTTGATACCAAAATTCCAATTGTTGCACTCCAAATTCGAATTATTGCAGCTGCAAGATGTAGTCCACTACATATGCAACCAGTTCGAGTTGCCACTCTCCAGGTATCGCTCTCTTGTAGTGCTTCGTTTTTATCTGATGGCACCTTCTCACTTACCAGTAACTATCTGCCCTTGCCTGAAGTACACGTGGATATTTATTTCTCTTGTTATTTACCCCTACAATGAATACTAAAAGAAACAAGGATGATTTCAAGTCTACAGCTATCAAGAAGAAACGTAGAGTGATCAGCTTAGAAGATAAGTTGCATATGATAAATAAGTATGAAGCAGGCATCACCAAAGCCAAAATTGCAAGAGAGTGCGGTCTGAATGAATCAACTGTTTGCCATATTTTAGACCACGCTGCAAACTATAAGCAACTAGGACAAAGTGTATCGACCTCGCCTGTGTCCCAAACTACGAGAAAAAGAAGCCATCTTATGATTGAAATGGAAACGCTATTGTCAGTGTGGATAGAAGTTGTAACCAAAAGAGAATTCCTCTTAGTCAAATGACTATAAAAACAAAAGCATTGAATTTGTTTGAAACTTTAAAAAGAAAACAATTAGAAAGCGAAAATGATTCGGCGTTAGTAGTGGAAGAAACTTTCTCTGCAAGTTCAGGGTGGTTTGATCTGTTCAAAAAGCAATTGAGCATTCATAGTGTTCGTGTGCAAGGTGAAATTGCAAGTGCCGATGAAAAAGCAGCAGCTAGTTTTCCTGGTGAATTGCAACAGATCATTGAAGAAGGAAATTATACTGATGATCAGATATTTAATGCTGACGAAACAGGCTTATTATGGAAAAAAATGCCCACTAAAACATTTTTAGCAAAAAATTAAAAATCACAGCCTGGCTACAAGGTTTCGAAGTAGCGTGTAACACTTTTACTATGTGGCAATGCTTCTGGAGATTACAAGATGAAGCCTCTCTTTATTTATCGTTCACAAAATCCTCACCACTTAGAAGTTTAGATAAAAATTTTGTCCCTGTTCATTGGAGATTCAATAGAAAAGCTTGGATGACGAAAACTATTTTTGAGGATTGGTTTAAAAACTGTTTTTTTTTTTTGTCCTGAAGCTGAAAGGTACTGCAAGTTATTAAATCTTGATTTTAAAATCTTGTTGAAATTAGATAATGCACCCAGTCGTCCAACAGCACTGAATGATTTGTGCGGAAATGTAAAAGTTATTTATTTACCACCTGATACCACTTCCATCATCCAGCCAAGGATCAAGGTGTAATCGCATCCTTTAAGACATATTACCTACGAAGAACTTTTTCACAAGCAATAGAAAAGACTTTGACAGAATTCTGGAAGGCATTCAATATCAAAAATTGCATTGAGAATGTCAAGGAAGCATGGAGTGAAGTAACGTCTAGCAACCTGAGAGCGGCGTGGCAAAAAGATTATTCCTCATTGTGCAAATGATTTTAAAGGATTTGAAAATGAAGTAACCCATGTTATCAATGATATAACTGAGCTTGGCTTCGATCTAGGACTAAAAGAAATTGAAAAAGGTGATGTTCAGGACCTGTTTCAATCACATGATAAGAAACCTGATGATGAAGACCTAATTAACCTCGAGAGAGAAAACGTGCTTACGATGTTCAAATCAGTGATATAATGATGAACAAATTGACTTGGCACTGAAGGAATTTACCCTCAAAGAAATGGACGAAATGTTTAGAATTGCTAAAAATTTTAAAGAAAAAAATCTTGAACGGCAATCACTGAAAGTTTGTCAGGAAATTGAAAATTCCATCTGTTGCTACTGAGTTTTATGCGAAGAAAAAAGAAAGAAAAAATTCCACCAGACAACTGTACACCAATTTTTATCTGAGAAAGAATAATTGTATGGTCTGTATGTACTTCTTATATATAAATAAAGATTAAAGAATAATCTTGTTTTTCTTAATGAACCTTCATTAAGAACACGTTTAACACATTTGTTTTTTACTTGATATATAAAATTTAATTAATGGATTTGAAAAATCCTTGGCATTGATCACCCATTTTACACGCATTGTTTATCCTGATTATCGCTGATTCGATTATTGCGGTATTTTTCGTGGCAACAATAACTGTGATAATCGAGGTATTCCTGTACTTCTTCATTCCCGTGGGGGGTCTTTTTAATTCCTTATTTAGCATGCAGTTTTTTCAATCATTTCTCTCTGCCTCACTGGAGTACAAATATTCGTGCCTCTCACAGTTCAGTATGACACAAAATCAGCAATTTTTTACCAGAAGAAAACAGTTTCTTCTATTTCATAAACAACATATCTAAATTACAGTTCTTTATTTTAAGCCACTTTACACTTTCAGATTTCAGCAATTCTGTTCTTTCCCATAAAATAATAAATAGATCTGGCATCCTTAAGATAGAAGACAAAACTTTTCGTTCAGCATTTCCTCAAACATTGAATTAGAATGTCAGTTCTAATATCTTCTTTTATTTACTAAACACTTGTTGACAGTTTCAACTCCTCCAGTTTAAAGATACACAGTACTACAGTTCTTTTTCAGAATCTTCTATTAATATTCTCCCAATTGTCACATTCGCTTAACTTTCTAAGAACAAAATTCTCTGGTTGCTGTTTTCAAATTTTCATTCTCTCTCTCTCTCTCTCTCTACTTGTTTTCCTAGTTACTCAGATACCGAATGCCCTGTCAGCTGTCAATCATCCATCAATCTTCTCAGTGAGCATGTGCACCGAGGAGATTGTTGATGGACAGCTTACAATAATAATAATAATAACAACAATAGATTAATTTGGAAGAATGCTAATAGGAAGCTAGTTATAATGCAAACCTTAATCATGTGCTATTGTATCCTGTACACACTTTCAGAATGCATGTTTGATGAAGAAGGTGTTTAAATTATGTTAAACTTTTACTCTCTATTAAAATATCATAGGCTCATATTATTTTTGTAAATGTAAAAAAAAAAAGCATATACTATCAGAAGTAGGAGAAGGGACATGCTTAAAATTCAAAGCAAGGCTATCTGATTCGTAGATCAACAGTTACATAACTTTCAGATTTTGTGTCACTGATTTTGAAAATTTTCCCTTTGGCTCTACTTTATGGACTATAGCGAATCCTGAGTATCAACTCGATTCATTATTCTCTCTCTCTCTTTGTTAAATGTGAATCTGTCAACAGAAGGCTGTATGTCTATTATATATTAGTATTTTGAGTTGTCTAAAGTTTAGATAATTTAAAAACCATGCTCTAGAGACCAATCATGTGACTTTTTTCAAGCCACTTCATACCTTGATTAAGCAGGGTGATCTCACACTGGGTGATGAAATTTATCTCACCTAAAGACATTCACAAATATCATGTATGTATGTGGTGAAATTCAAACCAAAGCATGCTTATTGATGAGGAGATACTGATATTCAATCCACTCTGCCATTGAGACTGATTCGTCTCATCGAACTTTCCACATATCATGAAAGTGACCTGCGACATACCATCAGACATATCCAAATTAATAACGGCAATAAATAACAAGCTAAAGGACCTTGCCCCCAAATGCACGTACATGCTGGACCTGATTTAACTTTTGCCCAGAAGGAATAAAGAAGACAACTCTGAAGATAACTAGAAGATAGAATGGAGACAACAGTTGGATCATAGACTACAAACAAACCAAACTAGTGCAAAAATCAAGTGATGCCATTAGTAGCTACCAAGGAGACTTTCCTGTGCAGGCATTGCATAGGAAATGTGCAAGACCCTTGTGGTCAAATCCATGCCTCACAGAACCTTGCATATCCACTTCACCACCATCCATGGCTTCAACTCCAACCTTAATAGTGTCCACTACCACCTGCAATCCATCAAACCCCACCTATTCTTTTTAACCAATAACCCCCCCCCCCAGCACTGTCCATCTTAACCTTCCAAATTAAACGCTATTTAACTCCTTTCAACCCAGGTGTTAGCGTCTCCGCATATATCCACTCTTGCATACCCTGCCAAAGAGCACCTAACCTAGAATCACCCAACTTTGACCTTCTTTGGTGGAAAATATCCCATCCCTGTTCGGTCAAATTCATTTGCTGTCTCTATCACCCTCCTAATATCACCAACCGCTCTGGCTCTGTGTAATTTCCTCTCCTTAAAAGTTGATTTTCTCTGGTTGCACTCTCCTGACAGTGAAATCATCCTTCTAGGTGATTTTAATGTCCATAACACCAACTGGCTTTCCTCTTCAAGTTGTACAGATCCTGCAGGTAGAGATGCTGAAACATTTGCCATTATTAATGTGATGGCAAATGTTTCAAATTTGTGTACGGCAAATGATATTACACAAATTCTTTACAAGCCAACCAGAATACCAGATAACCTGAACCACTCCCCAAATATCCTAGATCTCTTCTTTACCAATGACCCTTCTAAATATGCAGTGAATATAGTGAGCCTCTCTGGATAATTCTGACCACAACCTAGTGCTCATCTCCTTCCCCATGCAACAATGCTTACACAATCACTCCCACACAAGAGTAGTTTGGCATTATAGCAGTGCCAAATGGAACAGCCTCAGAGACTACAATGCTTCATTCCCATGGTTGGACTATTGTTTCCAATCTTCCAATCCAAACATATGCACTGAATGTATCACCAAAGTAATCCTCACTGGCATGGCATGAAAGCATACATTCCCCCACACTGCTCTGAATTGCTCTCCCCTATTTAAACTCTGGTTCTCCAAAAGATGTGCCAAGGCTGTACAAATGAAAAATCAGGCATACCACAACTGGCTCAAATCAAGAACTCCATCCTCCTTCAGTGCCTATACTGATGCAAGAAAATTATCAATTCTTCCAAAACAGAATTTGAACAGGCAAAAGGCAGGAATGGCAGCCATACCTTTTGGTCTGTTGCCAAAACAATTGGTCATAACTTTTGCCCTACACTATTCCCAACCTTCTCATACCCAGATGGCTCAATTGCAACATCACCACAGAAAAAGCTAATCTCTTGGCTTCACACTTTTGCTTCCAATGCACGCATAACTGACAATGGCAAACACCAAAACACCATCCAGTCATTTCAACTGCCCAACATACAGTGCTCCCTATATCCTTTTTGCCAGAATGAGATCATAAACCTGTTGTCTAAATTAGACACAAAAAAGTCTCCTGGCCCTGATGGCATTCCTTCAATTGTCCTGAAGGTCTGTGCACTAGAACTGACTCATATTCTATGCTGTCTGTACATACACTCTTACTGCACTGGTATATATCCCAAAGCCTGGAAATTGGTCTATATTAAACCCATTCCTAAAAAGAGTGACAAATTTCTGCCATCTAACTACCACCCTATCTCAGTCCTATCTAAAGTGATGGAGAAAACCATCAATTCTCAACTCATACTCTACCTTGAAGGTACCCAGCTATTAAGTGACCCCCAGTATGGATTCCATTGATGCCGATCAACAGGAGATCTACTCTCATGTATCATCCATATCAGGACAAATGCCATGGAGAAATTTGGCAAATCCCAAGTGGTTGCACTTGATATCTCTTAAAGCCTTTGACTGGGTCTGGCACAAAGGCTTACTAAGCAAACTCCTATCATTTTGACTGTCTCAGGACTTCTACAGATGGATTGACAGCTTTCTGTCTGGATGCACACTATGTGTGATGGTAGACATCTCCCTATCCTCTCACCATCCAACTAATGCTGTGGCCCCACAAGGTTGTTCTCTCACTGACCCTCTTCCTTCTGTATATCAGTGACCTACTTCAGTTGACCTCCAACCCAGTACAATGAGAACATTGCACTCCTCCCTTTCATTTGACAAACTCTACTCTACACAACTTACTTCAACCCACAGAACATCAACTACCACTGCCCTTAATTCTGACCTTTAAGCCATCCTCCAGTTGGGCTCAGATAACCTCGTCAACTTCAACACTAGTAAAACCCACTTATTTCTCACAAAAGAGAATACATTTTCCTCCATTCCCAGACAAGATGAGATTTCTCTTCTCGGAATTACCCTGACATCAGGCCTCTCCTAGCATAAACACATCACAACCATTGCATCCTCAGCTTCCAAAAAACTAGGATTTCTCTTTCGCTCAAGACATTACTTCACCTCTAAACAGCTGTTAACCTTATACAAATCACAAATCTGCTCAGCTATCGAATGCTGTTCTCACATTTGGAGTGGGGGCTCCTAAAAGCACCCTCAAAATGCTTGACTCAATACAGAGGAGAGCAATTAGACTGATAAATGACCCATCTCTTACCAACTCGCTTCCATCACTTTCACATAGACATTTGGTCTCTGCAATTTGTATATTCTATAAATATTTCCATGGGAAATGTTCATCTGAAACAGCATCAATAATTCTCCCTCTCTGTACTAAGCCCATTGGAATGCATACAGCTGTTGCCCAACGCCCTTTCACAGTACATCTTGAAACCCACAGAACAAGTTTCTTTTCCTCCTCCTTCATCCTTTCTACTGCTGTACTGTGGAATAGTCTTCCCCTTCATGTATTTTCCAAGGAATACAATATACAGGCTTTTAAATCAAACGTAAATAAGTTTCTCCTTTCCCAACCCACTACCCATATATGGTGCTAACGTACTAAGGTTAAACAACCACTATTGCAAATAGTAAAAACGCAAAACCTTCACAAATGATGTCACAAAATATGTCTGTTGAGAATAACACTGCAGGAAGAAGTGCATAAAACTATTCATGTTTTATACTAAAACTAGAAAATAAAAAAGGAAAAAATAGATTTTTTTCACCAAATATAAATACCAAATACTAAATTATTAATTTTATATTTGGTGTTATTTATTTCAATAAAAGACTCATTTATTTGTATTCATTGTTTGCATAGACAGTGGCTAAATCAAATTCACATTACAAATCAAACATAAAGACATGGAGGAAAACAACACAGTTTTGTCAGCCATGGTAAAATGAGGAAAATTCAATAGGAAGGATAAGTCAAAGTCAACATATATAGAATTTTGAAAATCACACTTTTGGTGCACATTGCTACTTGAAACTGGAATACAAGCTAATAAGTACCTAACATTTTGTAGCCAACACAACATAACATTCTGCTGAAGAGGGATAAATTTGGAGAGAAAATTCTAGCAGAGATCAGTGAACAAATAAATGGCAGGAAATCAACAGAATACAAAGGATCACAAGCACTATGCATAGAGCACATAAATTGACATGAAAAGCACAATTCAAACAAGAATAGGAGAGATGAGAAAGAAGAGCAGTGGAAAAGTATGAGGTTATAAAAATTAAATCCAGAATTAATGTTCTCAAATTTTGTACTGCTAAACTAGTTTTAATTAATGTCAATAATCAGCTTGTACTAGTCACTTTGAATGTTGAAAGTCTTTCCACTTGGTTATACTATAAATTAAAGATGCCAAGAAGTTATATTCTTGGTTTAATCCTTTATCCAAGTGTAAGCAGACAAAGTTTGCACACAAAATAACTTCATGGCTGGGCAACTCTTATATAGAGGCTAATGACTTCACATCACTTGCCTTAGTATCCCATAATGCAAAGCACATAATCTTATGGACATGTGTAATGCTTTATATAATGGGAAGGGTCACTACCTAGACTGATTTTGACCTTTATCAGTGGGAGCCAGACCCAGAAGTGATACCAAAGCATTATATCTTTTAATTATATAATTATATTTTTATATGAATTTCATCTATTAGAAGTTTCTGTAGAATGTTAGTATTGTGTTGGGCTAAGAGTTAGATTATCTGGAATCTGTGATTCCAGAATACAAAATGAAAAGGCTCATAGAGAATATTCATTATAACCCATAAATGAATGAATGTAATAGACAAGCTTAGGTGTTAAACATTATGATTGATTTATTTTAATGGTATTACAACACCAAACCAACTAAATTACATTAAAAAAAAATGAGTGAGTTATAACAAATGGATCATGATAATATAGACAGTTAAACTGGCTAGTTTTGCCACATATAGTAGATGGGTTATAATAACCCATTCATTTATGGGATAAAAAAAATAATAAATCAGAATGGAATAAACTTTAGCAAAATGTATTAAAAAAGAATAGGTAAATTATCAAGTAAATGAAACCAGATACAAAAAAAAAAAAAAAAAAAAGACCAGTTGGCAGGAGATAAAAATGGATGGATTATCTACATATAGTTTAATGTAGATATTACAAACACAAGAAGCTTACGTTTAAAGTGAGAAAATGAAGCTTTTTTTCAGGAAAGGTATAAAGAAAGGCTGTGAAGAAACTAATTCAGCAGTGAAGTTTAAATGAGAATGACTGCCCTAAACTTTTTCTGTTTTGACAAATAATCTTGCTAATTATCCATCATACTTATAATTATTTTTAATACATTTAATTAATTGCTTTATTTCAATGTTCAGTTTTCCTTTTTTGTCATATGCTTGGATCCTTGCAGCTTGCACTGGAAATAACTGTGAAATATGTCTAAAAATTTTGTTTCTGTTAAGCAGCTTTATGTAAGTGTGATTATAATATTGTGGACTCGGCACCATTCCATGATTATGTCACTACTGGACTCTCTCGAGACACACTTATCAGAATAATACTGGGAATTATTCAGTAGCTGCTCTTGTGTATTGCAATACTAGGAGCAGAAGAGGCCATTTGAAAAAGTTGAACAGATATTTAGCTTAGATGATATATCTGAAATGCTTAAATATGGAGGCAGGAAATGTTTTACAAAAAAGCTACATGCATACTTCAGAAGAAATACTGGGATACAGCTCTCATCGTACCAATTTATAACAAGGGAATTAAGACTGAATTTGACAGTTATTGCTGTATTTCTATACTGTATAATAGTTGATATAATATTAATAAATAATAGTTAAAGAAAAGATTTGTACATATTTGAGGATTATCATATCAAATCATCATCATTTTCTGTGGTGTAACTTTATAGGGTATACTAGATATTGTGGTACTCTAACACGATAACTATTCCTTCACTGGTTTCAGATCGGAAACTTTTTTTTTTTAATTGGTCTGTTATTTATCAGATCTCTAACTCAATCATCTCTTACTTTCTGATCTTCTAAAGTACTTCTAACTTCATCAGCCCTATATCTTCATTATCCTCTGTATCTTTTTTCTTTCCATGTTTATCTCAAACATCTTTTGATAATCTTTCATCTTCCATTCTTTGTATGATCATACTACTTTATATTAGCTTTGCTCAAGATTATTAAATGCTAATAACATCACATTCTTTACCTAATATCTTCATTTGTACTGTGATTGTGCTATTGATGCTGTCTGTTCACTTCTGCAATTTTGTTCAAAATGCTGATATCTGTTGTCTTATCTTTGATCCAGCTGTTTTATTTCTAACCCAACTCTCCAATCCATATGTTTATTATATTATAATTATATTTTGTGTTGTAAACTTGGTATTTTGGCTGACTTTTTTTATTCCATATAAATTTATTCAACTGAATTTCCATCATACCAATTTCACATATTCTGTTATCAACTTCTTATCTTTGCCATCTTCGTTAAAATTTTGTTTAAATAGCCAGAATGTGTAATTTGTTCTGTAGGTTTATTACTGATGATGTTATTATTATTCTTATCTCTTTTTTTTGTCTGTTTTCATAGTTGTAGTCTTTTCATTATTGATTTTCATACTAGATTTGTCACAGCAATTTTTTTAATTTGGCTAGAGACACTTGAATTACCCCTAAAGGATTGAATTAAGCATGAAATTGAATAAGGCAAAGTATATAAAGTTAAGTAGTCACCAAAAATTATACTAGGAAGAATTTTTCTGGAAAAAGTTGCATCCTCAAAAATGAAGTCTTGGGACTTACTATGTCCAATATTGATGTCCAGCATAACAAAATGACTCATGTTGATAGTAGAAGGAATGGGGGATAAAGAATACTAGGACTTGGTCTACTCTGAATTTTCATAACATATCTTAGATATCCATTATTGCTTTACGAATTTTTCTGTGGAAAAGATTTCTATATATGCGCATTTGCTTTTGTCTATTTTAAAGAATAGCCTCAGTTTCCCCACAAGGCATGTCATTGTTTGACACACACCATCTGTTAAAAATGCCATTCAAAGTGTTTTACTGATTTATTGTTTCTCTGCATTCTGTAAATGCATAACTTTTCCATGCTTTTATCACCATTTTTTTTCTTTTCTCTTTCTGGTATGAATGCTTAGACATTGATTATCACTTATGTTGATGTCTAGAGATGGTTAACTAAATTTATTCAGCTAATTAATTATGCCTCTATTTCACCTTGGTTACCAAGGCAATTTCATGGGCACAAAGAAATACACCAAATGTGTGTGTGTGCGTGCGCCTGCACACACCCATGATGATATATATATATATATATATATATATATATATATATATATATATATATGTCATGGTCTTCCAGATTTTTTGTAAAATGAGGCAGCTGAATTTTTAAGAAAGTCTGAGATTTATATCTGCTGCTATATAAAAGGAAGGTTTCCCTCCCAATCAGATCTGGTGATCTGTATCCATGGCTTAGTCTGCTGCTTCAAAACATCTGTAGTGCAAATAATGGACCAGATGAATATTTGCTGTTCCTTCAGTTTCTCTAAAGTAAGCTACTTTGCAAGAGTAAGGGATACTTGCAAACACCAGGATAAATTACTTCTAAGTTGAATCCAAACTAAGGCTTTGAATAGCCTTATTAGCTAATAATAGTTAGCAGTGGAAAAACACTTTCACAAGCTTCAGTGAAAATATAAGTATAAAAGACTAGTGCACACATTGTATTTGATCCTGCCTTTCACAGTCAGTTTGTTTGTTTTCCTGTGTTTCTGCATGCATGTGCTTAGTTTATTTTTTTGTCCATGAAGATAACTTGATGATGCAGGTGAAATATTGGAGACAATGTTACAATGTCCATGTAATTGGATGAAATATATTGAAGTTTTTGAGTAAAATTCTACATAATTTTTGTTACATGTGTAAGCCATGAAAGTTATTTTAAAAATGTGAAATCATGGTGCAATTCCATCTATTCATCGGACATCAACAGATTCTGTATGGTTATGCAGATACCCAGTAATGTGCCACGTCAGTCCTTATTGTGTGGTCCTGTTGTATGCTTTTCATGAGGCTTCAACTCTCTGAAAATCAGTCGCTCCACACACACACACACACACACACACACACACACACACACACACACACACACACACACACACAATTCATCTTGTTGATGGTGGTCTACCTCTTTTCCTTCCTCTTTCTTCAAGATCTTTACCTTCTATTACTATTTTGAGAAGTCCTCTTTCCATCCTTTCAATATGTCCAAAGTATTTGGACACTTTCTTTTGTCTATATTCTTAAGAAGCCTTAAAGTTGTACTGATCCTTTCTAGCACCAATCCGTTTGGTCTGCCTTTCAGTATATGCTATCTTCAACAGCCTTCTGTAGCATCACATCTCAAAAGCCATTCCACATCACATCGGACTTTTTTAGGTTCCAAGTCTCACATCTATAAGTTACTGTTGGAAAAACAGCTGCATCCAAAATATTCAAATTTGTCCGTCCCTGTGGAAATAGATTTGTCCTTCCAGATTTTAGACACGTCTCTGACTGTTGTTTTTAGCCATTCCTCATCTTCGGAACAGTAATTCTTCATATTAATAATGGATCCCAGGCATTCAAACTTGCTGAATTCTTTCTCCATGAACATACGTTTGTTTCTCAGGAACTTCCCCTGTCTGCATTTCCTTTGAGAACCATTATCTTTGTCTTGCTAGGATTAAGCTGAAATTCTTTGTTCTTACAGCTCCTATTAACTTTGTCAATAATTTGTCATAGTTCTTCCTTGTCATTACAAAGGAGTACTGTATCATCAGCATACCTCAGGTTCCTGATCAATCTGCCACCTATCCTAATTCCTGTTTTAAACTCAACCAATGCTACACACAATGTCCTCAGCATAGATACTAAACAGGTGAGGAGAAAGTAAGGATCCTTGCCCTAATTCCCTTTCCAACCTGAAGCCAATCAAATTAATCCAACACCTGTTCTTACTAGGGCTTCTTGCTCACTGTACAAGTTAGTTATCAACCTGATAGTGTGTTGAGGAAAACATATTTCTTTTCATTACTTCCCACAGTTTCACATGCTGAACACAGTCAATAATATTATTGAAAATATTATTATTTTCAACAATAATAATAATATTTGTCGTTCCCCTCCCCCTCCCCCTGCTTTCTCTTTGGATTCTCCCCATTTTTTTGAGGGGGGGTGAGCACTCCTAATGAGGGACTAAGGGATATATAATTTTTATGACTGTAAATCAGTGTGCGTTCACAGGGCCAGTTTGCCTGTTCTGAGAGATGGAAAACCCTCTACTTCTGTATGAGACTGGCTAACTCACCTTTAGTTGAAAGAGACCAGATAAAGGTTCCTCGTGTCATGGATGGGAATCGAACCCGGGGTCTTTTCAACCAAAGGGCTTAGTCTATACTGACTAATTGAGGCCCCCCCTTCTTTCAATTAGATCACATATTAAATCTGATATCCATGGGTCTCTTGGTCTTCTAATTGGACCAAGATACTTGGCTGCATCCTATATTATAACCTTGACTCATCAAAGCATTTGAGTTCTCTTTGCTAGTCTCCAAAAGTTAATTGATGTAATTAGCTAAATAAAGTTTGTCAATTATCCCATGAAGTGCTTTTTCTCTCCAAATATTTTTCTTTTATACTCCTCACCCCCTTCTGCCCCCTCCCACAAAAAAAGGAAAAAACCTTGCAAAATAACAGTTTTTGTATTCACATAGTTTATAGAATTCCCAGAATTAGAATGATCGTTTTAAATTTGCATTTGTAAATTTCATCACCAAATATGGATGATATGTACTAGAACTTTAGTTGTAATGTCTATATAAGCACATTTGAAAACTAAGAATACAAAATGCAGATATTGTTAACATGTTTATACCTTGAACACTTGAAATGCAGTCTTCTCTTACTATAGAAAACTCATGGGGATCTTAAAAATAGTTTTCTAGAGTGAATATCCTTTAGAATAGCATCGTGCCTGTGTGGAGTAGCAGTTCATAATGATGTTTGCTATAGTGAGAGTTGACTGCAATAAAGATCTTCCATGGCATAAAAAAATTGGGAAAATTTTTCATCAAATTGACTTCATTCCATTTTTGTTGGTAAGTAAATAGCTTCTGCTCTCCACATACACACTGAGGGTTGGAATCTCATTGTGGTAAAGATGTTTCTAAAAGTCTTAATGCAGGTAAACACTTTTTGTCAGACAAGGATGATCAGCTGAGGACCAGAACATTGCATGTTGGGCTTTTAAAACTACATGTGCAGCATAGATTGCCACATGGTAGAATCCTTTGATCTTACACTGAACTGCTACTCTGCAAAATTGCCTGCGAACATTTATTTTATTGAAAGTTCCAGAGCCTTATTGGTATGTTGTGAGTTACAATGAACCAGGAAATTGTAATATTACTTCCCAATCCTAAATACTCAAATATTTTTAATTTCAGAATTTGCTTAATGGTGTTTGCTTTAATTCTAGCATACGAGGGTGGTCTGAAAAGTTCTTGGCCTCAACCATAGATGGCAAAACTATCGGCATGATTTTTTTTTTCTAAGTTGGTACATATGTCATAAGCATCCATGTGAAATTGCAAGTCATTCTATCAAGTAGTTTGTTTTATACAGCTGTCTGTATTCCTTGAAATAGATAAAATTGAGTATCTTGTGGTTATAAAATTCTTTATAAAAGAAGGTTTAACGCCAAAAGAAATTCATTAGAAGTTCATAAAAGTTTATGGGCACTCTTCTCCTTCATTTTCGACAATTAAGAAATGGGCTGCCGAGTTTAAACGTGGCCGTACGAGCCTTGAAGATGATCCACGTGAAGGACATCCAAAAAATGTAACAACACCAGAAATTATTGATCAAGTGCACGATATTGTATTGGATGACTGGTGAGTCAAAGTACTTGAAATTCCTGAGACTGTAGGCATTTCAGAAGAACGTGTAGGATATATTTTGCATGAAGAATTGTAAATGAAAAAGCTTTGCGCAAGAAGGGTGCCATGCTTACTCACAGAAGATCAAAAATGCACTCGCATGAAAATCTCTGAACAGTGCTTGGATTCATTGGAAGGTTTTAACAAGAATAAAACTGATTTTGTGCATCGATTTATTACTATGGATGAGACTTGGATTCACCATTACACTCAGAATCCAAACAGCAGTCAAAACAGTGGACAGAAGCCAGTTGTTCAGCACCAAAGAAGACAGTCGGTTCCATCAGCAGGAAAGATCATGGCATCGGTGTTTTGGGATGCAAAAGGCATTTTGTTTATTAATTATCTTGAAAAGGGTAAAACAATAACTGGGGAATATTATTCTGATCTTTTAACCAGACTAGACAAAAAAAAAAAAAAAAAAAAAAAAAAAAAAAATTGTGAGAAAAGACCTTGTTTTCAGAAAAAAAAAAATTATCTTTCATCAGGACAATGCACCTGCCCACAAAGGTGTGGGTACAGATCCCTTAATTTTCCCATTGCCCACAAAGGCAATGGAAAAATTAAGGGATCTGTACTATGAATTGTTGGAACATCCAGCCTATTTCCCAGATTTGGCTCCCTTGACTTCTATCTCTTCCCAAAACTAAAACTCTTCCTTGCTGATCAGCATTTTTCTTCAAATCAAGAGGTGATTGCAGCTGTAGAGGGGTATTTTGGAGATCTTACTGAGAACCACTACAGGGACAGGATAATGATGCTGGAGCATCGCTGGAATAAATGTGTATTAGTCTTAAGGGAGATTATGTTGAAAAATGAAAATTTTGAAATTATAAATTTGTTTTTCATTGTTAGGCCGGGGCCTTTCAGACCACCCTCATACATATGCTAGAATTCTTTTTTTCCCCATGAACTATGAATTCCCATGGTTTTTTTTTAGTCATATGCTGATGATGCTGTAAGAAAAAAAAATTGTGAAATATCTGCATTTAACTTTTGAATGCATTAATGTAGTTCTCATTACTGTGGCATTCATTAATTTATATTTATTAAAATATATCTCTATGAATGCAAAGTTCAAAATTGCAGCAATCAGTTGTGCATATCTAATTCAAAAATTACAGTTCTGAACTAAGGGCTTAAAAAATGTATAACTTATGTAAGTATTTTTATCAGTGGATGTATTGAATTATTATAAAAATAATAATTAATTATAGTTATGTTTAATTTCCTCTAGAAAAGATTGTGCATATGGAAATTTGATTGGCTTCATAGTTGTTACAAGTGAGCATGTTATAATGGTATTGGTTGTAGTGAGTCAACTGCAAATAAGATGAGCAGTGGCATATTCATAGAAAATATTAAAGAGGGATACAGTCAAGATTATAATAACAGCACTGAGTTAGATAAATCGATCAGAAACCTGAAGTGTGGAAAGGCAGCTGGAAGAGGTGGTAATCAGTAAGAAATGCTCAGATGTTGAGGCATAAAAGTTTTACTATCGTAAAACTTTTATGCCTCAACTAATCTATCAGCTTAGCTAAAAGTTTTACTATCGTAAAACTTAGCTAAGCTGATAGATTATGCTATCATATTTGAGAAGAGAGAGAGAGACATACACACAGCTTGTTTAAGGAGAGCTTATAAGAATACAATTCTTCAGCAGAGTTGCCTTAGCTTTTGCTAAATAAATAGCTTTCCATTTTTGTATTCTTTATTTGAAGCTTTTTTAACTTTAGCTACATACATGCGTGTGCGTGCAATGAAATATGGATTGATCTGTTTATTTTATAATGCCAAAATGAAGACTTTTAGGCTCTTCTGATAAAAAAAAAAAAAAAAAAAAAAAAAAAAAAACCCAAAATATTGTTATTTTCTTTCTGTAAATATGTGTCCTTAAAAGTACAGCTGAGAGGATTACACTTGGCATTAATAAGATACTGAAATGAACTACAGTTATAACAATCAAACGCATTATGGATCCATCCATATTTTATATAACTACTGTTAACTATAGCTGTCAGGCCAACAGAAATATAATAAAAGCTAAATATTTATTTGTCTTTCGGCCATTAGGGCAGTCAGCTATTAAACCAGAGTAGGCAGGACTCTCCAAGGCCAGCAAAGGATAAGGAGGGGAATTACACAGCAAGATGGTGTTTCTGAGTTACAACTCCCTGAGAGCTTGAAAATCATCAAATACTTGAAGAGCTGTGCTGAGTCCTTCTGCTACATGGCTATGAGCTTCTCCTTCATCTCCTATAAACATCACCCTTTCAAACCAAGATAGTAATTTGAATGTACTTGTAGTAGGGGCATAGCAAGTAGCAGCAGGCACAATCTGCAGCCATGAAGACTACAAGAGCATACATAGTACTGTTGTGATCACAACCACAATCATTTTCATCAGCAGGAGCACCATTAAAATATTCTAAAGTCGGAATGATATAATTCACTTTCAAATTGTCGACATATGGACTCAGGTTTGCTGTTCCTTCCACAACAAAAACATCAGCTAACCAATTTCCTTGATCGGCTACTACCATGATAACATAACACTCTTCATCAAATGTTTCTCATGAAATTAAAGAATGCATATGGTACTGATTGATTAAAAACAAAAAAACATCGAAGAGATATGGATATCCGAACCTTCCAAATATTCACAATAAATAAACCACTAAACATAAGTAATGGTGCAATCCACCTAACATTTGGAATCACTCTATGAACAGCTCACTGCTCTAATGGCTGAAAGACAAATAAATTTTAATATCCTCTCTCCAAGAAAAACTCCAGCTTTAAAAGCTAAATATATGAGTGCATGAGCAGTGCTCATGTCTTTTAAGTAGCACAAGCTAAGGCAGCTCCAATGCCACCAGTCATATTATATATATATATATATAAAAGAATGTTTTTTTGCATTTTCATGTGGTTAGGTGAAGTATTATTACATGTATTTTTCAATCTTTCTTCATTCTGCTTTGGCCAAGTATTTGATTATTTAGCCAAATCATGGTTTGGCACAATGCAAGATTAAAAAATAGCTAAAGACAAGTCTTGAGAATACTTGTCTTTATTTTCTCTTTAATGTCTTGCAACTAAGTTATTTACCTATTCTGAACTTTTTGATTCATTAGGCCGAGTGTTGATGTTGAGGTCTCTGTCTTTTATTTGGTATGTTACAGTATGTATCTTTTAAAAATATCACAATTTTTCTGTTATTCTTTTCAGTTTGGATAGAGGCAACACTACAGTTATAACAATCTTAGTTTTATTATTTTTTTCTGTTTGACACTTTTAGAGCTTTGAGTGCTAATAGCATTCATATTACCTCAAATGTTATCTTTAAAACCATCCCTACATTAAATTGATATTCAAAGCCAGTATACCTTAGGAACATTTTTAACACTCTTAACAAACAAAAATCAAAATAAAATTCACCTTAAAGATTAAAACTTGCCAAAACCTACCATTAGAAGATACATTAATCTCTAGACTGGCAGTTGATACTTGGATTTTTATGATTTGCAGAAGCATTAATCGAATGTAATGAGTGTCTTCATAAAGCACAACAATCTAGCCAGATAAAACCCTAATACAGTGAGCCAGAAATGATTGATTATTAAAAACAGCACTTAACATGCCTTACAGGATTGCCTCATAATTAATAGCAATAATTCTCTTAAAAAAAAAAAAAAAAGTCTCTAGCATAATAAACAAATCAGTTACCATTCCTGCTTTGAAATCTGACTTCTTCAAATCTTTTTACATTAGTTTATTTATCTTGAATAAATACGAAATACTGTTCTCAGACCAGTATCAAAATAGTCTGCTTTATTTTTATCCTCTAATGATAAACTTAATTCTTCTGTTTCCATAAATGACAAGTAGAAATAGTTGAGATGTTTTTTGAGTGGTTGCTGCTCATCTAGATTCACCAAATGCCAAATGTGAACAAATACAGCTGCGAAGTGGCATGATGCTGTGGTCTACATATTATAAATAGCCAGTTGAAAAACAAAGGTTGGGAGACTGCGGTTGAACTGCACTATAAGATTATAGCTGGTATTAGAAAGTCTGGTTTAATTGCAGAGAAGGATGAAAGATTTTGGATTATTGATGCACAGATAGTGGGTACTGGATTGTCAGTCATAGGAACAAGGTCTCATATTATGGGCAGAATATAGATCTTGCTTGAGAGATTGAAGAGGAATTTGGGGTATCTCTTCATTTCATTGTGCTACTATTTCCCTTCTTGGTGTATGGTGCAATGAGAATTACAAAGATGTGACTTCTATTGGTATTACTTCGGCAGACATTAAGATCTTATAGCTTTGCAGGGCACACTGGTGACTTGGTGTCATCACCAACAAATAACTTCTAGAATACCTGTTATTCAATTTGTACATTAATGATATTGGGAAGGATTTGACAAGCCATGTACAGTTATTTGCTGATGATGCAAAGATAGGTAGGGTAATCAGGAATGCTACTGATATGCAGTCTTTGCAGAATGATTTGAATAGGCTGGAATTGTGGGCATGGGAAAATGGGTGTCAGTTCAATGTCAGTAAATGTAAAGTCATTCACTTCGGCATGATTAGATATCCAGTGTCGTATTATATTGGTGGTATTAGGCTAGAAGAAACTGATGAGGCTAGGGATCTTGGAGTGTTAATAGATAGGAAGTTGAAGTTTAAGGGCCATGTGGCAAAGATTGCAAATACAACTCAAAAGATAATTGCAATGCTGAAACAAATGTTCATATGTAAAGATAAGGATGTTATTTTGCCTCTTTACAAGGCCTTGATAAGACCTCACTTGGACTATTCTGCGCAGGTCTGGTCTCTGGTTTCTGTTGTGATTCTGATATATTGGAGAGAGTACAAAGGAGAGTGTTAAAAATGATATCAGGATTGTGGAATACTGATTATGAAGATAGATAGAGAATTTTTAGATTGCAGACACTAGCAAACAAGAGAAAGAGTGGTGATATGATTGAGATTTACAAACTTCTGAAAGGGGTCATACAGGATTTCAATTGATTGAATTTTTCAATTTATGGAGGATGGGGAAAGGACAAGAGGGCATCTTTGGAAGCTGAGAATGAAGGTCGCTAAGAAGGGTGTGAGGGCTAGATTTTTCTCTCAGAAGGTGGTGCTTGATTGGAATGGATTGCCATTGGATGTTGTGAGTGAAATTCAAGAATAAGTATGATAGCTGGTGTGTGTGTAGTATGTGGCCTCCCTCGATGAGTCTCCGACTCCCTGGAGGTCTCTCTTAATAATACCTGGTACAAGTGTGGAATAGATCTTGATGTATTTTGGCTTTGGCCTATTGGGGCAAAGGCATCAACCTTTATATCATAGTATGTAGCACTGCATTTCAGTGCAAAGATTTATAAAATAAAATATATAAGTTGATTATTCTAGGGAATGCACAGCTCTGATCATCTGCATATTGCACTTTCAGGGTCTCTTTTTATGTGGTAGATACGTTCCACAGAAAACCGCATATAAAAAATCGCACATAAAAGACCTAACTTACATTGAAAAATTAGGGATACGTTCCATAATTTTCTAAAACTGCATAAAACCATAGCAATGAATTAAAATAAACCTAATATCGCATAAAAAGTTTATAAAAATTCAGGAAAATAAGAATGCCTAAGTGTGTCTTAACGCTTTATTCATTTAATTTTAGCAAAAAAGTAACAAATTTTTTTACATTTTTTCATCAGAATTATCATCGCTATTAGACAATATTCGGCAACGTTTGCAAACTGCCGCGAAATCACTTTCATCACTAGAAGAGATAATTAGCACATCAGATCTGTATGGTAAAGGCAATGGTTCTTCACAAACAGAATTAGCTTCACACTCGTTCTGTGCTGATTTTTTTCTTCTGACAATGTAATCAGTGATTAAACTTGGAGATGATGATTTTACTAATTTTTTATATAGCTTGCGATAGAAATACAGTTCTTCAGCTCATGTTTAGGAATTTAAAGGCTCATTCAGAATTTGTGTCATTAAGAAAATGATTTTTCCAATTTACTGCACAGTTCAAGACCTTCTCGAATTATATTTGCAGTGAGGGGACAGGTTTTTCTTCTGCTTCACTATCGTTTTCTGGGTCTTCAACGATATCTAAAGTTAATCGATATCCAATAATATCATCGTCATTTAAGGCATTATCCGCAAGCAATTCGTCTACATCGTTCTGGCTAAATGTATCAAAATCTTCTCCACCAATTTCATGTGCCAAAGTAATGATTTCAGCTGATAATGTAGATGTTTGAATGGTTGTACTGTTTGCAACACATCCAGGCCAAGCTGCTTTCCAGGAGGCATTTAAAGTTTGTGGTCTTATTTCAGTGATAGCAGATGCAACATGATTTAAGCAGTCCAAAATAGAAAATTTTTTCCAAACATCAGTTACTGTTAATGATTCATTTTCTAGTTTATCCAATATAAATTTAAAAGTGTGCTTAATGTAATATTTTTTAAAAGTAGCAATTATGCCTTGATCTAATGGCTGAATAATGCTTGTTGTATTAGGTGGAAAAAACACTACCTGCACATTTGGATGTTCTAAATATGGATGACTTGGTGCATTGTCAACAATTAATACAACTTTAAAATCAACAGCTTTCTGCTTCATATATGTTTCCACTTCTGGTATAAAGCAATTATTGAACCATTCAGTAAATACAGTAGTTGTTACCCAGGCCTTTGTATTAGCCACCCACTGTACCAGCAGCTGTGTTAGATCTTTACCTTTTAGAGCACGTGGTCTTAGAGATCGATTTACTAGGAGGGGTTTCAACATTCGATCCCCTGATGCATTGCTACAAAGCAACAATGTTTGTCAGCGTTAAACACTCGATCGGGACAATATCCATCATCTTCAATAATTTTGGCTTCTTCTTCATCTGCTGCTGTAATCTTCATGTTATGAAGTGCATTCCTTTTTAAAAACTTGGTTAGCCATCCTTTGTTAGCTGAAAATTTTCATCAGCCCGGGAAGCAGAAGTAGACAGCTCCAATTGCTTCATCTGTTCATAAAACTGAAGAGCTTTTTGTTTAATTAAATAACCACTTATAGGAATTCTTCTTTGAGTTAATTCTTCAATCCAAATTACTAGCACTCGTCCCGTTTTTTCTAATAAAGCATATCTTGAGTATGAAGATAATTTGGCACTAGTTTTGTGCCCAGAAATGACAGATTTTCTTATTGCGACTTCATTCTTTTTAATTGCTCTTATAGTAGATTCACCTAAATTAAAATGTTTACCAATCGCCGTAGATCCCTCTCCTTTAGCTAAGCGATCTAAAATTGCAATTTTCATTTCTAAAGAAAAGCAATTTCTTTGGTGCTTTTTTTTTCTCCATTGGGCCAAATTAAATCTTTAAAATAAAAATTAGCAAAATTTAGACTTATGATAATGAAAAGACAAACACTTACTCACATGCAAAATTAAACTTCGTGGACACTCACTGCTTACACATTACTCACGTTATGCCAGAATGTGCTGCAACATGCTGTTCATTATGTACAACGGGGAATCTCAGAATTTGCATGAAATATGCACCGCATAAAAAAGACCCAAGTGTATATTAGAACTCCAGAATGAAAATACATTCTTGTCTTTAGTTTTGGTTTCAAATTTTTGTTTTACAGTGATACTCATCTTTGTCTCTGGACAGTACAGACACTGTGCCACATATCAAAAATAAATGTTCTTTATTTCTAGTGTCTATAAATGCTTATAGAATTATAGAATCTATAAATGCTTATATAAGAAGTTAAGATGATGAGGAATTATTACTTATATTTACATCTGCTTATATGAATACAGAAACGGTAGGTTGCTCCTTACAGGCAGTATGCCGTCCATGTGGAAAGAATTAGGTATTTTATTTACTTTTTTTTTTTTTTTTATGGTGCTAATGAAAGTTTCCACTTTACAAAATAAATGAGTAAATTTATGAAATATGTGGATATTTGGCTGGATTTGAACCTTCATTTTCAGAGCATAAAAACACTTGTTAGAAACATTTGGGACTACAGTCAATTATTATTAAGAGACAGCTCGAGGGAGTCAGAGACTCATCGAGGGAGACCACATACCAGCTATTATATTTATTCTTGAATTCATTCACACTGCTTGCACTCACAACATCCAATGGCAATCCATTCCAGTCATGCACCACCCTCTGAGAGAAAAATCTAGCCCTCATCCCCTTTTTGGGGGCATTCATTCTCAGCTTCCAAGGATGCCCTCTTGTCCTTTCCCCACCCTCCATAAATTGAAAAATTCCATCAACCGAAATCCTGTATGACCCTTTCAGAAGTTTGTAAGTCTCAATCACATCACCCCTCTTTCTCCTGTTTGCTAGTGTCTGCAGTCTACAAATTCTCAATCTGTCTTCATATCAGTATTCCACAATCCTGATATCATTTTTAACACTCTCCTTTGTATTCTCTCCAATATATCACAATCACAACGGAAACCAGGAGACCAGATCTGTGCACAATAGTCCAAGTGAGGTCTTATCAAAGCCTTGTAAAGAGGCAAAATAACATCCTTATCTTTACACGTGAACATTTGTTTCAGCATTGCAATTATCTTTTGAGTTGTCTTTGCAATCTTTGCCACATGATCCCTGAACTTCAACTTCCTATCTACTAACACTCCAAGATTCCTAGCCTCATCAGTTTCTTCTAGCCTAATTCCTCCAATATAATATGACATTGGATATCTCATCATGCCAATGTGAATGACTTTACGTTTACTCACATTGAACTGACACCCATTTTCCCATGCCCACAATTCCAGCCTATTCAAATCATTCTGCAAAGACTGCATATCAGCAGCATTCCTGATTACCCTACCTATCTTTGCATCATCAGCAAATAGCTGTATTTTGCTTGTCAAATCCCTCCCAATATCACTAATGTACAGATTGAATAACAGTGAACCAAGCACTGATCCTTGTGGTATACCACTTGTTACCTTAAACCTTGCAGACTCAGATCCTCCGTATATACCACTTTTTTTGATATCTACTGGTCAGCTATCCTCTTATCCATGCTAATATTGTATAACCCAAACCCATTTTCTCAAATTTATGCAAAAGTCTACCATGCTATATTCTGTCAAAAGCCTTAGCAAAATCCAAAGGTATCATGGCGTATCCATTCCCCTTGTCTAGTTCAATGGTTACGTTATAGAATGTGAGCAAGTTTCTAAAACATGACCTTCCCTTTATAAACCCATGTTGCTCATTACAAAGGAGAGATTCACTACCAACCCATTTCTGAATGAGAGCCCTAACCAATTTTCCCAGAATCTTCACCACCATTCCTGAGATACTAATTGGTCGATAGTTGGATACATCGGTCTTTGCACCACCAGTGTGCAATGAAATTACCATGCATTCCTTTCATTCATGTGGAATCTTCCCTGTTCTGAGGCTCATATTGAACAACTTGGTCAAAGGAATGGCCAATTCAGCTGAACACTCATTTAGCACATGTGCTGATATTCCATCAGTCCCTATTGCTGAATCCTTATTCAATTTTTGCAACGGATCTAATACCTCAGCCTTACACATCCAATTTCTTCATCTAGTGAAGAGGTAACAGTGAGCTCAATGTTGCATTCACCAGGTTGAGCTTTTAACAAAATGGGCACTCTTTAACTGAACAACCTCGTCTGCATCTGTATCCTTCATGCCACTTGGATTTAGAAGAGTTATCCTTTCATGTTCATTCTTTCTTTTACTTGCAGCGTATCGATAAAATTCTTGTGGGTTGTCTTTAGCACGCAGAGCCAGTTTCTTTTCATACTCAGACTTTGCTTTCCATGCTATGCTAGTACGGAAAGAGTATTCCGTAAAGACTCTTCTTTGCTACTGCTTATAATGGACATCATCCTTATGCAAACGGTATTCCTTCCACATCGTCCTATTCTTATGAATCTCTTGCGTAATAAGATTACACATCCATTTGACTTCTACTCTGTTTATTCTTTGACCTCTCAGGACACATTCTGTATCGCATTATTTAAGTATTGTTTCAATGCTTCCCATGCGCTGTCGATATTCTTTCCATCCAGCAACTGAACTCAGTATACTCCTCAGTTGGTCATAATTATATGGTCAACTGGTTCAAATTGTAATGGGATAAGCCATAATTAAAGTCATAGTGTCTTCTATTGCTAGAGGTAGACTAGCCTTAGCTATTAAGTTTTTACCATACTTAGTCAATAAATTTTATTTTGTTCATCATTCGTGGTCTTAATCAGTATGGTCAAAAATATAAAAACGTCATCCATAAGTCACTTATTGAACCATAATACATCCCCCCCTCCCGTATTGTGTAAGTAAATAAGTAATAAAAATCAATGATTAGACAATCCTTATAAAAAAAAATATTATCACCCCACAAATGTTGTGGTGAATTGGTTGATTATTTGTATTCTTATGAAATGTCTCAATCAAAATATTGATAATGAACTATAAAAATCAAGTGGATATTAAATCCAGCATTATTTTATTAAAAAAATTGATAATTAACATTTATTTAATCTTTGCATTGTTAAGTAATCGTTAAACCATTGACGAGAAGAGTTTATTTGTATTTCTTTGAAGAGGAAATCAGAAGCTGAAGAGGGTGAGATTGACAACAGCCAAGAAATGAAGAAGCTAAAAGAAGATCAGGGAGGGACCAAAAATACACTAAATGGTGATGTACAAATTTCTCATTCAGTAAGTATGTTAGTATGAGTAATCATTTTTTGCAATATAAACTTTTCAGAGAATAAATTCTTTTGCAGATTATGTAATATTTCATTAATTCATCATTACTGTTTTTTTTTTTTGTAAATTGTACAACTTTTATATCTCCATATTTGAGCATTTCTGATTGTTATCATTTATTCTAGTTGCTTTTTTTTTTTCTACTCAAATAGTGAAATACAATTATGACTGCATTTCTCTTGGATAATCTGGCACTTTTTTGAAAGTAATTACTCTCCACATCTGTATCCTCAGTTTTTGTCACCATTGCCATTTCAGAATTCTATTAAAGTGCTTTTTTTTTTTATCCTGCTCAAAATTAAATAGTGAATAAATAAAATCGTTATCCTCTAATAGGCAGAGTTCATTTAGTCCTATCTTATTTTCGAAGATTAGAGTAGGAGGAGTCTTCACTCTCACCCATCACCAAAATCTGAGCCCATGACTGTTGATGATTGTAAAGGCATTGACTCAGAAGAATAGGAAGCAATACCATGATCTTGAGTTGTCTCTTTAATGTTGTCTCTAATACTTCAAATAATTCTACTGTTGTTTTACTGAGGTCTGATGGGGGGGTGATAACTCAAGTGCCCAGTGGTGACTCTACTTTCATGTGCCAGAGATGTTCATTTACTAGCTGAAAAATGCCTATAAAAAGTTTTTTTCAGGAACTAGAATTAGACCTATAACAGCTTGCATTCTATAGTTCTTTATAAGAACTATTGCCCAGGCAGCTAATTAGCATAACTGGCCTATTTTAAATTCGCTGTATGAACATGTATCTTATACGAGTCCAAAAGATATCACTATCAACTTTGTCAGTAATACATTTCTTGTTCTCTCTATTGCATTCTTGTATATCTTTATGTTGCAGTGATTCATATTGTATAGTGTCTTATGTCCTGAACAGAAATCCAACTGGTGCTAGTACTGGCTCGGCTCTTTTCTACAGTTTTTCTCAAAACTTTATGCTGCTGTGTTGGTCATCATCATCACCAACAAGAGCTAGCTTTTTTCTTTTCTTTTTTTTTTTTTTTTTTTTTTTCCCTCATATGCCCTCTCTAATGACTCAGATTTCTGTACTTCTTCCTACTAAACTTTGGTACTCAGTCAGAAACCTCTTGTGAGACCAGGAATTTGAAATTGAAACTGCTTACTTGTGAAAAAGTCTTATCTTCCTGTTTAGTGTTGATTCCTGTGCTAGCTCCACCTCTTTTCCATTTATACTTTGTTGATGGTGCAATATTTCAGTCTATTAAATTGGAAGTTGTTGTGGTGACTTCACTTTTTCCTTGGGGAAAAAAAAAATTATTAATTAAGAGGGAGATGTTAAATCCCGTTTTATTTTATAGCCGGGTACGAAACTCAGGTCGAAATCCATCGACATCCATAGAGTTTCAATGCCGAAAAAACTATCGGCAGAACCAAGTGTAAATAAATTATAAATTATCACTCGGATAGTACAACACCAGGGCAACTCCATGCAAAGGTGGAGCAAGCTCCGTCACTAACTTTAATATTCTCTCATAATGTATCTTTGTATTAAATATTAATACAAAGTTAGTGAGAAATGTTAAAGTTAGTGAGGGAGCTTGCTCCACCTTTGCATGGAGTTGCCCTGGTGTTGTACTATCCAAGTGATCATTTATTCTTGGGCCTACCGATAGTTTTTTTTAGATTGAAACTCTATGGATTTTGATGGATTTCGATCCGAGTTTCGTACCCGGCTATTAAAACATAAAGGGATTTACCATCCCCTTTTCTATTAAAATTTAATTTGTTCATCTTATTCTTTAATAGCATAAACACACCAGAAATGAAAATTAAATGAAATTATTTATTAAGATGATTTTATTTCACTGGATTTTCAATCAGCATGTTATTATCACAAAAAACTTTAGGCAAAGTATATTACATAGATAATTATAGATAGTATAATTCTTAGAAGTCTTGGGTTCCCTGGCTTATTTTATTTGCAGTCGTGCCCTACTACTTTCAATTGGGGTATTCCCGCACGCACGCACGATCACAGGTTCAAAGTTTTATGAAGGGTCAGTCATCATGATCAGAAACACATGTAAGGAACCAAAATATTTATTAAACTCATTATATAATGCCATACAAGTTAAAATAGTTATCAATTCTAATTTAATCTTCTACCTTTCTCTCACCCTCTCACCCTTAAAACAGTTATGCATTGACTTCAAAATGTTAGCAAATTCAATAACTCAACATATAATACATTCTTAATTACAGCTCAATTGGACATTAAGGCATTTTAGCACATTTATAATCTCTCTCGGATTAATTACGACAGAATCTCTATCTAACTGAAAGTTCTTAGAGTTCATTTCAAAAGCATAGTTATTTATATAAATCTTAGTTCTTCACTCTTTCTTCCATTACAAATTTCAAGATGCGTTCTGTTAACACTGTTAGTCAATTCTCAAAAGGGGGCTAGAACAAGTGAGAGTACTTATCTATTCTTTATCGGTTTTCTTCCATCCTTGTTTGTTTTGATTCTAGTTGTCTCAATCTTATCGCCACGTGGGTTACACGTGCTCACCTGAGTTGGGCGCTATCTCTCTGCTAAAGTTTTACGTCGATTGCTCTCTCATTGACGGCCTACGGTTGATCTTGCCGAAATCTGCTGTGGTGTCATGCCGGATTCTTTCGTAAGTCAGCCCTCAAAAATGAGAACTGAACTCCGGTGAACTCTTGGAACACACGAAGAGAAATGCAGGAACAAGAAAAAACGGGGAATTTACTTCCGTGTCGTGGGTTTTATACGCTCCCCTAGAGCACCACCTTTCTGAGTTTGAATTTCTCTTATCGTCTCACCCATTGGTCTCAGGCTGGGTGACTTCACCGATCAACATATGGGACTTCTTGTTTCCGGGAATGTATGCGTCATGATGTCTTCTTAGATGTGATGCCCACGGGTGCTTACGCTGCTCTTATAGTATTAGGGCGATCTTTGCCCTATGTTGCTGAATAATACGCATTCTTTCATTTATAATATTTCACTAATGATTTCTCTCATATCTGCCCCTTTTGCTGACTTACATTCATGCTAGACATATAGATACATTAATTTAAATTCACATAATTCACAGTTTATCATACAAGATGCTGTTACAAAAAAAACATAGTTACACTGCACTAAAAGATAAGTATGAATATACAGGGTGTTCGGGATAAATTTGACAGTTTCGTAAGGAAAAAGAAAATCTTCTTTGTATCTATTAAATTTAATGAATTGACAAAAAAACATTACAGGCAGAGTTAATTACAATACTATCAACAAGATTTACTCAAAATAACCACCATTAGCATCGATCACAGCTTCAATTCTGCTTCGGAACCTCGAACAAGCTGATGCTACAGTCTCCCTGGGAAGGGCCGCAAAAACTGTTTTAATTTTATCCATTAACTGGGCTTTTGTATTACTGGAAGTGCGATTGGTGTCTTTTTCAACTGCGCCCCATACAAAATAATCCATGGGGTTAAGGTCTGGGGAGTTTGGAGGCCAAACATTTGGACTGGTGAAGTCGTAGAAATTTTCAGACAACCATTTTTGACTTTTCCCAGAGGTGTGGCAAGGGGCCGAATCCTGCTGCCATACATACGGCCTACCATTGGCTACCCTTGTTATCCAGGGCTTGACTACAGTTAGCAACTCCACGAACAAAGCCCGAATTCCAATGCCAGGGTTCTTCAACACCTGTTCCTGCAGATTTGCGAGGAATTCTGCTGTACGAACGCAATCAGATCGTCTGCTAGGGATCTTTCTTCTTGCTACATCCTCGTAGTCACCATTGCAAGTCTCTAGTTCATGCCTGATTGTTTTTACTGTATTCAGGGAGCATTGGGCAGCAGTCGTAATATCCTTATTTTGATGGCGGGCACGAATCATCATGATACAAGTTATTCTCTTCCATGATTCAGGTGGGTTCCAGCTATCCATCCTTTCTGACATCTTGTATGTGAATGAAGAAGGGTCCAAACTTTTAAATGAAGAGAAGTGTGTGTTAATACATGTAACTTACGGAAAAATATAATTAATTATAAATATGTCAAATTTATCCCGAACACCCTGTATATATATATATATATATATATATATTTTTTTTTTTTTTTTTGTTGATTGTTAGATTCTGGAATGGTGACGTCATGTAAAATTGAAGTCGCCTATTTCAGATCTAACACTGCTTTGTGAGAACATAAAATTTTGTGATAGCTATTAATCTGCCTGACTAGTTTTGCCACAACTAGTTAGATTAATAGCTGGTAGAGGCAGGGTAATTACATGTATATAAAGAGCACAGAGCATAATTAATCTGAAATTTAAAGTAAAGTACAAACTATTATGGAAGGGGACAATGTGCAAGTTCTGAACAGTTGAATAATGGTTTGTACCATTCATTAAGTTTCATAATTACACTATGCCCATTATATATATATGTATATATAAATATACTTGTCTTGAAGCAGTTATTAGCTATCAGTCAGTGAAACTAGTCGGTTATTAATACTTGTAAAATTTAAGAATGTAATAAAATATCTCCGGGGTGCTAAAGGGTCAAAGCTGTATAACTGAGAGGAGACCTCCACATACCCTTTAAAGGAATGCAGAAAACCAACCAGGGCTTCTGACCTAATGTCCAATCCTCGCCTTCACCCTGTTGGGTATCTACCTGGATACTGAATGAATGAGGATGGGCTGGCAATTTGGGATTTAGCCGACCAAATTGTATTCTTATTGGCTTAAACCAATATACAAAATGATGGTACAACATGACAAAATTTCATGCCGGCTGGGGCGTTGTCCGGTTAAACAAGGCCCCTGTTGTTTTCACCAGGGCGAACAGCGAAAAGTCAGTTACTGGAACAAATCTGAAAGCACACCCCAACTCAACATCACCAGAGATAAAGATCGGTACTATCAACATAAGAAGCCTGAATGGCAAAGAAATGAAGCTAGCTGAGGAATTAGATAAGTACCAGATCGACATAATAGGGGTGACTGAAACAAAAAAGACAAAAATTAGTGAGATCTTTCTGAGCAATAAATACAAAATGTTATATTCAGGAAATGACAATCAAGGAAAAGAAGGAGTAGCCATAGTATTCAACACAAAATACGAGGCTCATCTTCTTGAATGGCAGGCAATGTCGGGTAGAGTGATGTGGGCAAATATCAGAATGGGAGAACTGGACAATGAGACTTATTTGTGCCTATGGTCCCACAGAGGGTTTTACTAAGGTAGAAGTGGAGGAATGTTTTGAGGCTCTAGAGAAATCTCCTGACGCAATGAAAAAGGAAAAGTTGAACCTTGTTGGGGATCTAAATAGCAGATTATGAAGTGATTGTCAGACATACAAAAATGTTTTGCAAAAATTTGGAGAAAAGAGCAAAGCTAATAATAATGGCAAATATCTGTTGGATTTCTGCTCAGGACATAGATTGGTTATTACTAGCACCATGTTCCAACATATAAATGTGCACAAATTCAATGTAGAGAAGAGGCAAGGAATAAGAAAATTCTCACTGACTATGTTATTGTTGATAATGAAGTTTTCTCTCTGGTGCAGGACACCAGAGTGTACAGAGGATTTGAAATTGGAAGTGATCACTATTTAGATTTTGAGCAGGATAAAATTGAATTTCATATTGAAAAGAATAAGTAAGAAAATGTAAGAAAATTTTAAAGAGAATAATAAAAGTTGAGCAGCTCTCAGATGTGAACTGCAGACTAAAATACACAAATATTATTGAAGAAAAAAATGAAAGAGTTTGAGAACAGGAACCAAACCTTGGAGATTGAGTGGCAAGCCTTGAAAAAAACACTGATTGATTCAGCCAGAGAGGCATGTGGTGAGGTTGTCTGCAAGGATAGAAAAATCAGAACTCCATGGTGGACACAGGAGGTTAAAGAGGCAGTGAAGGAAAAGAAGAAAGCATATCAAAACTTCCTGCAAATAAGTCAGCTTGTGCTCTGAGAGAATACAGAGACAAATGTAAAAAAGCTAAACACTGTGTAAAACTAGCTAAACAAAAGTCATGGAAGGACTTTGGCAAGAACATAGAAAATAAATACCAAGAAGGTGGTAAGATATTCTAGAGGTTGTTGAAGAAACTTAGAAATGTAGGAAATGCTGTAAAAGGAGTTAGAGATGATAAAGGTGACATGCAAACAGGAGGAAGAGATATCCTTGAAGTATGGAGTAATTACTTTGAAAAATTGCTAAATGAAACAAGCATACAGTCAGATGTATGCCTGCAGTATTACCTGCAGGCATACATCTGACTGTATGCCTGCAGGTAAAAAAACACTCTGCAGGCATACAGTCAGGAATACATATCCATACTTGAAGTCAAGGCTTGAAATGTGGAAAGGTAGCAGGAGTAGATGATATTCGACCAGAAATGCTGAAGTATGGTGGTATAAAAGTCTTACAGTGGCTGCACTGCATAGTTCAGAAAGCCTGGACAGAGGGACGAATTCCTGATGATTGGAGTAAAGCTCTCATAGTACCCATATATAAAAAGGGAAATAAATCTGAATGTGAGAATTCCAGAGGTATTTCCTTACTAAGTGTTCCATGCAAGATTTATGCAAGTATACTTGAGAAACGGTTGAGAAGAATTGTGGGAGAGAAGCTTTTTGAAGAACAAGCTGGATTCAGGGGCCAAATAAAGGTTGCGAGGATCAGATTTTCACTTTATGACAAATAGTTGGGAAATCATGGGAATATAACAAAGATCTGTATTTAAGTTTTGTCGATCTGGATATGGCATACGACAATGTGCCAGGAGAGAAGCTATTCAATACACTACAGTTATATGGTGTCAATGGGGCATTATATCATTAGTCTTTATTTGAGTTGCAAGTCAGCAGTTAGAATTGAAGGAACTACAGGAAGATGGTTTAATGTTAAATCTGATGTGAGACAAGGATGTACATTATCCCTTCTGTTATTCATTATCTATATGGATCACATTATGAAGGAAAGTGGTATTAAACATGATATCAGAATTTGAGATGTTAATGTAAACTGTTTGCTTTATGTGGACGATGTTATACTTCTGAATAAATCCGCTACAAGTTTGCAAGATTCCCTGACCAAATTGAATAGCTGTTGTAATAGATATGGTATGAAGGTCAGCAATAAGAAGACAAAGACAATGAAAATAGGTAGAATCGTTGAAAATGTCAACTGTGTTGTGAATGGGGAACCTGTGGAACAAGTAAAACATTTCAACTACTTAGGCACGATTTTTGGTGAAGATGGTAAATTAAATATGGAAATAGACAGCAGAATCAACAAAGCTGGTATTGTAGGAAGTCAATTGAATAAATTCATATGGAATAAGAGAGAAATTAGTCAAAACACTAAATTAGCTGTATACAAGACTGTGTTCAAACCAGTTTTAACTTATGGATCTGAGAGCTGGGTCAGAAGTAAAACACTCTACCAAAGACTAGAGACCACAGATATGAGAGTCCTGAGAAAGATTAGAGGCGTGAACAGATGCCATCAATGGCAATATCATATTAAAAATGAGGATATTAGGAAAGAACTTGACATTGTCAGCATCCAAGAATGTGTTAACAGAGCTAATTTCTGGTGGTATGGTCACTTGAACAGAATGGGCGAGGAAAGATTAGCAAAACAAGTGCCAGGTTGGCAGGAAAACGATCTGGAGGAAGACCAAGATATAGGTGGATTGATACGGTAAAAAGTGCCTTAGACGATAGAAATATAAGATCTGATAATGTTGGAATCTTGAAAGTAACAGACTTTGGAGGAAAATTGTAGATAGGAAGTTAATAATGGTGTAAATTTTTCATGTAGTACTATCGTATCCTGTACACCCCCCCTTGAGGGTACATGTTGGGAATTTAATGATGATAAAAATCTCCATTTTTTAAAAAAATAAATTAATCAGTAAATTTAAAGTTCACTAAAACTTAGAACTTGGAATGTCAGAACCCCATACGAAGCAGGTTAGCTAAGAAATGCTATTCAGGAAATGAAAAGACTTGAAATTGAGATTTTAGGAACGATTGAAGTTAGGTAGCCAGGATCGTGCAAAACTCAAGTTAATGACATGACAATGTACCGCTCTGCAAGTAGTGAAAACAACCATCAAAATCGAGTTGGAATAATATAGAGTACTTATTATTATGTGACACCTCCATGGAGTCCAAAGACTCATCGAGGGAGAGTATTAAACAAAGATGCCAATGTCACTGTTGAGCTTCATTCTCTACCCAGATAGGATGATGTTATTAAAACTAAAAGGTCAACCACTAGATATTAATCTTATACAGGTCTATGCCCCTATTGCTGACAAGAGTGATACCGAGATCGAAGAATTTTATGACCAATTAATAGAACTAATGAAAAACACAAAAAAACATATTAACATCATCATGAGCGATTTCAATGCTAAAGTTGGGAAAGGTAGAGGTGGAGATATAGTTGGTGAACATGGACTGGGAACAAGAAATGAGAGAGGAGACTGTGTTTGTGACTGCTAACAGTCACAAACACATGGTTTACGCTACCATCCCGAAGGCTATATTATTATTATTATTATTATTATTATTATTATTATTATCATCTGAGACCTCCAGGGAGTCAAGGACTCATCGAGGGACGCTGTAAATTATCAAACCCAGCTATCATACCTACCCTTGAATTCATTCACATTGGATGCACTCACTACCCGTAAGGGCAAATTATTCCACTCACTCACTGCTTTCTGGGAGAAAAACCTAGCTCTTAACCCTTTCTTGACTGAGAACAACCTTAACTTCCATGAATGCCCTGTGTTCTCTCCCCGCCTTCCATATAATGAAAAGTTTCATCAATTGAAATGCTATAACACCCATTCAAAAGTTTATAGACCCCTATAAACTCATATATATCATCCCTCTTTCTCCAGTTAACCGGAGTCTGTAATCCACATACTCGCAATCTGTCCTCATAATCTAAATCCCATAATCCGGATATAATCTTTGTAACTCTTCTTTGCACGCTTTCCACATCTTCTTTATCCCCTTGGAACCCAGGAGACCAAATCTGTGCACAGTAATCCAGGTGTGGTCTTATCAAAGCCTTATAAAGAGGCAAAATTACTTCTTTATCCTTACATGTCAAGGTTCGCTTCAGCATACCAATTATCCTCTGAGTTGTATTTGCAACTTTTGCTATGTGACCGTTGAACTTTAAATTCTTATCCATCAATACACCAAGCTCCCTTGCTCTTCAGTTTCTTGTAGCATAACCCTGCTAATACAATATGCTGCTGGAACTCTAATCATGCCAAAATGCATAACTTTACACTTACTAACATTAAACTGACAGTCATTTTCGTTAGCCCAGATTTCCAGGCTATTTAAATCATTTTGTAATTTCTGAATATCAGTAGCATCAGCAAACAATTGCAAATCTGATGATAGACCCTGCTTGATGTCATTAATGTATAGATTGAATAATAATGGCCCAAGGACTGAACCCTGAGGTACACCACTGGTTACCTTAAATCTGGCAGATTTACACCCACAGTATACCACTTTTTGATATCTGTCTTTCAACCATCCCCTGATCCAAGTCAATAGATTATGTTTTAGTCCCATATTCTCCAGTTTACACAACAGCCTATCGTGTGGTATCCTATCAAATGCCTTAGAAAAATCCAACATTATCATAGTGTATCCATTCCCTTTATCCAACTCAGCCGTAACATTGTTATAAAATATGAGCAAATTGCTAAAACATGACCTTCCTTTAGTAAACCCATGCTGTTCCCTGCATAGTATAGAATGCTTGTCTACCCATTTCTGTATGCGATTTCTTTCCAACTTCTCTAAAATCTTCACTACTGCCCCAGAGAAACTAATAAGTCGGTAGCTAGACACAGTTTTTGCACCACCTTATGCAATATATCATACATTTCTTCCATTCCTGTGGTATCATTCCTGAGCTGAGACTCAAGTTATACAGATGTGTGAAAGGCCTAGCCAATTCAGCTGAACATTCCTTTAACAAACGAGCAGATATTCCATCTGTCCCTAATTGACATATTCTTATCCAGGTTATGCAAGAGCTCTTCAACCTCATTTTCATGAACTCTTAACTCTCGACCTAACATAGCAGTAGCACCATGCACCTTGCTACATACACCTGGTTGATATATCTTAGCAAAGTGAGCACTCGTTAACTGAACAATCTTAGCTTCCGACACTCGTGTACCATCTGCATTCAGTAAAGTTATTCTTCCACATTCGTTCTTTCTTTTGCTTGAGACATAATGATAAACTTCTTTTGGATTGCCTTTAACTTGCATGGCCAATTTCTTTTCATACTCCGTTTTAGCTTTTCTCACAATACTCGTTACTTTTCTGGCCTGAGCTTTATATATTTCATAACTCCTCTCACTGTTATTCTCACGATATTCTTTCCACATCAACTTCTTCTTGTGGATCTCTAGCTTAATAAAGCTGCACATCCATCTCACTCCCAACCTATTTATTCTTTGAACACTAGGGATACATTCAGATACTGTCTCATTCAAGCACTTTTTCAAAGATTCCCATGCATTGCTGACATTTTTTCCATTCAGTAACTGATACCATGGGACCAAAGATAGTATTCTTCTAAGTTGATCATAATTTCCAGCTTTGTAATTCAGCATGTAGCCTGATTTAATCGGAGCTTCAATACAAGTAGATACTTCCCAAGAAAGAACAGCATGATCACTCTCAACAATTGGTGGTAAAATAGCCATATTCTTAACAGAGATCCCTTCTGATGCTATGAGCAAATCCAACACTCTTTGACCTCAAGTTCCTTCTTTCACATGCTGCTTGAGAAAGTTATCTCGCAACAATTCAATAAATTCCTGTTCTTTCTGATCATGAGATTTCTCTTCTACCCAACAATGTTTGGAAAATTAAAGTCACCCATAATGATCATTCGCTTGGTACCCATAAGGCTAAATTGGCGATGCATTTCTTCGTCCCCTACAACTGAGCTGCCAGGTCTGTAGCAACACCCCACCATATATTTCATTCTGTTAACCTCCACTTCACACCAAATACTCAAACTCATCGCTACATGGAACATTGTTAGCCTCATTATTATTTTCTTGTATTTCTACCTTAACTGGACTTAAGTCATCTGATATCATTAGTAGCACTCCTCCTCTCCTATCTCTTCTGTCATTCCTAAAAATAGTATATCCGTTACACGCGATCCCACTTACCATATCTAATTCTGATAGCCAGGTTTCACTAATGCCAACAATCTTAGGCCACATCGTATTCAATAAAGCAACAAACTCAACCCCTTTGTTTCCAATGCTCCTAGCATTTGTGTATAGACATAATAAATTACGACCTGGCCTATTCTTATAATTAGCTACGCAATGTATTTGGTCTCGTTCTAGAATTTTCTCTTTTCCCTCCCCAGACATACTTAAAAGGTCCAAACCCAAAGCATATTTTTTCACTCCTTCGCCACATACATAACCATCTTCAAAGGCATTCATATCTTTATCTCGTTTGTATACCATAGTTAAACTTTCACACATATTTTTCTCATTCCTCCCTTGATGTTCTAGTTTCCCTGACTCTCTGCATTAAGTCTCATACCAAGAAGTAATTTTTCCAGGCCTCTGATGCCAAATAAATTCAAGTGCAGGCCATCATTCTTATACAAATCTTTTCTGCCATCAAACACACCCCACACATCTAAAAACTCACATCCATATCTTCTACATAGCCTGCACGTGAAATCATTTGCTATCATCGCCCTCCTTCTTAACTCAGTACTATCATATCTAGGTAGTAATCCTACAATTTTTACTCTTTAACATTTCTTTCTCGCTTCTTGAAACAGACCTTTCATATCCTCTCTCATGCTGTTTGTCACCAATAATAAAATTAGTTTAATCCTATATCCAAGTGTGAGTAAACAAAGTTTGCGCCTGAAAGTATCTTCAGGACTGGGGTAAGGTGGTACAACACTAGGGCAACTCGTTGCAAAGGTGGAGCAAGATACCAACACTCCTATCTCAGTATCTCCTATAATGTAAAACACATCTCCTTGCGGATATGTCTAATGTTATGCATTAAGGGAATAGCCACTACCCAGACTAGTTTCGACTTTTATTGAGGTCTCTTCAGTGGGAGCCAGGCCCAAGTGGAAATACCAGGCAGAAGCATTAGCAGGTCATCTCTACCTATAGGAGTTGCCAAATGGTGTGCCACCCTTTTTTGATAAATTACTCTGGATTTAGAGAAAGATGTTGAAAGTTTATTTTTCACTTGGTTAGAGTATAATAAAATTAGTTTAATCCTTTATCCAAGTGTGAGTAAACAAAGTTTGCGCCTGAAAGTATCTTCAGGACTGGGATATGGTGGTACAACACCTTTTTCATCATCAAAAAGCTGTTTGTCACCACTTAAATTATTAGTACCTACCAGCACTACCATTTCTTTTACATTGCGTTTTTGGTTTTCAATTACGTTTGTCATATTTTTAATTTTCGCTCCCGGGAACTAGAACTGGTGATATACTTAGCGAACACCACAAGATAATAAATACAAATATAGTCAGAAACCAAATTGATTACTTGGTAATTAATCAACGATTTCGACGTTCCATAAAGAGCACAAAAACCTATTCTAGTGCAGATATTGCTTCTGATCATAATCTACTGGTGACAGTATTAAAAATTAGACTGAAAGCTATATTTCAGAAACATCAACAAGAAAGGTTTAATTCAGGAAAGTTAAAAAACCCAGAGATAAGAAACAAATTGGGTCAAGATCTGAATCAAGAGATAGCACTTATCAAGAATGATGACGTCATGAGGGTTGATGAATCATGGGACAAATTAAAATCTGTCTTCATAGAGGAAATGTACCAATACCTTGTGTCCTGATAGAGCAGTGAAAAGAAAGATTGGATAACTAACGAAATTCTTTCTCTCATGGATCAACGCAGATTATATAAAAATCACAGTCCAACAAAATATTATTATTATTATTATTCCAGGCAAATCCAAGGAGTCGACAGACTCATCAAGGGAGGCCCTAACATCATGTCAAGAACAACTATTCGACATTCACACAGTATCTATCATACCTCGCATTGAACTCATTCACGGTCATAGCACCCACAACAGACTCTGGCAGCTTATTCCACTCATTCACCACTCTCCAAGTAAAAAAAACTAGCTTTAACACCCCTGCTAACCACATTCTTGCCCAGCTTCTATATATGGCCCCTAGTCCTCCCACCATTAGTCCTATACTCAAAAAATATCTTCTGGATTAATCTTATAGAAACCCTTCAGTAATTTGAATATCTCAATCATATCATCCCTTTTCCGCCTATCGACCAATTTTTGCAACCCACAAATCTTCGTGTTCTTATAAGGTTCATTCCACAGACTTGCTGTCATCTTGGTCACTCGTCTCTGGATCCTCTCCACCTCCTACCCATCAAGAAGAAACCCTGGTGCCCATATCTGGGCACAGTAGTCTAGATGGGGTCTCATCAAGGCTTGATACAGAGGAATACTCCAGGAGATTCATCAGTCTCCTGGAGTACGGTTCCACCAATGTGATATACTGCTGCTAATCTTTTCACCCCAAAATGGATAACTTTACACTTTGCCACATTAAATTGACATCCATTTTCCCTAGCCCAGTCCTCCAAACTATCCAAATCATCCTGCAAAATTTGAAAAGTAGTGATCCAAGAACAGAACTCTGTGGCACACCACTAGTCACAAGCCGTCTTTTGGACTCAACTCCTGAATAAACCACTCTCTCGTATCTCTCCATCAACCACCATCTTATCCATCTCACCAACCCTATATCCACCCCCATCTGCTCCAGTTTACTGATTAGAGTTCCATGTGGTATCCTGTCAAAGGCCTTGGCAAGGTCCAGTAGAATCACTGTAAACCCATTATCCTTATCTAGTTCAGCTGTCACTGTGTTAGAAAACGTGAGCAAGTTACTGAGGCATGATCTACCTTTCACAAAACCATGTTGTCCCCCATACAATATCCCATTTTCATCTATCCAATCCTGTATTCTTTTCTTGACTAATTTCTCCAAGACCTTGACAACGATTCCTGATATGCTAATTGGTCAGTAATTTACAACAGCAGTCTTGGAACCTCCTTTATGCAGTGGAACTATTTTCCCCTCTTTCCATCCCCCTTCAAATTAAACAAAATGGTACATGGTACTGACAATTCTTTAGCTGCTTCACGTACGACACGAGCTGGTATACCATCCAATCCCACAGATGTATTGACATTGAGGTTTTGCAATAGACTACTCACCTCCACTTCATTCACCACAATTCCCATATAATCTATTGGTTCATTCATTTCTGCAATGTCACCACCTGGATGATATATTCTTGCAAAGTGCTCGTTCAGTAACTCAACTATATCAACTGATTCAGTTACCTCCCTACCATCGGCATTCTTTAAAATCATTCTGCCATATACATTTTTCTTTTACTTGCAACATATTGAAAAAACTGTTTAGGATTCTCTTTAGCCTGCATGGCCAATGTTCTTTCGTAATCCTTTTTTGCTTTTCTTACCACACTCGTTACCCTTCTGGCCTGCACTTTATACCATTCATGTGCCTGCTGGCCACCTTTCTCCTTAAATTCCCTCCATGGTTGTTTCTTTTTTTGCAGCTCAAGCTTAATGGTGTTATTCATCCATTTAACCCCCACTTGATTTATTATTCGCACTCTAGGTATACAGTCAGCCATTACTTCATTCAAACACTTCTTAATTCCTCCCATGCACTATCAACTTCTAGTCCTTGCAGTTGTACATGCCATGGCACTGAACCAATCAAACTCCTAAGCTTGTCATACTTACCAGACTGATAATTTCACATGTACTCTGTCTTAATTGTAAATTCCACACTTTTAGCCACCTCCCAAGTCAAGACCCTATGATCACTCTTATTAATAGGTGGCAATGTGGTCATATTCGTTACAGCCAAATTCTCAGATGCAATTACTAGGTCAAGCACTCTCTGACCCTTAGTATTCTCCATTACATGCTGTCACAGATAGTTATTCCTTAATAACTGCATAAAATCCAATTCCTTCCTCCTGTGTGTCCTCTCCTCACTCCAATCAATGCTACCATAGTTGAAATCTCCCATAATAATTACCCTCCTTCCACTCATTTCTTATATTTGCTTGTGCATACTATCTCCACCATCTTTTCCATCACCTGGTCTATAGCAGCACCCAATTGTATATTTTGTTCTGCTAGCCACAATCTCACCATATAAAGAGGTTCAAAAAATTAAGGCAAGATCAAAGAAACAAAAGAAATCTGGATGAATGAAAAATATAGAGAAATTGAAATTCTACAAGAAATGCTTTTCTTGTAGAATTTCAATTCTACATTCATCCAGAAAGTTTTAATCTACACAAAAGTTGAAAGAGACCTCGGGTATATTTAAGAAAAAACAACTGTGTTCTTTGAAACAAAAAGGGAGAAATAATATCCGAAAAAGATGACAAAATACAAGAATCGGTGAAATATGTAGAATAACTCTTTTCTGATAACAGACAGAACCCAGAAAATACTTATGAACAGATGGACGGTCCATGCATTCTAAGATCAGAGGTAGAATGTGTGCTGAACTCAGCTAAAAATGGTAAAGCCTTAGGCCCTGATAGAATACCAGCAGAAATAGTAAAGTTATTAGAAGGTGACAACATTGCTATATTAGTAAAGTCATTTAATAAGGTCTACGATGCAGGCATATTCCCACAGGACTGGTTACTGTTGACCTTCATCATGTTACCTAAAAAAGCAAATGTGAAAACTTGAAATGACTACAGAATGATCAGCCTAATAAGTCATGTTCTCAAAATGTTCCTGAAAATAATTCAAAAAAGATTATACAGAAAACGTGAAGACACCATCAGTGATACCCAGTTCGGCTTTAGAAACAGTTTGGGAACAAGAGAGGCTCTTTTCTGCTCTCAAATCTTATTCCAAAAATGTATTGATCAAAACAAGGAAATATTCATTTGCTTCATTGACTTTGAGAAAGCATTTGACAAATCCAACACTAAAATCATTGAATTATTAAAAAGAAGAATTGGATTTGATGATAAAGACATCAGGTTAATCAAAAACTTATATTGGAACCAAAAGGCATCTGTTCAAGTTGATGACATTATTACAGGCCCCATTAACATCAAATGAGGAGTAAGGCAAGGATGTGTACTGTCACCTCTTCTTTTTAACATATACTCAGAAGCCATATTTCAAAAAATCTTAAAAAGAAGAGAGGAAGGGATTAATGTAAATGGTGAAATCATCAGTAATATCCAATATGTTGATGACACAGCTGACACCTGGCTGACAATATTCAAGATCTTCAAAATCTTCTGGAACTAGTGAATGAAGAGAGTGAAAAAATGGGATTAAAAATAAATATCACCAAAACTAAATTCATGGTCATAAGCAAGAAACCAATTCTTAATTCATCACTTTCTTTAAATGGGAAACGAATAGAAAGAGTGACAAAGTTTAAATATCTCCGATGCTGGTTAAATGAAGAATGCAATCCAGAAATGGAAATAAAAGTCAGAATTGAAATGGCAAGAAAAAATTTTCTCCTGATGAAATCAACACTTTGTAACCACAGCTTAAACTTAGAGCTTGGAGTACGCATGGTTAAATGCTATGTATTATTATTATTGTTCCGGGCAACTCCAAGGAGTCGACAGACTCATCGAGGGAGGTCCTAACATCATGTCAAGAACAACTATTCGACCTTCACACAGTATCTATCATACCTTACCTTGAACTCATTCACGGTCGTAGCACCCACAACAGATTCTGGAAGCTTATTCCACTCATTCACTACTCTCCAAGTAAAAAACCTAGCTCTAACACCCTTGTCAACCACGCTCTTGCCCAGCTTCCATTCATGGCCCCTGGTCCTCCCACCAACAGTCATATTTTCAAAAATATCTTCTGGATCAATCTTATAGAAACCCTTCAGTAATTTGAATGTCTCAATCATATCACCCCTCCTTCACCTATCGACCAATTTCTGCAACCCACAAATCTTCAACCTATTCTCATAAGGTTCATTCCACAGACCTGCTATCATCTTGGTCACTCGTCTCTGGATCCTCTCCACTTCCTCCCCCATCATGAAGAACATCTGGTGCCCATAACTGGGCACAGTAGTCCAGATGGGGTCTTATCAAGGCTCGATACAGGGGAACAACAACTTGTTTGTCTCTGCATGTTAAAGTATTTTTCAGAAGCCAAGTGATTTGGTGAGCTGTTTTAGTCACTTTTGCAATATGCCCCCTAAACTTCAATTCCCTATCCACCAACACTCCCAAATCCCTGGCCTCATCAATCTCCTGGAGTACGGTTCCACCAATGCGATATACTGCTGCTATTCTTTTCACCCCAAAGTGCATAACCTTACACTTTGGCACATTAAATTGACATCCATTTTTCCTAGCCCAGTCCTCCAAACTATCCAAATCATCCTGTAAAATTTTGACATCCTGTGCACTTATAATTGCTCTACCCAACTTTGCATCATCAGCAAACAAGTGAACACTTCCTCTCAAATCCTTTCCTATATCATTGATGAACAAATTGAAAAGCAGTGGTCCAAGAACAGAGCCCTGTGGCACTCCACTAGTCACAAGCCGTCTTTTAGACTCCACTCCTGAATAAACCACTCTCTGGTATCTCCTTCAACCACCCTCCTATCCATCACACCAACCCTATATCTATCCCCATCTGCTCCAGTTTACTGATTAGGGGTTCTATGTGGTATCCTATCAAAAGCCTTGGCAAGGTCCAGTAGTATTACTGTAAACCCATTACCCCTATCCAGTTCAGCCGTCACTGTGTTATAAAACGTGAGCAAGTTACTGAGGTATGATCTACCCTTCACAAAACCATGTTGTCCCCCATACAATATCCCATTTTCATCTATCCAATTCTGTATTCTTTTCTTGACTAATTTCTCTAAGACCTTGACAATGATTCCTGATATGCTAATCGGTCGGTAATGTACAACAGCAGTCTTGGAACCACCTTTATGCAGTGGAACTATTTTCCCCTCTTTCCACCCCTTCGGGACTAACCCAGACCCGAGACTCAAACAAAATGGTCAAGGGTACTGACAATTCTTTAGCTGCTTCTCGTACAACACGAGCTGGTATACCATCCAATCCCACAGATGTATTGACATTGAGGTTATGCAATAGACTACTCACCTCCACTTCATTCACCACAATTCCCGTATAATCTACTGGTACATTCGTTTCTGCAATGTCACCACCTGGATGATATATTCTTGCAAAGTGCTCACTCAGTAACTCAACTATATCAACTGATTCAGTTACCTCCCTACCATCGGCATTCTTTAAAATCATTCTGCCATGTACATTTTTCCTTTTACTTGCTACATATCTAA
This sequence comes from Typopeltis vanoorti, assembly GCF_054136105.1. NCBI lineage: Eukaryota > Metazoa > Arthropoda > Arachnida > Uropygi > Thelyphonidae > Typopeltis > Typopeltis vanoorti. The sequence continues at coordinate 135,546,707 of NC_143551.1, read as the reverse complement.
AAAACTGCATGGCCAATGTTCTTTCGTAATCCTTTTTTGCTTTTCTTACCACACTTGTTACCCTTCTGGGCTGCGCTTTATACCGTTCGTGTGCCTGCCGGTCACCTTTCTCCTTAAATTCCCTCCATAGTTGTTTCTCTTTATGCAGCTCAAGCTTAATAGTGTTATTCATCCATTTAACCCCTAGTTGATTTATTATTCGGACTCTAGGTATACAATCAGCCATTGCTTCATGCAAACACTTCTTAACTACCTCCCATGCACTATCGACTTCTAGTCCTTGCAGTTGTACATGCCATGGCACTGAACCAATCAAACTCCTATGTATGGTCTATACTTCTGTATGGTGCAGAAAATTGGACCTTGAAGACAACATCAATAATAAAACTTGAAGCCTTTGAGATGTGGTCATACAGACGAATGTTAAAAATCTCATGGAGAGCAAAAACGTCCAATCAGGAAGTACTGGAACAAATGGAGAAATCACATGAACTTTTACCATAAAAAGAAAGAAAACTGCATATCTTGGTCACCTGCTTTGTAATGAAAAATATAAAATACTTCAATTGCTTATAAAGGGGAAGATAAATGGAAGAGGAGGACAAGGAAGACGTAGAAAATCTTGTGTGGCAGACATCAGACAGTGGACTGGCATGAGCTCTGAGGGACTGTGTTTAGAGTGACTGAGGATCGCTCAAAATTTGCCAAGGTGGTCACTGACCTCCGATAGCAGACGGCATTCAAAGAAGAAGAAGTAAATTTAAATAACAACATTAATTAGTGATAATAGCATATGAATAGCAGAAATGAATAAAATTTAGTATGAGATATATAAAATGAGAAAGGATATTTCTCTGAAAGTTAATCTTATTAAAAGAAGAACCTGAATTTGAATCTAGTCTATGATGTAAACCTTTATCAGGTGTTTTCAATCAAATGGCGAAGTAGCCAGTCTCATACAGAGGTGTAGGATTTTTTATTTTTTTTATATCCTGGAAACTTGTTTTATGTACTACCCTGTAAAGGGTCTCACAGCTGTTGTATCATCATACACTAACTGATTAAAAGAAAGAGAATATTCTCATTTATGTACAGTTTTAAAGGAAATATGCATCTTTATTTTTATGTGTATTTGTTCTTTTCTGAATGTTGACAAATATATGTTTGTATTATAGCTTTTGTTAATGACCTTTTTGAAATGTAATTGGGAGCGGGGGGGCACTAGTGCATATATTTTCACTGCTATTATGAATAAACTTATTTTATAACATATAAATATGCATTAGCCTGGTGGTTGGTTTAAAAATGATAGCTGAAATTCTGCAAAGGATATTAATAAGTGATGACACAATACTTTTGAGCTTCATTTGCTATTTGAAGAAACCTAAATAACAGACAATGGAATTTAATTGTTAGGTTTTTCAGCTGCATTAGAAAAACTATCATGTACAGGGAAAAAATACTTGAAAGAATTAAATGGGATAAACTAGTTGAAAGAGAGTGAGTTTGTAAACAGTTGGCATACTTTGAAAACTAATGTTTTATTTATAGTTTGCGATTAGCAGTTAGAAAATTAACTAGGTTGTTTGCATTTAGATAGTGGAAGATAGGAAGATTTCATCAGAAGTAAATGACTGTGGGCAAAGAGAGTCAGAAAAGAGTTTGGATGTTTCTTGAAGCAAAGTGGGTTTATTTTTATTTTTTAAAGAAAAATTATTGTTAATGTTTAAATAATTCAGAGAATCTGAATTCATAATGTTCCTAGTTATTTAATATTAAGTTAAAAAACAGAACTATTTTGGCTGTGAGCAGGCACTAAAAGCAATATAATTAAATAAGATTTATTAAATTAGGAAGGATTATTAATTTAGCATATCCATATACATTTTTTGTAGATGTAGAAATGCTGAACATAAAGGAACTGACATCTGAGCAAAGAAATACATATTAGATAACTGAAAACTTGAATAAAACAAATATAGATATTTCTTGTTATATGTGATTTCAGTATATAAGAACTATCGTTGTTTCCATTCTCTGTGCTCAGTGTCCATTTTGTGTTCCTACTGCCTTATTTGTCTGTGTGGTATTGTCTTTATTTTAAAATAACTTCTGTGCCTACTATCAGGCACAGAAATTATTGTTGGAAGTTCTGAATTTGATTTGATAAAGGTGAATGTAGCATTGACATTCAAAGGACCACAGGACTGAGTGCTTCTACAGTGAGAAAACAAATTTATGAAAATGCTGATATGATTTGGAATAGCATTCAGTCGTCCATGAATCTCAGCATGACCAGTGTAAGGAAATCTCGATTTCATGCATTTGACAAAATGGAAAAGATGCTGGCTATATATGGATCGAGCATTAAAACCAGCAGAATCTGCCTTTGTCTTGGGGTGGGCAACAGACACCTTTTTGCTGCCAGTTGTGGGTGGTTTAACTGATATGTAAGATTCACTTTGTGTTCCACGTTGATATGACTAGCAAGTTTGCAGCTGCAGATCACTTTGCCACTGAAGTTTTTCATGATCTCTTTAAAGTAAAGATAGCAGAAGGAGGTTACAATCAGAAGTTTAAACTGCAAGTCAGGTTTCTACAGAGATATTCTTGAAAAAAAAGCAAGCAGCCTTCAACATCCTATGAGCTTTCAACTTCAGCATGCCAGCTAAAGATGTGATTAAGATATGGTTACACTGTATTAGTTATGAAAATAAAGAAATACTTTAATATTTAATATGTATAAAACAAAAGAACTATTTTATTTACTACTTGTATGCCTTAATATTCGGGGAAAATATATGCATTTTCTATTAAATTAATCTTGAAAAATTGGAATCTATCTCATTTGGGAATGCAATTTCTATTATCCTATATTATAAGTTTCCCATCTTTTACATAGCAGTTCTCGAGAATGCAACCCCTACATATGAGAGTTCCCTGTAATGGAAAAAAATGAATTAAGCAAACTATGAATTTAAAAGAAAGAATAAAGGAACGAAAAAACCTGTTATACACAGCAAACCAACAACATGACAGGTATTGGCCATTCCATTTAAAATGTCATCAGATGAAATTGCAGAAAACCGTGAGCTTGCTGCATGGTTTTATTGAAATGTTATATTAAGATTTAGTTTGTTTGAGAATAACAGGAAGTAATTTATTTTGTTGAATTGCCATGGGGATGGGGTACACTAAATAGGGAATTTTTGTGTTTGTGGAATTGTTGGTAATTCTTTTGCTGTGTATGTGTTTGTTTGTTCCTTCTATTCTTTATTTTCAGTTTTAAATAGTTTGCGTTATTCATTCTTTCATTATTCATTTTTATTCACGTTTTTTGGCTATCTGATACATATGTCTACTCTCAGCTGTGATCAAGTCTTGTATCAAATTTTATACCATCTTTACTTTCAAAAGTGCACTCAAGTATGTCAAATTAACACTTCTAATTTAATATATCTCATTCGATTATATCACTTTTAGCCTAGTTGTGATAAAGGAGCTGCTCTATTTCTAAAATATCTTTGTTTTTTAACTTAATATTCAGTATGTATGTTTTGGTGCTTGTTATCATGCTTTTACTGGTTTTATCCTGTTACTTTAAGCTTACGGTATTTTACTGCATGATTTTCAATAATAATGCACTGGAAATGTTTTAATACAGTCTGCTCTCAATATATCAAACTTATTAGGACCTAAAAAAAAAGTTTGTCATACTGAAAGTTAACGGTAATACTCACTTATTTTAACAATATTAACAACAATAAATGAACTATTTTACAAAAAGATGTTTTATTAACTTGCTTATATTTCTAATTTTCAAATAATTGTCAACACCTAAGCTTTTCTTGTTGGGTTACAATATTCACTATATATTTAAAAAAAAAGGGGGGGGGAAGGAATTTTTCAGAAGAAAATATATTTTGTTCTTCCTCAGAATATGTGCTCTTAAAAGTATCAGAGCAGTGTAGCTGTGTATTTTTGTGCCTCTCCCATCCTTGCAGACAAAGTTTCATTTAGTTCTGAATGCACTGAGTCTTGGTCTTGTTTGCTTCCTGTCTATTGCATTATGGAGGTTTTGCAACATGATGCTTATGTCATTATTGGCATTAGATTTTTTTTTTTTTTTTTTCCTTAGATTTCATTATTATTACATTTCTTGGCCAAGTGGTTAGTGTATATGCTTTCCAACTAACAGGCTGTAATTTCAAATCCTATCGTAGGCTTAGGTGTTTTGTGATTATCTTTAGGTGGGAGATGAATTTCATTGCCCACTGAGACCATCTCTCTTCTTATTGGAGGGGTCAAGTGTCTTGAAAAAGTTACATGTTTGGTTTCTAGAGCAAGTTTTCTGGTCTATATAAAAATGAATTAAAAAAATCTTAACAATTAATAAAAATAGGGAAAGAAATCCTGTTCTTAGCTTGCCCCTGGTATTTATTTACTATACATTTACCAACTGTAGAGAAAGCAGCTGTTAACATATTTTCTGTAACTGAAAGAGGATGTTAGGACAAATGTGTTTAGTTAGCCACTGCATTTGGCACTACAATAAAACTGCTTCTGGTGTTATGCGTGTGGGAGGGGACATTTCTTTCCATTACTTTGGGTCCTTTCATTTGTCTCTAATTATACTAATTGTTGCTAGATATAGTACATACATGGCAAATTTCTCTGTACTGTGTATTTAGTGATACAATAAAATTACTTCACAGACCAAATCTAAACCGTAATGATATTCTTGCTATTCCTAAAGTATGGGAAATTATTACAAAATTGTGTTAAATAATTTCTTTATATATGTTATTATTTTTTATTTTTTCAGTTATATTTTAATTTAATTCTATAACACGCTACAGCACACATATTGGGATTCCATTGTAATCATGCTCACTAACTGTATATTATTCGTAGTATTGTTTGAATTAACTGTACTGACGATGTCCTAAGATACTTAGGATGAAATATTTACTTATTAGAACTTATTACTATAGTTATTACATGTGTTTGTTTAGTCATGAATTCTCCACAGATTTCATCATCATCAAATTCCTGCCATATACCCACAAGGAGTGTACAGGATATGATAGTACTACATGAGAAAATTATCATTTCTAACTTCCTATCTACAATTTTCCTCCAAATCAGTCTGTTACTTGTCAAGACTCCAACATTATCATATCTTATATTTCTATCGTCTAAGGCACTTTGTACCATATCAATCCACCTATATCTTGGTCTTCCTCTGGGTCGTTTTCCTGCCAACCTGGCAGAGAACACTTGTTTTGCTAATCTTTCCTCACCCATTCTATTTAAGTGACCATACCACCTGAGATTAGCTCTGCTAACGCATTCCTGGATGCTGACAATGTCAAGTTCTTTCCTAATATCCTCATTTTTAATATGATATTGCCATTGATGGCATCTGTTCACGCCTATAATCTTTCTCAGGACTCTCATATCTGTGGTCTCTAGTCTTTGGTCAAGTGTTTTACTTCTGACCCAGCTCTCAGATCCATAAGTTAAAACTGGTTTGAACACTGTCTTGTATTCCGCTAATTTAGTGTTCCGACTAATTTCTCTCTTATTCCATATGAATTTATTCAATTGACTTCTCACCATACCAGCCGTGCTGATTCTGTTGTCTATTTCTATATATATTTAATTTACCATCTTCACTAAAAATCGTACCTAAGTAGCTGAAATGTTTTACTTGTTCCACAGGTTCCCCGTTCACAACACAATTGATATTTTCAACAATTCTACCTATTTTCATTGTCTTTGTCTTTTTAATGATGACCTTCATACCATATCTATTACAACAGCTATTCAATTTAGTCAAAGAATCTTGCAGATTTATTTAGAAGTATAACATCATCTGCATAAAGCAAAGAGCTGACATTAACATCTCCAATTTTGATATCATGTTTAATACCACTTTCCTTCATAATGTGATCCATATAGATAATGAATAACAGAGGGGATAATGTACATCCTTGTCTCACACCAGATTTAACATTAAACCATCTTCCTGTACTTACTTCAATTCTAACAGCTGACTTACAACTCAAATAAACACTAAGTATTGCTCGATATAATGCCCCATTGACACCATATAACTGCAGCATATTGAATAACTTCTCTCTTGGCACCTTGTCATATGCCTTTTCCAAATCGACAAAACTTAAATACAGATCTTTGTTATATTCCCATGCTTTCTCAACTATTTGTCGTAAAGCGAAGATCTGATCCTGACAGACTCTATTTGGTCTGGATCCAGCTTGTTCTTCACCAAGCTTTTCTTCCACAATTCTTCTCAATCGTTTCTCAAGTATACTTGCATAGATCTTGCCAGGAACACTCAGTAGGGAAATACCTATGCACTTTTATTTCCCTTTTTATATATGGGTACTATGAGAGCTCTACTCCAATCATCAGGAATTCGTCCCTCTGTCCAGGCCTTCTGAACTATGCAGTGCAGCCACTGTAAGATTCTCACACCACCATACTTCAGCATTTCTGGTCGAATATCATCTACTCCTGCTGCCTTTCCACATTTCAAGCCTTTGATGGCTTTTTCTACTTCAAGTATGGATATGTATTCCTGACTGCATGCCTGGTCAGTGTTTTTTACCACTGTGCTGTCATCACTGCTTGTTTCATTTAGCAGTTTTTCAAAGTAATTACTCCATATCAAGATATCTTTTTCTTCCGTTTTCATGTCACCTTTATCATCTCTAACTCCTTTTACGGCACTCTTTCCTCTATTTTTAAGCTTCTTCAACAACCTCCAGAATATCTTACCACCTTCTTGATATTTATTTTCTATATTCTTGCCAAAGTCCTCCCATGATTTTTGTTTAGCTAGTTTTAGTGTTTAGCATTCTTGCATTTGTCTCTATATTCTCTAAGAGCACAAGGTGACTTATTTGACAGGAACTTTTGATATGCTTTCTTCTTGTCCTTCACTGCCTCTTTAACTTCCTGTGTCCACCAGGGAGTTCTGATTTTTTTATCCTTGCAGACAACTTCACCACATGTCTCTCTTCCAGAATCAATCAATATTTTCTTCAGAGTTTGCCACTGAATCACCAAGGCTTGGTTGCTGTTCTCACTCTTTCATTTTTTCTTCAATAATCTTTGTGTATTTTTATTATATTATTTTAGTCTACAGTTCACATCTGAAAGCTGCTCAACTTTTATTCACTTTAAAACTTTCTTACATGTTATTCTTTTCAATATGAAATTCAATTTTATCCTGCTCAAGACTAAATAGTGATCACTTCCAATTTCAAATCCTCTATGCACTCTGGTGTCCTGCACCAGGGAGAAAACATCACTATCAACAATAACATAGTCAGTGAGAATTTTCTTATTCTTTGCCTCTTCTCTCCATGTGAATTTGTGCACATTTATATGTTGGAACATGGTGCTAGTAATAACCAATCTATGTCCTGAGCAGAAATCCAACAGATATTTGCCATTATTATTAGCTTTGCTCTTTTCTCCAAATTTTCCCAAAATATTTTTGTATATCGCAATCATTTCCTACTCTGCTATTTAGATCCCCAACAAGGACCAACTTTTCCTTTTTCATTGTGTCAGTTGCTTTTTCTAAAGCCTCAAAAAATTCTTCCACTTCTACCTTAGTAGAACCTTCTGTGGGACCATAGGCACAAATAAGTCTCATTATCCAGTTCCCCATTCTCATATTTGCCCACATCACTCTACTTGAGACTGACTGCCATTCAAGAAGATTTGCCTCGTGTTTTGTGTTGAATACTATGGCTACTCCTTCTTTTCCTTGATTGTCATTGCCTGAATATAACATTTTGTATTTATCGCTCAGAAAGATCTCACCCGTTTTGGTCTTTTTTTTTTCACCACAGATTTCATTGTATAATAAAAGTACTTGTGTTTCTTGCTTCTGCAATATAGTGTCTGTTGGGGATGGAATGTTTCTATTTTAGTAAAATTTTTACTTTAGTAAGTAAAAATTCACCTATTCCTGAATAAAAATTAATCATATGTATTATAAAAGTGAACTGCATTTGTTGGTCTCCAACAAAATACTAGCATATTACAAACTTAGTAAGTTAATTGTTTTCTAATATATTAACCACATTAGTTCCCCCCCCCCCCCCCACACACACACATACGGCATTTGGTTATAATCAAAGAATGTCATATGTGATGTGTCCGCCAATATGCAAGCAAGAAATTGCCTAGGGGCACAGTGTTTTCTCTTGCCCTGCCAGATAGTTAGGATGGTGGCAAGAGAGTCCCAATTCGAATGTGTTAAGTGTTGCCTTCCCCCTTCCCAGTCTAGCATCTTTAGTAACAAACTGGATACTAAAATCATTCCCAGTATCATTAGTGCACAACTTACTCTGACACACCACTGGTCATTTGACTTCATTATATCTACTCTTTAATGTCTGTCATCAGTATCCACTTATCCATACTATGAAATTCTTGTTCGGCCCCACTGCTCCAGTTTACTTAATAGTGTCTTATGTGTTATCTTGTCAGATAGCTTTGCAAGATCTAACAGTATCATTGTATAGCTTTTGTTTTTCCCTTATTCAGCTCATGTTATGGGGTTACTTGAGAGTCAAAACTAGGTAAATGCAAAAAAAATCAGTACGGCTTATGGTCTAATGTCCAATCCTCACCTTTATATGGTGTACCTCTTTAATAAGTCCACTAAATACTAAATGAATGAGAATGAGTTGGTAATTTGGGATTTAGCCAACCAGATTGCATTCTTTATTGGTGTAAACCACAAACCAGCATGTTGGTACAATATTATGGGTTTTTATGCTGGCTGTGGGGACATTTAGCCATTTAAAGCCATCCCCCATTGTTTTCGTTAGGGAAACAAACAGTTTCCCTAACGAAAATCAAACAGTTTAAAAGTCAGCTACTGGAACACGCTCAGTTACAGAATTAAGAAAATAGCATCATCAACATAAGCAGAACTAGAGAGGTATAACATGGACATAACTAGTGTTACTGAGACAAAGAAGACTGAAAGAGATGACTTCTTGCTAAATAATAAATATGGGATCTTATTTTTTGAATTCAGTGCCAAAGATGAAGATCAGCTGAAAATTGACTGGAAGGCAATTTCAAGTAGTTATATGGGCAAACTTCAAAATTGGGAATTGAATAATGAAATTGTGCCTGTGGTCCCACAAAGGAAGAAGTAGAAGAATCTTTCAAGTCATTAGAGAAGGCAGTTGACAAAATGGAAAAGCTGATCCTTGTTGGTGATCTAAGCAGGAAAATAGGAAATGAATCCTGGGCATAATGTTTTGGGGAAATTTGGAGAAGAGAGCAAAACTAATAATAATGTTAAGAATCTACTTGAATTTGTTTAGAACATGGACTAATTATTGCTAACCACTTGTTCAGACATAAAGACATGCACAAATTCACATGGTGAGAAGATACAAGCAATGTCTCCTTTCATTCAGTTAAATTAAATGACAAATAGCACTCATTATATGTGATTTATGCAGTCAACAACCATTTGAAATAAAAAATTATATTAATACATCTATAGACAACTGCTAGGGGTGCTTAAGGGTCAAAGCTGTATAACTGAGAGGAGACCTCCACATAGCCTTTAAAGGAATGCAGAGAACCGACCAGGGCTTCTGACCTAATGTCAAATCCTCACCTTCTCATGGTGCACCCTGTTGGGTATCTACTTTGATACTGAACGAACGAAGATGGGCTGGCAATTTGGGATTTAGCCGACCAAATTGTATTCTTATTAGTTAAACCAAAATAAAAAAATGATGGTACAACATGACAAAATTTCATGCTGGCTGGGGCGTCGCCCAGTTAAACAAGGCCCCCGTTGTTTTCGCCAGAGAACCAGGGCGAACAACGAAAAGTCAGCTACTGGAACAAATCTGAAAACACACTCCAACTCAAAATCAACAGAGTTAAAGATCAGTACTATCAATATAAGAAGCCTGAATGGCAAAGAAATGGAGCTAGCTGAGGAATTAGATAAGTACCAGATCGACATAATAGGGGTGACTGAAACAAAAAAGACAAAAACTGGTGAGATCTTTCTGAGCAATAAATACGAAATGTTATATTCAGGCAATGACAATCAAGGAAAAGAAGGAGTAGCCATAGTATTCAACACAAATTATGAGGTTAATCTTCTTGAATGGCAGTCAGTCTCAAGTAGAGTAATGCGGGCAAATATGAGAATGGGGAACTGGACAATGAGACTTATTTGTGCCTATGGTCCCACAGAAGGTTCTACTAAGGTAGAAGTGGAGGAATTTTTTTAGGCTTTAGAAAAAGCAACTGACACAATGAAAAAGGAAAAGTTGGTCCTTGTTGGGGATCTAAATAGCAGAGTAGGAAATGATTGTGAAATATATAAAAATATTTGGAAAAATTTGGAGAAAACAGCAAAGCTAATAATAATGGCAAATATCTGTTGGATTTCTGCTCAGGACATGGACTGGTTATTACTAACACCATGTTCCAACATAAAAATGTGCACAAATTCACATGGAGGGAAGAGGCAAGGAATAAGAAAAGTCTCATTGATTGTGTTATTGTTGATAGTGATGTTTTCTCCCTGGTGCAGGACACCAGAGTGTACAGAGGATTTGAAATTAGAAGTGATCACTATCTAGTCTTGAGCATTAAAATTAAATTTCATTTAGATAAAATTAAATTTCATATTGAAAAGAATAACATGTAAGAAAGTTTTAAAGCGAATAAAAGTTGAGCAGCTCTCAGGTGTGAACTGTAGACTAAAATACACAAAGATTATTGAAGAAAAAATGAAAGAGTTTGAGAACAGGAATCAAACTTTGGAGATTCGGTGGCAAACTCTGAAGAAAACATTGATTGATTCTGCCAGAGAGACATGTGGTGAGGTTGTCTGTAAGGATAAAAAAAATCAGAACTGCCTGGTGGACACAAGAAGTTAAAGAGGCAGTGAAGGAAAAGAAAAAAGCATATCAATAGTTGCTGTCAGATAAGTCAGCTTGTGCTCTTAGAGAATATAGAGACAAATGCAAGAATGCTAAACACTGTGTAAAACTAACTAAACAAAAGTCATGGGAGGACTTTGGCAAGAATATAGAAAATAAATATCAAGAAGGTGGCAAAATATTCTGGAGGTTGTTGAAGAAGCTTAAAAATAGAGGAAAGAGTGCCGTAAAAGGAGTTAGAGATGATAAAGGTGACATGAAAACGGAAGAAAAAGATATCTTGATATGGAGTAATTACTTTGAAAAACTTCTAAATGAAACAAGCACTGATGACAGCATAGTGGTAATAAACACTGACCAGGCATGCAGTCAGGAATACATATCCATACTTGAAGTAGAAAAAGCCATCAAAGGCTTGAAATGTGGAAAGGCAGCAGGAGTAGATGATATTCGACAAGAAATGCTGAAGTATGGTGGTGTGAGAGTCTTACAGTGGCTGCACTGCATAGTTCAGAAGGCCTGGACAGAGGGACGAATTCCTGATGATTGGAGTAGAGCTCTCATAGTACCCATATATAAAAAGGGAAATAAAAGTGCATAGGTATTTCGCTACTGAGTGTTCCCGGCAAGATCTATGCAAGTATACTTGAGAAACGATTGAGAAGAATTGTGGAAGAAAAGCTTGGTGAAGAACAAGCTGGATCCAGACCAAATAGAGTCTGTCAGGATCAGATCTTCGCTTTACGACAAATAGTTGAGAAAGCATGGGAATATAACAAAGATCTGTATTTAAGTTTTGTCGATTTGGAAAAGGCATATGACAAGGTGCCAAGAGAGAAGTTATTCAATTTGGTGCAGTTATATGGTGTCAATGGGGCATTATATCGAGCAATACTTAGTGTTTATTTGAGTTGTAAGTCAGCTGTTAGAATTGAAGGAAGTACAGGAAGATGGTTTAATGTTAAATCTGGTGTGAGACAAGGATGTACATTATCCGCTCTGTTATTCATTATCTATATGGATCACATTATGAAGGAAAGTGGTATTAAACATGATATCAAAATTGGAGATGTTAATGTCAGCTCTTTGCTTTATGCGGATGATGTTATACTTCTAAATAAATCCGCTACAAGTCTGCAAGATTGTCTGACTAAATTGAATAGCTGTTGTAATAGATATGGTATGAAGGTCAGCAATAAAAAGACAAAAACAATGAAAATAGGCAGAATCATTGAAAATGTCAACTGTGTTGTGAATGGAGAACCTGTGGAACAAGTAAAACATTTCAGTTACTTAGGCATGATTTTTACTGAAGATGGTAAATTAAATATAGAAATAGACAACAGAATCAGCAAAGCTGGTATGGTGGGAAGTCAATTGAATAAATTCATATGGAATAAGAGAGAAATTAGTCGGAACACTAAATTAGCTGTATACAAGACAGTGTTGTTCAAACCAGTTTTAACTTATGGATCGGAGAGCTGGGTCAGAAGTAAAACACTTGACCAAAGACTAGAGACCACAGATATGAGAGTCCTGAGAAAGATTATAGGCGTAAACAGATGGCATCAATGGCAATATCATATTAAAAACGAGGATATTAGGAAAGAACTTGACATTGTCAGCATCCAGGAATGCGTTAGCAGAGCTAATCTCAGGTGGTATGGTCACTTAAACAGAATGGGTGAGGAAAGATTAGCAAAACAAGTGTTCTCTGCCAGGTTGGCAGCAAAACGACCCAAAGGAAGACCAAGATATAGGTGGATTGATATGGTACAAAGTGCCTTAGACGATAGAAATATAAGATCTGATAATGTTGGAGTCTTGACAAGTAACAGACTGATTTGGAGGAAAATTGTAGATAGGAAATTAATAATGATGTAATTTTTTTCATGTAGTACTGTCATAACCTGTATACCCCTTGAGGGTACATAGCAGGAATTTGATGATGATGTTTATATTATATGTTCACTTTCTAGTGTTTTTATTTTTTTTCATTAACAATTTCAATCTCTTCCTCTTGATGTTTATTTTTATCCTTGCTCTCGCTAGCCTATGCTCACTATCATAAAAAGAGAAAAAAGTTGCAGAAATTAGCAGGGCTGAAAAGAGAAAGAAGCAGGTGATCCAAAGTAATAATAAAGACTGAGGAAACAAACAAGAAGAACAAATTAAGAAGAATATTATGTACTGAGATTTCATTATGTACTTATTAATGAAAGTGTAACAAAATCATGTTTCCCTGGCACAGAAATTCCTGATATTAGCATATCATTTAGATGCAAAAAGGGTAAAGTGAAAGAACTAATTATCTTGGTTGGCACAAATGATCTGAGAGGTAAGAAGTATTCTATGAGGGAGGATGTAAAGGAGTTAGAAAAATGCACAAATGAAGAGTGAGGAGTTGAAGATTGCAAGTCTCCTGCTGCACTATGATAGAGGTGAACTGAGGAGGAGGATGTTGGTAGCAAATGAATCAGTGTCCAGACAGCTCACTGCCAACAAGTCATTGCGAGGAAAAATCATCGCAGAGACTATTCATCACTGGAAAATTCATTGTGAATATATGTGAAAAAAAAAAAATTTTTCCCACATAAGAAAATTTTTTTAAAATTTTATTCTGATAGTGCTTTTGTATGATGACACTGCTTTTTAAACATTAATTTCCCCAATATCACAATTTAATGATTGATATTTATCAGGAAATAATATAAATGAGAAAATATACAAAATTTGCTCATTTGTAATAATCACAATTTAACTTCAGTATCAGAATATTAAAAGTTATCTGATACAATAACGAATTCAAATAAAAAGAAGGTGCACACAGGTTACCTAGCAGTACTTGTGTGTGTGTGTGATAGTTTGGAAAGGGGGGGGCGGTGAGCCATCATAGATGAAATACAATTTTAATTCTGTTATGAAAATTTTAGAAATAAAATTTCATTTTGATGCATGCACCTATACATGTTTCGAATGATGAACTATAGGGGAAAGTATCGCTACTTCAAAATTGCCACATAATATTAAATTAGCAGAAAATGTGTATATAAGTTTACTTCATATGAGCCATTCATTTCAATATATAATGAGTGATTCTAGGAAAGCAAGAAAGTTGAATGCAAAGAACTACAGATTACGGTATAAATATTATACATTATGTGATATGATCCAAGATTTATGTATGATTATCTATAAGGTAATATCATAAAAGAGCGAACTTTCATGCAATCTGTGAACTAATTTTCTAAGATCATGAATAAAAAATAAAGAAAACAATTTATAACAGATGGTGGCTGTATTTATTTTAAGATTCGGATTTTTATGAATTTATAAAATAATTGTTTGACAAAAATAATTATCTTGAATCAAGTTCTGGGAGAATAAAATGTATTGGTGACTAAGATAATTAGGGGAAAAAAAAAAAAAAAAAAAAAAAAAAAAAAAAAAAGATAGTGGCATTGTTCTCCAGAGTGGTGCAAATCTTAAGTGAAGAAATATGAAAGGATCTCTTATTTGCACTGGCATTAAAAACTATAATTATATGATAAAACAAGTAGCAAAAATAAATATAACTTGTAGGTAATGTAATTTAGATTCCAGTTACTGAGCAAACGGCAAGCAACTGCATTTCTGGCAATAGGTAACTGAATGTAGCTACGTACACAAGGTAATCTGGTTAAGTGTTCTCGTCAGCATGAAGGATTATCACACCTTCTAAAAAGATATGACAGTCAAATGCACTTGATATCCATGTTTTTTCAACAGGTGGTCTGACTTGTATCCAGGATTTGTTGGAAGTATATATATATATATATATATATATACACACACACACACACACACACACACACACACACACACACATTCTGGCCGGTTGGGAGGTTAACCCTGCAGAGGTCACGGTCGAAAAACTTGCAGCTTAGGTTGCATGTATCCGAGAGATGCATTCATTATTAGTACATGCTGAAATGCGATAAAACTTTAAAAAAAAACACTACAAATATACATGATGGTTTATTTATTTTCAGTTTACAATCTAGAAGTTATTGAAAAAAAGAAACAAATAAATAAATAAAAAAACTAAACCAATACTATACTGACATCGGAGCTTGCAGTATCTCTCAGATACAATTTACTATCAAATATCACTTTGACTTTTGCATTCAATTCTGTCATTCTCATCATTGGATTCAAGTAATGTTCGCTGAATTTCTTCAACATCTGATGGATTACCCTGTTGATATATTTTTTCAGCCATTTTCAATGGTAAATAAATAAAATTAAAAAAAAAAAAAAAGTCAATACTATATTGACATTAGAGTTTGCAGTATCTCTCAGATACAATTCACTATCAAATATCACACACCTCTACATAACACATTAAACCAAACTGACTTCAATTTTCTAACGAATTACGTTTTCAGCGAATTTTTTCTGCAATGAGTTTTTCCTGCAATGAATTGTCCGTGAACCAAATGAATCAGTAGGCAGGTTGTGCAGAAGGAATGATGTAGGATCGGTGGTCTGTGTTTGATGGAAAGAAGGATTTTTTATAATGATGATGGACTGCATCTATATGGTTTTGGTGTTAGGTGTCTAGAGAGAGAGAGAGCCATGTTCACTGAGCATGGTGAAATTCATATCCAGGAAAACTTGAGCGATTAGGGTGGAAGTAGGAGAGTTTGTGTGAACACATCCATGAGGCAAGTGAGTGTGAGAATGACCAAGTGCAGAATCTAGTCTCTCAAGCAAAAATATTGAATAAGTTAGTCAATTCAGAAGGTAAAGGTGATTGGGCCAGCCTAAAGGGATACTTCAGTTACTATATCCTAATACCAGAAGTATCAGGAACAAGAGGGAGGAGTTTTTGGCTTTGGTTAGTGCAACCTCACCAAAAGTTATAGTCATTGGCGAGACTTGGATACAGGGATAGAATGTTGAAGGGATTAGTATTTTCAGGAAAGATAAGGATGATGATAGGCAAATTAGTACAATGAGCGCAGGAACTTCAACTATGGAGATATAAACTGGAAGAAAGAAAGATTACATGACAGGAAGGAAATGGCATTTATAAACCTACTGAGAGATAATTACTTGAGGCAGCATGTGATGGGGGAACTAGGGGTGTGAGAGTACTGGACCTGGTCATAGGACCAGAAGAGCTATCCATAACCAATGTGGCTACATTGCCTCTGATTTGCAAAAGTGACTATGTGGTCTTGACTTGGGAGATTATAAAACATGAGGGATATTCTATCAAGAAGGGGTATATGTGGAACTTCAAGACACATGATTATGCTTAGGAGGAAGTTTAATTAAGTCTCAGCTCTGGTAGAGTTCCAAGGGAGTGGAAAAAGAGAAAAATAATTCTCTTATATAAGAGAGGTTTAAGACTGCAGTAGTAAATTATAGACCAATCAGTATTTTAGGCATAGTGTTTTACTGGAAAAATTTGTCAAAAGAAGAATTTAAGAATGGGTGGATAAGAATATGATACTTTATGAGACTACATCATGTAGCCTCATTATAGTAGTGATAGCTGATTTGGATAAAGGAAATGGCTACATGGTGATTTTGCAAGGGCATTTGAGAGAATACCAGATGGAACTCTGTTATGCAAATTAGAACAAATGGGGATAGATATGACACTGGTTATGTGTTGAGCAGCCACCCTCTTGAGGAGGGTAGCTGCTCAACAGATATCAAAGAGCGGTATGTGGCAGGGTGGAATCAAAGCAAAAACAGGTGACTGGGGGTGTGCCATGAGGTTCATTGGGATCACTCATTTAATTTGTACATAAATGATATAGGAAATAACCTGAAAGGAAATATTCAGTTGTTTGCTAATGAAAATTAGGTAGAGTAATAGTTTATCAAAGTGATGTGGAGAGTTTGGGGGACAATTTAAATACGCTGTCAGTATGGGAAAAAGATAATGGGTGTCAGTTTAATGTTGAGAAATGGAAGGTTATGCATTTTATAAAAAAAAATTACAAGCTGTGTACCACAATGATGGAACTGTACTCCAGGAAATAGATGAAACTAAAGATTTAGGGGTGGTGGTAGACAGAGTTAAAGTTTAGAGGACTTGTTGCTAAAGTAGCTCATAAGATTATTTGGCTATTGAAGAACACAAACAAGTAGAGATAAGGAAGTTATTCCACTTTATAAGACCTTGATATGTCCACATTTGGATTACCATGCTTAAGTCTGGTGCCCTGGGTTTCTTGGGGATAAGGAAGCAAGGGAAATGCTTCAGCAATGGGTGGAGAGCCAGAACAAGAGGTCATCCCTGGAAGTTGAATAAAGGTGTGGTTGGTGGGGGGGGGGGTGAGGACTAGATGGTTTGCTTGGAGAGTTGTGAATGAGTGAAATGGGTTGCCAGAGTCACTTGTGAGTGCTTTGTCTGTTAGTGGGTTCAAGGAGAAGTATGATAGATTGTGTGGATAATTGAGGTCTCCTGCAATGATTCTTCAGACTCCTTGGAGGTGCCTGTAAAACAACACTAATAATAATAACTAGGATTAAAACAAGGAGTAGTCTGGCTCCAACACTTTTTTTTTTTTACTTGACCTTGAAATATGTTATCTGGTCATTGCCAGTAGGTTCTAAAGACACTCTTAAGAAACAAGTTAGTAACATACACATTAACGTCATATCTAGAACCAAACAGAAGGCAGAATAAAAATATTTTGAATTAGAAAAATCAGCAGATCTAAAAATTAATGAACAAAAAACTAAAATAATGATCAATGCCAAGAAGAATCATTTACCTGATACAAATGTGAAAATTGATAACCTTGAAATAGAAAAAGTGAAATAATTCAGATATTTAGAAGTTATAATCATAGGCGAACCAAATAAGATGGTAGAAGTGTGGAATCAGATGGAAGGGTAATCAGGCTTTTCATTCTCTCGTGTATTTCCCCCAAAAGATATCCATTGGAAAACTAGTTTTCCTTAATAGATCATTGATAATTCATTTATTGTTACCTGCAGATGCGAAACCAGGATATTTACAGTGAGAATAGAGAATTTGATTTCAGCTTTTGAAAGGAAAATCTTTAAAAAAAATATGCCAAGTGAATGATAATGGGCTTTGTAGTATCAGATACAACCATGAGTTACATCAACTTTACAAAGAGCCTATAATATTTAGTATAATAAAGTTCAAAAGATGCAGTGGGCAGGATGTGTTTTTTAATATCTCTTATTAAAATGATCTAATTATGAAATTATCAAATATTGTCCTCTCACAATATGAGATAAATTTCCATTTGTTTGCATTTGTGATCTGGTTTCATTTTTACTTAACTACCATCTGTGTTGAATGCAGAGCAAGTTCAGTTTGGTCTTTAATGACCTGATATTTCATGCAGCCATAATGTTAATTTTTTTTTTTTATAGAAGTAATAATTGTGATGCCCTCTCTTCCAATTTAACAGCAGACTTTCATTATGGCTTCAGTCTTCATAATTGAGAGCTAGATTGTGCTGTCAGATATAGTTAAGTTGCCAGTTGTATAATTCACTCAGTTTCTATCCAAGATCATTTTATTCAATAAGGATATAATGCCTATATATTTTAACTAAGAAATCAAAATTTCTGATAGTGATACCATTATTGGTAACTGAATTGTTGCATTAATTGATGTGGAGTGCATTTCTAGCATAGTGACGTTATCACAATTGTATCTATACTTGTGTTTAACATGTTATACTACATACATAATTTTATACATAAAATGTCTGATGAAAAATAAATTATATCTGGTAATCCTGAATACTAGATTTTATTAAAAATGACTACAGCTAGAGAAGAATAATCACTTCAAATAGTTGAATCAGTAAAAAGAATTATAATGGGGGATGCCATTAAATAAGACTACTATAACATTTATTATTATTATTACCATAGATCCCTATTGGGGACTTATCGAGGGAGACCACATATCATCTACCAGCTATTATAACATTTCTTGAATTCATTCACATTATTTGTGCCCACCACCTCCAAAGGCCAGCTATTTCAATCACGCACTACATTTTAAGAGAAAAATATCTCATAGAGCAAGTAGTGTGTGATTGGGTGTTTCTTCATTGAATTCATTTTCAGTTTCCATGAATGCCCTTTTATCCTCTCTCCCCAACCTACATAAAATAAATAAGTAGTACTAATGCTATGACCCTTTCAAAAAATTTGGCAGTCTCTGTCATATCATCCCTCTTTTTGCTGTATACTAGTGTCTACAGTTAACAGCAAAAAGAGGGATGATATACTTTGCAGAACAAAATTCTCAATGGCATTCCATAATCCTGCTATTAACTTTAACACTCATTTTCACTCTCTCCACTGTATCATCACCACTATGGAAACTAAGAGACCAGACTTGTGCACAGTAGTTGAAGTCATATCAAGACCTTGTAAAGAAGCAAAATGACTTCCCTATCTTTGCATGCCAAGGTTTGTTTCAGTATTGCTGTAGTCCTCTGAGTTGTATTTACAGTCTTTGCTATATGGCTCATGAACTTCAACTTCCTACTCAAACTCCATGATTCTGAGCCTAGTCAGTTTTTTCTAGCATAGCCTCGCTAATATAATATGCCATTCGATATCTCATCAGAACAAAGTGCATAACTAGCACTGAACTGACAGTTATTTTCACATGCCCACAGTTCCTGCTTATTCAAATCATTCTGCAAGCACTGTATGTCAGTTGCATTCCTAATTACCTTATCTATTTTGCATCATCAGCAAATAACTATTGTTTTCTGTCAAATCCTTCCCAATAGCAGAATGTATAATTCTGCTAGTGTAAAGATTGAATAATGGACCAATGACTAATTACTTTAAATCTTGCAGACTCATCCCCTGCATACAATTTTTTGATATCTTAGTTGCTCATCCTCTTATCCATGCTAATAGCTTACCAACCTCATAACCTCCAATTTTTGCAACAGTCTTCCATGCTGTATTCTGTCAAAAGCTTTACCAAAGTCTAAAAGTACAATGGTATATTCCCAAGCCATACAAACTCACTACTACATAGAAAACTTATTAACACTTGGACTGAAATCATCTGATATCATTAGCATCATCATCCTCCTCCTTTTCTGTCCTTCCTAAAAATACTGTACCATTTACACCCAATACCAGTTAGTAATTCTCCCTCAGAAAGCCAAGTTTCATTAATTTTGTTTAACAACAAAAACTGCTTCTTTCCTTTAGGCATTATACCAGGTGAGAACCACTGTTTAGTAAATAGGTTCTAATAACTGTTTATGCTCAATACAGTTCAAAATCATTGAGTTAAATTTTTGATTTGTTTATATTTCCATTTCATAATCACATGATTAATTTGTATAAAGGAACTCTTGAGAGGTGATACTTTGTAAAAATTCAATGAGTATGTCAATAGTTTAGGGCAGTGGTTCCCAACCTTTTTCCACTTGTGTAGCCCTTTTAAACATGTTTTCTATGAATTGTACCCCTTGTTTATAAAATAGCTAATGATTGGTAGAAGAGTGGTTTCGGGGAGGGGTTCATAGCCACGTCCTCGCTAATCATCGTTCACTAATGTGAGCTAGTTTTGAAGTGTCACTATTAGCAGTGATTCAAACTTAACATTTATTGTTCCCTAACTAACATTTTGTATTTTGTTTACTTTACTTGTTTTTCTGCCATTACTGATTATTTTTTGTGTACCGCCCAGCACGTACCTCCAGTTGGAAACTGATGGTTTGAAGTGAACATGTGTTATCCACATTTCAACCAATTGCTTGTTGTTTATTGATTTTTATTACTGAAGGTTTTCCTCCTTCAACTAAGGCTCAGCATACCTTCAGAAGGCAGTGTTTCTCAACCTGTGTCTGCATGCAGACTTAAATTAATTAAATAAATATATATTTTTTAGTTATTCAAACAAATTAAAATTGAATAAGTAAGTAAAAATTATTGAAATCAAATGGAGACTTAAAAAAAAACAAATAGCATCAGCATGTTCAAAGGCGGAAGCAATAAAACTATATTGTTTACTTCACCCCTCTTTTATTACTCATCATTCTGGCACTACAATAATTTGTAGCAGCAGAATGACGAATAATAAGAGGGATGAAGTGAACAACAATATAGTTTATTGCTTCCACCCTCCCTTGTTTTGTCAGATTTGAAGTGAATATGTGTTTATCTACATTTCAACCAATTGCTTGTTGTTTATTGATTTTTATTACTGAAGGTTTTCCTCCTTCAACCAAGGCTCAGTATACCTTCAGAAGTACTAATGATACTTGGACAAAGTGTGTCGTGAGTTAACAACAGTATTCATATATTTTTCGGAAACCTTTTTAATAATGGAAAAGTGGCTTAGAACTAGGACTTTGAAAATAAGAGCAAATGAAAGAGGTGATGCTAACCCTAATTTTGATACACGTGTTGTAATGACAAGTAAATCTGATGCTATTAAAGTAGAAGAAACAAGCAGTTCAAAGAAAAAATACAGTAAGAAATATAATAGTTCATATTTGGAATTCGGGTTTACTTGGTGTGAAGATGAAAGTGAACAGAAACCTCAGTGTGTTTTGTGTTATGAAGTGTTGTCGAACGGGTGCGTGAAACCTGCGAAACTCCAACATTTAGAAACTAAACATTGTGATGTGAAAAATAAGCAAATTGGGGGGGGGGATGCCAATTTCAGCGACATTAAATCATGGGAAAGATGTGGTTTCGGCCATGGGTTCGATTAATAGGAAGGCACTGAAGCATCTATCTCTTAAGTTTGCGCATAGCGAAAACAGGGAAACCTCATTCTTTTGGGGAAAATTTATTACTTCCAACTATAAAAGATGTGGTAAAAACTATGTTTGGCAACAAGTTACTAAAAGATGTTGATTTGACTCATCTTTCAATGACACTGTAGGTTGCAGAATCCATTAATCGAAAGAGTTAAGAAGAGCCCTTATTATGCGTTACAAATAGACGAGACTACTGATGTTACAGATGATGCGCAGTTAATATGCTATGTAAGATATGCGCATAATAACAACATTCATACCAATATTCTGTTTTGTAGAACTTTGTCATCCCGAACAACTGGAGAAGAAATATTTCACACTCTCAATAATTACATAATACACAAAGGGATCCAGTGGGAAAAATGCATGGGTTTCTGTTCGGATGGAGCTCGTGCCCTTACAGGCAGGCATAGTTGGGGGTTGTTTCTATGGTCCAGGAAGTGGCTCCAGATATGAATCGGGTATATTGTTTCATATATAGGGAAAGGTTGGCCTCCAAAGGAATGCCACCAGAATTAAAACTGTGCTATGCAACGCTGTAAAGCTAATTAATTTTATTAAGGCTCGACAGTTAAATAACAGGTTATTTTCAGTACTCTGTGATGAAATGGGCAGTGAATAGATGCAACTTTTGCTTCATTCTGAAATTCGCTGGCTTTCTAGGGGCAAAGTACTAACAAGATTATTTCAATTAAGGCACAAAGTTTTATTGTTTGTAAATGAACGTAATTCTAATTTTGCATCACTCCTTGTTTACGAAGCATGGTTATCAACACTATCCTATCTTTCAGACATTTTTTTAGAAATTAAATGAACTAAATCTCTCCCTTCAGGGAAATTCTTTAACTGTTCTTGATGCCTATGACAAAATAAAGGCATTTGAGGGAGAAAAAAAACTGGTGTTGTGCATTAGTTATATAAAAGACAGATAATTTGCACCTTTTCCAACATTGGAAACCTTTTTAGTGGAAAATTATTTTTTTGTTGATTCTGAGTTTCTGGAAAGGGTTTGTGATGACCACCTCAAAACTCTGAAACATATTTTCCAAATAACTTTTATAAGAAATTTCTCTGGATTCGAGATCTATTTCAGGCTTGTAGTCATGAAAATGACCTTTCATTATCGAAAAAAGAAAGTTAATTAAGCTTTCAAGTGACAGTGGGCTTAAAATGCAATTCCGTGATGTTGGTTTGGCTTGATTCTGGATCCTGCCTTCAGTGAGAGGTGAATTATCTGAAGAAGCACTGAAAATCGTCATGCAGTTATCTACAACTTATCTTTGTGAGAAAGGATTTTCATCGCTTCTTCAAATAAAAACAATACAGAAATCGTCTTGGTGTGTGTGTGTGCTGAAGTTGACCAATATTGAGCCAGATATCCAGCAACTCTGCAAAGACTGAGAAGCTTAACCATCTCATTAAAATTAAGTAGTAACATAATTATATCATTATTTATTTGGACTACAATTTCTAAATATTCTCGTTACTGGTTTTGGAATTAATCCATTTCCAAAATCGGTGATGAAACGAAAGTGACGTCATGGTGAGGCTCAGCTCTGCTAGCGAGGAGGATAGCTGCCCGCATCCCTTTTAGCAAAGTTCCGTATCTCATACGGTTGCTTGCGGGAATATGCAGGTGAGCACACCAAATCCGTACGGTCATGGATTGTACAGAAACACATCACAACGTAACGAATACAAGCACCACATGGGACGGATATAAATAAAACCACCACATGATTATTGAATCTGCCAGATTTACGATGACCACTGTTGCGTGTCTGGATAAACAGGATGGATATAATTAAAACCATCATCAAACACAGCACAAATCACATGCCTACCATATATACAGCATATGGTCGCTGGCAGGAAAATGCTCCCGACCATGTGGATTGGACCCCACATAACAGGATGTCTTAATTTTTTTTTTTTTTTTTTTTTTTTTTTTTTTTTTTTTGGTGGTCATGGAAAACTTGTCAGGGAAATAAGGCGATTCTTATCAGCTGGAAGAGTGTGTGTGGATGGATGGCTTTGGGATGTTCTGAGTGAAATTTTTGGGTATATGCAGGGGATGGTTTGGACAGGACAAGGGATGGAATCCGTGGATGTCAAATTCGTATTCAGTATTATGATGAATGGAGTAAGATAAGAACATTTTTCCCTCGTCTCACAATGCACTTAGCGAATAGAACAGTTTACATGTCGCAGGTCAAATCAGAGAGTGCATGAAGATTCTTTGGGCTAACATCATGAGTATGGGCAGATGAATGGGGATAACATATAAAAGTTGCTGTGGGTAGATGAATGGAGATTAAAGATAAATGTTGTTGTTGTGGGCAGGTGAATGAAGGTATCAGCGGGATGACACTGACATTCCCCATGGTATCAACGGCACTAAAAAAGTTGTTGTGGGGTGAGCTTGATGAATGGGGATAACATAAAATATAAAAGTTGCTGTGGGCAGATGAATGGGGGTATCAGCAGGACCTGGCTGACATACACATTCATTTGCCCACAGCAAATCAAACCGATACCTTTATTTGTTTAATAAAAATTAAAACTTTGTTTAGTGATGATACACTTTTAATCATTTACTTCCAACTTAATTAGGTTTCCAAAACTTGCTTTTAGATTTATTATGTCATAAAAGGCAGTTTTTTCCCAAAATGTTGGTAAATCCCCACATACATTTTTTTAAAAAAATTTCATGATTTAGTGGTCCGTAGAATTGTTTTAGGCATTTTACTGCTCCTTAGGCTTAGAAAGGTTGAGAAATGCTGGTTTAGGGCATTAATTACATTACATTTATGTATCTAAGCATTATAAGTGGCAGGCTGGATCAAGTCCCAGTGTAATCCTGTTTGGTCTGGAAAAGATCAATATGCTTTGCATAATTAGTTGTTCTTCATTATTTCTATCTTTTTCTTAACCAAAAGATGATTACTTGTGGGGAGGACATGAAAAATAGATTCTGTGCAATGTTTAATTTTCCTTTTGAAAATAAAAATGTTATTATAAACCCTTCGTTGAAACTTTTAACTTCTCCTTTTTAAGTGATATGCTTACTTTTTTATTTATTTATTGTGAAATCATATAATGAAGGAAAATGGTTCTTGAGTACTTAGGTTGACCAATGCTGATATCGATCAGAGAATATGTTTAGTTTTGTGTATTAATGCTAGCTGATTTTAAATTTTTAAATGTTGCCATTATTTTTTGCAGATATATATATACAAAATAGACAACATAAATGCTTTGAGGATATCTTCATTAGAATAAAATTACCAGATAGCTGCCCAAAGAAACCGAAATCTAAGTGGCATCTGTGGTTTAATACAATGAATTGTAAAGAATATTGCTCGGCTATTCATAGCTGAATACCCATACGTTGAAGTGCAAAAATGGAGGCTGAACAGTTGTATATATTTCGATTATAAATATTCTTGATGTAAATTCTGCACTGTTTGACTTTGCTTTATTGATATTTATTCTTTAAATCATTTTTTATACTGAATCACAATAATCGCATTACATAATCAGTGACTTTCTCATATTTGATATGATATGCAATTAAACTTTGTAAAATATCGAAGTTATTGTGTTTTTACATTTGCACACATGCATTCATGTTTGAAGATTTATGGACCACAAAGAAATTCTGGATTGTTAATGAATGCCAACATTCCTGAGTTAGTTTTACATTAATGATTCAAAACAAAATTTTCATAGTAAGAAACTTATAAATTGGATTTATATGCTTATTAATTTGAACACATTTCATAGGAAAATAAGACAAAAAAGGTAAATATGAAGTTATAAATAAATGAGCAATATAATTCTAAGCACAACACTCTACATACAATGAAAAGCACTTAACTGATTTGAAAAATATTTTTGACCTCTGAAGCAGAATTCCTGGATTACCTACTTCATTGTAGAAAGTTTTTTACATTGGGTATATACTATGTAAAAGATACCAAGCAATTTTATAAGCTAGGTTTTAATCCTTTTTTTTTTCCCAAGTAAGCAAACAGACAAGTCAAGTTTGTACCTGAACATAGTCCAAGTCTGAGGCAATTCGTGGTGAAGGTGGAGTAAGCTCTGATGATCACTTTCCTTAGAATTTCCCCTAATGCAAAGCACATCCCCTTGCGGAGATGTATGATGCTATGCATTAAAGGCAAGGGCCACTACCCAGACTGGTTTCGACCTTTATTGAGGTCGTGTCAGTGGGAGCCAGACCCAAAAATGCCATAGTGGAAGTAATACAGAGCTTATAAATTTTACCTAAACAAGTTGCCACAAGGTGTTCTGACCTTATTAAATAAAAATCTCAGGATGAGAGTAGATGTAGAAAGCATTTTACTTTGGGTATATACTATGTAAAACATACCAAGCAATTTTATAAGAGATTTTTACTTCTTATGATCATTTTAGTCGCTTCAAATCATTGGCATCTTCAGTCATAGTCTTTTCCTTGAATCCATTGAGTCAACTTGCAATACATAGGCTACTTGTATGTAGAAACTACTGACCTCACACTAATTGCCTTATATCCCATAATGGAAAGCACACATTCTTTTGGGTGTGCATAATGCTATGCATTATAGGAAGGGCCACTATCCAGACTGGTTTCAGCCTTTCAACCCAGAAGACATATCAAGATTGAAGTAATGCAAGTTATATATATCTCATATACAAGTATCTGCATTGCTTCAACCTTTGTATTCTTCTGAGTTTTGTTCCTACTAATGAGACCTCAAAAGTCAAAACTGGTCTGGGTAGTGGCCCTTTCCATAATGCATAACATTCTACACACCCGAAAGAATGTGTGCTTTCCATTATGGGATACTAAGGCAATTCGTGTGAAGTCATTAGCTTCTATATACAAGTAGCCTCGTCATGAAAACACTTAACATACAAATTTTGTTTGCTTTGCTTGGATGAAAGTATTAAACAAGAATATAATTTCCTGGCAGTTTTAATTTATAACCAAGCATTACAACAATGAGGACTTCACAGTTTAGCTCAGTCCACTGGTATAGACTGCTTTACAAGTGGTTCATCAAACATGCTCAAACCTTCCTGCTTTCATTTTCAGGCTGTAAAAGGGCAATCAGTGATAATGATTACAGCTATAATTTATTGACCATTAATTGCAAAGAAGAGGAATCACTTCTTTGCAATTAATGCAGAGTCCAGCAGTGATTTGAAAAATACTTCAGCCAGAATCAGTTTATTGTTAATTTAGAAAAACAGCCTCCACAATGCAAGAGGCCTTTAAAAAAAAAAAACTTCACATACAAAATAGCATATATTTTAATAACACTTCTGATAATACATTACTGCTTGATGTCATAGAGGAAAACAAAATACCAAAACAACAACAATAAATACAAGGGTTGTTGTTGCACATTTAAATAACAGTTAAATTCTTAAGTTCTAGTTTACAGCTTGCATATTATTGGGAGTATTAGCACACTTTGCATTTTGTGATATTGTCATTTATTCATTTTATTCTAGCTACATATATATATATATATATTGGTTTGAGAAACCATATTCTTCATTTTGTAGTGGTGACAGACATTATTCACAAGTCATTGTGAATAATGATTCCATCAAAGCTAGCTTTATAACACTTGTCGATAGCATGGAGTGAGAGACCTGATTTTTACCATATGCAGTTGATATTGCTGCTGGACACTTTTTTTTCACATATTTCATGTGGTTCTCTAGATCTTTGCAGCATAGTGTATTGCAACCATGTCTGATTAGTATTTCACAAATCAGTGTAGATAAGATTAAAAATCTACTGTTTTAGAGTTCTTATAATTCACACACAACAGGATCAAAACAAATGTTGCTTGCTGTCAAGGGAGGAGCAATTTTTTTTCCCATTTGTTATGTCATTATTTGGAAACATTTCTCTTCTTGCTGTCTAATTTTAGTCTATATCTTGAAAGAACTTTGTTCTTTCAAGATATAGACTAAAAGCCTGTTTTGGCATATAAAGGACTATGCTTTCATTCTCTTCCTATATCTCCTTTTTAAGTTTAATTTTTTATTACTTCCTTTGGTAGCCTTTCTTCTTCCATTTATTGTACATGTTCTCTCTAATTCTTTTGGTGTTCTTTTATCATTAAATACAGGTAATAACCTGTATTTGTAGTCCTTCCATATTTCATGTTCTGTCCATTCTTGTACAACCTCTGACTAAACAAAGAAATTTCATTTCAGCTGCTTGCATTCTATATTTTCATCTTTTTTTTCTCTCTCTCTATCCACCTTTCTGAACCAAATGATATTGAATATTACCATGACTATAAAATTTTGATTGCTTCCTTGTTTTGCTGTTTGTCTTATAATACCACAGATTGCTTGAAAACAGTAAGTAAACTGGAGAAAGCATACGATAGAGTGCCAAGGCAAGAAGTCTGGAGGTGTCTGAGGGAGAAGAAGGTGCCGGAGAAATATGTCAGGTTGGTGCAGGAAATGTACAGAAATGTGAAGACAAGTGTTCGGACCTGTTTGGGACAGACAGAAAGTTTTCAAGTAACAGTTGGCTTGCATCAAGGGTCAGCATTAAGTCCGTTTCTGTTTAATATTGTGATGGAAGTGGTAACAGAGGAGGTGAGAGAAGATGCACCTTGGACAATGTTGTATGCAGATGACATCTTGCTGTGTGTAGATTCAAGAGAAGAAGCGGAAACTAAACTGGAAAGATGGAGAAAAGTACTGGAAGAGAGAGGTATGAGACTGAGCAGAAGTAAGACAGAGTATATGTGTTGTGCAGTGGGCGGTGGCCAGGAGACAGACCTGGAGCTGGAAGGAAATGTCATCAGGAAGGTGAGAGACTTTAGATACTTAGGTTCGACAGTGGAAGAAGATGGAGGAGGTGAGAAGGAAGTGGGATGCAGGATACAAGCAGGTTGGAGGAACTGGAGGGAGATGGCTGGAGTGTTATGTGATAAGAGGGTGCCGATCAATCTGAAAGGCAAAATTTATAGGACAGTAGTGAGGCCAGCTATGACATATGCTATAGAAACTGTGGCCCTGAGGAAAAATAACATTAGCAGGATGGAAGTAGCAGAGATGAGAATGCTTAGGTGGATGTGCGGTGTGACCAGAAAGGATCATCTGAGAAATAACTATGTCAGGGGAACAGTGAAAGTTACGAACTTAGGAGCGAAAATACAGGAGGCAAGGTTGAGATGGTTTGGTCATATGTGGGAAGAAGGGTCATGCAGATGGATGTGCAAGGAAGGCGGAAGCGTGGGCGGCCAAAGAAGAGATGGAGGGAGCTGGTAGAAGAGGACTTGAAGATGAAGAACTTGGATGTGGTGACAGCCCAAGACAGGAAGGTGTGGAGGAGACTCATAACAAACAGTGACCCCACTTAAGTGGGAGAAGCTGCAGAAGAAGAAGAAGAATTGCTTGAAAACAGTGTAATTTATATTTATGTCATTATTTGGTTTTTAATAATGGGATATTTACCTCAAAATGCCACAGTTTTAGTTTTAATATAATTTGTAAATTTTATTAGTTGCTGTAAATAGCAAACACATCTGAAGATCTGATTTTTGTATGATTACTTGATCATCTGCTAAAGCATTGTTTGCCGTTGTATGTTGCTTCATGTCTATTCCTGGATTTACTACAGGGTTCCACTTTCTTATTAGATCATGTATATTAAATAAAGTAGGGGAAAGACTACAACACTCTGGAAACCACATCATTTCAGTGAAAACTGCATGAACTTTTTTTTTTTGGTTAGTTGACATATGGGTGGAGTGAGGATGAATAATCCAGTAATCTTGCTCTTGAGACTAAACATGGAACTTTTCTAAAGCTTTGAATAAGCAAGAGGGGGGGCAGGATATAGTGGATGCTAAAATACATCTCCATGCCTGATTAGTTTCTATTTATTCTGCAATGTATTCATTAATATTTATGATTGCATTTGTAATCTTTTTTTCTATGATTAGTTTCAGTGCAACTTCAACCCTTCCTAAATCCAGCACTTGCAATAGTAGCAAATCTTTTATTTAAAATCTTATAGTACGCCCACACTTGCAAGAGCTTTGCTTGGCGACTTGCCAAGAATAGTCGATTCATGCTGAAGGAGAAAAAAAAAGGATGTACAAATTGGTCACCAACATGCGAAATCAAGTGCTTTCTTGTCTGTCGCTGTACTAGTAACTTGATTTTTGTTGTTGCAGAAGATGGATTGATTACCCTATTATCGGAATGGATTCTCCTTCTTGTGACATGTGCAGAAGTGTCTCACAGCTGTGGGCATACTATACTATATAATTTATATACTGTATTTAATAAGCTGAAACCTCTGTAATTTTCACATAAACTTCTATCCCTTCTTAAAAGCTGATATTTTAGTGGCCTTTTACATTCTTGGCATATATTGCAGGTAATCCAGCAACTATTTAACATGCTCAGGAATCTTACTTTAAAAGTGGGTACCCTTTTTAAAGTAAGATTCCATTTGTTTCTCTGCTCTTATAGTTCTTGATAGCTTCTTCCAGTTCCTTTATTATTTACATTTTATCTTCTATTTCTTCTTTATTTAGAGATGGATTTTATTATAGTTGTTTGTAATATTCTTCATTTGAGAAAATTCCTGAAATTTCTTCTACATTCTCTTTCTGATTTATTCAAAAGTTTCTTAATTTATAAGCGATGTTTTGATGGTCATGTAAATTATTTTCAACATTTCTAATAAATGTTTCCCAAAAATATTGGCAAGCTTTTCTTACAATATTTCTTTTAGTTCTGTAAGCTTCTAGTGATTTTGGTTCTACAAGTGTAGCTTGTAAGCTTTTGGTTGTTCTTCTATAACTGTTGCTATTCCATCATTTCAAATTTTGGGTCTTTATTTTTGTCCCAAGAACCTGTTTGTTTATTTTTTTTAATCTGCTCATGTTCATCCATTCTTCATTTATGTCAGAAGAAACAAGAATTTGAGATCAGTACTGAGTCAAATGGTTTTGATACAGATTTCTAGTAAGATCAGAAAATAGTCTAAATATATTCACAGATCTAGTCACCTGGGTTTCTTGGGGATGAGGAAGTGGAGAAGATAAGATCCAGAGGTGAGTGGGTGATGGTAACAGGGTCTATAGAATGAGCCTTATGGGGATAGGTTGAAGATTTGTGGCTTACAGAAATTGGTTGACAGGCAGAAAAGGGGTGATATAATTGAGACATACAAATTACTGAAGAAATTTCACAAGATTGAGGAAATTTTTTAGAACAGGACTGGTGGTGGGAGAACTAGGGGGGGGGGGGGGGCATCCTTGAAAACCAGGTAAGGATGTAGTTAGCAGGAGTGTCACAGGGCTAGCTTTTTTGCTTGGAAAGTGATGATTGAGTGGTGTGTTGGGTGCCATGACTGTGAATGTTGGATAGTGCTTGGCATGATATATTTAGGGCTGACCTCAGTGAGTTGAATGACTCCATGCAGCAGCCCATAATAATACCATTACCTCTACGAACTGTTTTCTCTCTCAAGTAGTCCTCTGGTGCTCCATGTATATTTATAGCTTTTGAAAAATGCTTGTGATTTTTAATTCATAAAATAAGTTTCTCAATTTATTTTGATTTAAATGTTTTCTGTATTTGCCTAAACTTGTGGTATACTTTGGTTTCCTTACTCTAGCATTCAAATCTGCAATTATTTTTATTACAATGTCTCATCTTTTCTAATTCATAAAATATTTCACTTCTTCTGGATATATATTCCTATTTTCAGTTCCCATAATAAAAGGTTCTTAATTCTGGTCTTCATTATAGTTACACCAAGTTCGCTCTTTTATTCTGCTTTAAAGCACTATATGAGGTGTGGCTATTAAATAATGAGACAAGGTATGCTGCGAATCGTGTACTTGTAGCAGTGGGGATGTGCTTGCACCGTGAGTGAACTTGAAGGTTCTAGAATCAGTCGAGATAAGCATCGTTCGCTGTCATTCATAGTTAGTCTGGAGACACTTATAAAAGAAACACATGTGAAGTCACTTTGCAGGAATAACGTCTGATGTTAAACTTGAGCAGCGCATTAATCTCAGATTCGTTGTGAAATTGAAGAAATTGCCGACTGAGTGTTTGAAACTTGCCAGAGGTGTACATTGATAATGTAATGTCACATGCGCAAATGTTTGAATGGTACAAATGCTTTGCTGAAGGTCAAGAAAACGTTAAAAATGACGAACGACTGGGTTGCCCTGTCACGGCAGCAACTGAACAAAATGGTGCGAAAATTAAATTGCCCGCAGTGATTTCTGATTAAGCATTCAGATGATAGCAGACATGGTGTACATTGATAAGGAGACTGTATGAGAGATTTTGCACAAGCAATTGAACATGAACAAAAAAAGTCTGCGCCGAAATAGTTCCCAAAAACTTATATCAGGAGCAGAAAGAAGTCCGGAAACAAATTTGCACTGACATCATGGAACAGTGGAGCTGGACTTGCAGGAGAAGATCATCACATGTGATGAGACGTGGATTTTCCAGTACGATCCAGAGACAATCAGTGTACTGGAAAACTCCCACATCACCAATGGAAAAAAAAAAAAAAAAAAAATGAGCAAGTAAAAACTGAAGGCAATGCTGATCATGTTTTTTTTTTTAATTTAATTTTTTATTTATTTATTTTTTTTTTTTTTATTTATTATTTTTTTTTAATTTAATTTTTTATTTATATCAATACCATGGTAATGGTTGAATGGGTACCAGAGGATCAGACAGTTAACCAACATTATTACCTTGAGGAGGTTCTGGCCAAGCTGAGAGAACGAGTGAGGAAGAAGAGACCTGATCTGTGGAAGAATAACGCTTGGATTCTTCATTAGAGCCACAGTGCACTGTCTGTAAAGCAGTATCTGGCTGGTAAGATCCCAGTGTTGGACCAGCCACTTTACTCACCAGACTTAGGTCCATGCAACTTTTACCAAAGTTGAAATCCGCATTGAAGGGCAACCATTTTCAGTCAGTGGATGAAGTAAAGGAGAAAACGGCAGTGCTACTCAAGCAGATAACACCTGATGACTTGCTACTTACAACAGTGGAATTTGTATGCAGCGGTGTATAAATGCAGGAG
Source organism: Typopeltis vanoorti (assembly GCF_054136105.1). Classification (NCBI taxonomy): domain Eukaryota; kingdom Metazoa; phylum Arthropoda; class Arachnida; order Uropygi; family Thelyphonidae; genus Typopeltis; species Typopeltis vanoorti. The sequence continues at coordinate 135,513,822 of NC_143551.1, read as the reverse complement.
GGGAGTATGTTGAAGGGGATAACAATTAAGTTGTACAATTGTAATAATGTAATAATAATAAACCATTTTTGCAACCAGTCTTGTTATTTAATAGCCACACCTCGTATATATAATTGAGATATATCTTTCATTAACAAGACTCTTAATTCTGGTCTTCATTATAGTTACACCACAGTTTGCTCTTTTGTTCTGCTCTAAACTACTATATAATTGAGATATATATATATCGTTACATAATCTGGCATTTGTACAGTTCTCTAATTTTTTATTAGTTTCAGTTAATACTGCTATATTTCTTTTTTCTCTTTAAACTGCTTGTTGAGTTTTCTGTTTCTAGCTGAGCCCTTAACATTCCAAGTGGCAACTTTTGATATATCCATTATTCCAAATTGCTCTTTTTCTTGCTGTTCCCAGTAAATCTGTCCTGTTTTTATCTTCTGAGTTTTTTTTCTTCCCCCTTCACAAGAGGTTACCAGCCTCTTGCTCAACCCATACCTTGGAGGATCAGTGTGTATATATATATCTTAGTATGGCACCTCTCCCTTGGCCTGTCTAAGTTGGCCCTACTGGTAGTTATCCTTCCAGCATAGCTCTCAGGACCATTAGTACATGCAAGCTCCTCACCACAATAATGTGAAGATATAAGTAGTTAATTTTAAAAGCCAATTAAGTAATGATGGTGGTACTGTTGAGACAATATTACCATCCTTATGTATGAATTATTCTTCTTATGGTTATCACACTCTAAACTTTTCCAGAGGAGTAATATCAATGTTTTGCAGGATGGCAGTGTAACTAGTATTGTCCCAAGAGATGTTGCATGTTGGTCTGCAACATCTTGAATGGTTATTTGAATGATGTTTCTGCAAGGATATTATCTCCTGAACATTTTTTTTTTAAACAGACAATGGGAAATCTGCAACTCTTCTATGAAAAATTTGCAAAATAGTTCACTGTACGTGGCAATTTAAAGATTTCTACACTTACATTAATCAACTAAAGCTAATTATTAAAATCAATACTGATAAACATTAAAATTCCTATTTTATCATATCATTTGTTGCACATTACAGTTCATTCAAGGAGGTTCTGTTACCTAGGCTTGATCACTCAAGTGAAAATATATTACCAATGCCTACGCTTTACACAAATTTTTGCAGCATGGAACTTTTCTAGTATTAATGACTGCATCATGAAAACTTTCCATACAAACAAGATAAACTTTAGAGTCCTGGCATTATATATGCAATGTGATCTAAAATATGACTCAGTGTATCTTGAGAGCACCCATTTAGTTCATCAACTGCAGAAGTTAAGCATAAAAGAGGACCTAAGGCACATAATGTCGAATCCAACAACACAGATAAACTTCCTGATACAGCTATCTGACCCTGAAATAAAATAATGAACCATTCATTTAAAAAAACATAATACATCATAATTTATATATGAACTATAAAAGTATCAGATAATCAAATACAGGTATCCCTCAATGTTATTACCGCGTATATCAAATCTAATAATCAATGGTAAAAATTAGAATTCGTCCATAATCGATTACTGTATTAATAAGTCATTTTATATGGTACTCTTTTAGGAAAGATAAAAAATGAATGCAAAGTAAATGTTTAATAAATACTTGAACCTACATTATTTACTGCAATTTTTTTTTTATCAAAAGAAGTTATCAAGAGCCGTTTGAACAGTTTTAGTTTTTTTCTTATCAGCATAAATTCTACGATAACAAGCAAAATGACTCTCCTGACCTTGACAAACAAGCAATAAAACAAAGGAAAAACACTGCAAAAATACGTGATGGTACAAATTAAGTGGATATTGAATCCAACATTATTTCATTGCCGAATATATAGAAACTAAATGTTTCAGCGGATGCAAGCATAAGCAACCTTATGGGCAACTCTTAGTAAAGGTGGATAAGCTCTAGATCACTTTCCTTAGTATTTTCCATAATGTAAAAGACATGTATGATAAATAAGCCTTTGGCTCTCTATTTCAGTAATACATGATGGTTTATTTATTTATTTTCAGTTACAATCTAGAAATTATTGAACAAAGACTAAAAAAAAAAATTAACTATACTATACTGACATCGGAGTTCGCGGTATCTCTCTCTCAGATACAATTTACTGTCAAACCAAACTGACAGCAAAAAATAGTGCAGAATAGCACATATGAATGCACAGCTACTCATGACCCCCAAGCTGTAATGTAATTAAATTATGTAAGAATATTTGTATTAAACATTTTGAATGTATTTGCCAGATCAGCTGCGAGCTCCGCAGGGTTAAAAGCATGTTAATCAAAACTCTTGCCGCGTATATCAAGGGATTGTTGCAATTAATTTTGCCACATTAAGCAAAGGATATCTGTATAGTTGGGGATTTTTTCTAGAAACCATTACAAAAATCTGTGAATGATCTGAATTTGAATAGTATGAAAAAGCAATAGCTCACAAGGGGAAGGAGGACATAAACTATATATATCTGCATCTGCTATATATCCTTCATTAAAATTTTAAATCTAGTTTGTTTTTTTACATTATATAATACAAATTTTCAATAAAAAAGTTACATTAATGCACAAAAAACATTAACAAATAAAAAAAAAATTACATTTCTTTGCTTAATCCAACAAGAAGAGGTGATAGCAGAGGTTAATTTGTTGATATCCTGATTGAGGGAGAGCTATGATGGCAAACACTTTGGTCAAGGCCTCTTCAAGTTAAAAATTCTAGAATGGATTTTTTTACAGAAGTTTTATAACTTCTTCTGTATGGAACTATGTCGGTCTGGATAACTCTCTTTTATCTTTACACTGTCATCCATTGGATGTTTATAGCACCACTTAAAAAGTGTTGAATGCTTTTAAATAGTCCCCAGAGTCCCTGCCCGAGATGTGAATCATCCCTTTGTCAGCATATCCGCACTGTACTGTATATGCTACCTGCCCATTTGTCACTTAGTAGTTATCAGATTGACTGTCACAGTATTGCAGTGCATGTGTTCAAGTAACCCTTATTTTACATAATAATAAATTTAGTTTAATCCTTTATCCAAGTGTAAGCAAACAAAGTTTGTGCCTGAAATATCTTCAAGACTGAGGTAACTTGTGGTAGAGGTGAACCAAGCTCTCATCACTCCTAGTATCTCCCATAATGCTCATATTTACCTATATGAGTTGCCAAAAAACTTATGGGAGATACTAAGACTAGGAGTGATGAGAGCTTGGTCCACCTTTACCACAAGTTACCTCAGTCCTGAAGATACTTCAGCAGCAAATTTTGTTTGCTTACACTTGGATAAAGGATTAAACTAAATTTATTATAGTCTAACCAAGTGGGAAGAAACTTCCAGCATCTTTCACTAAATCCAGAGTAATTTAATAAGGTTGAGACACATTTTGGCAACTCATATAGGTAAATATAATTTCTCCATTGCTTCTGCCTTAGTATCATCACTGCTGGGTCTGGCTCCCACTGAAGGTCGAAACCAGCCTGAGTAGTGGCCCTTCCCTTAATGCATAGCATTCTACATGTCTGCAAGGAGATGCACTTTGCATTATGGGAGATACTAAGATTGATGAGAGCTTGGTCCACCTTTACCACGAATTGCCTCAGTCCTGAAGATACTTCAGGCACAAACTTTGTTTACTTACACTTGGATAAAGGATTAAACTAAATTTATTATAGTCTAACCAAGTGAGAAAAAACTTCAAAAACATATTTTACTTAATAATGGCCAAAAGCACAAGAGTAGTGATGCTGGCAATTTGAATATGCCATAAAGTACTTCCTTTAAGTGAAAAGATGAAAGTTCTCAACTTCAGAAGGAAAGAAAAAAAAATCTTATGCCGAAGTTGCTAAGATTCCATTCATATAACTTTTATTACAGTATATTGTTATAATTGTTCTATTTTATTATTAATTATTGTTGTTAATCTCTTACTGTGCTTAATTTATAAATTAAACTCTACCAAAAATACTGAATCCTATACATAGGTATGTATGTATAGGGTTTGGTACTTAGGGTTTGGTACTATCTGCGGTTTCAGGTATCCACTGGGGATCTTGGAACATACCCCCACAGATGGGGGAGGGGAGGGGACACCACTGTACTTATTTATGGTATGGTTCCCTACCATACATAAAAATTGTTCTGTTTGTCAATAGATGATTTCCAACCATTTTTCCTCTATCTATTGATTGTAATGCCATTAGATAGGAAATTCAATTTTGATTTTACTATTTGTAAGTTTAAAATAGCATTGGTTCTATGAGACTTAAGCTAAGATTTTTCGATATTTCATTATAGCATATCATTCTGTTATAGTGTGTTCTCTGTAGAATACATCTACTGTACTTTTTGTTCAAGACTATAGTATTAATTTTATAAGTAAAAATGGTTTTCAGTTGAGAAAATCATCACCAGAACTTTTGTCTTATGGTACAGTATAGTGAAAAAAAACTACTGAATAACAACAATATATGTTATTCTTGTTGAGAGGCTTATACGCTGGTTAAACATGATAACTAATATTTAAGGAATTGACAGCGTATACTAGAAATATAGATTAAATAAACTTTAATATATACTTTCCGATATTTCGGCGAACGTCACGTTGCCATCTTCTTGGGAACTTACAATAAAGACACGTGCACACAAGTACTAATAACAGCAAATGAGACTGAGGCTAGGAAGCTAGCGTTTTCCTAAAGTCCTGATGGTTCCCCCTGGCGGGCTGTATTGGTAGTTCTTGGCCGTTGGGCTGAAGTTCTTCTGATAAAAGTTTCCCAAATTTGGGGCAGTTTTATGCATCCAAATTTGTTGAGGTTTGGCATGTTCCTAAGGGCCGAGGCTGATTCCATGAATAGTCTTTCATACTTGAACTTGCTGCGGTGTATTACTGTGGCTTTCTTCCATCTTATTCTGTGGCGAGTATCCAGAGCGTGGTCTGCAAGCCCAGAGTGGCTGTACTGGTGAAATCGGATGTAATCCTTGTGTTCTGAGATTCTGATATTTGCTGTCCTGCCTGTTTGGCCAAAGTAGGACAGTTTACAGCTGTAAGGGATCTGGTATACACCAGGTAGGTCTAGGGGAAGTGGTTGGTCTTTGGTGGAGCGGATAAGGGATGCCAGTTTTCTATGTGGTCTGTAACATGTGGTCAGGTCATGTTTTTTTAAGATTTTATTGATTTTTTCCGAGGTGCCTCTGATGTAGGGAATAGTGATGGATTTAGAGTAATCTTTTTTGTGAAGGGGAGGGAGTGGTAGGTTGTGGATAACTGGGTTAAGTATTTTTTGGATTTTTTGGAGGGGGGTAGCCGTTGGCTGAGAAAGTGTCACGGATGTGATTTAGTTCAGTGGTTAGGGCTTGATCATTAGAACAGATTATTTTTGCCCTGTTGAATAATGTTTTAATAACTCCATATTGTTGTGAGGGGGGGGGGGGGATTGTTGGTGAATGTATCTGCCTGTATGGGTGGGTTTTCTATAAACTGAGAAAACCAAGGTTCCATCAGGTTGGCAGGTGACTAGTGTGTCTAGGAAGGGGAGGTTATTGTTTTCCTCTTTTTCCAGGGTGAATTTGATTGGCCAAACATGCCAAACCTCAACAAATTTGGATGCATAAAACTTCCCCAAATTTGGGAAACTTTTATCAGAAGAACTTCAGCCCAACGGCCAAGAACTACCAATACAGCCTGCCAGGGGGCACCATCAGGACTTTAGGAAAACGCTAGCTTCCTAGCCTCAGTCTCATTTGCTGTTATTAGTACTTGTGTGCACGTGTCTTTATTGTAAGTTCCCAAGAAGATGGCAACGTGACGTTCGCCAAAATATCGGAAAGTATATATTAAAGTTTATTTAATCTATATTTCTAGTATACGCTGTCAATTCCTTAAATATTAGTTATCAACAATATATGTTATGGAGTAATGGATTTATTAACAAAGAAATGCATGTTTACACATGATCATAATGTACATCCACAACTATTGGTAGAATCTTGGTTAAATAAAGCATTAATGATGGTAGATTACGTGCTTGAGATAGGCATCTTGTCTTTCAAGACAGGTTTCTCAGCACATGCAAAGGTTCTCTGTCATCTTGTAGAATGAGAGTTAGGACATCTGCTGGACATATTGTGTAATTTTATCCCTTAATTCATCAAGGTTTGAAGGCAGGTCATTATGGAATACCCATTCCTTCAACATAACTCAAATGACAGTATCAAGTGATGTGAAATCAGGAGAAAGTGAAGGGTATGGGAATTCTTGTGAACCTCCAATTGAGCCTCCTGAGCGAAGTGGGTCTGATAAATAGGCTTTAGAACCATGTGATGTGTGATAGGTTGCTCTGCCCTGTTGGAATATGAATATGGTTCAAGCCTACAAACATCTCATAGGCTTGGACCATTTGTTCTATCAACTCCATATGAATGAAAATAATGCACAACAATAAACTTCTTTTCTTCTAAAGGCAACAACACTATTGCTACAGCTGGCAGAGACTCTAAACATGCTCTTTCATTAATGTACATGCAGTCAAACGGCATATCTCATAGCATGTGTACTGAAGAGATGTCAAAGTTAAGTACTTTTTTTTTTTGAGCCATACCATATATTCTGTCGCTAGATTCCATAACTACATATAGTTATAAATCTCACACACAAAAAAAACTTGTAACATATGAATTACCTCATGTTCTGTTAGTCTTTGTCCTATAATGCTAAGAGATTCTCCTAATAGTTTCAAATGTGCAGCAACATCAATAGGTGTGGTGCCTACCACTGTTTTTAAACTTTCTGGAGAACCTTTACTATCATCACCTATTTTTAAGGTGGATGAAGATGATCTTGGCAAAAGTTTACTGGCATGATCATATAACTGTCCTGTACTGATAATGGAAGAGCCTTTATTTGCAGCTTTCTTTGCTTTCTTTCTCCATGCCTAAAATAAATCAATACCATAATATAAGTGCATACATAAATTACACTGATATGTAACAAAAATGCAAGAAGTATATCAAATTTGATATAGCTGAATATGACTAATGAGGACTGCATCCAGAAAAGGAATATCCAATCAGCTAGATTATTCACTCATCATGTTAAATTTCTTATTAGCTAAGGGGAGGGAAAAAAAGTCCATATTACTAATTATATGAAGAGCCAAAGACTTCAATTCGGCGACATGAACTTATTTAAGTTAAGGGATATTGCATCCCATATTGTTTCTTAGCCGAATAAGAAACTCAAAGAGTTTCATGCCGAATATAGAAACTATATAAAGTTCAGCAATTCCAAGCATAAGCAAATATCTGGATAGCAGCACCTGACCCATTTGGTAGAAGTTTTAGCACAATTCTCATAGAAGGGATGTAAGTTCTGTTTGCTACAAACTTGGTATTAACTAGGTCTACCTACTCACTGATGAGACCTCAATAAAGGTTGAAACCGGTCTGGGTAGTGACCTTCTCTCATAATGTAGAACAGTAATACAGCTCCTAGGAGCTAAGTTCACATTATGGGTAAATACCAAGAATAGTGATCAGAGCTTGCTCCACCCTTTCTATGAGTTGCCTCAGTTTGCACTACCAAATGGGTCAGGTGCTACTATCCAGGTATTTGCTTACGCTTGGAATCGACAAACTTTATATATAGTTTCTATATTCGGCATGAAACTCTTTAGGTTTCTTATTCAGCTAAGAAACAATATGGGATGCAATATCCCTTAACTTAAATAAGTTCATGTCGCCGAATTGAAGCCTTTGGCTCTTCATATAATTAGTAATTTATTAGGACACCTTCTTGGCAATTCTCATAGAAGAGATGCAAGTTCTGTTTGCTACAAACTTGGTATTAACTAGGTCTATCTACTCACTGATGAGACCTCAATAAAGGTTGAAACCAGTCTGGATAGTGTAGTGACCTCTCATAATGTAGAACAGTAATACAGCTCCTAGGAGCTAAGTTCACATTATGGGTAAATACCAAGAATAGTGATTGGAGCTTGCTCCATCCTTTCTATGAGTTGCCTCAGTTTGCACTACCAAATGGGTCAGGTGCTGCTATCCAGGTATTTGCTTACGCTTGGAATCGCCGAACTTTATATAGTTTCTATATTCGGCATGAAACTCTTTGAGTTTCTTATTCGGCTAAGAAACAATATGGGATGCAATATCCCTTAACTTAAATAATTAAACTTTCATAATCACCAGCATCAAATTCTTGAATATATCCTCATGGGGAGCATAAAAGGATATTATGATAGTACTCCACAAAGTCTACATTATTACTGATTTTATTTTGACAACTTTTCTCTAAATGAATCTCAAAATATCTGACACCTGTTGTCAGATATTTTGGTCTTTTGAAAAACCTTTTACTACATCAAGCCATCTAACTCTTGGTTTTCCTGCCATCTTGGCATTAAACACTTGTTTTGCTACCCTTCCCTCTCTCATCTTAAGTGACCATACAACTAAGTTTTGCACATTCCCAAATGCTAAGTTCCTTCCTAATATCCTCACTTTTAATATGATGCCATCTGTTCACTCCCCTAATTTTCACTCAGAAATGTCATATCTGTGGTCTCTAGTCTTTTCCTGTTTCATTTCTAATTCAGTTCTCAGATATAAAAGAAGAAACTAGTTTGAGCAGACTTGTGTATAGTCATTTTAGTGTTTGCCTAATTTCTTTCTTATTACATATAAATATTCAGTTAACTCCCTACCATACCAGCTTTGTGAATTCTGTTGTTCTATTTCAAAATTTAATTTGCTATCTTCATTAAAAACTGTCTAAAATGGTTGAAATGTTTTACTTGTTCTATAGGTTCTCCATCTAGAATACAGTTGATGTTTTCAGTGTTCCCATCTATTTTCATAATCTTTGTCTTTTTATTGCTGCTTTCAAGACAAATTTGTTACAGTAGTCATTCAATTTAGCGAAGGATTCCTGTAGACGTGTACTGGATTTAGTTATCTGCATAAAACAAAAAGCTAAGTTTGATATCTTTGATTTTAATATTAGGTTTAATGCCACTTTCCTTCATAATGTGATCCGAATAGATGACGAATAATGATGGAGTGTATCCCATTGTCTTATACTCGATTTTACATCAAACTGTTTTCCTATACTTCCTTCAGTTCTAACTGCATACAACTGAAATAGAGACTATAATATTGCTCTGTATAGCATTCCATGTGAAAGAAGAAAAAAAAAAATGACCCACTGCAGGGTTGAAGGCCTCTCCCATTGCAGGAGGTTTTAGGTCTACTACTCCCATGGTGACTCAGTCCATATTGGGAGAGTGTCACAAACATTCATGCCTACGTGGGATTCGAACCCGTAGCCTCTTGGCTGGAAAGCGAATACGTTAACCACTCGGCCGCGTATTGCCAAAGGCGTCACCTGATTCAGACCAGTAAAGAAATCAGTTGCTCTGAGTAGCTATAGTTACGCATAACGTAACAAAACCGTCATCAGTTCAGACACTAGATTTATTTTTGTTTCTTTTTAACACTACGATTCAAAGATACAAAATTTATAAAAAATTATTAAGATACTTTGTACATATAAATAATAAAATAAACTATTTAATGAATTTTTGCATTAGGTCTATTATTTTCAATAATCTCTGCTAAACAATGTTTTCTTTTCTCTTTCTTTGTTGGCCTACCAGACTGAATTCGTCGTCACGTTTTTGAAATTCCATAGGTTAGGTTGGTTAAAAAGAAACAAAAATAAATCTATGGAATTTCAAAAACGCAACAACGAATTCTGTCTGGTAGACCAACAAAGAAAGAGAAAAGAAAACATTGTTTAGCAGAGAATATTGAAAATAATACACCTAATGCAAAAATTAATTAAATAGTTTATCTTTGAATCGTAGTGTTAAAAAGAAACAAAAATAAATCGATTGTGTCTGAACTGATGACGGTTTTGTTACGTTATGTGTAACTATAGCACATACAAATGCGTGGGCTACTCAGAGCAACTGATTTCTTTACTGCTCTGAATCAGTGACGCCTTTGGCAATACGCAACCAGGCGGCTGCATTATATGTACATGTAGCATTTTCAAGTTTTTCTCTTGGCACCTTGTTATATGCCTTTCCATGATTTCTCAACTATTTGTCTTACATAATCTTACCTAGCACATTCAGTAGGGAAATTCCTCTGTAATTCTCACATTCAAGTTTTACTGTCCTTTTTTACAAATAGCTACTATCAGAGCTTTACTTCAGTCATTCAATATTCAACCTTTTAACCAGGATTCTGAACTATGCATTAGTGAAGCCAATGTAAAACTATTATACTTACACATTTCAGCATTTCCATTCAAGTGTCATCTATTCCAAATGCCTTTCATATTTCTCGTTTATAACGGCTTTTTATATCTCAAATACTGATATGCACTCCTGATTTCATTTTTCTTGAATATTTTCTCCTATTGTTGTCACTTCTTGTTGCAATTATTCCAAACATCTAGAATGTTTTATCTTCCATTTTCATGTCGTCCTTATCACATCTGATTCTTTTTACAGTACTCTTTCCTCTGCTTCTAAGCGTTTATTTATTTATTTATTTTTTTTATTGGCAGCCTCCATTACATTTTACCCTTTTTGAACTCTGAAAAACCGGAATGATTTCTGATTAAACCAAATGCAAAAAACTTGGTTAATAACTATTAGTTTTCAAGTTCCAGTATTACAGTTGATTGACTCTTTTATCGTAGTATTCCTACTAAATATGATCATTCAAACAAGACATGCCACAGAACCTTAAACTGCTTGCATCTATTGTTCACCTGTCAATTAAAGTACCATTTTCAACATGATCTCCCTTAAAACTAATACATTTATTCCATCGACGCTTCAGTGCCATTATCCCGTCCCTGTAGTGGTTCTCAGTAAGATCTCCAAAATACCCCTCTACAACTGCAATCACCTCTTGATTCAAAGACAAACGCTGACCAGTGAGGAAGAGTTTTAGTTTTGGGAAGAGATAGAAGTCAGAGGGAGCCAAATCTGGGGAATAGGGTGGATGTTCCAACAATTCATAATACAGATCCCTTAATTTTCCCATTGCCAAAACACCTTTGTGGGCAGGTGCATTGTCCTGAGGAAAGATGATTTTTTTTTCTTCTGCAAAACCAGGTCTTTTCTCACGAATTTCTTCGTCTAGTCTGGTTAAAAGAATAATATTCCCAGGTTATTATTTTATCCTTTTCAAGATAATTAATAAATAAAATGCCTTTAGCATCCCAAAACACAGATGCCATGACCCTTTCCTGCTGATGAAACTGACTTTGTCTTCTTTGGGGCTGAACAACTGGCTTCTGCCCACTGTTGGCTGCTGTTTGGATTCTGGTGTGTAATGGTGAATCCAAGTCTCATTCATATTAATAAATTGATGCACAAAATCAGTTTTTCTTGTTAAAACGCCCCAAGCACTGTTCAGAGATTTTCATGCGAGTGCATTTTTGATCTTCTGTGAGCAAGCATGGCACCCATCTTGTGCAAAACTTTTTCATTTACAATTCTTCATGCAAAATATATTGTACACATTCTTTGAAATGCCTATAATCTCAACAATTTCACACACTTTGATTCGCCAGTCATCCAATACCATATCATGCACTTGATCAATGATTTCTGGTGTTGTTACACTTTTTGGACGTCCTTCATGTGGATCATCTTCAGGGCTGGTAATGCCACGTTTAAAATCAGCAGCCCATTTCTTAATTGTTGAAAATGAAGGAGAAGAATGCCCATAAACTTTTATGAACTTCGAATGAATTTCTTTTGACGTTAAACCTTCTTTTACAAAGAATTTTCTAACCACACGATACTCAATTTTATCCATATCAAGGGATATAGACAACATTTTTGCTTCACACAGCTGTATAAAATAAACTACTTGATAGAATGACTTGCAATTTCACATGGATGCTTATGACAGATGTATAGAAAAAAAAATCTTGCCAATAGTGTTCCCATCTATGGTTGAGAACTTTTCAGACCACCCTCGTAAGTGTTCATATTTTTATTCTGTATGGAATAAACAAATTAGATATCTGTGTATCCTTATGTTAATACTTCAGCATCCATTATGATAAATGACTGCCAAAAGAAAGACCATTATATATTTGATTCTGGTCAATGACTACAGGAAATTTCCTAAGCCATTTACTTCAGCTGATTCTAGTTGGCCAATATCTTTAGCACTGGCATGCAATTTTTTTTTCCCCTTACAGAAACTTGGGTTTTCAACTCTACAACTGATAAAAATCAACCACAGTCCTTAAAGTATTTCAGAAATTAATATACCAATCAGGATTTGGGAATATGATATGGTGATAGTTGTCTCTCATATACTCTCAATTCCAGATGCACAAAATCATCAAGAACCATGAACTCAAAAGACACTGATCATGGGAGGGTTGAGACAAAACTGCCTACTTATTTCCTAACATTAGTTAAGATGAAAGAGTGCCATCTACTCCCTTTGTAGAATAAAAAACATTGGTACAGGTAGGTATTCAAAAACCTGGCAACCTCTGGACCTGAAGGGTGCCGATTTCGGATGGTTATATATGCTGTATATTTTTAACAGAAAATGATTACCTGTATAGTCCTTTAAAGAAAGAAAATTAAACACGAAATGAAAAGCTTATGAAATTTTAATGTTACCAACTTAATATAATGGTTCTACAGAATTTTAATTAATAAAATGTTGATGGTGGTGATGACAGCACATCTGGTTGACTTGAAGTTAATGGCAGTGGATTATCAAGTGTGACACCACTGCTTCTTCTTCCTGCTTCCCAGCTATTTTCTTGAATATATCGTGCAGTGTCTGCTGCTTCATATATTTGAGTCTTTCTCTAATAAGTTTATCTTGGAGCAAGTAAACATTCATGATTTCTTGTTCACTTACAAAACTTCGTTGCTCTAGTCCAGCCAGCAGTTCAGTTGTCAATGTAATTAACCTGTCAATGAAGATTCTTTCTCTCACATCATCCTCATTTTCGTCACTGCTTTCATCTTCATCACTACCTGTAGAGGCATTTCTCTCCAGACTTTTAACCATATCTATAATTTTCAGAATCAGTGTAATGATGAATTGTAGGCACATTATCATCGACATTCATCCATTCCATTAAAACATCTTCATTTATCCTTGATGAAAGCTCCTTGGAGCTTATGTTAAAGATGTAACTCATCAGGATTAGTTATATCTTTAACATAAGCAAGAAGTTCCTGTATAAGCTGCTTTTCTTTGGGAACCCTAAACCCTGCAATATTATTTTTAGTGTCTTCATTAGAATGAGAAGTAAACATTAAACTTGGCCACAATTTATGCTATCCATTTTTCAGTGTTGATGTTTTCACAGACTTCCACGCATTGGCAACACAGTACACTGCATCCTTAATGTTGAATTCTTTTATGAACTTCTGTACTGGGGTGCCAGAATTAACTGAACTCACTAGGCCCCTCATTAACAGGGATCGATACTTACACTTCATAGGACGCATAATACCATTGTCCTGTGGTTGAATTAGTAATGTGCAGTTGGGTGGGAGGTAGACAACAAAAACATTATCTTTCACTAGAAGATCGGCTTTTGGACGTGCTGAACAATTGTCTAAAATAAGAAGTATCTTGCAATTAGGGTCTAATCCAACCGAGTTACAGTGAGCCCTAGCCTCAGGAACAAAGCAGTTTTGAAACCAATCCAACGTAATATCAGTGGTAACCGAACCCTTCTTGTTGGCACAGTAATGGACAAGAAACTGTGTCATACTCTTGAAGGCCCTCGGATGTAAACTTTTTCCAATAACGAGCAACTTACATCTATGGGTACCCGCAGCATTAGAGCAGCACATTACTGTGACGTGATCCTTTGAAGCTTTAAACCCCGATGGCGATTCTGCATCCTCAGTTGTTAGAGTTCTTTTTGGCGTACATCTCCAAAACAAGGCAGTCTCATCAGCATTGTACACTTGTTCAGGACTTAATGTTCATCACTAACTAACTTTGCAAATTCATCCACATATACATTAGCCGCATCTTTGTCTGTTGAACGTTTTCCCCACACACCGCACAAAACTGTAAGCCATGTCGCGGCTTGAAATAATGCAGCCAACCTTCTGAATATTCACACTTGTGTTGCAATCCCAGCTCTTCATTAAACATTTTGGCTTGTTCTTTTAATAAATCAATAGAAATTTCCACACCTTCGCTTACACAAAAATTAAACCAGGTTATGAGAACTCGGTCCAGTTCCGAACTTTTTCACTCCGTCATTGACTTCCTTACAAACATTTGCTTTTTTGATACACTGCCAGAAAAGAACTTTAACAGTTTTTTTTTCTGTTTTTTAATATCATACACTGTTGAAGAGCCAATGTCATATGTTTCACAAATGGTTCGCACAGACACGCCGCTATCAAGTTTTTTTAGCACTTCCACTCTCTCTGTGATCGACAACGCATGATGTTTACATTTTACGCCACCTCTTTTCTTTGCTAAATCCATAATGGGGCTATACAGCAGCAAATAAATGATAAAATGAGAAGGAATAAGCAAGTTATCGCAATGCTTATTGACTACAGCACCATCAAAATATAAACAGAAAACAGTGTCATGGCAACGTGGTAAATTTGAAAATACGAGCTCCAAAAAAAATCCATGCCGGAGATCTGAAGGAACCAGATTATCGATGGCCGGATTTTTGAATGGCTACCTGTATCTTTTATTCCTCAATGATTTATTTTTATAAACAAACAGAGGATTTATTTATCAGCAAATTATTCATAAATCCTAATCTTAATTTTAAAATGTATTTTTGTGTTTTATAAGAAGCCATAGGACTTAAAGGGAAGCTGTAGATATTCTTCTCAAAATGGCTACAAAAGGATGCATTACTGAGTGTCCAATTGAAGTGAAACCACTTATCAAAATGCTAATTAGGCTATGACACTTTGGGTGTATGTTGAACTTTACTGAAGTCTGTTAAGGAAGCAGCAAAATCTCTTAAATACATTTCCCATCATGGAGGGAACTAAGAGTGGATCAATGTAGCATCTACACAGCTTGAAGGAAAGATGAAGTCTCTGTGGTATGCTAATTTAGTCTGGAAGTATACACTAAGTCCTTTGGCTAGAAAGACCTGATTTCAAATACCATGGAGGACATGAAGAACCTTTATCACAGATTTTCAACTGCAGGTGATTTAGCCAGTCTCATACAAATGTGGCAGGGGGTTTTCTTTCCTGAATCTTGGATATTTCATCCCCAAAACAGCCAGAAGAATACAAGCAATTTACAGCCACAATGCAGGTAACATTAACCATCCTACCATTAACACTATCAGCTTTCTAATAAGCTAAGTTACTTGGCCATGACAGGCCACTGAGTCTAACACAAAAAGATGATATTCAGGAAAAAATCTTATCATTTCCTCCAATTCTGTTCATTTTTAAAAATATTTATATAGTTTTTAATCTAAAATAAAACACTGGCAAACCACCAGTGAAAACATATTAACATAAATCAACATCATCTAAGACATCATCATCGTCAATCTACTGCTGGATGAAGTTCTTTCCAAGATGGATCCAAAAGTGTCCATCAAAGACTTTTCTTCTGCATGTACTCCTGCACATCTGATGATATCATAAATCCAGAGTAATTTTGGTTGGCATCATGGTTATTTTTTCTCCAGCAGAATCCAATCCAGTATTTCTTTTGTCCATTATTAATCTTGTCTTTTAGCAATGTGCCTGCCCCATTGCCACCTCAAATGTTTCACACTTTCTATGATGTCAGAGACTTGGGTTTGATTTCTTATCCATGCCTTCTTTTGAGATCCAGTCTTGTGATACCAAGCATACCTCTTCATCATCATCAATTTCCTGATATGTACCCTCAATGGGTGTTCAGGCCACTATGACAGCACTACATGATTATGTTTACATTATTATTAATCTAAGAGCCACAATTTTCCTCCAAATTATTCTATTACTTGTTAGCACTCCAATAATTGTTGTATCTAACATTTTGTGCTTCTAAGGCACTTCTGACTGAATCAATCTACATAGACCTTGGCCATCCTCTGGGTCTCTTTCCTGCTATCTTGGCATCAAACACCCATTTTTTTAATCTAATCTTTCTTCACCTATTCTATTTTAAATGACAATACCACCTTAGATCAGCTCTGCTTTCACATTCTTGGATGATCAAGTTCCTTTCTAATATCTTCATTTTTAATATGATTCTGCTAGTGATGCCATCAGTTCACCCTCATATATGCGGTCTCTCTAGTCTTTGAAAGTGCTTTATTTCTAATCCAACTTTCAGATCCAGAACTTAAAACTGGTTTGAACACAGTCTTGTATACTGATTAGTATACAAGTTTAGTGTTTTGGGCTAATTTCTCTTTTATTCCATATAAATTTATTCAGCTGGCTACCCACCATGCTTTGCTTATTCTTTGTCTATTTCCAGATTTAACTTGCCATCTTCACTAAAAACTGTGCCTAAATAGTGAAAATTTCACTTGTTCTACAGGCTCTCCATTCAGAACAGTTGATGTGTTCAAAGTTTCTACCTATTTTCATGGTTTTTCTTTTTATTACTAATTTTCATATTTGTTACAGCTGCTATTCAATTTAGTTAGAGAATCTTGGAGACTTGCACTAGATGTGTATAGGGATACACCATTATCTGCATGAAGAAAAGATACGTTTGTCAATTCCAATATCAAGTCTAATGCCACTTTCTTTCATAATGTGATGATCCATATACATAAATAAGAATGGAGAAAATGTGCATCCTTGTCTTACCCATGATTTTACATCAAACCATTTTACACTTAATAGAGAAATTCCTCTGCATTTCTCACATTCAACTTCTCCAATCACCTGGCATTTGTCCTTCTGGACAGGCTCTTTGAATTATGCACTAAGATGTCAGATGGAAAAACGTCCAAGAATCCAGTTTACGATGGAAAAGGAAAAGAACAATAGTTTACCCTTCTGTACACCTTAGTTACATGCCTTCCTAATGGTACACATATCATCTACTGCAGCTTTCTTTCTATTTCATGATAAATTTATGTACTCCTGTTTGCATTCCTCATGAAAATTTTCTGCTACTGTGTTTTGTCACTGTGCTTGTTTCATTTAATAGTTTTTTAAAGTAATTATTCCAGACATGTAGGATATCCATATCTTCAGTTTTCATATTACCAGTATCATCTTTAATTCCTTTTACAGTACTCTATCTTCTGTTTCTAATCTTTTTCAATAGCCTCCAGAACATTTTGCCACCTTCCTGCTTTTCTTACCAAAGTCTTCTCATGACTTCTGTTTAGCTAATTTCTCTTTTAGGACATTTTCTAAGAACTTGCAGTATGCTTTCTTCTTTAACACGTTCGCTGCCAACTACGAGTATACTCGTAGTGGGTAAACCTGCTTCACAAGCCAGCTACGAGTATACTCGTATGACGCTTACCGCCGGGAACGAGATTATTGTAGTGACCTTGAAGAAGTGAAAATGCTTGGCTTGTGGGGCTAGCATCAAAACAGTGTATTCTCATAGAACGTATGTGCTCTGTACAAGCCAACTACGAGTATACTCGTAGGACGTTTACCTCCGGTAACGAGATTATCGTACTGACCTTGAAGAAGTAAAACTGCTCGGCGTAGGGGAACAGACCATGCCAAAGTAGCGTGGCAGCGAATGTGTTAACTTCTTGTTTCCACCATGGCATTCTTATTTTTCTCTCCCTGCAGACAACTTCTCCAAGTTTAATTAACACTCTTCACCTGTCCTTATGGAATAGCTTCTGATTTTCAATAAAGTTGGTAATCAGATTCCAAAATGGAGGGAAAGATATCAAGACTAAGCAACATCTTTTAGAAAAGAGGTGATTTTCATTAGCTGACAGGAGACTATTATCCTGCTTATTTGAGGCTGTGGCAGGAAAAGTACAATGTTTGATTTTTATTATTTTTTTAATATTTTTTTTAATTTTCTAATAAAAATATTTATATTTTTATTAGAGCAACCTGGAGTTAGTTCACTCACAGTACTACAGTAATTCACCATTTGTCTTACCTTCAACACTTCAATTATCTGACCCCTGGATGACGACTGACAATACTAGCATTACAAGCAATATACAAGAATGCCATAACCATACCATGCATTAGGGGGATATCAGAAAAAATAAATACAACATTAAGGAAACCTTCAAACATCCTGCAAAATTAAAAAGTATATTCAGCTCATACAAAGATCCCCTTTCTCCACCCAGGAGTTTACAAAATTCAGTACACCTGCAACATACCCCACATAGGGTAAAACATGCCTGTCAGACTATGCACTTCAAACATGTCACAGAATCAACTGGAAAGTACCAAGTCCCTACAGTGCACCAAAGCTTGTTTTGAAAGAAAATTCCAGGAAGCCTGTGAAATGCTGAAACATCATCCAAATCTAAACAAGAATGATGGATCGGTAATTCCAAGAATCTGGAGGACCCATCAGCAACATATAGCATCCAGAACATGATGGCAGAACCCCCCCAACACAAGAAAACTTTAATATAAGAGGACTGTAAAGATTTCTTTCATTTAGTTCCACTATAAAACTTTATTTTTATTTAGTTTTTTAATAATTTTTTATATATGTATAAAAATAACAGGTATAATTTAAACCTAACCTAGTTCAAAAACAAACCAGACTAAAAGTACACAATACATTAGCCCTACCAGTCCTATTGCATGGAAGCGAAATCTGGGCAATAAAACAAAAACAAAAAAAAAAAAGACATACAAAGATTAATAACAGCTGAAATGAAGTTTATGAGAAAAATTGCAAATTATGAAAGAATTAAACCAGGAATCAGTAATAAAAAAAATTAAAAAATATAAACGTAAATGGATGGAACACGCTGAAAGAATGAAAACAGAAAGATTATTAAAACAAGCCTTAAATTACAAACCATTAGGGTAAAGAAAACCAGGACATCTTCTAAAAAGATTCAATGATGACTTCTAAGTCTGGAAGAGACCACTCTAGGTCTAAATCCTTGAAAAGCATGATGATGATGATGATGATGTATATCATTATACTTATATGTATAAAAAATTATTTTAGTTTGTTAATGAATTTATATTTATGTATAATTTTTTATTTTTTTATTTTTCACCAGAGGTCAGACTAGGGTAAATAATTAACAAAGTATTTAAATTTATCTTACTTTTGTGTAATGTCATGTAGCTTGTGTCTTATGCATATGTATGTTTTTGTCTTCATAAATTCTTTACAATGAATGCTGACCACTGTGTAACCTTAAAAAAAAAGAACATACAGGTCAATGGCACAATCCATTAAAACACTTTGGGCATACAAAAGACACAGCTCACCACTACATGCACATTTCAGCACAAGAGCAGTAACATAAAGGTGAGTGCCACTCCCTCCTAACTTATGATGATATGATATCAAAATTCTGATATCATCTGACATGTGAGTCAATATGGAGGCTGAAATTAGTATACAATGTAAATTTTACCAAAGTCAACAAGGGGCTGAAAGGACTTTATATCTGAATTGCAATCTGACAGATAATCATATATTAAGTCAGGCGTCATAAGAACTGACAAAGGAGCCATTTTAAGTCTATCCTACTTGCATTAACAATTAGAAGTAAACTCTCAGATAAAAGCAATTTAAACATCTTCATTTGTTCTCAGTAGATAGTGATTGAGAACTCATACTATCATTCCAATGGAGAATATTAGGATTTGCTACTGTGCCTATCCTTAACTATAAATATGACCATACAAGTCAAATTTATAGTTAAGGATAGTCCCTCAGATGAGTGATCATCATATGGTAGTCTCTGTGACAGAACATCATTGAGAAGGAGATGAAGTGAGCTCATGGGAGGGTGTCATCAATTAACTGGAATGTCCTCTTTTAGATAGAATCAAGAACATTTACAAAGGCTTTGGCGCACAAACCTAAATGTGAGAACAGTATTTTAAGAGCAGGATTTGCATAATGTAGCAAGTGGAATATAGGTGAGAAGTGTCTCAAGCAGAAAAGAACACCATGCTTCCTGGAGACTATAGAAATGATGTTTGTGAAGAAATTATGTCAACCAAGAGAATCACACTTGGTTAGAGATGTAGACATTATCAAAAGTTGAAGAGACTGTCCTCACCCAAAATTAGCAATGAGATCAGTGTATCAATCACATACTATTTCATCAGATCAGACTTGTCTGAATAAACTGCTACCACTACATGAATCTCAAATTATGTAGCCTTGGTATCCTGTTCACACATTAGGAGTTATGCATCAGAAGCCTCCCTAAAAAGTCTTGATGCTATTTGGAAGAGAACAATCTCATAACTATGAATCTCTTTCACAGATTCATTCCAATAACTCTATCACACACATCCTGATTCTGCCTCTTCTACAGTAGTTTTGTGGATGACATCCTGAAAGAGACTAAGTGATAATACAATACAACTTCCATCATCAAAGGGAGAGGATATATTGTATCACTTATTCAACAACAGCAATTAGATGATTTCCTAGTGTGGGACCCAAACCTGCTTATTAAAGGTGTGAAGTGGTGTTTGAAAAAGGTAATGTTATCTAAGACCACCTTTGTATTAAAATGTGTCACAGTTTTTGAAACTGTTGTGGATGAGATTAACATAAAAAAAATTACATGCAACATTCAATAACCACAAGTGGTAAGTTCATGGAGAGAACCTCTACTTAAGAGACAGACTAACAGCTTCCATGATGATATTCAGGTGAACCAAACTGAAGGCTGACTTCCTCATCCCCCTCCCCTCTGCATGTGTGTACACACACACACACACACAAGTTGATACATCTCTTATCTTAAGAAAAGAAAGTAATATTTTCCAGACTAGATACTCATCAGTTGAATGAACAGTGAGGAAGGATGAGATGAAATATGATTCAAGTATGTGTCTTGTCTTTTGTTTATATTTAAACGAAGCAAGATTTGATTGAGATCTTGTGTGGATCTCTAATGAACCTGAAAGCAAGGAATTCATATCGATTTGTTTTGTATTCATTGTCAATTTTTCCCCACTCATCGCCAAGCATACTATAATGCCTGGTATCTGGAAAGAAAAGCAAATGAGTTCAAAAGCAGGAGAGTAAGAATGTATCTACATTACCTTTGTTTCCAGAATTTTGCCTTATCAATGCAGGAGCAAAAGTGGCACAGAATAATATACTGAAGACTCCTTCCACCACTGGCAGAAGGAGTCTTCAGTATCCATGAATCACAGCATATCATGAAATGAAATGACAAGACATTTCTATTTTTACTATATGAAACAAAACATTCTATTTCTACTATGTAAAATAAAACTTCCTCATGTAAAGAAAGTAATTCTTTCCCCACCTCTGATTTAAAAATACTCAACACTCATGTCCAAATTAATTTTTTTGTACAGAAATGGGGGAATTGAAGAATTTCAATTCCTTGGAAATTGGCAAAAATGACAAAAATAAATAAAATGATAATAATAAGAAGAAAAGAACTTTTATTTTTAAAAGCCCTTGTTTTCATATTTCATATTTTTGTAAGATAACTTCTCATCCATCACAAAAGTAATGGATGTAATGAACACTAATAGCTTTCCAACTTGCCAGTGTGTGTGTGTGTGTGTGTGTGTATGTTTATATATATATATATACTTTTTTTTTTTTAATGAACCTCATTTTTCTGCTTCATACACATTATTTTTTTTCTCACCTTGAAGGGAATAAAAATGTTCACAACTATGTAAGGAAAATTCTAAAGTCCACCTAAACCATATTGACTAAAATGAAAATATAAATCAATGGCAAAAAGATAAAGTTCTAAGATGCTACATATCCCATTCTATTTTTTTAAATCTACAGATTTGAATATTTAAAAATTATGCTTAAAAAATTATTATGAAATAATACTCACCATTTTTTCTTTATCTGGTAATGATTGCCAAACCTCTCCCATTTTCTTACTAATAGCAGAAAAATCTGTTAAAAAAGACAGGAGGCTATATATTAGGTCATCCTAAAAGTAGTCATTTTTTGCATTTAAGTTTTGAAAGGATATAAAAGATAAATCACTCGCTAATTTAATCACGTATATTATTATCTTAGATCTGAAGGGAGTCAAGTACTTATTGAGGGAGGCTATAAATCACCCAAACCAGCTGTCACATCTTCCCTTAAATCCATTCACACTAGATGCACTGCTCTATGAGAGAAAAACCTAGCTCTTACCCCTTTTTTTTGACTGTGAACAAACTTAACTTCCATGGATGTCCCCCTGTGTTCTCTCCCCACCTTTCATATAATGAAAATTTTCATCAGACAATATCCTATAACACCCATTCAAAAGTTTACAGACCTCTATCATATCACCCATCTTTCTCCTGTTAGTCTGTGATCCTCACAATCTGTCCTCATAATCTAAATCCCATTATCCAGATATAATCTTTGTAACTCTTCTTTGCACTCCTTCCACAGTTTCTTTATCTCCTTGGAATCTGGGAGACCAAATTGGAGCACAATAATTCAGGTGTGTGTGTGTGTGTGGTCTTATCAAAGCCTTAAAAAGAGACAAAATGACTTCCTTATCCTTAAATGTAAAGGTTCACTTCAACATTGCAATTATCCTCTGCGTTGCATTTGCAACTTTTGCTATGTGACCTTTGAACTTCAAATTCCTATCCACCAATATGCCACGATCCCTTATCTCCTTAGTTTCTTGTAGCATAACCCAGCTAATGTAATATGCCACTGGAAATCTCATCATGCCAAAGTGCATAACTTCACACTTACTAACATTAAACTGACAGCCATTTTCGTTTTCCCAAATTGTCCACAGCCTATTCAAATCATTTTGTAAGTGCGGAATATCAGTAGCATCCCTGATTGCCCCACCTATCTTTGCATCATCGGCAAACAATTGCACATCTGATGTTAGATCCTGCCTGATGTCATTAATGTATAGATTGAACAATAATGGCCCAAGGACCGAACCATGAGGTACACCACTGGTCATCTTAAACCTGGCAGATTCACTCTGACTGTATACCACTTTTTGTTATCTGTCTGTCAATTGTCCCCCCTGATCCAAGTCAAGAGTTTATATTCCTATCCCATATTCTCCAGTTTATGCAGTGTGGTATCCTATTAAATGCCTTAGAAAAATCCAACATAGTGTATCCATTCCCTTTATCCAACTCAGCTGTAATCTTGCTATAAAATATGAGCAAATTGCTAAAACATGACCTTCCTTTAGTAAACCCATGCTGCTCCTTGCAGAGTATAGCTTGTTTGTCTACCCATTTCTGCATGCGAGTTTTTATCAACTTCTCTAAAATCTTCACTACCACCCCAGAGATACTGATAGGTCAATAGTTAGGCACATCACTTTTTACACCAACCTTGTATAATGGAACTATCATACATTCCTTCCATTCTTATGGTATCATTCTTCAGCTGAGACTCAAGTTATACAAACATGAGAAAGGCCTAGCCAATTCAACTGAACATTCCTTTAACAAATGGGATGATATTCCAACTGTCCCTATTGACAAATTCTTATCCAGGTTATGCAACAGCTATTCAACCTCATTTTCATGAACCTCTAACTCTTCATTCAATGTAGCAGTAGCACTGTGCACCATGTTGCACACACTTAGTTGATATATCTTAGCAAAGTGAGCACTCATTAACTGAACAATCTCATTAGCTTCCGACACTAAAAGTACCATCTGCATTCAATAAAGTTATTTTTTCACATTTGTTCTTTCTTTTGCTTATGGCATAATGATAAAATTCTTTTGGATTGCCTTTAGCTTGCATGGCCAATTTCTTTTCATACTTTTCCAGCCTGAGCATTATATATTTCATAACTCCTTTCTCTCTTATTCTCATGATATTCTTTCCACATCATCTACTTGTGATCTCTTGCTTAATAAGGTCGCACATCCATTTCACTCCCAACCTATTTATTCTTCGAACACGAGGCGATATCTGAATACATTCAGATAATTTAAGTACTTTTTCAAGGATTCCCATGCATTGCTGACATTTTTTCCATTCAGTAACTGATACCATGGGACCAAAGATAGTATTCATCTAAGTTTATCATAATTTCTAGCTTTGTAGTTCAACATGTAACCTGTTCTAATTGGAGCATCAATAAAATTAGATACTGCCCAATAACACACAACACTTGGGAAGCACTGAACCCACTAACTTCAGTGTTTAGCATTCTTGTAAAGTATGCACTTTTCATCACCGGTACTCAAAAATGGAGATCGAACCTCTCGAGAATGAGGAGCAGTGCAGATGTTGATGTGCTCTCTTCGATTGTTGTTTGTCAGTTCGTGAGGAACCCACTTGCCAAGCTTAGAAACTATTTCAAATTCTTGCAAATGGCGATGGGTGGTCAAGGACAATGAATTAAGATTTTTTGCTAATCAATTGCATTGGCATTTCTTGCAATAGTGGCTTCAAGCATATCATTATCGAGAGACAGAGCACCCAGAAAAAAAGGGGAGAGAGTCTTTCAAGTTCAAGTCCCTCCTTGTCGAAATTTTTGGAACCATTGCTAGCACTTTCACACATTCAAAACATTATTGCCATACACTTCTTGCACATTTTTTACAGTGTTAACAGCATTGTTGAACTCATAAAGCATGATGTGTTCTTCAGTGACCTCCATAGTAATAAAGGGTTATTTAAACAAAAACTTATGATGTTCTTGCAAGGTGGAATTCCTTAGAATGAGGCTGTGGTACTTATAAAGCTTTAAAAATTCATGTTTAGACAAGCTAAGACACATTTGAACAAGTTCAGTATAAAAAATGACATTACTTTTGGGATGACCAGATATATTTATATGTGCTTCTACCTCTTTATACCCCAGATGGTAGTACTGCAACATCACCTAAAGATAAAGGTGACTTTCTGTCATCATTCTTATCATCCAACTCATTCCAGAATAGATGACCAAGACAAACAACCTTCCTCTTTTACCTAGATCATTGCATTGCATGCCTCTTGTGATCTGAGGAATCATGAAAAAACACAGATACCAAATCAGATTCTGGTTCTGATGGAATCCCACAGTTGGTGGGATTCCATCAGAACCAGACTCCCGGACTCGCAACTAATCTTTATCATCTATAACTAGATTATACTCAGCTGGCATCCACCCTACAATATGGAAGCAAGCACATATACAACAAATTCCAAACCTTCAAACTATTGACCTACTGTTCTTACTTCAGTACTGTTTAAAGTAATGAAGAATGCCATCAACAATTAACTTCTTCAATGCCTGAGGAACTGTTAACTAATCAGTAACCAACAATATGGATTTTGCCAATCAAGATCATCCATAGGAGATCTCCTCACTTAGAACACACACCTCTGGACACATGCATGGAAAGGTTTGCAGAAACTTGTGCTATGCTACTGTGCTTGACATTTCCAAGGTGTCTGATAGGGTTTGGCACTAAGGATTCTAAGCAAACCTGAGTGGATGACCTAAGAGAAAATTCTTGGTTTTCTCTCAGATCACTATGTCTAATGGCGAAAAGTGTTCTCTCTTCAAATTTTATTCTTGTGGCACCTGTGCAACAAGGGTGGCACTTGTTCTTCTGTGAGATTCGGTACTGCTTGTCAGAGAATGACGGATTAATTTAGAATCCTTTGTTTTCAACCTCTTCTAGCTCAAAGTTTCCTTACCCCCATTCAGTAACATTCACCTGCTATCACCAGCCTTTAAACTCCTGATACCACTCTGATCACTTCATCTTCCTATTCACCACACTTGAATTTCTGCAATCTCAAATAGTGAAGTCACATTTCTAGGTGACCTTAACATTTACAACTTCAATGGCTCTCCTCTTCCATCATTATCCAAGCTAGACTAGATATGAAAGTTTTTGTTATAAACAATAACCTAAACAATAACACAAATCATACATCTACCTATCCAAATTCCTGATAACCCTCTTCATATACCCAAATATTCTTGATCTTTTTTTTAAATTTTAATTTTGATTTTGTTCTCCTTCCAGATGCTCTGTAGAGGTGACTCTTGGTAACTCATTCTATGTAAGTTTCCTTTCTTAGAGAATGTTCTCCATCAAGTTAACTGCAAACTTTGTGTCCTTTGGCAGAGGTATCGCAGGTTGTTTCACTTTGCACCTCTGTAGTGACAAAGGTGCTAAGTGGGTAGACCTCTGATATTTCTACTCTTCCTTTGCATGGTCACACTACTGCTTCTGCTCTACTGATACAAACATTTGGTCTGGGAAAGTGACAGAAATTATCTTCATTGGGATGAAGGCCTCCATTCTGCCCAAAATTCTTGTCCACTTTGTGAGCAGTGTTTAAAAGAAGTGTATGTAAGCAGTTGAGGAAAAAATTCAGGGTGGTAATAACACAGGTGGCTTGCAACAAGAATCTCAGCTTCATACTCAATCTATTCTGAAGCACACAATAAATGCAAAACAACCATCAGCAAATCCAAATCTAACTTCATGAAGATCAACAGCAGAAAACTTGTCTTCTGTCCAAATGGAAGCCATTTGGACAGAAGTTCAAATCTGTAAGTGACCAAATCAAGGCAAGCAGCAACATGATGATGTGCTGGCTGTTTCATTAATGGTGTTAAGTTTTTTTTTTAATTTAATTATATTGTATGCTTTTTTTTGTGTAAGAGCTAGACTGGATATAGGCAGTGTACTGTGGCATTGTGATTTTAATTTTGTTGGCTCAGTTGTTGATGTTATTTGGCTTAATGTGCTAGTTAATGTTAGAAAATTGGTGGTAGTAAGGAAGTGCATAGCAGCCCAGAAGGCTTCAAATCAGACATTGAGTTTTTTTGATTTTTTGCAGTGGATATGTATGTGTCAAAAAATGTGAAAGATTTATGGATTGTTATGTTAAACGAGAAGAAGGAATGCATTTCAGTGTGTGAAATGCACAATGACAGAACTAGAGCATTCCAAAAACAAGACAAACAGCATCACCAGAAGTAATCAGAAAATAAAAGTGCTGGCAATGATGATAATGGAATTGAAGCAATAGACCTCAGGCAAGAATTGATGAAAATAAAGAGGAAATTGAATATCTAAAGAAGCAACGGACTGATGTGAATGAGAGGAAGATCAAGAGGAGGAGGAAGCAAGTATCAAAGGCTGATAGAATGGTTTTGTATGAAGATTTGATCATTAAAAGTGTGGTGAATAATAAGGTATATAAGACATGTCTTCCAGATGCCACATTGAAATGAATATCTGATGCTTTGCACGGAAGGGAGGAACTAGCATCAGAATTAGTGGTAGATACAAATGATTTGGGTGGTAAGAACAAGGAATATGGAAATGGATTTAAGTTATTGCAGACCCCCTTTAGGGTATATATCAGGAATTTAATGATGATAGTTGCAGTACGTGAAAGATAATAGTGTTGTTGGGAAAGTGGTTAGTGTGTTGTCCAGATATAACACTGAACTGAGAAGGGAAGAAATGATACTGAATGACAAGAGATGGCTGAACTGTGTCAGGCAAAGGGCGTGCAATTTGTGAATGTATGGAGTGAATATGATGGGAAGTTGGAATAGTTTAAAGCTGATGGAATGTATTTGAATGGGTTTGGTGTTGGATATTTAGAGTGACTGTTATTTGCTAAGAGTACACAGCACCCAGATAAAATTAGCATGGGTAAAAGTTAGAGAAAGATTCTGAAGCAAGTTATGGAAGGACAGGTAGAAGATGGGTATAAAGGTGAGGAAGTGATTATAGCTAGGCAGAGTGATTGCAGTGCAAAAACATTGGGAATGAAAGGAATATGAATGAAAATCATTTGGGATCAGGGAAACAGGGATGGTTAGATTGAAAAAGAGAGAGGTGTACTATAGTAGCCAGAGCATATAGGGATGGTATTTGATAGGACTGTCTCCAAGAGTGGAGAATTGTTATGTTTGTACTAATATACAGAGGATTGTATGGAGTGAGAAATAAAGATGCTAGGTTTGTAACAATGATCAAACCAGTATGATTGGTGTAAGTGAAACTTGATTATCTGAGGAGGCTATACTGTCAGGACTAGAAATGAAGGGATACAGAATTTTCTGAAAGGACAGGAAGGTGGAGAGAGGAGAGGACATGCTGTTAATGATAGCAGAAGAATTATGTCCTTTAAAAGTGGAAATGAAAAACTAATACGTGTGAAGTTGGGATCAACAGAATAGTGTAAAAATCTAACATAATTGATTTATGTTCATTTTTACTGTATTATATACTGAGAAAATTTCATAAATAAGATTTAAGTTTAGTTATATATGATAAAATAATTTAAAAATATATATGTATTTGTTTGCATTTATTAATGCAATTGTATGTTTAGCATATTACCTGAACTACCAATGGCTAAGCAGTAGCCATACAAACCATATGTAAATAGTCTACTTGCTTACAGTATGTAGTAATCATTAAGGATTTTATAGAAATAACATTACATATATATTATTGTATGCTTGTTCACAGTAGTGTTCTTATGACATACACTATTACAATGTGCAAGCACTGTGGTAATGGCAGCAATTTTTTTTAACTTGAGTTTTGCTTTGAATCTTGGTAATGGACATATGCATTAGTTAAGAGTTTTTAGAACAACTTTCTCTGAGTAACCAGAATGCTAACCAGCAAACTGAGTAAGCAAGAGAGGAGGAGGAGAGCTGGAAAGGAGGAAAAAAAAAAAAGTATTGAGTTAAATTCTGTCAAGACAACAATCTTGGAAAAGTTTGTATATGAATCTTTATCTACTCTCCAATAAGGAAATATGAAATTAACACTGAAGGACAGCATAATGTATCAAGATTTCATATATTAGTGAAAATAAAATTAAAGATGGCCAAGAAATTACAATTATTTTGTTATTCATTTAATAATAATTAATATTAATAATAATTTTTGATAATTTATAATATTAATATTTAATAATTAATATTACTAATTATTATTAAAAATCTGATATTAATTTATTGAAGAGGATGAAAGACAAACAGTGTATTAGGAAGGGTAGTTTATGTGTTACCCAAGTATGACAATGATGAGTTGTGGCAGAGAGCGAAGATCTTGAATGGAACATTAGTGGAAATATGTAAAGAGAAAGTAGTGGTTTGTGAATGTGTGGAATCAGTTTGAGGGATGAATGGAAAGAGCGATGCACTGCATCTGAATGGTTTTGAAGTGAGTCATTTGGAAAGGTTGCTGCTGGATGCAAACAAGGAATCAGGAAGTCAGGGATAATGTGAATAATCAGGAAAGTGGACCAAGTGAGACTGGTGTGGTTGTGAATGGAGATGAGAATGTGAGAACAGGAATGCAGGATGGAGAGGGAAACAGGGCGGGTCAGTGAAGTTAGGCTGATGCAGTGTAAGGAGAGTGGATTCTGAAAGTAGTAATGAATACAGGTATATGGATAGTCAGTACAGGAATGGAATGACCTGGAATACTTTTCGGGGGAGGGGGGGAAGAGACAGAAGGTGAGCAGACAGGAGCAAGTGAGTCACAAATTGGGGGGGGGGGGGGCAGAATGAATAGGACTGGCTATAAACCAAGAATTGAATTGTTATTTAAAAATGCCAGGAGTACCAGAAATAAAGAAGATGAAACTGTTGTACTGATTGAGTTTATGTGTCTGAAAATAGCTGGAATCAGTGAAACATAGTTGGATGAGAATGACATCTTGACAAGAAATAAAATAAAGAGATATGATGGTTTTCATGTTTTAATGATGGTGCTGATGATGATAGCAGGGGAATTATGTCTGCACACGATTGAGATAGAGAAAGAAGGTGAAAAATGTGGCAGTGGTTTTGAAGCAGTATGATGTGAGTGGAGGTTCAAAGAATGAAATATTTGGTGAGCGTTGCTATGGGCCAGGGAATGTAGAAGTTGGAGACAAAGACATGTATAGTGGCTTAGTGAGCAAGTGAAAGGTTTTGTCATTGTGGGTGATTTCAATTATGGCAATATTGATTGGAATGAAGAGATAGCATTAGGGAATAAGGAGAAGAATGAATTTCTTGAGTTCTTAAGAGACAACAAACAATATTAGGCAGTATGTAATGGAGGGCACATGAGGGTTAAGAGTCTTAGATCTGGTTATATCATCAGAGGATGTGATTCTGAATGGAGTGTCTAATTTTTACCCAGTTGGTTAGCATGACCATGAAGTGATCACCTGGGTTGCAACCAATCATATGAGAACTTTTATAATCATCATCATCATCATCAAATTCCTGCCATGTACCCTCGAGGGGTGTACAGGATATGATAGTCCTACATGAAAAAAAAACGTTAATGTTAATGAGGCAACAGATCATGATAGTGTATCACCACATGTAGTGAGACAATGCTCTATGGAATTAATGGTGACTTGTTTAAAAAGGGGAAAAATTGTTCCACTTCACAAAGGATGGAATAAGACTGAGGCTACAAATTATAGATCAATCTTGTGTTTTGGGTTGCTGTTAAGATGTTAGGAAAGTTGGTGAAGAATAGGATTCAGAAGTGGGTTGATAATATTAGTATTCTTTACGATGGTTAGCCTAATGGCCGTGTGCTTTGCAACCATATGTTTGGGGAAGGAGTGTCCTAGGTTTGATTCCTGTCGGAGACATGAGGAGCTGAAGGATCTCCCTCAGCCACAGTGAAGTTAGCAAGTCTTTGGCGTGGACAGTAGGGTTTTTCCCCCCAGTTTATCCTGGGGTTTTTCATCCCGCAAAGCAGGCAAACTGGCCTTGAGAATTCAATACTACGGACATAGGATACACCGGGGCATAGGGCTGACCACCTTATCTTGTGAACGGTTTGAGGTCTGATGATTAATAAACCCTCGACACCGCAAGGTAAAAGGAAGATAAGATGATGGTCAGCACGAATTTGTTAGGAGAAGGAGGTCATGTTTCATCAGCAATCTGATTAAGTATTACAACAAGATGACAAATTCACTCAATAAAGGAGATGCATATATGGTGGTGTACTTGGATTTTTCAAAGGCCTTTGATAGACTGCCACATGACAAGCTAGTAACTAAACTGAAACAGTTGGGATTAGATAACAGACTAGTGAGTTGGATAGCTGATTGACAGATATCAGCAGGGGTGTATGAAGTAGTGGTATCCCAAAAGAGGAAGGTCACTAGCGAAGTGCCATAGGGATCTGTTTTGGGACCATTATTGTTTAATTTGCACGTTAATGACATTGGGAGAGTGATTGGAATGCATTGCCTGAAAGTGTGGTGAGGTGTTAATTGGTTTAAGGTATAGTTCAATAATTTTTTTTTTTTTTTTTGCATGAGAGAGTATAGACCTCCAACAATAAGTCCTTTGATTCCACGGAGGTCAGATGTTAATAATAAGTGTAAGCAAAGAAAGTTTGTGCCTCAATTATCTTCACGATTAAACTTCTTGTATATAGAGGTTAATGACTTTGGATTAATTGCCTTGATGAGTGGAATGCATTGCCTGTGGTAAGGTGTGGAAAGTGCAAAGCACACATCCTTCTGAGTATGTATAATGCTATGCATTATGAGAAGGGCCACTACCCAAACCAATTTTTAAATTTACTGAAGTCTCATCAATGCTAGCAAGGTCCTTCCCATAATGCAAAGCAAACATCCTTTCAGCTGTGTATATGAAGCCAATTAATGTGAAGTCATTAGTCTCTATAAATAAGTAGCCTAGTTGTGATGATACTTCACATGCAAATGTCATTTGCTTATGCTTGTTAAAGGATTAAACAGAGTATAATTTCTTGCCATCTTTAATTTAATTTATAACCAAGTTGAAAAAAACTTTCAACTATTTGTGAGAATGTTGTATGCTTAATGAGAAGCAAGTGGTATATGTTTCATGAAGCAAGATGGAATCTGAAACATTCTAACCAACCCCTAAACAAATATAAATTTATATATAAAGATTGTTATCTTACTTTCCATGACTAATTATTTAACTAAAAGGTAGGATACAGACAAGGTAGATTATAAATATATCTAATAGGATGTGCTGTTATAGACCAGGGAATGTGGAGAACACTAATTGTGAAATGTTTAGACAAATTAGTTGGGCCAGTAAAAGGAAGGTGATCCCAATGGGAGATTTTAATTATAGAAAATTATAGAAGGAAGAGATAGTGTATGAAAAGAAGGAGAGCAAATTTATTGAATTTCTGAGGGATAACTATCTTAAGCCAATTGTGATGGAAACAACACAAGGTTTTAGGGTGTTGGATTTGGTGATATTCTCACAAGATGTGGTTGTGAATAAGGTATAAACACTGCCACTTGCTGGAGATAGTAAACATGAATTACTGGTATATGTTCAGAAAGGTCATCAAGAAGGTATATACCTAAAACTATACGGTAGGTAATTATGAGAAGCTCCCTAGTCACCAAGTATCAATATATTATGTTGATAAGCTGTGTAGAAAAGATGTTGACAGTGCATGAGAAATGATAAAGCAGTATATGATACAATCATTGCATTACTGCATACCTGATTTATTAAGCAAATAAATAGATTAGGAGTAAGATGGGTGAACAGTGAAATCAAGCAGGCAATGTGACAAAAGAGGATATAATGGAAGTAAGACGGTTTGTGGTGAACAGATACATGATGAATATAAACTGCAGGCCAGAAAGGTGACAAGCATAGTAAAAAAAAAAAAAGTAGAATATGAGAAGAGATTGGCAGATCAGGTCAAAGATAATCCAAAGGAATTCTTCTGCTATGTGGCAAGCAAGAGGAAGAATAATTATGAAAGGGTAACAATGATGGATAGTTATGGTAGCAAAGTGGCCACAGTGGAGTTTTTTAAAGAGCATTTCATCAGTGTATATCATGTTGGTGTAAATGATGTCATGCAACATGCAAAAGGGAGGCAAATATTAGAGGAAGGAGGTGAAAGAATCAGCTTTATTACTTGTTCCTTAAGTTCATCATCATCATCAAATTCCTACCATGTACTCTCAACGGGGTGTACAGGATATTATAGTACTACATGAAAAATTTACATCATTACTAACTTCCTATTGACAATTTTCCTCCAAATCAGTCTGTTACTTGTCAAGACTCCAATATTATCAGATCTTATATTTCTGTCGTCTAGGGCACTTTGTACCCTATCAAACCACCTATATCTTGGTCTTCCTCTGGGTCGTTTTCCTGCCAACCTAGCAGAAAACACTTGTTTTGCCAATCTTTCCTCGCCCATTCTGTTTAAATGCTCATACCACTTGAGATTAGCTCTTCTAATGCATTCCTGGATGCTGACAATGTCAAGTTCTTTCCTAATATCCTCATTTTTAATATGATATTGCCATTAATGCCATCTGTTCACGCCTCTAATCTTTCTCAGGACTCTCATATCTGCGGTCTCTAGTTTTTGGTCATGTGTTTTACTTCTGACCCAGCTCTCAGATCCATAAGTTAAAACTGGTTTGAACAACACTGTCTTGTATACAGCTAATTTAGTGTTCCAACTAATTTCTCTCTTATTCCATATGAATTTATTCAATTGACTTCCCACCATACCAGCTTTATTGATTCTATTGTCTATTCCCATATTTAATTTACCATCTTCACTAAAAATTGTGCCTAAGTAGGTGAAATGTTTTACTTGTTCCAAAGGTTCTCTGTTCACAATGCAGTTGACATTTTCAACGATTCTACCTATTTTCATTGTCTTTTTATTGCTGACCTTCATACCATATCTATTACAACAGTTATTCAATTTAGTCAAGGAATCTTGCAGACTCGTAGTGGATTTATTGATATGTATAACATCCACCGCATAAAGCAAAGAGCTGACATTAACATCTCTAATTTTGATATCATGTTTAATACACTTTCCTTCATAATGTGATCCATACAGATAATGAATAACAGAGGGGATAATGTACATCCTTGTCTCACACCAGATTAAACATCAAACCATCTTCCTGTACTTTCTTCGATTCTAACTGCTGACTTACAACTCAAACAAAGACTAAGTATTGCTTGATATAATGCTCCATTCACACCATATAACTGTAGCATATTGAATAGCTTCTCTCTTGGCACCTTATCATATGCATTTTCCAGATCTACAAAATTCAAACAGAGATCTTTGTTATATTCCCATGATTTCTCCACTATTTGTCGTAAAGTGAAGATCTGATCCTGACAGTCTCTATTTGACCGGAATCCAGCTTGTTCTTCACCAAGCTTTTCTTCTACAATTCTTCTCAACAGTTTCTCAGGTATTCTTGCATATATCTTACCAGGAACACTCAGTAGGGAAATACCTCCGTAATTCTCATTTCAGTTTTATTTCCCTTTTTACATATGGGTACTATGAGAGCTC
Organism: Typopeltis vanoorti; assembly: GCF_054136105.1. Classification (NCBI taxonomy): domain Eukaryota; kingdom Metazoa; phylum Arthropoda; class Arachnida; order Uropygi; family Thelyphonidae; genus Typopeltis; species Typopeltis vanoorti. Next base: position 135,479,300 of record NC_143551.1, on the reverse strand, counting down.
TACTCCAATCATCGGGAATTCGTCCCTCTGTCCAGGCTTTCTAAACTATGCAGTGCAGCCACTGCAAGACTTTTATACCACCATACTTCAGCATTTCTGGTCAAATATCATCCACTCCTGCTGCCTTTCCACATTTCAAGCCTTTGATGGCTTTTTCTACTTCAAGTATGGATATGTATTCCTGACTGTATGCCTGCTGAGTGTTTTTTACCACTGTGCTATCACTGCTTGTTTCATTTAGCAATTTCTCGAAGTAATTACTCCATACTTCAAGGATATCTTTTTTTCCCATTTTCATGTCACCTTTATCATCTCTAACTCCTTTTACAGTACTCTTTTCTCCATTTGTAAGCTTCTTCAATAACCTTTAAAATATTTTGCCACCTTCTTGATATTTATTTTCTATGTTCTTGCCAAAGTCCTCCCATGACTTTTGTTTAGCTAGTTTTATACAGTGTTTAGCTTTCTTACATTTGTCTCTGTATTCTCTAAGAGCACAAGCTATCTTATTTGACAGGAACTTTTGATATGCTTTCTTCTTTTCCATCACTGCCTCTTTAACTTCCTGTGTCCACCATGGAGTTCTAATTTTTCTATCCTTGCAGACAACTTCACCACATGCCTTTCTAGCTGAATCAATCAGGGCTTTCTTCAAGGTTTGCCACTGAATCTCCAAGGTTTGATTCCTGTTCTCAAACTCTTTCATTTTTTCTTCAATAATCTTTGTGTATTTTAGTCTACAGTTCACATCTGAGAGTTGCTCAACTTTTATTCGCTTTAAAACTTTCTTACGTGTCATTCTTTTCAATATGAAATTCAATTTTATCCTGCTCAAGACTAAATAGTGATCACTTCCAATTTCAAATCCTCTGTACCAGGGAGAAAACATCACTATCAACAATAACATAGTCAATGAGACTTTTCTTATTCCTTACCTCTTCTCTCCATGTGAATTTGTGCACATTTTTATGTTGGAACATGGTGTCAGTAATAACCAATCTATGTCCTGAGCAGAAATCCTACAGATATTTGCCATTATTATTAGCTTTGCTCTTTTCTCCAAATTTTCCCAAAACATTTTTGTATGTCTGACAATCATTTCCTACTCTGCTATTTAGATCCCCAACAAGGACCAACTTTTCCTTTTTCATTGTGTCAGTTGCTTTCTCTAAAGCCTCAAAACATTCCTCCACTTCTACCTTAGTAGCATCTTCTGTGGGACCATAGGCACAAATAAGTCTCATTGTCCAGTTCCCCATTCTCATATTTGCCCACATCACTCTACTTGAAATTGCTTGCCATTCATGAAGATTAGCCTCCTATTTAGTGTTGAATACTATAGCTACTCCTTCTTTTCCTTGATTGTCATTGCCTGAATATAACATTTTGTATTTATTGCTCAGAAAGATCTCACCAGTTTTTGTCTCAGTCACCCCTATAATGTCGATCTGGTACTTATCTAATTCCTCAGCTAGCTCCATTTCTTTGCCATTCAGGCTTCTTATGTTGATAGTACCGATCTTTAACTCTGGTGATGTTTTTTCAGATTTGTTCCAGTAGCTGACTTTTTGCTGTTCACCCTGGTTCCCCGGTGAAAACAATGGGGGCCTTGTTTAACCGGTCGACGCCCCAACCAGCATGAAATTTTGTCATGTTGTACCATCCTTAAGTTAGATGTTAATAAGGCAATGGGAATAGATAACATATCATACATATGGTTAAGGAATGTGCAAAAGAACAAGCTATGCCCTTGACTCGGTTATTGAATGAAAGTCTTGCAGTAGGGAAGGTTCTTCAGGAGTGGAAAGAAGGCAGAATAGTAGCACTTGACAAGTTCAGTTCTAGGATAGAAGTTTTTTCCATTTATAGGCTAGACTGTATCTGCAGTTGTGGTCAAGGAACTACAGAAACTGGTTAGGAGTATAAAACATATTGGGTTGATAGATATAGGATTCTCTATGATGTTCAGCATGGGTATGCGAAGGGCAGGTTTGTTTTCACAATCTGCTTGCATTTTATGATAAGATGACAAGCATGTTAAATAAGGAAGATTCATATACAGAGACATTTTTGGATTTTACAAAGGCATTTGACAGATTAACACACGACAAGTTGGTGCATAAGCTACAGAAGTTAGGATTGGATCATTAGTTACATGAATTAAAAATTGGCTTTCTGAATGATACCAGCAAGCTAAATATGATGGAGCAGTATCTCAGAAAGGGAAGGTGACCAGTGGTGTACATCAGGGTTCTGTTCATGGGTCCCTACTGTTTAACTTATTTGTTAATGATATTTCATGTGCATTGACAGGGGATCTTCAAATGTTTGCTGATAATGCAAAGTTAGACAGAATTATCAGGAGTATTGCTAATGTTAATTCTCTACAGTAAGATTTGAATAGACTTTTAGCTTGGACAAATGAGTGTGGTTATAGTTTTAATATTAATAAATACTAGGTGCTACTTTTTGGGTACAAAAATATAAGGCTGCATACTGTATTTTATCCACCTTCTGTGCTTTGTGATATGGAAACACTACAGAGGATCCAGAGATGAATGACTACAGTGATATAGGAACACTGGATTGTTGGCTATGCAGAGCAGTTGAGGGAATGTAAATTGCAGAGTTTGGTGAACAGGAGGAAAGATAATATATGGCAGAGACCTCTGCCTATGTTATCTTTATAAAGAACAAGAGGCCATCCCTGGAAGTTGCATAAAGATATGAAGACAAGAGCGAGGAGTAGATTTTTTACATAGGAGCAGTGGAACACATTGCCAAAGTGCATTGTGAATGTGGGATTGTAAATAATTTTCAAGTTCAATATGTTGCTGGTTGCTGTAATAATAACAGTAATAATAATAATGTAGAACAAAGAAAACTGTGAGTTTGCCATGTGGTTTTTATGAAACAATGTATTAAGAGGAATTATGTTGATTCAAGAGTTGGGAGGAGGAGGAGGAGGAGGAGGAAGTAATTTATTTTGTTTAGTTGGTACAAAGGTCTGACAGTAGTAGGGTCTTTTTGTATTTATGGCATATTGGATAGTTCTCACTAGGGATTCAGAGCAACATGATTTGGTTGATATTTTCTTGGAAGTCAATAATGGTGACCTTCTGGATTTCAGGATTGTGTCTGGATTGTACTGCATGTAAAGATATTTCACTAGTAGGATTTTTGTAGTTGCTGGTGTGTGTGTGTATTGCATGTAAGGATGTTTCAGGAGTGGAAATTTTTGCAGTGTGTTTTTGTATTTTTACTTAGTGGTGCAAAGTGAGTAATCTGGAATAGGAATATTGCAATCTTGATAATATTCAATTAGGCATGATATTACAGAATAAATGGTGGATTCAATATAACAGGTACTGCATACTGAGGGAGGCTTTACATCATAACAACATTATGCGATAGTAATATGTTAGTCTAAGCCAGTATTTCTGTGTTCTAGTAAGTTATGTAATTTGTTGTTGGAAATAATTTTATATTTGCAATATTTGAAGATATGTTTTGTGGCTGTATAAATGTTATGGATATATGGGAATTAGATATGTTGCTTTTTAGAAGTTACATGACAATGTTTTAGAAGAAACGACCAGCATACATGAGGTTTGGCATGTATAGAGATTTTTTTTGTTGTTGTTCTTTAAGTACTTTTAAATTCATACTTTGCTTAATTTTTTTTTCTATGTGCTAAATATTTTCTACGCTTAGTTATCAGTATTTCATATTCAACCCCTTCTAATTATATACTATCTCATCTCAGTTGGTCCCATTCCAAGTGCTATGTCATCCTTACTTTCAAAAAATACACACAGGTATGTCAAAATTAATAATCAAAATTAATTTAATTTATAGATTTTAGATTTATAGATAGAGAGAGGGGCAGCTCCATTACCAAAATAGCTTTGCTTTTCCAGGCTGTTATTAATGAACACTGAAAGGTACATTTCAATGTTCACTAATGTATCTTTGACTACATTTTCTCTCTGACATTTATTCTGGTTATTTTTTATGGAAAGGAAAAATATACAAACAGCTAGATGGAACTGCAATGGGTTCTCCCCACCTCCTTTTCCACTAGCGAACTTCTATACAGAACATTTTGGAAACCAAGCACTCAACACAGCCATACTTAAACCAATAGCTTGGCATTGCTATACTGATGATGTGTTAATTCAGCCTCATGCCCCCCCCACAAATCCAGTGTGTGTGTGTGTGTGTGTGTGGGCAACGACAACCTAAAATAAACTGCACGACAGAAAAAGAAAGTAACAATTATCGCCCCTTTCTAGATACACTAGTGACATGACTACCTAATAGCTCATTATCCTTTTCCATTTATAGAAAACCTACACATACAGGAAGGTATTCACATAAGTGATCACATCACCACCCATCCCAACAGTATGGCATCCTCAAAACAATTACACACTGACCCAGGGCTATTTGTTCAAATGACACAGCTCTTGAAACTGAGCTAAAAGTAACTTTGCAATAATTTTTAGCGAATTGTTATAACCCCTATAAAATAGATAAAATACTGCATGCACTTTCCTCTTCCAACCCACCCACACACTTCCTCCTGCAACCAAAATACATGACCACAGCAAATCCTTCATCCATTATCCTGAAGATCAGTTTCATCCTTTTGCACATACTGCAGTGTTTAAAGTTGCCTTGTGCTAGTAGTTTAGCCTACTTTGGATAGACTGGTAGATCAGTTAACACCTGCCTTGAAGAACACAAAAATTATGCCCGTGATCACCTGTATATGACAAGTCTGGACTGGTAGACCATGCTGTGGATACTCCTTCAGATAGAATAAAATGGAAAAAGACCCAGGTATTACATAGAAATTGCCATAGGTCTGAGAGACTATTTTTAGAACCTGCAGTTATGAAACATCTTCCAACTTCAACAAATATGGCTGCATTAATATGCCAAAAATCTGGGAGATGGTCATTCTGAGACCAGACAGTCCCAACTTCTCCAGATTAACTTTATGTTATCCAGACTATATAGGATTTATTTCAGATATGATTTGAAGTGTTTCTATTATGGCAAACATAATGGTTGCAACATGAGACTTGTTTCTATACTTTATATTATTAACAACTCTTTTAGTGTACCTGTGTACATTAATCTTCTTTTCATCTGTATTAATTTTGGGATCATTACTGTAACCTTCATAAAACTACCAGATATTTAGGCAGTGAAACTTGTGGTTAATATAAGGTTCAGACTTATCTTTAATTTTTTATGTATTATAATGCAAATCTGCTTATGTTTATAACTGTAACTTACCCATGACTGGATTCTGTGCAACAATCTTCTTCCTGTTTTCCTGACACCACAACATATATGCAGTCATTGGCCGTGATTTGCTTTTCTAAATAGAAAAAATTAATTATTACAAGCTGTAATGTCAGAACAATATACTGTTTTCCCCAGGAGGAATATACCAAACTTTGTGAATTAATTCATGAAGTGGTTTTAAGAAAAAAGAAGAAAAAAAAATATCCTGTTAAACATTTACTTTAGAATAAGAAGTTACATTGCACTTAAATGGTTTGGTCAGATGGTTGGAGAAATTGTCATTCAATGAAAAAATAAATATGAATATAGTCAAGGTTGGACAAATTAACACCATAATGCAAGGGGGATAAGGATGAATAAAGTAATAAACTTTAACAGCCAAATATTTCAACTTGAAAATTACAGATCATCATCATCATCAGTGGCATAAGGCTTGTCATATACAAGGTAGAATGTGAACAACCCATTATTTAAAATAGTAAGAGCTGCATGATGTTATAAATAGAAGAAGCATTAGATTATTAAAAAAAAAACTATTAACAATCTTTCCTTTCTCTTCCTGGCATTTACCAAGTTCCTTGTGACTGTCACCTTTCTTACTTTGAACAAACTAGACGTTCTGTGGAGAAAAGACTACAAGAACACCAGTTTACACTGTTAATAAGAAATCTAATAAATATGGCCCAGCATAAATAGAAATTACACTTATTTCATTGGTGACACCATAAGTTCAAACATTTGTTTAAAGAAAGTGCTGAAGCCTTGCTCTACTGTCTCTAAACCTGAATCTGAATGACTGACTCTCCCTATTGAAGATATGGGAAAGTCTCATTCAAATCAGACATCAATTAACAATTGAATTGAAATAAACAAACTGCTGATTTTGAAGTCAGTGCATTATCATGAATATACAAAACATTCTAACCAAATATATATATATAAAATAAAAGTAAGAGGTTCTTACCAGTGGTCGTGTAGTAGGACCAAAAATTATTGGTCCTACTTTAATTGGCATTAGTGAAACCTGACTGAGAGGAGGATATTGTCACAGGAACAGAATGTGATGGGTTCAGTGTATTCACAGAGAATAGACAACAATAGTGGAACCAAAAATTATTGGCATTAGTGAGACCTGGTTGAGAGAAGAATAGTGTCACAAGAATGGAAGGTTCAGTCAGAAAAGGCAGACAACAATAGGAAGCGTGAGAGAATTTTGCTCATGACTAAGAAGAATTAAATCCAACCAGAAAAGAAACTGCCAATGGTAGTATGAGTAATACAAGCAATAGGTTCAAGGCTGTTTGGTGTAAGCTCAAGATTAACAGGACTAAATGCACAATCATGTGCTGTTAAAGACTATGATCATCTGAAGATGACTGTGAACTGCATAAACAGATATACACTGCTCAAAACAATTAAGGGAATATTTGATTTTCTGTCAGATAATTATAAATTTCTGCAAATAATTATAACTATTGGGTACTTTATACATGAATAAATATTTCTTACTTATGGATAGGATGTAATTCATGAGATATTTTTTAAACAATTGATATTTATTACAAATTGTGTTACATTTGTAAATTATTTTTATAACTTTATAATTTACAAGAAAACCAAAATATCACCTAACTGTTTTGAGATATATCATATGGATACAAAGAGAATATCATTATGACTGATTTCAACTATAGAGATACAAACTGGTGGGAAGAGAAAGTGTCCAAGTCTGGGTAAAAGAATTTACAGAATTACTCAGAGATAACTACTTTAAGCAGCAAGTGAAAGAAGAGGCTCACAGTATAATTACATTAAATCTGGTAACATCATCTGAGAATCTGTCTATGAATAAGTTTGACTACTATGTCTCCAATTGGTGAGAGTGCTGAAGAAGGAACATATGTGGAATTATAAGGAGATGATTATAATAAACTGAAAAGACAGACTGAAGTAATGCCATTGCAAAAGAAACTGTATAGTAGAATAAGCAGTAGGGCATCAGAAAAAGTCAAAGAATGTTTGAAGAAAGCAATATATAATTGCTTTCCCAGAGTTGGGAGAAGTTAAACAATTGTTAAATGGATGAATAACACTTTTAAGTAAAAATTACATAAAAAAAAAGAATATTGTGGATCCAAAGAAATGAAAAGAAGGATGACAAACTCTGGAGAAGTAAAAAGAACAATCCAGAAAAATTATAGGCCATGGTGAAGAAAGTTTAATCCGATTACAAAGAGAAGTTAGCCAAATAGGCTAAAGAAAACGTAAGAGAACTTTATCACTATGTAGAAAGTAAAAGAAAGAATGATCATGGAAGAATATCCTTAGTGAATGAAGACAGCAGGAAAGCAACAGATCAACTAGAAATAAATGAGTTGTTAAGTGACCATATTAATAAAGTATACATTCCAGGAGGTCCTAGCTCTTTGGTAGAGGGAAAAGTAGATGAAATAAGGGAATAGATATACCATGATAATTTCTGGATCTTGCCAAGGATTACACAGGATTCAATGGGTGAGGTTGGTATCCAAACTCAAAGGGATGGATATGCAAAATGAACTTATGGCATGGATAGAAGAGTAGGTAGCTAGCTGACTGACTGACAGATATAAAAGTGATGTATGGAGGTGACGAGTCTAAAAGGATGAAAGTGACCAGTGGTGTACTGCGGGATACTGTACTTGGGCCATTCTATCTCCAGTACCATTAATAGACTAGAGGATGATACTCAATTGTTTGCTGATACTAAGTTGAGGCAAGTGATAAGGACACACCTGATACAGAATAACTGCAAGTTCACTTGAACACACTAATTCTATCAGTAAATGAATGTCAGTTTAATGTTTCTGAATGCAAGCGTATGACGAAATGTAAAAACTATTGTACTAATGGAAATTTGCTACAAGTGGTAAATAGACTTGGGAATTATAGTGGACAGTCACTTATCATTTTTGGACCTAGCTAGACTTGTATGCATATACACTAATGCCAGAAGTATCAAAAATAAAGGTGAAGAATTTTATCGTTGGTGAATAGCGGGAACAAAAATTACTGGCATTAGTGAAACTCAAATAATGCTGCACAAGCAAACAAACTTATAAGACAAAAGATTTTATTTTACCACTTTACAAGGCTTTAACAAGACTGCACTTGAACTACAGTGTATGGATACGGTTACAGTTCCAAAGAAGATAAGGAAACAATTGCAAAGATTCACTATTGGTAACCAAGATAACTGGCCTATGGAAATGTGCATAAAATGACAGATTGAGGTTTTCAAAGTTTAAGGAACGGACAAATCAGAGAAGATACGATAGAAATATAAGTTAGTAAGGACAACTTACAATACAGATTTTTTATTTATATTTTATGGCAAGTTAAATTTTAAGCTTAATAGTAATCTTATTTAATTGTAACCATCCACTAGGTGGCATCTGGCACATGGCTCAGCTCTGTAAATAGGATTAACATTCTTTGTTGTAGCTTCACCTTGTAATTATGCTGATGCATTGATGATGATGACCAGTTAGTTTCTGGTTGAAATATTTGCAGCAATAAAATTACTATATTCTTGTGAATACATGTGTATAATAAATGTTATAATGGCACAAGTTCCATTAAATATTTGCTTTACAATATAGATACAAGTGAGATTTTGTAGCTTTTGAATGCTGCAGGCAGAACACAAGATCATCCCTGGAAAATGACTAAAAGTTGCTAGGAAGCATGTGAGATTTCAATTCTTCTCATGGTAAGTGTGTGGAATGGACTGCTATAAGATATTGTGAGTATGTGTCAAGGAGAGAGAGATGTGATAAGTATTGAAGTATAAGTGACTAAAATGGCTCTCCTTCAATAAGCCTTGTATTTCCTGGAGGAGATACAAGGGCTTATTGAATACACTCTTTGAATATGCATATGATAACTTTGCATATTCGTCCCACAGTAAACAAATGTCACTCCCATACAGAAATCCTTTCATCATACCATTTTTTTTTTCTAAAAAGCATTTTTTCAATCAACAACAAATTCCTGACATGTATCCTCAAGGGGTATACAGGATATGATAGTAATACATGAAAAATTTACACCATTACTAACTTCCTATCTACAATTTTCCTCCAAATCAATCTGTTAACATGTCAAGACTCGAATATTGTAAGATCTTATATTTCTATCTTCTAAGGCATTTTTATGTTTACTTGTTCTATAGGTTCTCCATTCATAATGCAGTTAATATTTTCAATGCTTCGCCGATTTTCTTTGTCTTGTTATTGCTGACCTTCATACCATATCTAATACAACAGTTATTCAATTTAGTTAGGGAATCTTACAGACTTGTAGCAGATTTATTTAGAAGTATAACATCATCTGCATAAAGTAAAGAGCTGACATTAGCATCTCAATAGATAATGAATAAAGGAGATGTACTTCCAGCAAGTTTATTTAAGTTGGTAATAATAAGAAAGTTAAACATGAGAGGATTTATTAATAATAAATTAATACAAATATGTGCATATGCAGACGATATAGCAATAATAAGTTGCAAGAGAAAAGATTTAGAAGAGAAATTTGAAGAACTTAATAGAAAGAAACGCTAAAGAAGTTGGATTACGAATTAACAAACAGAAGACTAAATATATGCAATGTGGAAAGACAGCAAAGAAAAATATTACAAGATATAATGTAGGTGAATATAGTTTTGAAGTTGTAGTTTGGTTTTAGTTTTAAATATTTAGATTCATTAATAAAAGCAAACAATAATATATTCGAAGAAATTAATAGTAGAATCATGGCTGGAAATAAGTGTTATTATATTTATAAAAATTTAATGAGTAATAAGAATCTTAATTGTAATTCTAAATTAAAACTTTATAAAGACCTGTGAAACGTGGGTATTAACACAAAAAGATATAGATAGACTGAGAATCTTTGAAAGGAAAATATATGGACCGATAAAAGAAGAAAATGGAATATGGAGAATTAGAACAAATATTGAACTTGAACAAGTAATTAATGGTGAAGATATATAAAGACAAAGAATAGTGTGGTTGAGGCATATAGAAAGAATGGAAAAAGAGTAGTTCAAAATATTTGAATGGAAACCGTTAGGACAAAGGAAGACCAAGAAAAGGATGGATTGATGGTGTATAAAAAGATCTTACAACTTTAAAAGTTAAGAAATGTAAGAATATTGCACAGAAAAGAAAAGTGGCTAAAAACTAAACTCATAAAGAGTTGTAAAGCTAGAAGAAGAAGAAGAAGATAAAATGGTGGCCATGATACCACCAAAAGTAATCCCATAATCCAGATATTAACTGCACAACCAGCAATCTTAACATTTACTTAAAAAAAAAGTCAGTGCTAGTGGAAGCAAATCCACTGCTGGCATCAGTATCAAAACAAAATCAAAAGGAAAAACAAAGAAAAGAAAACCAAAGTAGTTATCTTACCAAAATCCATGATGTCATCAGTGGGAGCCACACCCAGAAGGGATATTAAAACTCTGAGCATGGCAGGAGGGTAACAGCAAGGTTAATGCAGAGTTATATTTCCATATGCAAGTATTCAAAAGGTGTCACACCTTATTACTAAAATACTTTGGATTAGAGATAGATGTTGAAAGTTTTTTCAATTGGTTATACTATAAATTAAAGATACCAAGAGATTATATTCTTGGTTTAATCTTTTATCCAATGTAAGAAAACAAAGTTTGCATGTGAACTTTGTTTTCTTACACTTGGATAAAGGATTAAACCAAGAATATAATTTCTTGGCATCTTTAATTTATAGCAATAATCAAGCGAAAAAACTTTCCAAAAAAGAAAAAAATAATATGTATATGTATTTATTCTTGATGCCGAACTTGATAGAAAGGTCACGATATCGAATGTTATTTTATTCGATTTTAAGTAAGTGCTGATCACCGTGTAACCATGAAAGAAAGAACTGGTTTTTGAAGTTGATTTAAAGTTTAATTGGAAATAGGAAATCAGATCTTGATGTGTATAGGTGGTGGTAAACACCAACTATTGATGTGGAAATGATTTTTTTATTGGACACTGGAAAGACTGCAGAGATAGATAACAAAGATGATATCAGGACTGTACAATGTTGGTTATGAGAATAGGCTGAGGAAATGTGGAGTGCAACATCAAAGTTTGGTGGATAGAAGGAGAGGTACATTATTAATGTTCAAGAGTGTGTGTATGTGTGAACATTTAATATAAGGTGGTATTGTCACTGGAAGAGTAAAGGCCAGAAAACAGGCAGAGACCCAGATAATAAACAAGATCTCCATGAACAGATGCAGTTAAAAGTGCTTCAGAAGACCGAAATATTATAAGTGACAATACTGGAGACTTCATTAATAACATTAATTTGGAAGAAAATTTCTAAAAAAAAGCTGGTAATAATGCACTTAATCGAGTCATACCATCATATTATCCTGTACACTCTTTGAATATGCATATGATAACTTTGCATATCCGTCCCACAGTAAGCAAATGTCACTCCCATACAGAAATCCTTTCATCGTACCATTTTTTTTTCTAAAAAGCATTTTTTCAATCAACATCAAATTCCTGACATGTATTACTATTATTACTATTATTATGGGCAACTCCAGGGAGTCATTAGACTCATCGAGGGAGGCCCCAAATCATATTCATCACAACTATTTGACATTCATACAGTATCTATCATACCTCGCCTTAAACTCATTCACTGTCACAGCATCCACTACAGACTCAGGGAGTGCATTCCACTCATTCACTACTCTAAAAGTAAAGAACCCAGCTCTAACACCTTTACTAACCACACTTTTCCCCAGTTTCCATGGATGTCCCCTAGTCCTCCCACAACCAGCCCTGTTCTCAAAAATATCTTCTGAATTAATTTTATAGAAACCCTTCAGTAATTTGAATGTCTCAATCATATCTCCCCTCCTCTGCCTATCAACCAATTTTTGCAACCCACAAATCCTCAACCTGTTCTCATACGGTTCATTCCACAGACCTGCTATCATCTTGGTCACTCGCCTCTGGATCCTCTCCACCTCCTCCCCATCAAGAAGAAACCTAGGTGACCAAATCTGAGCACAGTAGTCTAGATGGGGTCTTATCAAGGCTCGATACAGAGGAACAATAACCTGCTTGTCTCTGCTTGTCAACGTATTCTTCAGCAACCAAGTGATTTGATGAGCTGATTTGGCCACTTTTGCAATGTGTCCCCTAAATTTCAATTCCTTATCTACCAACACTCCTAAATCTCGTGCCTCATCAATTTCCTGGAGCACGGTTCCACCAATGCAGTAAACTGCCGCCAATCTTTTCACCCCAAAATGCATAACCTTACATTTTGCCACATTAAACTGACATCCATTCTCCTTAGCCCAGACCTCCAATCTATCCAAATCATCCTGCAAAATTTTGACGTCATCTGCATTCACTATTGCCCTACCTAACTTCGCATCATCCGCAAACAAATGAACTGTTCCTCTCAGATCCTTTCCTATATCATTTATGAACAAATTAAACAGCAGTGGTCCAAGAACAGATCCTTGTGGCACACCACTAGTCACAGGCCGTCTTGTGGACTCTACTCCTGAGTAAACCACTCTCTGATATCTCTCCGTCAACCACCCTCCTATCCATCTCACCAACCCTATGTCCATCCCTATATGCCCCAATTTACTGATTAGAATTCCATGTGGTATCCTGTCAAAGGCCTTGGCAAGGTCCAGTAGAATCACCGTAAACCCATTACCCTTATCCAGTTCAGCCGTCACTGTGTTATAATACGTGAGCAAGTTACTGAGGCATGACCTACCCTTCACAAAACCATGCTGTCCCCGATACAGTATCCCATTTTCTTCTATCCAATCTTGTATTTTCCTCTTGACTATTTTCTCTAAGACCTTGATAATGATTCCTGTTATGCTGATTGGCCGGTAATTTTCAACAGCAGCCTTGGAACCACCTTTGTGCAGTGGAACTATTTTACCCTCTTTCCACCCCCTTGGGACTGACCCAGTCCTGAGACTCAAATTAAACAAAATGGTCAAGGGCACTGACAATTCTTTGGCCGCTTCACGTACGACACGAGCTGGTATATTACTATACTACTATACCATCCAATCCCACAGATGTATTGACATTGAGGTTCTGTAATAGACGAGTTACCTCGTCTATTACATCATGTATCCTCAAGGAGTATACAGGATATGATAGTACTACATGAAAAATTTACACCATTACTAACTTCCTATCTACAATTTTCCTCCAAATCAATCTGTTAACATGTCAAGACTCCAATATTGTCAGATCTTATATTTTTCTCTTCTAAGGCATTTTTATGTTTACTTGTTCTATAGGTTCTCCATTCATAATGCAGTTGGTATTTTCTTTGTCTTGTTATTGCTGACCTTCATACCATATCTAATACAACAGTTATTCAATTTAGTAAGGGAATCTTACAGACTTGTAGCAGATTTATTTAGAAGTATAACATCATCTGTATAAAGCAAAGAGCTGACATTAACATCTCAATAGATAATGAATAACAGAGGAGATAAAGTACATCATTGTCTAACACCAAATTTAACATCAAACCATCTTTCTGTACTTCCTTCAGTTCTAATTGCTGACTTACAACTCAAATCAAGACTAAGTATTGCTCCATTGACACCATATAACTGTAGCATATTGAATAGCTTCTCTCCTGGCACCTTATCATATGCCTTTTCCAGACCTACAAAACTCAAATAGAGATCTTTGTTATATTCCCATGCTTTCTCAACTATTTGTCGTAAAGTGAAGATCTGATCCTGACAGCTTTATTTGGCCATAATCCAGCTTGTTCTTCACCAAGCTTTTCTTCTACAATTCTTCTCAACCGTTTCTCAAGTATACTTGCATATATCTTACCAGGAACACTCAGTAGGGAAATACCTCTGTAATTCTCACATTCAGTTTTATTTCCTGTTTAATATATGGGTGCTATGAGAGCTCTATTCCAATCATCTGGAATTCATTCCTCAGGCTTTCTGAACTAGGCAGTGCAGCCACTGTAAGACTTTTATACATCCATACTTGAGCATTTCTGGTCAAATATCATCTACTCCTGCTACCTTTCCACATTTCAAGCCTTTGATGGCTTTTTCTACTTCAAGTATGGATATGTATTCCTGACTGCATTCCTGTTGAGTTTTACCACTGTGCTGTCACTGATTATTTCAGTTAGCAATTTTTTGAAGTAATTACTCCATACTTCAAGGATATCTTTTTTTCCAATTTTCATGTCACCTTTATCATCTCTAATTCCTTTTACAGCACTCTTTTCCTCCATTTTTGAGCTTCTTCAACAACCTCCAGAATATCTTGCCACCTTCTTGATATTTATTTTTTATGTTCTTACCCGTCTTCCCATGACTTTTGTTTAGCTAGTTTTATCATAGTGTTTAGCTTTCTTACATTTGTGTCTGTATTCTCTAAGAGCACAAGCTGATTTATTTGCCCGGAACATTTGATATGCTTTCTTCTTTTCCTTCACTGCCTCTTTAACTTCTTGTATCCACCATGGAGTTCTGATTTTTCTATCCTTGCAGACAACCTCACCACATGCCTCTCTGGCTGAATCAATGTTTTCTTCAGGGCTTGCCACTGAAGGTTTGGTTCCTATTCACAAACTATTTCATTTTTTCTTGAATAACGTTTGTGTATTTTAGTCTACAGTTCACATCTGAGAGCTGCTCAACTTTTATTCACTTTAAAACTTTCTTGCATGTTCTTCTTTTCAATATGATCAATTTTATCCTGCTCAAGACTAAATGGTGATCACTTCCAATTTCAAATCCTCTGTACACTTTAGTGTCCTGCACCAGAGAGAAAACATCACTATCAACAATAACAGTCAATAAAACTTTTCTTATTCCTTGCCTCTTCTCTCCATGTGAATTTGTGCACATTTTTATGTTGGAACATGGTGTTAGTAATAACCAGTCCATGTCCTGAGCAGAAATCCAACAAGTATTTGCCATTATTATTAGCTTTGCTCTTTTCTCCAAATTTTCCCAAAACATTTTTGTTTGTCTGACAATCATTTCCTACTCTGCTATTTAGATCCCCAACAAGGACCAACTTTTCCTTTTTCATTGTGTCAGTTGCTTTCTCTAAAGCCTCAAAACATTCCTCCACTTCTACCTTAGTAGCATCTTCTGTGGGACCATAGGCACAAATAAGTCTCATTGTCCAGTTCCCCATTCTCATATTTGCCCACATCACTCTACTTGAAATTGCCTGCCATTCATGAAGATTAGCCTCCTATTTAGTGTTGAATACTATGGCTACTCCTTCTTTTCCTTGATTATCATTGCCTCAACTCCACTTTAAATATCCCATTCATGTCTATATACTATAGGTTCACACATAATTCCCTCCTTTATTAATTTAGTTAACACCCACATATAATAATTTACATAATCATTAGTTATATATTTTGAAACCAACAGATTCTTTCTCCTTTTATATATCTTTGGTTTCAATGGAAAAACACAGTCAAAATTCCTAGCATACTAGCCCAACATGCAAATAGAAAATGGAATTTCTTGTGCCTTTGCCATGACAAGTACAAAATAAGATTTGTAATTGCCCAATGTGAATGTGTTATGTCGTGCATTTTAAGTAAAACGAATACAGCCTTCTACTTAAATAAAACAAAAAATAATACATATATATGCAATGATTTAGTATTAAAAGATTTCAATAAAATAATAATTTTGCTAAGAACTTTAAAAGCAGATTATTTATTGCAACATTTGCTATTAAGCAGATATCAATGACATAAATAAGCATCCGACAATAGAAAATTTAATTTTTGTTTTGTCATTTTTCTGTATGTATTTTGAATATCCCATCATTAAATCATTAAAAATTTTTTTTAAAAATCTTGCTAAAAAAGTGAAGGCTGCAATTATTAATATGTTTATATTTAGTTAGTCACCAAAGTATTTTTTTATAAATGAGATAACATTCAGAATACTTTTTAGATATCCGGTTTGCAAATGTTTTTAAATCAACTGTAACTACAAAACTCTCAAATTTGGTACATATTTGCAATAAAAAATAGTGACATCCTTTATCCCTTTATCCAAAAGTTAACAATTAAATTTTTAGTCAGTTACACAATGCTATGGTAAATAAGTACGTTGCATTTATAATGTTAGCAGTAAAGTATACTATATGAATAGAAAATGACTAAGTCATTTCAAATTATGAGACAATCTTACATGGTAAAACTGTAGAAAACTTTACCCAAAAAATAAAAATAAAATAAAATAAATAAATATAAATTCTAATTCATGTGTTACTGAAAAACTATATAAAAATAAATAAATGACTTACATCTTTAACTTTCTTTCCTTTTACCTTTCCTTCTTTTACAACAATCTTTTTATTTTTGGATTTTTTATTTGATGTCACTTCAGATATTGTTTCAGTTGACTTAATTTTTTTTGGTTTCTTAGGTTTTGGTTTCTCCTCTCTTTTTGGTTTTTTTGTTAATGCTTGTCGCCTGACATCTTCTGCAATAACTAGTGCAGATTCATTGGTGTCACCATCAGTGTCATCATCACCATCATTTTCATCATCTTCATCATAGCTCCCAACCAATTCACTAGCGCTTGTCATATGACGTGAATGGATCTGAAATAAGAGAATTATAACATATTTTGAGGAATGCCTGTTCTTACATGTTACAGAAAAACAGTTTTGTTTATTATACACACAAAACATTAGTCTCTGTGGGAAGAATATGTAGTCCAACATCTTATATGATACACTCAAGTCAGTTTCAAAATTTGAGATACCATGAGATACCATCTAGATATATGAGATACCATCTAGGTCTCACAGTTTGTTTATAGCAAAGCCCATGACTTAATTAGTACAATACCAACAGAGAATGCAAATTACGTTGAAGCATCCAAAATTAACACAAATATACGAGAGAATGACAAGGATTTGAATAGTTAAGTGAGTTATAGATTACATTACTTAGAGTTTAATGTATTATGAAACAAATTTATTGTTCAAATAAAAATCTGTACAGCACAGTCGCCCTTATAGTTAAGTGCATTATATCAGTTTGATCAAAGTAGTAGGTAGTTGACATATGGATCTCACTCGGTCTGAGATTTTTTCCCCCTTTCTTTTCCTAGGTTTCCTCTGGGAAACTAATCGTACACTCACACCTATACCTATACTGCTTCCTCTCCCCACAAACACATACCAGCTCCACCAAAAATGTAAAGCCAACATTGATAATCATATGTGTAAGTTAACTGGGAATAAAGGAGGGACTGGCTAATCCACAAAACTTTTTCCATCCTAGATGAACTTATGGTAGTAAATACTTCTACAGCACAGCTAAAAGGAATGATGTATCTTTTGATCATCCCTGGATCTGAATCCCACCTAGGATATAAGGAATTTTTAGACTTACTTATCAGATAAGATAGCATTAGTCAGTCTTATATGGAGGTAGTAAGGTGGTTCTTACTTTAATAAACTCAGTCCTCTCCAACAGAACCGAAGAATGTAAGAGAACATATGTAACTGACAGATCTAACCCATAGCCTCAGTTGCGCTCTTCATATTAAATCATAACCCATTTTTTTTCTTTTTTAAATCACTTGCATGTGCACACACACAAGGTTTCAAAATTTGTAGCAAATTGATGCCATATGTGGGCAGAGGTTAAGAGAGAAGAAATCAATCTGTTAATGCTCTTTTTGAATAGCTAGAGGCTAGAATTTGGGAATACTTTATAGGGAAGGCTACTCCAGAGATCAGAGGTATATTATTATTATTATTTTGGTAACCTCCATGGAGTCAACAGATTCATTGTGGGAGGCCCACTCAACCAGCAACATGTCTATCATAATGAGCTTTGAAGTTATTTACACTACCTGCATTCACAATACACTCTGCAATGCATTCCACTCACTAACAACTCTCCGTGTAAAAAATCTACTCCTCACACCCTTCTCCATCACATCTTTAAACAACTTCCAAGGATGGCCTCTTGTTTATCCCATCTTAACATCCACCCGTTTTAATTCTTTCTGCATTAATCTGATAGAATCCCTTAACTAACTTGAAAGTCTCTATATCTCTTCTTTTCTTCCTATTCATCACTTCTGTGATCCACATTCCTTCAAATGCTCTTCGTAACCAACACTCCAGAGTTCTGATATCACTTTGGTCCATGAAATAAAATGAAAGATGGGCAGAAATAGTATACTCAATGTGTTATAAAAATGGAAGATAATGCTAAGATCTCCAAGCAAGGTCACATCCATTTCTTCTTGGACTGACATTTTCAGCCCATTCTGACATAAGCACATCATATCCATAACCTCATCCACTTCCACAAAACTAGGTGTTCTTTTTTTTTTTTTTTTTGCTCAAAGCATTACTTCTCATTGCACACAACCCTTAAATGTATCAACCCCAAATCTGCCCTTTCTTAGAATATTATTCTCACATAGGCTAGTGCACCAAAAAATGCTCTAAAAACACTTGTTTTTAGAGCATTTTTTCATGTCTTATGGATAGCAACACTTGTTGCTATCCATAAGACATGAATCTGGTTAAGTGGTGATCCTACATCTCAAATATTCACTCCTGTCATTTATCACAGATGTTCTGTTTCTGGTTATGCTTCTTTTACATGTGATTTTACATGCGATTCTTTTAGAAGTCTGTCTGAAGAACACAAAGAATGGGCACAATGTAATAAAGTCTTGATAGTCCCAGTCTGTTGACTAGAAGGATGGTGCATGGATATAATGGTCCTACATGTCTCTTTTTGAAAAACTAAAACCATCAACCAGATGGCAGCCTAGAATTTTCAGATGAAGAAGATTCATGCTTCTCAAAATCATTCCAGTCAAAAAACTGGAGGGGGGGGGGCACAAGACCTTTTGACATCATGTCCATTCTTTGTGTTCTTCAGAACAATGTCTATAGAAAGAATTACAACACATTAAACCAACTTTCTTACCAAATGGTTTCAGTGATGTCTTTATCAAAAAAAAAAGTGTTTAGCAGTTATAGGATCTCAACCTCTTCTACAGGAATTCCACAGGAATAACTCATATTCCTTTCCCTTATGTGCAGGAATTTCCAAATGCATGGCATAAATTTTAAAACCACTGAACATTTTTGTTGCCTTTTGTCCTGTCAGAAAAAATCTTCATTTTTTTCTCACATCTCATAAAGCCAAACTTACTCCTCTTGGCTTACTCCTTACTTACTCCAAACTTACTCCTTTTAAGCCAAACTTACTCCTCTTGGGTTTTCAGGTTTTACCAGATTCTTTGTTCTTATAGCTTATCATATTATTGATGAACTGGAAGATCTGCTTGACTACTTATGAAGAACTTAATTCATATATCATGAGCCTGAACTTGCTGAACATTCCATCTCCACCAAGCATAGAATTTGCTGTAATGAGATAAGAATCCTCATAAAAGTCAACTGCTTATAGAACACCTTTATAAAGAAACTTGTGAAATGTTGCAAGTCAATGCTTGCAACAGTCTATACTTATCTTCTTATGGGAGATAGTACTTTTTAAATAATTAATCTTTCCTAACTTTTAATTATATATAATTTATCGTACACCAGCTACTAAAGTGACACTTTTTAGAATTTTCTATTATTGTTTGACTTCTGTTCTATTATTGAAGATACCTGTGGAAAAAAAAAAAAAAAAATTCCATGAGTTTTCTCTTTCTTGTATTTTATTCATGAAGATGTCTCTGACAGATAGTAGAAGCATTAAACTTGTTTAATTCATTGCTTATGATGATTTCATTCCAAAAATGTTCATCATCAAATTCCTGACATGTACCCTCGGGGGGGGGGGGGGTGTATAGGATATTATGATAGTACTAGATGAAGAACTTACATCATTACTAACTTCCTATCAACAATTTTCCTCCAAATCAATCTGTTATCTGCCAAGACTCCAACATTATCAGATCTTATATTTCTATCGTCTAAGGCACTTTGTACTGCATCAATCCACCTACATCTTGGTCTTTCTCTGGGTCATTTTCCTGCCAACCTAACAAAGAACACTTGTTTTGCTAATCTATCCTCTCCCATTCCATTTAAGTGACCATACCACCTGAGATTAGCTCTGCTAACACATTCCTGGATGCTAACAATGTCAAGTTCTTTCCTAATATCCTTGTTTTTAATATGATATTGTCATTAATGCCATCTGTTCACGCTCCTAATCTTTCTCAGGACTCTCATATCTGCGGTCTCTAGTCTTTGGTCAAGTTTTATTTCTAACCCAGATCCATAAGTTAAAATTGGTTTGAACAATGTCTTGTATACAGCTAATTTAGTGTTTTGACTAATTTCTCTCTTATTCCATATAAATTTATTCAGTTGACTTCCTACTATACCAGCTTTGTTGATTCTGTTGTCTATTTCCATATTTAATTTACCGTCTTCACTAATAATTGTGCCTAAGTAGCTGAAATGTTTTATTTGTTCTATAGGTTCTCCATTCAAGATGCAGTTGATATTTTCAATGTTTCAGCCTATTTTTCATTGTCTGTGTCTTTTATTGTCCAAAATGTTCACCATGTTAAACTCTTGGTTATAATTACCAAGAGTTTTAACATGAATTTTAACCTTAAATACAAACACTTGTTTCATCCTTCTTCCTTGTAGTGGAGAACTGTGGATAAACGGGTAAGTGAAAGATAACTCCCATATTAGCAAGAAACGATAATGATAGGATGATGTCCATCACAGGATGCAATGAACCATCAGAGAGAGAGAAAATGAACTGGCTACCAATTATCTAAGATGAAAAGCAAAACCATATGATTCTACTTTGAGCAGAACTGCCCAAGTTCTACAAACATTTCCATGACATTTGTACAGAAATGGGAGATGAAGATAAGCAGTTGTGCTGATTAAATGATGGCTTCCAAAGTCAACTCTTGTAGTTTTTTTTTTTTTTTTTTTTAACTGGATACATACCACATCAATAAAACTTTAGCACCTAAGCTACTGAAAATGCTTCTAATATCTTTATGGCAAAAGACTAGATAAGACATATAGTGTGCCGTTTCTGTATAGCAGAATTCTTACTAGTCCTCCCAGTGAATCAAATTTGGCACTTTGCTTTATGCAATTGCCGTTATACTCCTAAACGAATCCAGTGCAAGTCTCCAGGATTCTCAAACTAAATTGAATAAGAACTGCCATAAGCACACGCTTAACATGAGAATCAACAATAAAAAGACAAAAACTATGAAAACAAGCAGAAACATATAAAACTTCAACTGCAATCTCAATGGAGAACTGAATGGAGAGCTGACTTGCTTGCTGGGAGCTTTTGTTATGCTTTCTTTGTTTCCAATATTATTGCCTCTTCAACTCCTTGCGTCCATCATGGTGTTCTTATTTTTCTATTCCTGAACATGACTTTACCATATCCCTCTTGTTATAGAACAAGTAAAATATTTCAGCTATATGGGTGCCATTTTTAATGAAGATATCAAATTAAATATGGAAATAAACAAAAGAATAAGTAAAGTGGTATGGTGAGGAGCAAAATGAATATATTTTTATGGAATAAGAGAGAAATTAGACATAACACTAAACTAGCATACAAGCCAGTCTTAAAACTAGTGTTAATGTATGGATCTTAGACCTGAGTTAGAAATAAAGCTCTTAAGCAAAGACTAGGGACCACAGATATGAGCATTCAAAGAAAAATTAGGAACATGAATAGTTGGCGTGAATGGTAAAATTATATTAAAAATGAAATTATTAATTAGAATGTGAAGCAGGGCTAATCTCTGATGGTTACTTAAACAGAATGCAAGAGGAAAGATTTAAGCACAAGTGTTTGAGCCCAAAGATGGAAGGAAAACAAGGTTTTCAGTGGTTTTGTAACAAAATTCATGTTATAATCCTATAACAAGAATTTACTGTGCATTTATTTTAAATATACAAAAGAATAAGACAAAAATTGAATGAATAGGTTCTTTTCCTCAAAAACAAAAGGAAAAGAAAAAGTGCAATTATTTTTATTTTTATAAAAATAATTTATTTTTATAAAAATAAAAAGGTCTATAAAATAAAAAGGTTTATAAAAATAAAAAGATAAAAAAAAATTATAAAACTAAAACAAAAAAATAAAAAGTCATAAAACATAAAATTCAGCTGCTGGATAGATTTTTGATTTGTACAGATTTAACAGATGTTTAGAGAAAAAGAAATCCCTTGAGCAAAAGAGGAAACCTAATGTTTTGGATGCTGAGAAGGCAATATTTATAATATGTTTATGCTATGAGAGACTGAAGGTTAGAGTAATCCTAAGAAGAGAGATCACAAGTTGACTAGTGTTTTGGATGCTGCCAAAAGCAAAACTGAAATAAATGTTTTCATTTGAAAACTTTAGAAAAGTGTTTTTCTTTTTTTACAGTTTTCTTTTGAAAATTTTATAGTAAAGTGTTTTATTTTCTAGCATTTAAATTAAAGATGCAGATGACAGTTTTCAATCTTCAATGTTCCCTATATACCACAATGCTCACTTCACCACTCACGAAATCACTCTGATAATCAGAAAAATTCATGGGAAGCAGTAAAGTGAAATGAGCACGGACAAAATACTACTAAATATAACTTTAAACTGACAAAACAACATAAAGTGATAGTTGGTAGCACTTGGGAATTACTCCAGTATTGCTAATTGCCAGACAAAAATTTCCTTGATATTTCAAGGTATATTCAGAGTTCTTGACAGTATTTTAAAATTATATTTTCCCATTATTTTTTATTTACTTATTCATTTCAGGAATACAAACTTAGTAAGTGATGTGGTGTTAGTGCCAAATGTTATTGCTGCTACTTCCTTTTCTTGATTATTATTGTCTGAAACAATTTATTATTTACTTATCCCACAATTTCTTGCAGGTTGAGAAACACTGATATAGAGAGATGGACAAATAAAACTTCATACATTAATTTAATCGGTGCATTTTTCTAAAATTTGAGATATGCTGACAGCTTTTGTCAAATACAGCAAAATTAAAGTAAGGCATATTTAAAATAAAAAAAAAAAAAAAAGAATAGGCAATTTTTTTTAAATAGCTACAAACAGTAAACAAGCGAAAGGCTATACACAAAAGCAGTCATTTCATTGTCCATTTGTTGAACAACCATAAAAATATACATATTTGTTCATATCTATATTTCAGCATAAATGTACATTATCAACAATAAAATTCAAATATCTCACCAAATGTTCCTGTGGTTCAACTACTACCTTCTTAGGTGTTTCCACCACATATGCATTAGGGCTAATCACATCTAAATTTTCTACATCAGATTCATCTGAAGATGAGGAAGAGGAAGAAGATGATTCACTTGATTCAAGACTTGATGACATGCAATGCACTATAAAAGAAAAGCAAAATCAGGAAAACTCCATGAAAAATTTTCAATGAAGGGGACTATTTGATTTTTTAACGATACTTGTGACATAATGATTAGAAATAAAATTTGAGAAAGTTTAATCAGGATAACACGTTAATTTTTTTTTTTTTTGTAAATTTCCTATATTAGTCTAATGTTATTTAAGATTGTTATATGAATTTCTGAATTAATATCTTTAATTATGACTTTAAAAATGTTTACTCTTCTAATACTCAGTGATATAGCATCACACGGCTCATTCTATGTGTGAATGATCAATTGTTCGTATTCCACCTTGTTTTTTAAAACTATTCCTATGTAGCCACTGAAGATGGTCTGTAATATTCAGACCGAAATATTTGGCAAATTAAACATTATTCTTGTGTAAACGTGTATATATTTCTAATGAAGGGTCTATTTCAAAAATTCCTAACTGTTATGAACCATATATTTTGGTTCGTAACAGTTACAAACAAAATCCAAAATTTAATTACATCGTTCAATTTATGGCATCTCTAAATGGAATATTAAAAACATGCAGAAGATATGACCATCAAAATACAGTGGGCCCTTCACCTTCCTAGAAAATATGGAGTTTAGTTCAGTTTATAAAAGGTTTACCAATCAGAAATATTTTATTAGGTGTGTGCATGTGTGTCTGTTGTTATTATTTCCAGAAAGGTATCTCATCAATGGATGTATAGGATACTTGATATTCTTAAATATAATTACAAATGTAATTTAGCAGTTTAAGTATCTTATATATATTGCTAGAATATGTTAATATGACAATAACACAGTGACAAAAAAGCTATCTCATTTATTTTTTTCCTCTCATCAATCAACTTTTTTTTTTTTTTTATGTTGCTTCCACCCACAAAAGATAATTTGCAAACCTATAGTACATTTAGTATACTGTGGGTGGGCTAAGAATTTCTGTTTCTAGTTTTCTATTATTTATTTTTTTTTTTTAAATTTACTATATCTGGAAACAACTTTTCTGAGCCACTTTAGGCCTCCAATAAGTGTGGTGGTGGTCTCACAGAGGGAAATGGAATCCACCTCCCACCTAAAGACAATTACAAATGTCCATGCCCATAGTGGGATTCAAACCCACAGCCTGTTGGTTGGAAAGCAGGTGTGATAACTACTTGGCCAACCAGGCTGACTTAGTACATAAACAAGGTGCAATGATCACCAAGAGATGATGTTGCTGAGTAATTGCTTTATAATGTTATACTTCAACATTATAAACAAATTATGGAAAATATATCATCTGGTTCATTTCAGGAATACAAAATTAGTATGTGATGTGGTGTTGGTGCCAAGTATTATTGCTGCTCCTTTCTTTTCTTGATTATCATTGTCTGAATATAACATCCCATACATATTTTTGTCTTCTTTGTTTCAGTGATGCCAATTATGCCCATGTAGTACTTTTCCAGTTCTTCTGCAAATTCGATTTCCTTTCCATTAATACTTCTTAATATGATGGTTCCTATCTTCAGTTCTTTTGACATTGAGTTTGTTCTTCTTCAACAGAATAGGGTACTGATCAATGTTCCTGGCTCCAACTTTATCATGCACTTGTACATCCAAAGCTTGATTATGGGTCCCAGGTTTACTATTCTGCAAGGGAAAGCACACTTTGATGGGTGGGCCTATCTATCATCAGGATATATAAATAGCTACACTTTTCACACGTTGCCCATTCAAAGTCTTTATGTTGAAGCAAATAAACCTGCTCTATCACTTAGACGAAAACTGTTATCTCTTAACTATGCCTTAAAAATAAAGTCTCTTCAGAGCATCTTGTGTGGACTAGTATCTTTGGGAAGCTCGATATCACATATATCACACAACCATTCATTCCTTTGGTGGTGCATATTAAAGATATACAAATTATTAGCATGCATATTAAATTCAAGATGCCCCGAATTCTTTACAGGACATCTTGTCTCCTGTGTATAATCCACATCCAGTATTTTGTGAAGTTTTACAACTGTTGTACAAAATGATATTTGATGTTCAGTTGGGCTGTATTCCCAGCCACACTGAAATTAAAGAAAATGAGATTGTAGCTGGTAGATCAGCTCATACTTTTTTCATGTACTGTTAGACAGTCCCATATACAGATTAAGCCTGAAATTAAGAATTGGCAGATTAGTTAACATAGAAACAGAAGAGAGGAAGATGTTCTTGGTATGTTTCACACAGGTCATAGTTATCTTATGCATCACACCATTTGTCATCTTCTGGTGGAGTGCCAGCAAATAAGTTGGCAGATGCCTGTTTATACCACCAATTTGAACCAGAAATGCACAAATATGGAGGTATAAAAGTTTTGCAGCAGTTACACTGCGTAATTCAGAGGCTTAGTCATAATTCTAAATTCCAGATGAGTAGAATAGAGTGCTCATAGTTCTCACTTATAAAAGAGGTAATAAAGCTGAATGTGAGAATCAGAGAGGATTTCTTTACCAACTGTTTCAGGTAAGATTTATGCAAGCATTCTTAAAAACAGGCTGCTTATTAAAAAACTGTGGAAGAGAAACTGGGAGAACAAGCTAGATTCAGGCCAATAGAGGTTGTCAAGATCAGATTTTTACTTTGAGCTGGAAATCATAGGAATATAACAAGGATCTGTACTAAGTTTTGTAGATCTAGAAAAGGCATATGACAAGGTGCCAAGAGAGAGAGAGAGAGAGAGAGAGAGAGAGAGAGAGAGAGAGAGAGAGAAGCTATTCAAAATGCTAGTTGTATGGTGTCAGTGGGACATTATATCAAGCAATACTTAGTCTTTATTTGAGTTGTAAATCAGCAGTTAGAATTAAAGGAAATACAGGAAGATGGTTTGACATAAAATTAAGTGTAAGACAAGGATGTAGATTATTTCCACTCTTATTCATCATCTATATGGATCATATTATGAAAGATAGAGGCATTAAACCTGATATTAGAATCAGAAATATCAAACTTAGCTCTTTGTTTGATGCAAATGATGTTATACTCTGAAACACATCCAGCAAGTATCCAGGATTTACCAACTAAACTGAATAACAGTTGTAACCAATTTAGATGAAAATCAGCATAAAAACTACCAAAATTATGAAAACAGGAAGGAAAACAGAAAAACTTCAGCTGCATTCTCAATGGAGAACCTATAGAACAAGAAAAATTTTAGTGAAGATGGCAAATTAAATCTGTTAAAAGACCACAGAATAAGCAAAGCTGGTGAGGAGCTAG
This sequence comes from Typopeltis vanoorti, assembly GCF_054136105.1. NCBI lineage: Eukaryota > Metazoa > Arthropoda > Arachnida > Uropygi > Thelyphonidae > Typopeltis > Typopeltis vanoorti. The sequence continues at coordinate 135,452,223 of NC_143551.1, read as the reverse complement.
ATGAATAAACTGATATGGAATGAGAGGGAAATTAGCAGTATACAAGACAGTGTTCCAACCAGTTCCAAGTTATCAACCTGAGGAGTGGATTAGAAATAAAGCATTTCATCAAAGATCACAGATGTGAGACTTTTGAGAAAAATTAGGAGACTGAACATATGGTATCAATGACAGAATCATATTAAAAATGAAGACATTAGGAAGGAACTTGGCATTGCATTTAAGAATATGTGAGTAGGGCTAATCTAATGTGGTGTGGTGTGATCATTTAACCAGAATGAAAGAAGAAAAGTTAGCAAACCAGGAGACCAATTTCTATGTGGATTGATTCAGTCAGAAGTGCCTTAGAATAATTAAATGTTGGATATGATATTAAAGATGAAGATATTGGAGTGCTGACAAGTAATAGAATAATTTGGAGGAAAACTGTTGATAGGAGATTAACAATAATGTAAACTTAATCATGTAGTGTTGTCACAGTAGCCTGAACACTCCTTGAGGGTATATCTATCAGGAAATTGATGATGTATGTATGTATGTGAAGTGTCAAAAGATATTTAAAAGTGGCTGTATACACAATGCTTCATGAAAACAGAACATTTCCCCCTTTATTTCATAAAGAAAAATAGCTTTGTAGACATTTTATGAATTAGCAGAATGCAATGTGATTGTTAAAAGATATTTGGTGCATTCCTAAGGGATGCACCTTATGAAAAAAAGAACTGATCTCATAAGAGAAACAGAAACCTATGAAGGAAGACATATATTTTCTAAGTAACTAGAATGCAATGTATTTATGGAGATTTTAAAGAGATGTTTGGTACACTCTATAATGTAATGAAATGGAATGCTAGATTTGTTTTACACAAACTGAACAACATTGTTAAGGTTTATATATATATATATCAAACACAATACCAGTATTTGAATGGATAAGAATATCTTTATCAGAGGATTTGCAACAGATAGGATGTATACTTAATAATATATTTAAAACTGATTAGTGTGTCAAACTCAAGCAGAAGTATTTTCATGAATTTTTGCTAATTTCTTTTTAATAGATGCACTATCAGTTAAAGATGCAAAGAAATTTTATTCTTGGTTTAATTCTTTATCCAAGTGTAGGCAAACAAACTTTGCACATGAAGTAACTTCACGACTGGGCAACTCTTATATATAGAGGCTAATGACTTCCTTCACATCACTTGCCTTAGTATCCCATAATGCAAAGTAACCCCTCCTCCATTCAGATGTGTATAATGCTATATTATTCGAGAAGGAAGACATATATCTTCCCCCATCGAGAAGAAACCCTGCCGCCCAGATATGGGAGCCAGGGTTTCTTCTCGATGGGGAGGAGGTGGAGAGGATCCAGAGACGAGTGACCAAGATAATAGCAGGACTATGGAACGAACCTGATGAGAACAGGTTGAAGATTTGTGGGCTGCAGAAATTGGTTGATAGGCGGAAAAGGGGAGATATGATTGAGACATTCAAATTACTGAAGGGTTTCTATAAGATTAATTCAGAAGATATTTTTGAAAATAGGACTGGAAGTGAGAGGACTAGGGGCCATCCATGGAAGCTTGGTAAGAGTGTGGTTAACAAGGGTGTTAGAGCTAGTTTTTTACTTGGAGAGTGGTAAATGAGTGGAATAAGCTGCCAGAATCTGTTGTTGGTGCCATGACTGTAAATGAGTTCAAGGAGAAGTATGATAGATACTGTGTGAATGTTGAATAATTGTTCTTGACAAGATGCGGGCCTCCCTCGATGAGTCTAAGGACTCCTTGGAGCTGCCCGTAATAATAATAATAATAATAATATCATGGATAGAGCCACTCACTACCAAGACCAGTTTTTACCTTTACTGAGGTCTCATCAGTGGGAGCCAGACCCAGATGTGATACCAAGGTTGAAGAAATGCAGAAGTCATATTTCCATATACAAGTAGCCAAAAGGTGTCACACCTTATTAAAAATACTCTGGAATAGAGAGTGATCCTGAAAGTTTTTCCACTTGGTTATATTATAAATTAAAGATGCCAAGAAATTATATTCTTGGTTTAACAATTTCTATATACGCGTTGCTGTGAAGTTACTTCACGGCAACTCATATACGGTTGCGAAGTTACTTCACGGGCAAACTTCGTTTGCCTACACTTGGATAAAGGATTAACCAAGAATATAATTTCTTGGCATCTTTAATTTATAGTATAACCAAATGGGAAAACTTTTAACATAACAGATGCACTGTCAATTTTTGAAACTAATTACAATGATTCTATATCGGCAACACTCTTCATAAGAAATACTTAATGTCAAGTCTAATAAATCAAATACCATCAATAAAATTTTATATTCTTGACAATACAGTTCTTTTTTAGTCCATCACACTGTAAAACAAGAGGCATCAAAATATCTATCAAAAAACTAAGTACAGCATATGCCTGATGTTTGTGATATAACTCAGAGGAACTTAATGTTTGTTTCTGTAGTTTTGTTGGTGTGAAAAGTATTTACACCATGTTCATGTTCAAAACTAATACAAGAATAATTTTCTAAAGAAAAATACTGCAAACTGGTGGCATATGAAATGGAAATCCCATGCTTCATAACAGGTGTCAGTATTTCTAAATTAATTTTGCTATCATGTAAAAAAACTTGTGCCAAAAGCGACATCTTTCAGACGTTCTCATAATTAAATCAAAGTATTGTATTAAATTTAATATCTAATCAGGTAATCACACAAGTTTCCTCAAGCACATATTTGATCACACAAAAAACTGTTTATAAAACAAACAAAAGAAATTCACTGAAGCTTAATCCAAATATAAGCATATGCTTCAAGTATTATAGGTAAAGTTACTGACAAACAGCAATTTCTGTGTTGGCCTTCAATTTAGAAAATGCTGCATCAATTGTCTGCTTTATGAATTACCAAAAAGCAAAAGAATGACTGGAAAGTTTATAAATCAGATTCAGAAACAACTAATAACACATATTATTATGAAATATATTTCTTCCATTTTCATCCTTTATCTACGAAAGCAAATGTTTTCATTTAAGGTATCGCTTTCTTTTGAGGCTAATTTTTTTTAAAATGATTCTTTATACAGAATATTACCAACATTTTTGGTTCAAACTTATATTCAAAATTTCCATCTAAAATTTAAGAGTATAGTTTGGACTGAACTATTTCTACAGATTATATGTTCACGTACCTATTCCTAAATTCTTTTCTTTCATTTATATCTTCATTGCAGTATTTCTTTCGTAGGTATTCTAGAAAATGCAGAATTTCTTTAGCAGTAAGACACTGAGATTTTCAAAAGCAGTCTGAAATATTTACAAAACATGTATGTATGTATGTGATGAGTAACATAATGTAGAAAAAGTACTTTAAATCAGATTCAGATACAGTAGAATCTGGTTAACTGGGACAATCTTAAAGAACAAAACCAAATTGAGAAAATTGCCAGAGCTTTCTGCATTTATTTGGTTTTGACACATTCCTCTCACTGACTCATGTTATGCAGTGAATTATCTTTTAAGGGGAATGGTTTCTAACATAGTGCCACTTGTCATATTTCTGAGTCAATGCCTAATCAGAAATGTGTAGAGCTTTTTCAGTGCTGTTTTTTGATAATTTTCTTTTTAATTTTAATTTTGTAAAATTTTGGACCCTTATCAAGATGGCATGTCACTAGCTGAAAATATTGCCTTACTAGAGCAAATCAAAAGCCCAATACCAGTAATCGTCATTGGGCAGAGATAACTTGAGTACTGAAATCTACAATTACATGCCTGATACAATAACCAGATAAAATCTGAGAAGAATGGAAAGTAGGTTATGGAAAGTAGGGAACAGCCCAAAACAGAAGTGTAAAGGTAAGGATTCTGATATTGAGGACACCCTAAATCAGTGGGTTTTCCATAATAACTGATAAGGGGCTTTGCATCAGTGGGTCAGAGGAGCTAGCTAAGAAACTGAGTCATGATGATTTTAAAAAAGGATTACACCGAGGACTTTAAAGACAACATTATCACTGTTGATAATGACGATGAGGGAAATTTAAATATGTATATATTTTGCTATTATAATTCATTTGAATTAATGATTTTTTTTTGTTCAGTGAAATGTTAGTCTTTTTATATCTTTTTAGCTATCAACATAAAACTTCACATAACTGGGGCAGCTGCTTAATTGGGCCAAAATATTCTAGTTCTGATGTGTCCCAATTAACTGGAATCTACTGTATTTGGCACTCTAATTTTTGTTATTTTATTATTCACCATTTGAAATATATAAGCATACACCCCCAATCATATGAAATGTTAGGATCCAGACCACTGCCATATAACAAATTTTGCTATATTGTGAATCACTGACTTTACAGATGCATGTAATGATTTAATAATGTTTTAAAGCAGACATATATGCATAAATGACCTAAATAAAGCGCGCGCACACACACACACGCACACACATCAGATATGCAAATGAAAAAAATTATTCTGAATACATGGTTAAGGGAACACACCAACCAGCTTGGTCATCAATCTACACTATTGAAGGATTTTCTATTTCAGCAATAAGAGTTTCACATTTATGAATAACTGTGGTATTTACTGGTGTAGCACTTTTCCCTTCACTAAGACCTTTATATTTGTTTTAAACAACTGTAACAACAGTATTGCAAGGTGAGTTTAGCATGTGGCCTCTCTATCTCAGTGTTTGAAACACCATCATCACTAAATTTAATAATATTAATCTTAGCATGTAATATAATAGGCTTATATGTCTTTTTCTTTTCACTAGAAGCAACAGCATCCTTACTTTGAATTTTATCTTCCATTATAATAAAACAATAAAAATATATAAAGTTTATAATTCACAGAGAAACACCAAAACACAAAAATGTAGTGAGCAGTGACTTCATAAAGCAGAGTATTACTGTATACATATGCAGAGACTGATATATTATTACCATGAAGAGGTTTCAAACCTTTGATTTTTATTAATTTTTCATGGTACTGTTAGTAATACATGCTTCCTAACAGATAGTATTCTTCTGATGACAAAGTGATATTCTATACACAAGAACAAGGCCTCTTTAAGATTTCAGAGGCACAAAGCCTCACATGAATTGGAAAACTTCTTACAATAAAAACGTGAAAGCAATCATTATAATAAGAAATCATTACAAATATTTTTATATATGATGATACCAAGCCTCACTGCACTCTGAATATACAGCATTCAACAAACTACAAAGTCAGTGAAATCATATGTTTAGTAAACAATAAAAGTGCAAAAAGTTTATTTTGGTTAAAAAAAAAAGGTCAAGTTAGTTAAAAATATGGTTTGCAATAATCAACTGTTCAATTCAGTGTCATTTGCTACTCCTACTTTTTTTCTTTTTTTTTTTTAAATATAAGCATTGCTAAAAATATGTGATATTTCTGACTTAACAGAAAAACACAATTTCATAGTCCTGCATTTACTTAAAGACAATGCAGAAAAAACAATGACAAGTCATTTTCTATCTAATGGCTGGGGAGGGGGGGGGTAATCAATGACATCAAAAATTATGAAAATAAAAATGTTAAAATATTCAAAATGTAAATAAGAATGAAATTATATACAGTGAAACTTTATAGTTATCAACGTCCATTAAATAAGTATATAGCTTCCAAATACTAAACACAGATAGAGCTACTCATTTATTCCAGTCTCATAATCTTTTCAGGGTCACTTAGTCTTATCTATCCTTTTGGTTTATAATCTGATATTTGTTTATAACACTGAATATCCATTCCTTCATTTACTTGTTCTATCCAGTTCTGTTTTTCCATTTATTCTATTATTAACACCAGACCTCCATAGTCAGCAGGCTGATCACAGGGGGGGGGGATATACACTGTTACATATAAAGACTTTCCAAGTGTGCTTTAAAATCATTCAATGTATCCACATTCACCACACTGTCAGGCAATGCATTCCACTCAACAACCACTCTCCATGCAAAGAACCTGCTCCTTATGCCACTACTCAGACCCTCCTTTTATACAGCTTACAGGAATGTTCTCTTTTCCTATCTCTTTCTCTCATTCTATGAAAATTTCAACATTAACCTGGTATCAACATTTTACCAACTTAAATGTCTCAATCGTATCTCCTTTCTTCCCTTAACCTGTCTTCGTATCCCACATCTCAAAGCCTAGTTACCACTTTTGTCAGTCTTCTCTGGACTCTTTCTAACATATCCTCAACATAAAAGCCAGAGAACCAATTCTGTGCACAATAATCCATATGACACCTGATCAAGGCCTTATACAATTGAATCATAACCTCTTTATTTCTGTACAACTTGTGGACTGTGACCTCTGAACTTCAGATCCTTGTCCATGTCTCTTGCCTTCTCAACCTCTGCCAAAATTTCCCCACCAAATGTATACTTTGCATGACATTAATGCCTACCAAATTTCAGAACCTTACACTTGGCAACAGAACTGATGGTTCCAAACAACTCTCCACTCATGCAATCTATTCAAGTCCCTCTGTAAGGCCTTGAATAGAAATGAAGTAATGCAGAAGTCATATTTCCATACACAAGTAGCCAAAAGGTGTCACACCTTATTAATAAAATACTCTGGATTAGAGAGAGATGTTGAAAGTTTTCCTGCTTGGTATCATTCAACACTGTTTCACTCATTCCACAAACTTCTTTGGAAATAAACTCAATCTATGAAATAATTTAATCTCCCTTATTTCTGATGCTTCTGGCATTTGTAAATAAACACAGCAGTCCTCTTTTAGGTCTATAATCAGTCATATCCAAGCCACACGTTGGTTGTCATTTTGGTAAATTATGGAGGCTACAACCGTGTTTAGAATTACTTTAATTTCCTGACGTTTCGACCTTCACATTAAGGTCTTCATTTGGAGTATACACATATTGTATATATACAAAGACAAGCTATATTATTATTATTATTGACAAAGTGACAATGATTTGATTAACTGTTATTCTACTAGCCTTAGCTCTAGTGAAGAAAAAAAAACAAAACAAAACAAAACTACATCAAAGCTATATCTAACTTATAACATCATTGGAGAACAAACTCATATTAATACTTTTAATGCAGCAAAATTCGTGGCCTAATCAGTAATTTAACATAAGGGTTCGTTAGATTAAAGCTAAGATCCTAGATTAGGACTATAGTAATCTAGAATTTTAGGTTTAATATAACAAACACTTATGTTAAATTATTGATTAGGCCACCAATAAAAGTATTATTATGAATTTGTTCTGTTCTTGTTGTTATAAGAAGTATGACCTAGATTTAATGCAGTTTTTTCCCCCCCGCTAGAGGTCAGTAGAATAATAGTTGATCAAATCATCGTCACTCTGGCGTATTGTTTAAGATGTAACATAGCTTGTCTTTATATATATATACAGTATACTCCAGATAATGACCTTAATATTGTTATGTCGTTACTTTTCCTATTTTGGTTTAAATGTTTTACTACGCACTTATATAGTTATTTCTCCTCTGGTTTCTGTTATACTTTGTCAATCAAAACCAGTAATTCAGCTATCACTTTCTTTTCCTTAATCAAGCTATGATTCGGGCCATCCCTAAGTTTAGTCACGTGTATTTCTTTCATTCATTAGAGGCTTTGTCTAAATTTGGGACAAGGCCCTTAATTTTACCTTCTGAGACAGTCTCCCTGTTAAATATTGACGAATTTATATTATGCTGCACCAGCCAATACAGAGATAGATGCGACTCTTATCCAAGGTGGCTTTCTCAGAATAATACACAGTAATGGATGTTCTAACACTAATTCAATTCACCTACTTCACTTTGCCTTTGCATGCAGTCGTGGCCCGTAAATTCTAATTATAATCCTGTGTCTCTCCTGCTAAGTTCTGTAATCTTTTTATGAGTGACAATTCAAATTCATATGACAGGCTGATTTCAGGCAAATGAAATAAGACATATTTATTGAGGTCTAAGAATTATATATGAGAAATATATCAAATACATGGTTAACTTAATCACCTTCCTAGTAAAATTCAGATATCATTACTAACACAATAGGACATGAATAATAACTTGCTCCATGGAGTTATCCATTAAATCTACAAATTACTAGCTTAAAATCATTAGATTTTCAATCAGTCACAAGTCACTGATCATATCTCACAATATATTACAGTTAATTCACATACAGATCCCTTCCTGGGATCTTTCTTCAAATTGGGACAGGTCACTGCCAAATGTGGTAATCTCTAAAGTTCTCTAACAAAAACCAAAAGACCTTGGTTTTTTGGTTTTTGTTAGGGGGGGGGGGGCAAAACCCTTTTATACCTCCTACTTTGGTGCCCTCACTTTGCTACTTTTTTTACCGCACGGCACTCATCCATCGCATGTAGCGTTCTTCCGAGAATGCGTTCGAGCTTGGCTTTCCATATAAATTCTCCTTCCCTTAGGCCATAAGTTATATTGGACGGCTAAAGCGTGACCTTTGGACCTCAGCCTACATTCAACTTGCTCTCATATACTACATAGAATGGGATATTCTAATTTAACTATTATTTTATATAAATTCCCCTTTTTGACTCTGTACCAAATAGGTTAAGTTTCACATTTCTAAATTAAACATTTCTTCAGTTCTGCTTTAAAGTTATAATATACATTTTTATTTCCTTGCCAAAGTACAAATTTCTCTGCCTACAATTAAGAATTGTTAGATCCTGAATGAATTAATCTTTCATCCAAATTTTGATCATTCAGGACACAACAATATGAAGGTTGAAATGTCAGGAAATTAAGTATTTATTCCGAACACAGTTGTAGTCTCCATAATTTACTAAAATGAATGCTGATCACCATGTAACATTACAGGAAATGATTCACATGTTGAATGTGATTTCCTTGCCTGATCACCTTTATCACCCCTTATCCCCATACATCTCAGACTCAACTACCCCTTTTCAACCTAATCCCTTTCATTCATATGCTGATCATTCCCATACACACATTCACTACTACTTCTAACATCCATTCTCCGTGTAATACCCTGACTCCCCTTCCCCATTTCCCTGTTCCTCTTCATCTTACAAGCTACTATTATTTCCATTAACAAGCACTTCCATCTCATATGTTCTGCTCTCCTGATCTTTCACTTCACCTATTACTTTCTCTGATCTCTTGCTTACATCACTCACTCACACTTCTACTAGCAATAATTGCTCCAGTTGACTCACATCAAAGCCATTCAAATGCAATCTGTCACTTCTGAACAAATCCATTCTTCCCTCAAATACATGCCACAAATTTGCACTCCCTAATCCTCACACACACACAGTTCTGTCAACCATTCAAGATTCTGTCTCAACTCATTGTCATAGCAATGACAACACACTGGCAAGCTTTCCTACTCCACTGTTATCTTTCATTTTCCTTCATTTTCCTCATTCAACACAGAGTTGAAAACCCAAACCATAAGATCCACTGGGAAAAGACAAAACTCCTACACAGATCTTCATATAAATATGAACGTTTATATAAAGAAAGTGCTGAAGCCCTACTTCACAGACCAAATCTAAACCGCAATGATATTCTTGCCATCCCTAAAGTGTGGGAAATCATCATACAAAATTGTGTAAAAATAAGTTAACTGTAATTTAATTTTATTTAATTTAATTCAATTTAATCTAATTTAAGTTCAGGCCGCAACGTGCCACTGCACGCAATTTGGATTCCATTGTACACATGCACCCTATCCTTTGTGTCATTCCTAGTATTGTTCTACTGTACTGATGATGTCCTAAGATACCTAGGACGAAATATTTATGTAATAAAAAACCTACTACTGTGGTTCACGTGTGTTAAATTTAGTCAATCATGATTATTTTGCAGTTTTGCGATTCCTGAAGTCTAGAATATTATCAAAAAAAAAAAAAAAAAAATCCAAACAAAAACTCTGTTTAAGCTATCTATGACCAATATTAACTCATGGTTGTGAAACATAGTCAACAACAATGAGGGATAATAGAAAACTTATCACATTTGAAAGGTACTTGTGGAACTTACAATCAAAATACTGGACTGTACAAAGACATAATGAGTAACTATGAAACCTGTTTCAAGCACCCATCCTATCATTTATAATAAGCAAGATAACTGAATGGTTTGGTCATGTTTGGAGAGAAGATGACCAGTTAATCAAAGACCAGTTAAGTATTTGCAAATATAGCTGATAAGAAAAGATGCATAGGAAGACTGAATGCGATGGATTAAGGCAGCTGGATGAACATTTTACATGAGATGGAGCTTATGACAGAGACTGATGGTGAAGCCTAATGATGACAGCATTAGACCTAAATGGTCCATTAAGCTGAAGAAGAAGAAAGAAAATTTCAAGAAATTTACAAGATGTGAAAATTTCTGATATTAAGTATATAAAATATTTCATTAACATGTTTTTTTTTCTTTTGTGTGTTTGTGTAATAAACAGTAGTCAATGTTTAAAAGAATGCACACCGTACAAAATAATAAAGAATAATATAAAAATGATTTAATCCCAAAGCATCATGTGGTTTCAAAACAGCATACTAAGCATAAACAATTTGTACTATCATTTGTACAATAGGAAAATAACTTTATAATTAATAATACAGAATGGTTTAACTTACTTGATCTTTTATCTTCCGTTACTACATGTGGATCTACGGAGTGTGCAATTCTTCCCTGTATTGGTGTAGGTACTGGAACTCTGATTACTGGGGCAGTATCAACTGGACTCTTTTTAGGTGGTGATGATAAACCTAAAGAAATCTTTGGTATTTTTATGGGTGCAACCTTTTTGTCGTTATCTCCATCTGAATCCTCCTGTGATTTTAAAAGTTTTTTACGTGCTTTTACATGCATTTCTAAATCATTTGTATCCCAATCTTCCATTTCAATCAATTTGGCAGACTTTTTACGAACACGACCAGAACGAGAAATGCCAGCATTTGCTGTCATTCTGATTTATGTACACTGTAAAGGTAAAAATAAATTGAAATACAAACATAAATTACAACTTATTATTTGCAAACTGATATATATATATATATATATATAACTAGTACTGTATAGCTATTAGTAAATGATAGATATTTTTCTCTGAGAGCTGAGATGTGAACAAAAGCACATGGCATGTATCATGTATCCAATGATTTGCATACTTCAAATGAAGTTATTGGCTGGTTGCGTTACATTTACAAAGGTGTTAGTTTTTTCTCATTAGAAATGGTCCTTTGTGAATTTTCAGCATGAAGCAATTTTCTCATTTTTTAAAGGAGTTCTTTATGCTAGCATTTCTGGTATTCCCAAGATGTTTTCATGTTAGTTGCAATATGTCAATTTCACTGATTCATAAGTGTGTACTTTCAACATTCAAAAGGGAAATGAGATAATTAGAATAATTTGTTGATGTTAGGAATGGGACTTCGTTAATTTTAATAATTAAAAAATTAAATAAGAATATAATTTCTTGTCAAGCATAAATTATTGATTCTGCTTTTTTCCTTGTTTTTTTTTTTTTTTTTTTTGGCATTTCTTGGTAATAGTGCTTTTTTGGGGGGGGGGGATATTATTTCTGGAAAATTTTCCATGTTATGATGTCACTGGCTTTTTACTTAATTTTTAGGGCATTATTGATATTTTAAAGATATAGATACATTAAGAATATAAAGAAGGAATCATTTTGGACATTCCTTTGTAGGATGCTCTTGGTTGTCTTCTTTAGGAGCAGTATTAGGAGTATAGCATTTATATGCCACTGTTGTATGACAGAAAGGGGGGGGGAAGAAATGTGGAGATAGAAAGATGTGGGAGAATTGCAGATAAAACAAAGATATGTGAATTTTAAAACCCAAGTTCCAAGGATGAACTGTGAATTCTGGGAAGAAGGTGAAAGATAGAATATTTTTAGGGTAAAGGAGAAGGATAGCATATGATCAATCAAGATTGAGTGTTTCTTTTCTTTAAAGATAAGATTTTTTTCCTTTAAAAAAATAAAAAATAATAAAATAATAAGCCTTTACAAACTTAGCGCTACTATACAAGCTCATCCAGACCAGACTTTTACGAACATCCATGCCACTGCTGTGCTGAGTTCACAGAGTTGAAAAGATCAGACAGAGGTGTATGGTAGTGTGCTATTGATTCTCAATTACAGTTATTTCTGGTATTGGCTTTTTCGTACAAATCCCCTGCCCCCCTCTCTTCCCTGAGTTGATAGGTTTATTTTATTGACTTTAAAACATGAGATTAACTTTAAAAGGCTGTAGTCCATAGCAGTGGTGCACTCAGGATTTAATCTTGGAGGGGGCCCGAGCACTCAAGATTTCATCTTGGGGGGGGGCAATTGAGTAGACAATTTGAGAATACACACTACGCATTGCATACGAGCTATGACTGAGCATCTGCAGTGATCACCAATACATGATACCCGTGATCTCCTCTGGCACGGCTCAGGCAAATGAAGCAGCGCCCGAGCACTACTTCGTTAGCCTTGCATTCGCAGCACCCATGATTCCTGAGCACTATAAGGTATTCACACCTTATGTGACCACTAATTCATAAGTAGCATAGAAATAGAAGACATGACACAACATAAATAAAAAAATTAAAAAAAATTAATTTTAATTAGGAAAAGATTTTTGGAAATTTTTCTAGTGTTTTTTCCTTTTTCTTTTTTTGGGGAGCCAGGGCCCCTTGGCCGCCTCCCTGAGTGTGCCAATGGTCCAGAGTGGGATTTGTGATACTCTGGGTATTTTCATTGCCGCCTCGCTTTTTTTTTTTTTTTTTTTTTAAATTTTTAACTACTTGTATTGTTGAATATAAATTCCATGATTAGTCTGTCAACTGTATGGTGGATGTAATAATAATAAATAAAAACTAACAGTTTTGGTTTGTTTCTGCATTTGTTTTTTTGTCATTATATATTTTTGTTACTAATATAATTTCTCGTGTGGTTTTATTGATATCTTGGTTATCACAGGACCAATAGCAGCTGATATGTTATTTTAAAAAAAAGTAATCTAATTCTGTTTCTGGTTTTCCCAAACAAATGTTAACAGTGCTGACATTAAGCACTTGGTGCTGAGCCAATAAGTAGGCTTAAATATAATAATTGATACCTATGTGCTAAATAGGCTCTGAAGCCTCTTATATATTGGGATGATATTCAAAAATTGCCCAGTTATATCCTGCCGAAACTATTACAAAGCTTTGGATTAATGTGGTTATAGTTCACATGGTAACAATATAGTAGCACTCTTGCAGAATGTTTCATCATCGTGGAATACAAAAATTTAGAGTGTGAATTTCACAAAGTGAAATTTTGAATATGATGGATCTGATTGGTTATCACATTACCAAAATTGTAAAAAATAAATAAATAAATGTAAATAAACAACTGTTCATAACACCAATAATGGATCATTGAGATTTTATAAAAAAATAAGATACAATTGGTATCAGATTTACTGTGGTGGCTAAAATTCCAGTGGAGCTGAATCAAGTTTAAAAAAAAATATTAATATGAAAAATGATAAAAAAATTCAAATGAAATAATGACATTATTATTTCAGTATCTCAACGCATATACTGAGGAAATATCTATTATATTTCTTTATATTCTGTGAAATTATTAATCTGCAAATATTTACTGCAAAATAAATATAACTGTCAAATATAATTGTTGGACACCTCTGTATATCAATTTTGAACTAATTTAATTCAGCAGGAACATGAATAGGCTGACATATCAGTGGATGAAATGACAAGCCAAATAATTATATCTCCTACAACACAAATATATCTACTCTATATATATAAAAAGATATGCCGAAATTTGAAACGTTATTATGTCACGTTTTTTTGTCTTACCAGCTTATCAGCCCGGAACTCGGGGGGGGGCGCTGTAGGGGGAATAGCCCCCCCTATTATATATATATAGATAATAAAATACTTCCTAGTCTACAAAAAATCTCAGCTTTCATTTGTCCTTAATGGCAAGATAGGAAAATTGCACATTCACATCAAATGGCAACTAGTATACAACTATTCCCTTCTTGGGAGGACTTAAAAAAAAAATCACCGACAAGAGTAAGTTTTTTTTTTCTTTTAGTATTATGGGAATCCTGCTCATGTAAAACTGGGGACATAACAGTACTGTGGAGTAGCTAAGGATTAAATAATCCAGACATCCTACTCTTAATAGCAAACAAGCAATAAACTTTTACAATGTTCTGCTCTAAAAAAAAAAAGTGCAGCATCCAAAGACATTCACACAACCAGATGCAAACCCACACACTGTTGGCAGGGGCATGCCGGCCATATGTGCAATGTGTGTAATTCACACAGGCACCAGGATAGTAAAGGTGCCAAAGAGGAGGAAATACTTAAAAAAAAAAACGTTTTTTCAAAGTGATTTTTTTATTGGAGGGGGTGGGGATAGGGGTAGCAACTAAAGTTTTGCACACAGGCACCAGACACAACTGGCATGCTACTGGGTATAGGGGTGCCAACTAAAGTTTTGCACATAGGCGCCGGACACTACTGGCATGACCCTGACTGTTGGTTGAAGAGAAGGTACTCTAGCTACCAAGCCAAATAGACTAACCATTACACTAACTTTTGTTGTTGTTAATCTCTCATATATTTCGTTTCAGGAAAAGTCAGTCATCAGAAATGATATTAGAAACAACAAGAATATTGAAATGGATGGCAGTACTAGGCTCTCAGACCAAGTAAAAGACAACTTTGTTATCTGTATGCTAGTAAAGAGATTGTATTTATTTTATTTTTGGAAGGCCTGATTTTATTATTATTATGTGACATCTCCAAGAAGGCGAGGAATTCATCGTGGGAGGGCATGCAACTTAAGAGTCTCCCTTATTTAATCCTCCAACTACACGACACTACTACCATCAACACAACTCCATCTACTGCCGACCAACACCAACAGAGTATTTTGCCTGTAGTGTGTGTTCTTTGGGTCAACTTGCCTGTATGCGGGGATTAAAAACTCTTTACCACCGTATGAGATCAGTTAACTCACCTTCACTGAAAAGCCCATATAAAGATTCCTCTCGACAAGACGAAAATCGAACTCGGATCTTTTCCAATCAAGGGCGCAATGTACCGTCTTGCATTCCTCTAGCTGTAATAAATCCCTTGTCATCAAAATAAAACATTTGAACAGCTGCATTTTACTCTTTTCGAACATTCACAATGGTAAGTGTTGCTAGCAATAGAGAGAAATAATGAATAAGAAATAACAATATTCACCTCTAATATCTTTCAAACAACCAGCAGGACGAGAAACACATATTTACAAAATAGTACCATGCACGTTTCATCCATGTTGTTGCACAAAACATTACTCTGCTAACAAAAAGCTGCAACAAGTCATATCGCAAAATATTATCTAAATTCGCTATAAGTAGCCCAACGTAAAAGCAGCTCTGCGCTTAAACCAAATCATATTTGATTTAAGCCCAGAGCGTTAGAACAAAATCCAAGCGTTATAAAGTGCTAAACTCATACCCTTTAAAAACTAATAATAGAAATATTCTTAAATTAGGGTACTTGTACCTTTGTATTACATATACGCAATGCAAAGGTCCTTAAATTTTGGAGAATATAAAATATATGTATTGTATAAATTGTATTGTATGTATTGTATAAATATATATGTATAAAAAATATATGTATCCAAGGCTAGTGATTTGGATTAGAGGGTGGCTTGTGGATAGATATCAAAGAGTGGTTTATGGTGGACAGCGTTCAGTAGAAGGCAGCTGACTAGTAGTGCGCCTCAGGGCTCAGTGCTTGGTCCTCTATTATTTAATTTGTACATCAATGATATTGGGAATACTTTGAAAGGAGATATCCACTTGCTTGCTGATGATGCAAAACTGGGAAGAGCGATAGTTAATTCAGATGATTTGAATATCTTGCAGGATGACTTAAATAGGCTGACGGTTTGGACTGAACTAAATGGATGCCAGTTTAATGTGGCCAAGTGCTTCGAAAGGATGAGATCACATGCTGTTTACTACATTAATGGAACTGAACTGCAAGAAGTTGATGTGGCTAGGGGTTCTCTGTCTGCAATAACTTAGGAGTTATTGTAGACAGAGAACTTGAAGTTTCGAGGCATATTGCAAAGGTTGCCAAAACTTCACATCAGATTACATGGTTATTGAAGAACACATTGACAAGCAGGGATTAGGAAGTGATTGTCCCACTTTATAAAGCATTAATAAGACCTCATTTTAACTATTGTGCACAGATCTGATCACCTGGATTTCTTGGTGATGTGGAAATGGTAAAGAGAATTCAGAGGCAGATTGCAAAAATTGTTGCAGGCCTGTGGGATATCTCCTACAAGGATAGATTGAAGGTCTGTGGGCTTCAGAAACTAGTTGATAGACATAGGAGAGGAGATATGATTGAGGCATAAAAATTATTAAAAGGGTTTTATTGGATTGATACTGACAACTTTTTTAAGACCAGTGCAGGAAGTGAGAATGAGGGGGTCATCCCTGGAGATCGTGTAAGAGTATGGTTAACAAGGGTGTTAGAACTAGATTTTATGCTTCGAGGGTTGTAAATGGGTGGAATGCATTGCCAGAGGTGGTTGTGAATGCTTCATTTGTGAATGAGTTTAAGGGGAAGTATGACGGGTATTATGTGAACAACAGTTAGTATGTCCATGTTAGGTCTCCCACAGTGAGTCATTTGGCTCCATATAGGCACCTTATATAATAATAATAATAATAATAATAATAATAATAATAATAATAATGATGATGATGATGTATTGTATACACACATGCTCATGGAATAAATGTGCTCACCTTCATTACTACAGTCCCAGGATTTAATTGTAATGTATTTTAATTAGTCTGTTTTATTTTATTTTATTTTCCTACAGTGATGAACTAGTGAAATGGGTTGCTAGAGGAAAGTGGCTGTGCATTTATTATTATTATTATTTATTCGCATAATTGATACACAGTCAAAACAAGATTTAAACAACATTATTTAAACAAAAAAATATTATTTAAACAACAATTTGACTGGTGAAACGGAACAATTCAGATTCTACCCAAGAATCTAAGAATGGTCCGTCAGGTAGTGTCATAAAATATGGACTATTCCAAGTAATGCTGTTTCTTGTAGGTGATATGGAATCACTTCGTTGATGTTTAATTGCTGTAAATACTTGGATAGCTTCTTTGAAATTACACCAAGTGCACCGATAACTAGTGGGTTAATTTTAGTGTGTTTAAGCTACATCCTACCAACTTCGATTTTCAGATGTCGATATTTAGTAATTTTTTCCAATTCTTTGTTGTTAACACTCGTACTGCGATATTGATAATCAAACCTGTCGATGTTCGATAATTGTGATATCAACTCTATTGTGTTCCAAATACCAATCAGTATATATTCGAAAGTCTCAGAGAATTTTTGCTGTTTTTTCGTTTTCCAATACTGTCTCTATTTTATGCTGCCACCCAATGTAGGAGAGCCGTATTTTTTGCCTACATGCCAATGAATTATTGTGGCCATTTAATCATGGCGGTATTTATAGTCAGTTTGAGCTATTTTGCTGCAGGCACTGATTAGATGTTCTACAGTCTCATCTTTCTGATCGCATAATCTGCATTTTCTGATGTTATTGGTGTTCAAAATTTTTGCTTTCATTGCATTAGTTTGTTTAGCTGCTAAAATAAATCCTTCAGTTTCTTTTTTAATGTATCCATATTGTAGCCATTGACATGTCTTGTTTACATCACTTTTGTCCTCAGCATCTTTAAAAAATTGGCCATGCAAAGGCTCATTTTTCTAACGCACATATCAGTTAATTTGCTGTTCCTTTTTGTAAACACATTTGTTTACTATTGCTTTCAGAAGACCCTCTTGTGTAACTGCTTGAAGCATTTGCTCTGCGCTATTGTCGATGTAATTTCTTAAACCAATTTCTACTTCTTTTACAGTCTGTCTCACTTGGAGCAGACCTCGTCCATCTATTCTCCTTGGTAGATACAACCGGTGAACATCACTTCGTGGATGTAATGCATGATGCATAGTCATTAGTTTTCTGGTTTTGCGGTCCAATTTGTCCAGTCTTCTTTTGTCCAATTTATTATGCCAGATGTGTATCAGATCACTGGTATAGCCCAAGAATTCATTGCTCTAATTGTGATTAATCCATTCAGTTTTGTTTTCCGAATATTTCTAAGACTTTTGATGTATTCTGATGCTGTTGTTTAACTTTCGAGTGGAGAATATCATTGTCCTCTAATATTCCTAGGTATTTACAGTGTTCGTCAGCTGAAATGCTTTTATATATTTCTCTAGATCAAAATTAAAATCGCTAGTGTCATTAATTTTTTCTCGTTTAATAGATAAAATTGCACATTTATCTAAACCAAATTCCATTTTGATGTCCTGACTGAAAATACGAACTATGTTCAATAAAGAATGTATTTGCTGGGCCAATTTTCTATATAGCTTCAAGTCATCCATATACAACAGATGGGAAATTTTAATATTACATTTAGGAATTTCATATTCAAGTTTTGTTTTGTTCAGTATCATAGAAAAGGGTATCAATGAAATGTTGAAGAGCAATGGTGACAAGGAATCACTTTGGAAAATTCCACGTTTAATGCTGATATATCCGAATCGTACATTATTCACTATTAAATTGTTTTCCATGATCTCATGGCAGCAGCAGCAGCAGCAGCCATAAAGGAACATATGTTTTTGCTAATTCTAAATATATTTATCGATTTTAGGATCCAGGAGTGTGGGAGGTAATCGAATGCTTTCTTATAGTCTATGCATGCCATGTTTAAGTTAGATTTTCGTTTTTTTGAATTTCTGAGAATCATATTATAAATAAGGATATGGTCTTTTGTTCCTGTGGATTTTTGAAAATTGCCTTTTTGTTCAATCGGATAAATATGATTATCTGATTAGTAGTGGTATATGGAATTTGCTATCATTGCAGTGAGCAGCTTAAGCATAGTTTGCAGACATGTTATTGGGTGATAGTTACTTGGTTCTGCATCCTTATCTTTCATGAAAAGAAAAGTGCGCCCAGATATCATCAATAGTCTTCCACTGAGCCTTACTGCAACAAATAATTAAATTGTTCTGCCATTCGATCATTTAGACAGGTTCGATGCTTTAACCAAAATCCATGTAGTTCGTCGTTGTCAGGTGCACTCCAGTGTTTTTTAAAAATTTTCTAGCTTGTGCGCTGACCATTTCTTTATTGATAATGGCATTTTGCATTTGATTTTGTTTCATTTCTAATTCTGTTTCCTTAATCCATGAGGCATCTTCATTATGTTCAATAGGATTATCCCATATTGTCTTCCAAAATTTGAGTGTTTCTTCTTTTTCTAGTTGGTTGTTTGCATTTGTATTTCTCTAAAGAGACTGAAAGAACTGACGTTGGGTCTGTCGACATTGCATATTTTGTACACATTGGTTTATTCCTGCTTCATATCTTTTAATTTTCTATACAGTCGCTATATTTCTTTCTTTTAGCTCTTCAGTAACTTCAGCAATTGTTTCTGTTGGCCAAATTATATGCGTTAATCAGTTTGTTTTTGATGTTATTATTTTTCAGCCATCCATCTTTAAAACTCTTTAAGTTGCTCAAATCAACTCGAAGTTTGTTGACTTTTCTTTCCAACCGGATGTTCCATGGTGTAGATTGTTTCATTCTCGGCTTTTGCGCTTGCTGTTTGCAACGAAGATTCACTGTAAAGATATAGGCTGTGCTATATAGGAGCTGATTTGTTTCCTTTATGCTGTTGTTGTGATGGCTTTAATCACATAATTTGCGTCTAAGAGGAACTGTTTTAGCTTAGATTTGTGTAAAGCTTTTAATGGTGGTAATCTTATTCGATCATTTATGGAGTTCATATGTTCCAGTATCCTTGACTTCATTTTACACTGCACTTCTGTCAAAAATTATTATTATTATTATTATTATTATTATTATTATTATTATTATTATTATTAATTTTATTATTATTTCACGATGAGTCTCATGACTGATCGTGGAAGATCCCACTCTCACATGCACAACTCATCTTCCATTCACTGTCCCTGCACTCACCACACTCTCAGGCAATGCATTCCAATCACCCACCACTCTCCGTGCAAAAAAACATCTACTCCTCATACCCATCTTATACAGCTTCAGGGATAATCTCTCGTTCATTATCTGTCCCCAGATATTCTATGAATAATTTCATCCCCGATAATCTGGTAATTACCCCTTACTAATTGATACGTCTCGAATGTTTCCCTACTTCCTTCTGTGCACCAGGTTCTGCAATTTGCATTATCTCAATTCGTCCTCATATTTCATATTCCAGAGACCAGAATCCGACTTAATGAATCGTCTCTTTACTCTTTCCAACAACTTTTCATCCTTTTGAAAATCTTACGACCAAATATGTTTGCAGTAATCCATATGCGGTCTGATCAAAGTCTTGAACAATGAAATCAAAACATCCTTACTTCTACATGTTAGTGTTCTCCGCATCATTCCCATAATTCATTGTATTATCCTCACAATTTTAGAAAAATGTCCAAAATTTCAAGTCCCTATCCACCACAACTCCAAATCCCTCATTTAATTCACCTCCTCATTCCCACCAATCCGATATCCTGCATCCCATCGTTGATTTCTAAATTTTAAAACCTTACACTTTGCAACATTATACTGACATCCTTCACACACCTGCTCATTCAGACAGACTATTTATGCCCTCTTACAAAGTTACAATATCTACTCTACTTGTCATAATTCTCCCCAACGAAGCATCATTTGCAAACAACTCTATATTATCATTTAAGTCCGTTCCAATCATTTACATACAAATTAAACAACAATGGCCTCAAAACATATCTCTGAGGCACACTACAAGTGACTTTCCTCTTCTGGGATATAACTCCCACAAATACTCGTAAAATCTGTTGATACCTATCAGACAGCAAATCCCCCAAATCAACACACTAATCTCCTATCCAATCTCATCCATTCCAGTTTGACTACTAGTTTGTCATGTTGTAATCTATCGAAATCGTTTGCAAAATCTTAATATACTACAGTATATATGCATTCCCCTTGTCGTATGTATTCGTCACTTTGTTATAATAAGTAATAAGATTGCTAAAACACGATCTTCATTTAGCAAACCCATGATATCGATTAAAGAGAATTATATTACTATCGACCTAGTTCTGAATCCTTGCTCTCACTAGATTCTTCAACACCTTAACCACAACTCCAGACAAGCAGATTTGGCCTATAATTCGAAGACTAAGTCTTATCACATCCTTTATGAAGTCAAACAAGTTTGTCATCTTTCCATTCCTTTGGGACCTGGGCTAATCTAAGACTCATGATCAAAATGTACGTTAAAGTCATTGTTAACTCCATGGAACAGTCCCTCGAGATATGTTGTGGTATACCATTAAGTCCCATGGCCTTGTTGACATCAAAATTACTCATTTCCTCATATATCTCCTTAGCACTCACCATCAGTGGTTCCCGCCCCCACATTCCCACTGCTCTCAAGTTTTGCATTATGTTACAATCACAAGTATGGATTACTTTAATGAACTGAACATTTATGATCTCTACTATATCCTCCTCGGTGTTTATCATTCTTCCATTATCACTGACCAACATCATCCCTCGATAATCATTCTTCCTTCTACTACCCACAAATCGAGAAAAAAAACCTCCATAGGATTTCTTTTAGCATCATTTGCTAACTACTACTCGTATTACACTTTTGCTACCCTTACTAAATGAGTCAACTTCCTTGCTTCTTCTTTGTACTCAGGGCCGGCTCTAGGCTTAGGACAAGGGTCATGGTCTAGGGGCACAATTGTTGAGGAGCCAACATTATAAAAAAAGAACAGTATTAAAGAGAACCAGAGAGTAGAAGCGTTGGTGGTACAAGAATCGACCCCAAAATGCTCTTTATCCACTTTTTTTGGCAATAACTATAAACTGGTTTTAACAATAAAGAATTTTATGATGCCTATCTTGTCTCACAATGCGTTGATAAAACTAGCCTAGGGGAACCACATACCTTCGAGCCGGCTGTTTGAACTCATCATGTAACTGATTATTTCCACTCATCTTGTTCTGCTACAACAATATCTTTTCCTTCCAGATTGCATGCTCCACCTCTTTAGTCACCCGTTTCACAACTGCCTTATTTAATCTCCTGACCTTTAGAATACACTCATTCATTGTCTCTGTCAGATAATTCGTGAGTAGAGACCAAGCAGCATTGATTTCCTTCCCATGCAATTTCTCATTCCATGATATAGCTGCAAGCTGCCTCGTAAGGTTGCCATGATCACCTGTCTTATAGTTCCACATATAACTCTTTCTCACAAAAATCCTAATATGGCTGGCCACCACCCAAGTGATCACTTTATGGTCACTTTCACCGATTGGAGTACGATTTGACATTTCATTTGCAACAAATTGTCTGCCTGGTTAGCCGAGTGGTTAGCATATCCACTCTCCAACCCACAGGCTGCGGGTTTGAATCCTGCCGTGGGCATGGATGTTTGTGATTGTCTCTGAAAATACTAGTGCTGGTGGTGGGCAGTAGATGGCGTTGATGTAGATGATGCGGTTCACTGTAGTTAGCATACTGAGTGGTGGAGACGGAAAGTTGTAGAGTGAGTGCCCTCCCTCAATGAGTCTTTGGACTCCTTGGAGGCGTCACGTAATAATAAAAATCAAAATCAGCTAACGCCTTTTTATTCCCGTATACGGGGAGTAGGCGAGGCCATTTAGCCCTATCTAACTTTTGGAGACTGAGTGGGCAGTTCAATCTCCACTGGTACCAATCAGAGATAGATGGCCCAAGACTATCACTAATTAAGTGGCACAGTGAAGAGAGACGGCTCAAATGTGCCGCCATCTCGTGGTCACTAACCCTAACACAATATATTTAATAAAAAAAAAATAAAAAAAATCAGCTAACGCCTTTTTATTCCTGTATATACGGGAGTAGGCGAGGCCATTTAGCCCTATCTAACTTTTGGAGACTGAGTGGGCAGTTCAATCTCCACTGGTACCCAATCAGAGACAGATGGCCCAAGGCTATCACTAATTAAGCGGTATGCAGTGAAGAGAGACGGCTCAAATGTGCCGCCATCTCGTGGTCTCTAACCCTAACACAATATATTTAATGTCTGAAATAATGTGGGTTCTACGGTCGATTTTCTTGAGTTTACAGGACGAAAAACCCGAGTTTCCGGGAGGAAAAACCTGCTTGCCCGTGCCAGAGATCGACTAACTCGGGAACCGGTCGAAAAAAGGCTTAGAAAAATTTCCTCTAGTCGCCGACTAGACTCGAAACCAAGACTTCCTTCGTGCGGCCTAGCGCGGTGGTGTGCAAACGCCACATCCACTGAGCTACACAGGCTCTACAATATAATAATATATTTAATGTCTGAAATAATGTGGGTTCTACGGTCGATTTTCTTGAGTTTACAGGACGAAAAACCCGAGTTTCCGGGAGGAAAAACCCGCTTGCCGTGCCAGAGATCGATTTTACGTAATAATAATAATAATAAATAAATAAATAAAAAAAATCAGCTAACGCCTATTTGTTCCCATATAGGGAGTAGGCGGGGCCGTTTACCCTATCTAACTTTTGGAGACTGAGTGGGCAGTTTAATCTCCACTGGTAGTCAATCAGACAGATAGCTGGCCCAAGGCTATCACTGATTCATCGGTATGCAGTGAAAAAGTGTGGGTTCGACGGTCGATTTTCTTGAGTTTACGGGACAAAAAACCCGCTAGCCCGTGCCAAAGATCGACTAACTCGGGAACCGGTCGAAAAAAGGCTTAGAAAAATTTCCTCTAGTCGGCGACTAGATTTGAACCACCAAATCCTTTCTTAGTGCGGTCAAGTGTCGTAGTGTGCAAATGCCACTTCTACTGAGCTAAACAGGCTCTTTAATAATAATAATAATAATAATAATAATAATAATAATAATATTATTATTATTATTATTATTATTATTATTATTATTATTATTATTTATTTATTTATTTATTTATTTATTTATTTTTTTTTTTTTAAACATTTTATTGTCTCAAATAAATTACATACATAGATACAACAATAGTTTTATATACCCGTATATATATATATATATATATATATATACATAATATTTATAATACATTACAATTGTGAATAACAAATACTGGCGAGGTATTAATATTTTTAAATTATAATAATTTTTTTTTTAAATAAATAATATTTTTGTTCACTGCTAAAATATTTACACATACATATGTACAATAGTTATCTTGAGTATAATAGTAATAATTTGTTTTTTCTTTTTTTCCTTTTTTTTTTTTTAAAGGAAAAAAAAATTATTATGTCTTAGTATAAGTTATATACAATAATTATATTTACAGTAATTACTATACGGATTGTACAGAATTTTTGATTTTAGAATATACATAATAATAATAATAATAATAATAATAATAATAATAATAATAATAATAATAATAATAATAATAATAATAATAATAATTATTATTATTATTATTATTATTATTATTATTATTATTATTATTATTATTATTATTATTATTATTATTATTATTATTATTTATTTATTTATTTTATTCATTTATTTATTATTATCATTTTTTTTTTTAATGTCTCGGATGAATTGCATACATAGTTGCTGTAGTAATTATATATATATAATATTTATAACGCATTACAAGTGTGTATAACAGATTCTTGTAAGTTAGTAATTTTCTTCCTCGAAGCTTAGCAGAGCTTATCTGAGGAAGATAATAGATGATAGAGGGTGGTGGTTTCATGGTTGTGTTCCTATACTGGTCACAAGCCAGGTGTTGTTTTTACTGTTTGTTGGTACGTGCTTGAAAGACTTCGTCTGCTATTACAGTTTAACTTTTTTTTTTTTTTTGTGCAAATAGGGTTGGATTTAGACATGGTGTGTTTGTTTCTTTGTGTTCTTGTAGTGATAGTTTTTGAGAGGGGGGGTTGTCATAGGTTTGTGTGTGTGTGTGCATGTGTGGTGGGGGAGAGAGAGACAGGAATTGCTCTAATTTTCATTCTCGCTATAATATTTATATAGCGCCTGTTTCAGCTCTCTGTATGTTCCTAGGTTTCTGTTGTCGAACGGCAGTTTGTTTATCATGTCAGGTACGTAGAAGTTTCGGGTGGCTTTGCCGTAGTGATTGTTGTACTTATATGTTATGTAGTTTGTTGACTGTGGTCTTGTTATTTGATATGTTGTTCTGGTTACTCTATTGGTTGGGCTATAGTAGTGTTTTAACATGACTGTGTAGTGGCGTAAGTGTTTCACCTTAAATATTTTGTGTTTTGTCCGTGCTTCCTGCATAAGAGTGGGTTGTTCCCAGAATATCAGTTTTATCATTTTATCTTGCAACCATTGTAGCCTGTTAAGTCTGTAGTCTGCGCAGAATGCGTATGATGTGATTGCATATCTTAAAATGTTTTCACATAATGCTTTATAGATTAGTATTTTTATGTGGGTTGGGGCAATGTCTTTTAATCTGTATAGTTTGCTTGCTATTATCCTAAGCTTGGTATGTAGGTAGTTTGTATGGCTATTCCAACTTTGATCAGCATCGAAGTGAAGTCCAAGATAGCGTGTTGTTTTCACCTGTGTGATGGTTGTGATTTTAGGTTCTGCACTTTGTGTATAGGAGGATGAATGTTTGATAGTGAGATATTTAGTTTCTATGGGCAGGGTTTGGGGGTTTTTGAATATCATTAGCTTTGTTTTTCCAGGATTTATATATATGCCGTTTTCGGTTAACCAGTTAGTGATTTGATTGATGTCGTGTTGCATATTTTTGTAAGCGATATTTGCATTGTTGTGAATGGATACTATGGCAGTGTCGTCTGCATTCTGGAAGATTTTACTTTTTAGGGGGAGTTGGCTTATGTCGTGTGTGTATATGTTAAATAATAATAATAATAATAATAATAATAATAATAATAATAATAATAATAATAATAATAATAATTCCCCCGAAGGAACACGGCCTTGTCGTGGCAAAGGGGCTTGCGTGCTTCAGCGATGTTGAGAGATATTCTGGCGGTTGCATAGCTGCCAGCAGGGCCACCCTTGTCAGGCAGGTCTCAACTGAGGAGCCAGACTGACTGTGTTCCATCCCCCATCTTAATGGTGAAAAGGAAGAAGAGATCCATATCGAATCAGTCAACGCCCGGGTCATCAAGGACTGCGTCAGATGTTGGGGATCCTGGGCATCAGGCGACAAGTGGGCTACAGGACCCAGCTCTCCTTGCTGAGCAATCAGGGCAGGAAGCTGAAAAGTGACTGGAAGAAACCAAACGTAAAAAATGGACTGTAGAAGAAAAATTATGAAATTATGAAATAATGTAGAAGAAAAAAACAGAGAAATTATGAAATGTTTTTACAGATAGACACCAGATAAACGAGGTTTCAGAAAGCGTATGCATTTAATTTGGAAACAAAAATTCCCAAAATCTGCATAACAGAACAAAGACTTATGGACCAAAAGAATTTCATTTTCTGTAACAAAATATTTACTGAACTTGAGGTGCAAGAGTTACGTAATAAACCAACAACTCCAGTAACAGAAAATCATCAGGAGGCAGCTATATCAAACTTTGGAATTCAACTCTGTAAACATCAATTTGACAACATATCTCAGAATGTTTTGACAGAAGGGCAGTGTAAAATGAAGTCAGAGATATTGGAACATATGAACTTCATAAACAACCGTATAAGACTACCACCATTAAAAGCTTTACAACAATCTAAGCGAAAACAGCTCCTCTTAGACGCAAATGCTGTAATTGAAACCATCACAACCAACAGTATAAAGGAAACAAATCAGCTCCTATACAGCACAGACTATATCATTTCAGTGAAGCTTGGTTGCAAACCGAAAGAGCAAAAGCCGAGGATGAAACAATCTGCACCATGGTAAATCCTCGAAGCCTGTTGACCTTTCGTTAGTACGAAAGGTCAACAGGCTTTGAGCTGATCTAAGCAACTTAAAAAGTTTTAAAGAAGGATGGTTGAAATATAATAACATCAAAAACAAACTGGTTAACACATAAAATTTGGCAAAACAAAACAATTGCTGAAGTTACAGAAGAGCTAAAACAAAGAATTACAGCGACTACACAGAAAATTAAAAGATATGAAGCAAGAATAAACCAATATGTACAAAATATGCAATTTCGACAGAACCAACGTCAGTTCTTTCAGTCTTTCCAGAGAAATACAAATGCAAACCATCATTCACCCGGAAAAGAAGAAACACTCAAATTTTGGAAATCAATCTGGAATAATCCTATTGAACACAATGAAGATGCTTCATGGATTAATGAAATAGAATCAGAAATGAAACAAAAACAAATGGAAAATGTCATTATCACTAAAGAAATGATCAGTTCTCAAGCTAGAAAATTAAAAGACTGGAATGCACCTGGCATAGACGAACTACATGGATTTTGGTTAAAACATCTAATCAGTCTACATGATCGAATGGCAGAACAATTTAATTATTTGTTGCAGTCTGGCTCAGTGGAAGACTGGATGATATCTGGGCGCACGTTTCTCTTCATGAAAGATAAGGATAAGGTGCAGAACCAAGTAACTATCGCCCAATAACATGGCTGCTAACTATGCTTAAGCTGTTCACTGCAATCATAGAAAATTCCATATACCACTACTTATCAGATGATCATATTTATCGGATTGAACAAACAGGCAATTTTCAAAAATCTAGAGGAACAAAAGACCAGATCCTTAATAATAAAATGATTCTCAGAAACTCAAAAAGACGAAAAACTAATTTAAACATGGCATGGATAGACTATAAGAAAGCATTCGATTCCCTCTCACACTCTTGGATCCTAAAATCACTAAAAATATTTGGAATTAGCAAAAATATATGTTCGTTTCTGGCTACTGCTATGAAATCATGGAAAACTACTTAACAGTGAATAATGATGGATTTGGAGATATCAGCATTAGACGTGGAATTTTCCAAAGTGATTCCTGTCACCATTGCTCTTCAACATTTCTTTGATACCTTTGTCTATGATTCTGAAGAAAACATAACTTGAATATAATTCCTAAATGTAATATTAAAATTTTCCATCTGTTATATATGGATGCCTTGAAGCTATATGGAAAATTGGCCCAGCAAATACATTCTTTATTGAACATAGTTCGTATTTTCAGTCAGGACATCAAAATGGAATTTGGTTTAGATAAATGCGCAATTTTATCTATTAAACGAGGAAAAATTAATGACACTAGCGATTTTAATTTTGATCAAGAGAAATATATAAAAGCAATTTCAGCTGACGACCACTGGAAATACCTAGGAATATTAGAAGACAATGATATTCTCCACTCGAAAGTTAAACAACAGCATCAGAATACATCAAAAGTCTTAGAAATATTCGGAAAACAAAACTAAATGGATTAAACACAATTAGAGCAATGAATTCTTGGGCTATACCAGTGATCCGATACACAGCTGGCATAATAAATTGGACAAAAGAAGACCTGGACAAACTAGACCGCACAACTAGAAAACTAATGACTATGCATCATTCATTACATCCACGAAGTGATGTTGAGCGGTTGTACCTACCGAGGAGAATAGGTGGATGGGGTCTGCTGCAAGTGAGACAGACTGTGGAAGAAGA
The DNA here is from genome assembly GCF_054136105.1 of Typopeltis vanoorti. NCBI lineage: Eukaryota > Metazoa > Arthropoda > Arachnida > Uropygi > Thelyphonidae > Typopeltis > Typopeltis vanoorti. The sequence goes on along the minus strand of NC_143551.1, from coordinate 135,423,344 downwards.
AGAAATTGGTTTAAGAAATTACATCGACAATAGATCTGAGCCGATGCTTCAAGCTATCACAGAAGAGGGCCTTCTAAAAGCAACAGGAAACAAATCCGATTACAAAAAGTAACAACAAAATATCCGATATGTGTGCTGGAAAAATAAATCCTTGCATGGCCAATTTCTTCGAGATACTGAGGACAAAACTGATGTGAACAAGACATGGCAATGGCTACATCACGGATAAATTAAAAAGGAAACAGATGGATTTATTCCAGCATCTCAAGAACAGGCATTACGAACTAATGCAATCAAAGCAAATTTGAACATCAATAATAAGAGCAAATACAGATTATGCGATCAGAAAGATGAGACTGTAGAACATCTAATCAGTGCCTGCAGAAAAATACCTCAAACTGACTCTAAATACCGCCATTATCAAGTGGCCAAAATAGTTCATTGGCATGTATGCAAAAAATATGGCTTTCCTACTTCTGATAACTGGTGGCAGTATAAAATAGAGACTGTATTGGAAAACGAAGCAGCAAAAATTCTTTGGGACTTTAGAATACAACCTGATCGGCATTTGGAACACAATAGACCTGACATCACAATTATCGAACATCGACAGGTTTGGATTATCGATATTGCAGTACCCAGTGATAACAACATGAACAACAAAGAACTGGAAAAATTACTAAATATCGAGATCTGGCAATTGAAGTTGGCTGACCGAGGCTTAATCAGACCAAAATCATTCCAATAGTTATCGGTGCACTTGGTACAACTTCAAAGAAGCTGTCCAACTATTTACAGCAATTAAAAATCAATGAAGTGACCCCATGTGACCTACAAAAAGCAGCATTACTTGGAACAGCCCATATTTTACGACGTTACCTGACGGACTATTCTTAGATTCTTGGGTAGAATCTGACTTGTTCTGAATCACCAGTCATATTTTTATTTATATGATATCTTTATTTGACAGTGTATCAATTATGTGAATAAAATAATAATAATAATAATAATAATAATAATAATAATAATAATAATAATAATAATAATAATAATAATAATAATAATAATAATAATAATAATAACTTCTGATGAGAGAATCAAATCCAAGAGCTAACAGTCAGTGAATTAGTTTAAAGAGAGGCATGACAGTCATTTTGAGAATGACAGTCAATGTTACTCTCCCAAGATAATTCTTGGGACTGTATGGATTACCCAGACAATAAATAAATAAATCCGCTAAAGCCTCTTATTCATAATAATAATCAGTGCTTTTTTTCTGGGAAAAAAAGAGGTGCTGGTACTCACCATGAGGAGGTTATTACAGCAACTTCCACACTCCTACCATATCCTCCGATATACCCGCGCCGTCTCTAGATCGCTTCTTGCTTTTGGTATCTGCAGAATGACGACTTAATGAGAATGGTAACTGCAGAATGACGACCTCGAAGCAGCCATGATTCCACATATTGCTTGGGTTGAACTCAGTGAGAGGAGGCCCTACTATCCTGATGAACATTAGTGCAGAAGTTGTAAGTACAAGCAGAGATGACCTAGATGAAGTTACTATAAGATTCATCTGAGAGAAATTCATTTCACATTCACTGGAAGATATTGCAATTGTGCCCAAAGTGTGCTTTAGAGAAAGTAGTATGTCGGGGACTTTATTCTTGAAGATATTCACGGAAACCAAAAACTACTTTCCTTTCATTCAGGCGAAATTTGCGTGCTAACTTTTTAATTTCAGCTTCACCAAATATCAGATGCTTCTCAGGATTTTTTGGCGAATACTTGGAATCTAAAATCTTAGCACATTCAGGGAAATCATCATCATCTCCTTAAAGAAGCTGTTAGAAAGCAGACGCTTTCTAACAGCTTCTTTCAGACTTTTATAGAAAGCAGATGAACTTATTGCAGGACTGTGTCTTTCATTTTCGTGGATTGTGGAGCTCAATCCCTTTGAACTTCATGTTCTTCTGACTTTGAAGAGAAATACTTACTACGGACCAGGATTTTCAATTCTTTCTTCAAAAAGTTGAACTGTATTATTTATCTTCCTGTCTGCTTTGTAGAATTCAATATTTATCTCTTGTAAATCTGGACTTAGTTCACTAAGTTCTTGGAGAGCATCACACATAAGGCCCAAATCAAGAACAAACTCGCATGATGTTATTTTTCTTAAAACGCCTTCATAAAGAAAGCGATCTGTTTTGCTTCTTCTGCTGTCTTCTTTTGCCTCCAGAAAGTGATGGACGAGGGCTTCAAAGTCTTGCCACACTATAGAAACAGTGTGAAAGCTAGATGCAACCCAACGAGTGCTTAAAATTCTGCCAGTTTTAAGAAATTGAAGTTCTAGAGTCGCTGCACATTCCTGTAGTTCCCTAGCATTCTTAGGTGAAGCATGATAAGTCACATGAAGTTTGTCCGATTCACTCCTGCCCCATTGTTTATCGGGTCACTAACAGACAATTCAAGGCGATGGCTAGCACAATGCCAGAAAATAACACTAGGAATCGTCTCTTGCATTAGCCTCCTTACACCATTATGCACACCAAACAAGACGGCTGCACCATCACAAGTTACAGACAATAAATATTTCTTTAAGTTATCATCAGATAATCGTAAACACTCAAGATGACTAATTAAAGAGTTTAGAATTCCTCTACCAGTTACATCTGATAATTCGATCAAATCTAGGAAAATACTCACAGGAACCGAAAGTTCAGGAAGTACTACACGAACAATAACAATCAATATTGTTGTGTTACTCACAGTTGTCGAATCATCAATAAACAATAATATTTTGTTCTTGGAATTCACTATATTGTCTATTAATGTTTTTCTCGTTTCATTTGCGATATGGCTCACGATGTTAATCCCAGCATTTGCAGAATGAAGAATATATCACATTTCTAGGCCATTAAGTTCCTGTAAATTTATTTTGTCTTCAAAGTTGTTAAATGATTGTTTTCTCCTCGCAACTTTGTAAACGGTTCGAAACACTTTTTCTGTTACATCTTTATTATGAGATAAAGTATTTAGGAAAACTTTCTCTAATGTTTCTTTTTTGCTTCAGATTTTATTTTTGGCACCCTTTGTGCGCTGCACTTTCCTTATGATAGTAAATCTTTTTTCTTAATGACATTAACTGTTGTTTGCGAGATTCTCCAAAATGACTGTTTTTACCATTTTCCCACTCCACTGAAATTTTCGTTCCTATATGTTTATCGACGGCAAGACTTCCGACATCACGACACACTTTACAGCCCAACATTTTATTCTTGACATACAGCGAGTCGTTTCTTTCGCAGAAGTCATTTTTCTGCCAAATGACTTCAGAAGTCACTGAAAAAGTGCCCAATCATTAGCAGAATCTGCTTACTTTTGTTCACGTGGATCTTCGGTCTTGGTTTCGTGATACTCTTCACCAAGTGTATTTTCGGTGGTAGTTTTCTGTTTTACAGGATCACAAGTAGATTCAACAGTTTCTGCTTCTTCAGCCTTCATTTTTTACTCATTGGCATAAAGGAACTACTTATTTTACTCATGTTGAACATTGATTGCACTGATTTAACTTAGATTAATTCAAAACTCACGTGAACACCTGCCTGTTGCAGAGTGAATATAGAACTCAAACTGATATTGGAAGCAATCAGAAGTGAATACAACTTCCTGTTTGTTCTACTACCGTTGTGGAGCAGGCCACGAATAACAACGATTATTCCTGCAGTGCACGTGCTGTATCAACACACATGGGTGTGCCTTACACACCGTCTGGAAAATTCTACGGATGATTCTGCATTTCTATCCATTCAAGATAACCATGTCACAGGAGTTGTGCCCGCAGTACTAATCTATTTTGTGGAGAGATAGGCTCACTTTCACCTCAAATAGAGCTGTGAAATCCTACAATTGCTGGGGATGAGTTATGCATAATAACTCATCCCCAGCAATTGTAGGATTTCACAGAATCCAATAAATCCAACAACACCTGCATAGAATCCAACAAATTTTTTCTTTGCAAAATGACTGCCTGGTGTGGATTTACAGCTTCGTTTATCTTTGCATCATTCTTCATTGAGGAAATATTCCAGTCGGGTCCTGAGACATACTCAATTACTGCCGAGAGTATCGCGATATTACAAACAATTTTGTTGTGCAACAGCTACAGCAGCGCCTCTTCACGGATTCAGTAATTTCATGCATGATGGGACCCCTGCACACATTGGTCGATCAGTACAGGAGGTTCCTCGAAAATATTTCAAGGAAGCCAGAGTGATCAGCAGTGCGTTTCCCACTACATGTCCGCCTTGTTTACCTGATTTGATCCTTATGAGTTCTGACTCTGGGGATTTCTCAAACACAGGGTTTTTTCGGGATCATCTTGATAACTTACCAGCACTGAAAGACAGCATAATGCAGCATGTGCACAACATCAGTCCGACCACGCTACTTTTTGCCATTGAACACACTGTTTATGGCATACCAGGATTTCCTAGTATGTCAGGAACGCTGCCCTTCCCGGCATATCGGGAAGGAAAGTGTATCGAACAGTATATCCCGTGAATGCATAATGGAAGTGAATAAAAATATGTTATTTATGCCTGTGTCGCTTTCCTTCTTACACATGCAGAACAATTACTACATCGACATTCTATACATCATGCAGTACTCCTGGTGGTGCATTTTGAAACGTGTTTTCTCAGATATCGCTTTCGCATGACGTACAATATATTCCTGCAAAATGTTGTATCATTTAGATCACTGTGTGGCACTCCACAAGGCCTTAAACAGGGATATTTTAATTTCGACTGTCCTGTAAAAATATTTCACAAGCCTGTGTAGCTCAGTGGAAGTGGCATGTAACATCCATCGTGCTAGACCTCCCGAACAACGAGCGTCGTTCAATTCTTACTTTACTTATGTTCTTACTATATCTTTTTCGACTGGTTTCCTAATTATTCAATCTCTGGTAAGGGCAAGCGGGTTTTTTCTACCGGAAACTCGGGTTTTTAGTTTTGTAAACTGAAGAAAATTGGCCGTAGAACCCACACTATTTTTAGACAGCACACATATGTTAGGATCAGGGACAATGCGATGTGGACATTTGTAAACCACCTCTCTTTACCGGATGCCGGTATAATTAGTGATAGTCTTGAGCTAAATATCTCTGATTGGCTTCAGGTGGAGATCGAACTACCCCTCAGTCTCCAAAAGTTAGATAGGCATAAACGACCTCGCCTACTCCCTATAGGGAATAAAAGGCATTAGTCGATTTTTTATGATATATTTGATATACGAGTATATAGATATGTTTCATTTACCTCAATAAAAAGTACTGAGAACGTTTGTTTTTTGATGAAATATCCATGATTATTGCTATTACTGCTGCACTGAAACTGACACTGGTTGCTAAGCACGGAACTCAGACTACTCCTCTACAAGATGCTGAGCAGATAATTCTGTGATTCACTAGCCTGCAGTCACAAGGAGGATTCAAGCGTTATCACGCTACATATAATCCCGAACATGCTTACGAAACGAGTTCAACGCATCATGGTTCAAAAGAAACATTCAGCATCATCATAAATTCAGTTTCCCTAGTATTTTTTGTCTGTAAATTGTTTGTGTTCTAAAGGGCTGATTTGTCTGTATGCAGGATGATAACCCGAGCTTCACGGAGAAAAATCCCTGCTATCTCCATATGAGATCGGCAAACTCATCTTCAGTCGAAAAAATCCGAATAAGGATTTCTCCCATCACGACTAGAATCGAACTTAGCCCTTTTCCAATAGAAAGGCTCAAAGTATCATCCTTCATCCAATTGCGCTGTATACTAACAAACTCTGATACTTATATCAAATTATTACTATCATTTTTACCAAATTATATATATATAAAAAAAATCAGCTATATGTTGTAAAATATTTGTATTAAATACACAAAAACACTATTGATATATAAATACAAATGATAATATGCAGAAAAAATTATGAATATTTATAAAAAATTATTCCATTATTATTATTCTTATTAGCCAACATAACTCAGCCAGTATAGACGAAGCCGTTTGGTCAGAAAGACCTGGGTTTGATTCCCGTCAGTGACGTGAGGAAACTTTATCTGGTTCACTTTCGACTAAAGGTGAGTTAACCAGTCTCATAAGGAGTTTTGATAGTTTTCTCCCCGTAACTAGGGTTTTTGATTCCTCAAAATAGACAAACTGGTCTTGTGAACACACCTGGCTACAGTCATAAAATGTACTATGGCAGGGAAGGCAATGGGAAACCACCTTCATCATAATCTTCTCCTTAGTATGGTAGCATATAGCTACCCCACTAGCCGTATGGCTGAGAGAATAGCATAGATAGATATAGTATTATTATTAACATTCAGTTGTAAACCTGCATAGCTCAGTGGAAATGGTGTTTGGACTTCTCAGCACTAAACCACCTGCAGAAGGAGCGTTGCGAGTTCGATTGTAGTCGCCAAGGAACTCTTTCTAAGCTTTCGACTAAAGGTGAGTTAACCAGTCTCATAAGGAGTTTGAGAGTTTTCTCTCCGTAACTAGGGTTCCATTTATTCTTCTGTATTGCATGAAGAAATTGTATCAGCTTTGCCTCCTAGTAAATCAGCTTCTGGCCCTGATGGCTTTCCAGTGTCACGCTTAAGGAAAGTGCCTATTCAGATCCTAAGCTTTTTTTTTTCTCTCATGAAAACTTGGGTTTTTCACCCCGTAAAACTGAAGAAAATCGACCGTAGAATCCACACTATTTTCAAACATTAAAAATATTGTGTTAGAGTTAGGTATCACGAGATGACTGCATTTGTTAGAGGCTTTTCGCGTGCCACTTAGTTAGTGATAGCCTTGCACTAAGCTCCCTTATTGGCTACCAGTGGAGATTGAACTGCTCACTCAGTCTCCGAAAGTTAGATAAGGTTAAAACAGCCTCGCCTACTCCCTATAAGGAAATAAAAGGCGTTAGTTCATTATTTATTTATTTATTATTTTTTATTGATATTATTGAATTGTGTAGTGAATTGTGTGCTGTACTACTGTATTACTACATATTATAATAGTGTTAACGTTGCATACGCTATTATAATAGTGTATACAACGTATAAGTATTTAGCTAGTTAAAAATGCATATCATATTTATAAAAAATATGATAATAAACCTTGTCATTATAAAATTATTATTATTATTATTATTATTATTATTATTATTATTATTATTATCAAACAAGAATCTTGACGAGTGAAAGTGTTCCCATTGCAGAGAAAACAAAGGAATGTCGCCTTCGACCGCAGGCGGAAAACAGCACATGCAGAAAACACCCGCAGGCAGTAAACAGCTATCAACAACAGAGGGAATTAAAAACAAAGAAAACAACAACGGAAACCCAGGTGAGCCAACTTTAAATGTATTACTTGAAAAGAGATTACAAAACCTAAAAGACTGTTTACTCGATTTTGTTGGAGAACTATTTAAAAAACATACCGCACAAATTACAGAAAAATTCAACCAATATGAGGAATTTATTAAATTTAATAATAACTCGGTAGAAGGTGTATTACAGACCGTTAGAGAAACTAAAAACTGCATTAAACAGCTAACGGAAAGACAGCATAATTTAATTAAAGAGACAACGGAACTACGGCAAGAAGTAAACTCTTTAAAGCAACAGTACGAACTCTCAAACCAACAGCAGCACAAAAATGATCTCCTCATAAATAGTCTCCCAGAAATAGCTACGGAACATCTAAGAGACGATACAACTAAGCCAAAAAATAGGCTCTCCCATTGAATCAAGAGACATCCAGTCAGTGCATCGGTTACCACAAAAAAGGAAAAGAGAAAATAATACCCGTCCTTCTCCCTTCGTAGTGCGACTCACCAACAGCCCAGCAAAAACTACACTTATAAAAGCTAGCAGGATTAAAAAACCAGTAGTCAAGGATCTGAAAGGAGACCACGGCAATACCCCAATGTCCGAATACCTAACGCCATATTATCAGAAAATATTCTACCAAGCAAGGAAAGTAAAAACAGAAAACAATTACCAGTTTATATGGATAAGAGACAGCAAAATATTCCTTAGAAAGACACAAGACGCAAAACCAATCGAAATAAAATCCGTAGACGACCTCAACAGGCTGCCACATTGAAATGAATATTGACAACTCGTAAACAAGGAACAGCACACCAACCAACATGAACGCAGACCATCAAGCAGACGTAATCACCCAGGAACATGATAATTGCCACATTCTGAAATCAATAACAGAATGGAAACAAGTGACAATCCACAAAAAAGGACTATCTATTCTCCACATCAACATCAACAGCATTCAAAAATACTGGCTGTCCCTGCAAGCTTATCTGAAGGAAGATATAGACGAAATAGACATTTTAATACTGACTGAAGTATCTACGACAAACGAAGAGGCATCCACCTACCAAATGCCACACTTCCAACAACACAAACACTGCAGACAAACAAAACGAGGCGGTGGTATAATAATATTTACCAAACATAAACCAGAAGTAACAGAAATAAACTATAAATTAGAATACGCAGAAAACATATGCATCGAAATTAAAAACATCAAACAAGAAAACTCCCTGATATTAAACGCAATATACAGACCACCCAACTTAAGCACCACAAAATTCCTAGAAGAACTAAACAGATGGCTTTCAGCCACAGAAGTAGGCACCTCAGAATACTTGATAATAATAGGAGACATTAGGAACATAAATAACAACACAGAATAATACCTAGACCTATTATCGGCATATAACATAACCCCATCCATACAGTCGTATACACGAGAAGAGATAGTCGGAAACACAACAACCTCATCCTGCATTGATCATATATATATAAGGGCCCCTCCAAACAGCCACACAGCAGCCGTCATAACATACAAACTGGCAGACCATTATTTCACAGCATTACAGTTACACACTGAACAAGAACCCATAAAAATCACTGAGACTACAAAACAGTATTATAGCATTCTAAACGATGATGCAGATAGCATCTTTAGATCCTGCTGTATGTAATAATCTTAAACTTGCATTTAACAAAATATATAACAAAGCATTAACAAAAATAAAAATATAAAAATACGCCACCGAACGAAACAAAATCCATGTATAACAGACAACATACTAACAGACATACAAAGAAAAGATGCCCTATGGAAACAACTTAAGAAGTCGCCGAACAATATCGCTTTAAAAGCTGAATACAAAAGAAAACGGAATCTCCTAACAACACAGATTAGAACGGCAAAAAGAAACTATTACAGCAACAAATTAACAACAGCTCAGAATGACATAAAGGAAACCTGGCACCTGATTAATGAAATGCTGGACAATATACACAGAACCACTGCCTCAGAAACAATAAAACACAGCTTTGCCTGCGACCCCAAATCCCCCAAACAGTTGGCAAACAACTTTAATCAGCACTTCGTGAACTCTGTCCAAAAGCTACAAGAAACAACCTTTCCTCACACAAACGAACATTCTCCACTAGGTCCACAAGCAACCCAGTCGATGTGGTTCCCCACAATAACAAAAGAAGAACTATCACTGGCAATTCAACAAATTAACCCTAACAAAGGACTGGGAATAGACGGAATCAGACCAAAAGACATCAAGAAACACTCAACTAACCTACTTCCAGTTATACAAAAACTGTTAAATAAAATCTTCGAAACGGGACACATACCTGAAACACTGAAGACTGCATTAATCACACCCATACACAAACAGGGGAAAATAAACATTATAAGTAATTACAGACCCATCGCCACCTTGTCTGTAATCAACCAAATCATGGAGCGCATCGTGCATCAGAAACTCTCCACATACGTTGAAAATTTTCAAATCATACCCAAAACACAATATGGCTTTCAAAAAAAATAAAGGAATAGCAACACTCCTGGAAGATTTCACAGATCTAATAAACGCTGCATTGGATAAAAACAGAATAACATTAGTGGTATTCATTGACCTAACAAAAGCATTTGACACGCTAACACACAAAACCTTCTTAACGAAACTAACCCATATCGGAATTGAAGGTCGTCTACTCCAGTGGTTTAAAGCATACAAGAAAAACAGAAAGCTCATCACAGTATAGGATCAGCATAAAGCAAAGAGGTACATGTAACCTGTGGAGTACCGCAAGGAGCTGTCCTATCTCCCATTCTATTTAACATATACACACAAGACATAAGCCAACTCCCCCTAAAAAGTAAAATCTTCCAGTACGCAGACGACACGGCCATAGTATCCATTCACAACAATGCAAATATCGCTTACACAAATATGCAGCACGAGATCAATCAAATCACTAACTGGTTAACCGAAAACGGCATATATATAAACACTGGAAAAACAAAGCTAATGGTATTCAAAAACCCCCAAACCCTGCCCATAAAACTAAATATCTCACTATCAAACATTCATCCTCCTATACACAAAGCGCAGAACCTAAAATCACAACCATCACACAGGTGAAAACAACAGGCTATCTCGGACTTCACTTCGATGCTGATCAAAGTTGGAATAGCCATACAAACTACCTACATACCAAGCTTAGGATAATAGCAAGCAAACTATACAGATTAAAAGACATTGCCCTGACCCACATAAAAATACTAATCTATAAAGCATTATGTGAAAACATTTTAAGATATGCAATGACATCATACAATGTTTTCACGTAATGCGCAGACTACAGACTTAACAGGCTACAATGGTTGCAAGATAAAATGGTAAAACTGATATTCTGGGAACAACCCACTCTTATGCAGGAAGCACGGATAAAACACAAAATATTTAAGGTGAAACACTTATGCCACTATACAGTCAGTCATGTTAAAACATTACTACAGCCCAACATATAGAGTAACCAGAACAACATATCAAATAACAAGACCACAGTCAACAAACTACATAACATATGTACAACAATCACTACGGCAAAGCCATCCGAAACTTCTATGTACCTACATGATAAACAAACTGCCGTTCAACAACAGAAACCTAGGAATATAGAGAGAGCTGAAACAGGCGCTATATAAATATTATAGCAAGAATGAAAATTAGAGCAATTCCCGTTTCTTTCCCCCCCGACGCACACACACAAACCTATGACAAAGCCCCTTCTCAAAAACCATCACTACAAGAACACAAAGAAACAAACACACCATGTCTAAATCCAACCCTATTTGCACAAAAAAAAAGTTAAACTGTAATAGCAGTATATATATATTCATTTTTAATATTAACTGACTTAAAACCCGAGAATTATTACAAAATGAGATTTATTTGAAAACGCAACATGTTTCGTCGAGATTGACTTCATCAGAACCAGAGCAACCACTCTGTCGGGCCATGTCCTGTTTTCAATAAACACGAACAACGAAAGCCGCCAACATGAGATAAATTGGACATCAACTTCAAACCTACACATTTGCCATGATGAGGTGGAACGCCGCATTGTCGAGTCAAAAGAAATCACCTTAGACGCCCTTCATATGAACAATAATCTCAGCTATAATTTGCCTGACTTTTTCAGCTCTACTATAAGATACTGGAGATCGAGTGGTTCCACACACGCACAAGTGTACAACAATAGAACTTTAACTTGGACTATAGCTCAAGTTCCTAATAACTGTAATTCACAGTCGAATATTATGACTCTATAATTGTATAGCTTTAGAGTGTTTTGACCGGGAACCGGTCGAAAAAAGGCTTAGAAAAATTAAGTTAGTTTTTCTAAGCCTTTTTTAGTCGATCTCTGGTACGGGCAAGTAGGTTTTTCCTCCCGGAAACTTGGGTTTTTCGTCCTGTAAACTCAAGAAAATCGACCGTAGAACCCACATTATTTCAGACATTAAATATATTGTGTTAGGGTTAGGGACCACAGATGGCGGCGCATTTGAGCCGACTCTCTTCACTGCGTACCGCTTAATTAGTGATAGCCTTGGGCCATCTATCTCTGATTGGTACCAGTGGAGATTGAACTGCCCACTCAGTCTCCAAAAGTTAGATAGTGCTAAATGGCCTCGCTAATTCCCGTATACGGGAATAAAAAGGCGTTAGCTGATTTTTTTTTTTAAATAATAATAATAATTATTATTATTATTATTATTATATATACTATGTATGCAATTTATCTGAGACATAAAAAATAATAATAAATTATTATTATTATTATTATTATTATTATTATTATTATTATTATGTATATGTATATTCTATATTCAAAAATTCTGTATAATCTTTATTGTAAATATTAGAAGAACATGTGTTGTAATACATAATACAGAGGCAAAAAAGTATTTTTAAAACTTTTAAGTGAAATCCAATGTAGAAAATATAGCACTTTGTACTGAATTCTGTAAAACTATAAGTTGCAATGTCACTCAAGATGTTTATTGTATGTGTAAATATTTTAGCAGATCAATCAAAATATTATCATATCAAAAAAAAATTATTATTATTATTATTGTACCTCCATGGAATCTAGAGACTCATTGTGGGAGACCCAAACTACCCACACAATCTATCATACCTCTCCTTGAACCCATTAACAGATAAAGTACTCACAACTAACTCTGGCAACCCATTCCACTCATTCACAACTCTCCAAGCAAAGAATCTAGTCCTCACATCCCTACTTTATTCAACTTCCAAGGTTGACCCCTTGTTCTGGCCCCTCCATCCCTGCTGAAAAAATTCCCCTGAATCTATCCTATAAAACTCTTTCAGCAACTTAAATGTTTCTATCATATTCCCTCTTTTTAGTCTTTTAAGTCTAGCTGATCCTGCACCTCCAGGAGATGTGCTTTGCATTAAGGGTAAATATTATTATTGTTGTTGTTGTTGTTGTTCCGGGCAACTCCAAGGAAATCGACAGACTCATCGAGGGAGGCCCTAACATCATGTCAAGAACAACTATTCGACATTGACACAGTATCTATCATACCTTGCCTTCAACTCATTCACGGTCGTAGCACCCACAACAGACTCTGGAAGCTTATTCCACTCATTCACCACTCTCCAAGTAAAAAACCTAGCTCTAACACCCTTGTCAACCACGCTCTTGCCCAGCTTCCATGCATGGCCCCTAGTCCTCCCACCACCAGTCATATTTTCAAAAATATCTTCTGTATCAATCTTATAGAAACCCTTCATTAATTTGAATGTCTCAATCATATCATCCCTCCTTCGCCTATCGTCCAATCTCTGCAACCCACAAATCATCAACCTATTCTCATAAGGTTCATTCCACAGACCTGCTATCATCTTGGTCACTCGTCTCTGGATCCTCTCCACTTCCTGCCCATCACGAAGAAACCCTGGTACCATAACTGGGCACAGTAGTCCAGATGGGGCCTTATCAAAGCTCGATACAGAGGAACAACAACTTGTTTGTCTCTGCATGTTAAAGTATTTTTCAGAAGCCAAGTGATTTGATGAGCTGATTTAGTCACTTTTACAATGTGCCCCTAAACTTCAATTCCCTATCCACCAACACTCCCAAATTCCTCGCCTCATCAATCTCCTGGAATACGGTTCTACCAATGCGATATACTGCAGCTATTCTTTTCACCCCAAAGTGCATAACCTTACCTTTGCCACATTAAATTGACATCCATTTTTCCTAGCCCAGTCCTCCAAACTATCCAAATCATCCTGTAAAATTTTGACATCCTGTGCACTCACAATTGCTCTACCCAACTTTGCATCATCAGCAAACAAGTGAACACTTCCTCTCAAATTCTTTCCTATATCATTGATGAACAAATTGAAAAGCAGTGGTCCAAGAACAGAGCCCTATGGCACACCACTAGTCACAAGCTGTTTTTAGACTCCACTCCTGAATAAACCACTCTCTGGTATCTCTCCTTCAACCACCCTCCTATTCATCTCACCAACCCTATATCTATCCCCATCTGCTCCAGTTTACTGATTAAGGTTCCATGTGGTATCCTGTCAAAGGCCTTGGCAAGGTCCACTATTATCACTGTAAACCCATTACCCCTATCCAGTTCAGCCGTCACTGTGTTATAAAACGTGAGCAAGTTACTGAGGCATGATCTACCCTTCACAAAACCATGTTGTCCCCCATACAATATCCCATTTTCATCTATCCAATCCTGTATTCTCTTCTTGATTAATTTCTCTAAGACCTTGACAGTGATTCCTGATATGCTAATCAGTCGGTAATTTACAACAGCAATCTTGGAACCACCTTTATGCAGTGGAACTATTTTCCCCTCTTTCCACCCCCTCGGGACTAACCCAGACCCGAGACTCAAGCTAAACAAAATGGTCAAGGGCACTGACAATTCTTTAGCAGCTTCTCGTACGACACGAGCTGGTATACCATTCAATCCCACGGATGTGTTGACATTGAGGTTATGCAATAGACTATTCACCTCCACTTCATTCACCACAATTCCGGTATAATCTACTGGTTTATTCGTTTCTGCAATGTCACCACCTGGTTGTTATATACTTGAAAAGTGCTCACTCAGTAACTCAACTATATCAACTGATTCCGTTACCTCCCTACCATCGGCATTCTTTAAAATCATTCTGCCATATACATTTTTCCTTTTACTTGCTACATATCTAAAAAACTGTTTAGGATTCTCTTTAGCCTGCATGGCCAATGTTCTTTCGTAATCGTTTTTTGCTTTTCTTACCACACTCGTTACCCTTCTGGCCTGCGCTTTATACCGTTCATGTGCCTGCCGGTCACCTTTCTCCTTAAATTCCCTCCATAGTTGTTTCTTTTTTTGCAGCTCAAGCTTAATGGTGTTATTCATTCATTTAACCCATACTTGATTTATTATTCGGACTCTAGGTATAAAGTCAGCCATTGCTTCATGCAAACACTTCTTAACTGCCTCCCATGCACTATCAACTTCTAGTCCTTGCAGTTGTACATGCCATGGCACTGAACAATCAAACTCCTAAACTTGTCATACTTTCCAGCCCGATAATTTCACATGTACCCTGTCTTAATTGAAAATTCCACACCTTTAGCCACCTCCCAAGTCAAGACCCTATGATCACTCTCACCAATTGGTGGCAATGTGGTCATATTTGTTACAGCCAAATCCTCAGATGTAATTACTAGGTCAAGCACTCTCTGACCCCTAGTATTTTCCATTACATGCTGTCGCAGATAGTTATCCCTTTATAACTGCATAAAATCCAATTCCTTCCTCCAGTGTCCTCCCCTCACTCCAATCAATGCGACCATAGTTGAAATCTCCCATAATAAATACCCTTCTTCCACGCATTTCTTCTATTTGCTTGTACATACTATCACCACCATCTTTTCCATCACCTGGTCTATAGCAGTACCCAATTGTATATTTAAATCTGCTAGCCACAATCTCATCTCACACCAAATGGCCTCAAATGTGCTCTTTTCTCTATCCTGCAATTCAACTTCTATTCTCCTTGGCTGTAGCTCATCAGCTATCATCAACAATACTCCTCCCCCATTTTATTCTCCCTGTTATTTCTGAACACACTATATCCATCACATTCAATCCCACTAGCTATATCATCTACAGTCAGCCATGATTCACTAATACCAATAACCTGCGGTCTGGAAGTGCCAACCATGGTCAAAAACTCTTCCTTCTTGTTCCTAATACTCCTAGCATTAGTGTACATGAATTTAAGACCCCCATTAGCCCCATCCCTACCTTGATGCCTTATATTAACTATCCCATTCTGATTTGTTGTCCTTATTCGCTCGGGCATATTATACTCATTCATACATTCAACTGCCTCTCTAAGGACTGTATCTACCCCCCCCCCCTTAATAAATCTAGTTTCCCTGAATTTGCACATCCACTACATTCAGCAACACTTTCTCAAGTCTCCTTACACCGTAACCATTCAAATGCAACCCATCCATCTTATATAGATCCTTTCGCACATCGAACTCACTCCACACATCCACAAATTCCACACCACCAAATATTAAGATTAGTGATCAGAGCTTATTCTACTTTTACCAGAGTTGCCTTGGTCTTGCACTTTGTGGAGGGTCAGCTAGACTTGCATCACTTGCAGGCACAAACTTGACTTGTTTGTCTGTTTGCTTACTTGGGAAATGCAGTAAAACCAGGCTTAAAATAGCTTGGTATCTTTAACATTTATTATACCCAAGGTAAAATATTTTCTACATTTATATCTCCTCCTGAGATTTTTATTTAATAAGGTTAAAACACCTTATGGTAACTTGTTCTGGTAAAATACTTATAAGCTCTGTATTACTAAAATCTTGGTATTTCTAGCCTGGCTCCCACTGATGAGACCTCAATAAAGGTCGAAACGCCTGGGTAGTGGCCCGTTGCCTTTAATACAAAGGCAAGGGGCCAGCATCATACATCTCCTCCAGGAGATGTGCTTTGCATTAAGGGTAAATATTAAGATTTGTGATCAGAGCTTATTCTTCTTTTACCAGAGTTGCCTTGGTCTTGCACTCCGTGCAGGGTCAGCTAGACTTGCATCACATGCAGGCACAAACTTGACTTGTTTGTCTGTTTGCTTACTTGGGAAATGGAGTAAAACCAGGCTTAAAATAGCTTGGTATCCTTAACATAGCTAAAACATGTATCACTAAAACATTTTATATATCTAAAACATATCACTAAAACATTTTATATATCTAAAACATGTATCACTAAAACATGAGATAATATGTAATGTCTTAACTATCTTGCCGTGCGGTCCCTAAACTTTTACTCGTTGTCAACAATTATCTCTTGATTTCTAACCTCATCAACCACCTGCGACAATTCCCATTAATATAATATGTGATTTATTTAATTTAAGGGATATTATATATCCCATATTGTTTCTTAGCCGAATAAGAAACTCAAAGAGTTTCATGCCGAATATAGAAACTATATAAAGTTCGGCGATTCCAAGCGTAAACAAATACCTGGATAGTGCAGCACCTGACCCTTGAAAGTAGTGCAAGCAGAGGCAACGCATAGAAAGGGTGGAGCAAACCCCGATCACTATTCTTGATATTTATCAAGAATATCGAGAAATACAGCTCCTAGGAGTTAAATTCACATTATGGGTAAATAGCAAGAATAGTGATCGGAGCTTGCTCCACCCTTTCTATGCGTTGCCTCTGCTTGCACTACTTTCAAGGGTCAGGTGCTGCACTACCCAGGTATTTGTTTACGCTTGGAATCGCCGAACTTTATACAGTTTCTATATTCGGCATGAAACTCTTTGAGTTTCTTATTCGGCTAAGAAACAATATGGGATGTAATATCCCTTAACTTAAATAATTTCATGTCGCCGAATTGAAGCCTTTGGCTCTTCATTATAATTAATAATATGTGATAGCATTTAGCATTACGGCTGTTTGGGGATAGCTATATATGCTACCATCTAGGGAAATGATTTTGATTTTGATTTTGCAAGGTGGTTTCCCGTTGCCTTCCTTGCCGTACTATATCCTCTATGACTGTAGCATGTGTGTTCATGAGGCCGGTTTGTCTGTTTGCGGGATGAAAAACCCCAGATAAACTGGTGGAAAAAAAACGCTGTCCAGGCCCAAGAACGGCTTACTTAGCTATGGCTGAGGAAGATCCTTAAGCTCCTCACGCCAGCGAGGAGGAATCGAACCCAGGACACTCCTCCCCCAGGCATAGTGTCGCGAAGTGCATAGCCACTTGGCTGACTGCGGGGACTAATATCATATACAGTCTGCAAAATGTTTAAACCAAAATATATAACCTTGCAGTCAGCTAATATGAAATACTGACATTCCCTAACATTCGTCAATGCGTCAGTATTTTTAAGCAAGATTGCGAGAATTCACCATCAGAAATGTCTTTTATCACCCGATTTGTTATTAATACAAAACTTAAACAGGATGGTCCATGGACAGGTCTTGCGTTACCCCATTAGTCACTACTATTCTCTTGGATTTTGCTCTCCATACATCACTCCTTAATATCTGTTAGATAACCATGCCCCAATTCGTGCGCAGGCATGTTATTTACACCCATCCCGTTATGTTTATTTAATAATCTCCTATGTTACTTCAAGGTCTTGGCAAAAATCTAAAATAATCATTTTGTATACTTTCCTCTTATCTAGCTCTGCGGGTACTCTATTGTAAAATATTACTACATTCGAGACCTATATTTAATAGAGCCACAGTATCCTCTATAAAAGATCAAAACGTGTTACCAACCACTTCTGGATACGATTTCTTACCAGCTTCTCTAACATCTTAATATATAACTATAGTAACACCGACTGGTCTATAATTGGCCGCATCAGTTCTAGCTCCATCATTGTATAATATACTTATCTTGTCCTCCTCCCACTCATTATGAATAATGTTGGTGTTAAGAACTTGATTTAAACAACGAGATTATGAGTATAATTAACTTCTTTACCTCTTCCATCTCTGTCTTTTCATCTGGGTCTATCTCAATTTCCGGAGAACTAATGAGTAGGTCAGTAAGTAATCACTTACCAAACTAATTACTCAATAAATCAGCTATTTCCAGTGCATTCTGCACTTTTCTACCGTCTGTATTTATTAAAGTTATTCTACTTTAATTTCTTACCTTAATAGTAATTATTTCTTTTACTTGCCACAAAGAGAAAGAATTCTCTTGGATTTCCTTCACTCTTTCCAGCTAACTTCTTTTCATTGTCTGATTTAACCTTTCTCATATGGTTGTCATTCATCCGGTCGGTTTTTTGGTACGGCACATATGACTGCTGATCTTTTTGGATGCTAGCTCATGCTTTAAAGCTTCATTCATTCATTCATCGATTTCACATCTCTGCGATAAATGCTTCTGATTCTGAGAATGGTTTCCCTCAAACATTCCTTGACCGCTTCACATAAATTACTAATTCCTCTACAAGGAAACATCCTATATCATAGCACAACTTCAACGTGCCTTGGTAGTTTATCAAAATCACCTGCTTTATAGATGTAGTTCACATTATCTCCCTTCTCAATGAGAGCTCTTAGATACATTGTTGTGCCCCCCCCCCCTCAATCATAGGCACTTGCACCAGTTGGAGGCAAAATACTCGTTTATAGTCAGGATGTTATTACTAGATCTCATATTCTTGTACCACGACTCTTTAATCTTCGTGCTGCTTAAGGAAGTTTCCCCTCGGTAACTCTATAAATTCTCTTTGCATCGTCTTGCATACGTACTCCACCTTATGATTTATATAGATATAGTTGAAATCGTCTATATGGTATTTTAACTATGCAGTTCCAAGTCTTCTTCTTCTGTTAATCCTAGATTAATCAGCATTCAACTATGCATTTTGACGCAAAAACCTTTGCCACCAAACTTCTACTTCCCATCAAAAAAGACTGAAAGCCTGCTGTTGAACTGCTTACGATATTATTATCATTCCTAATCTATACTCTAATTGGCTGTAGTTCATCTATAATCATTGGAAATAGATGGACTGCTTGCTTTCGCTCAGTACGTTGTATCTATTACGTTCTATCTTTGCATGGATATCCTCTTCTGTAAACCAGATCTCACTAATGCCAATAATTTTTGGTTAATTTGCATTTACTTTTCCCTTAATGCTAAGAATTCTTCTCGTTTATTCCTGATGCTTCTGGCATAAACGGTACGCCGATGATCTGGCATGCCGATGATCAACCACTAGCCTGTCGAGAATTCTGAATAGACACACGCAAACATTCATGAATGGATTATAACGGTGGTTCTCAAACTTTTTCAGAGTGCAGCACACTTGATAATGCAAATTTCTGTTGTGATACACCCGTATGCGCCTTTAGAGCATTGCTGCCACAGTAGGTGGCAGCAGTGACAATAATGCCAATTAGAGGCGTTACCACTAAGGTCCTTAGGCGAATCGCAGTTCGAGATATGTTTTATAATATATGTTATATATTATATATATATATATATATATATATATTTGGTTTTATATATATATATATTATGCCACTCTAGGCAACTCGTGGTAAAGGTGGATTAAGCTATGATCACTTTCCTTAGTATTTTTCCCTTAATGTAAAAAACATCCTCTTGCCATACCATGAGTTGCCTAGACTTGACTACATGCAGGCGCAAACTTGACTTACTTGTCTGTTAGCTCACTTGGGAAATAGGATTAAAAACCAGGTTTATATAAAATTACTTGGTACCTTTAATACATAATATATCCAAATTAAAAATATTTCTACACCTATCTCTCATTCTGAGATTTTATTTAATAAGGTCAAAGCACCTTGTGGCAACTTGTTTAGGTAAGATTCACAATCTCCGCATTACTTCAACCTTAGCATTGTCAGGTTTGGCTCCCACCGACGAGACCTCAAAAATGTCGAAACAGGTGCGGCTCTGGCTCTGATTTGAGAGGTTCTGCTTGGGGGTAGGTTTTTGCCTGTCTTTGAGTGGGGCCACCGCTGAGATTTTGGCTCTGCTTGGTGGTGGAATGAGCCTTCCACTGGGTAAAGCCAATGCTGAGAAGTTCTTCTCGGTGATGGGGTGAGCCTGTCACCGAGTTGAACAACGCTGAGTTGGACGATCTTTCGGGATCGTCTTATTTTTAGAGCCCGCTTCACCTATGCAAAGGTCGAAACCGGTGCGGCTCTGGCTCTGATTTGAGAGGCTGTGCTTGGGGGTAGGTTTTTGCCTGTCTCTGAGTGGAGACGCCGCTGAGATTATGGCTCTGCTTGGTGGTGGGGTGAGCCTGCCAGTGGAGCGAGCCAATGCAGAGAAGTTCTTCTCGGTGACGGGGTGCGCCTGTCACTGAGTGGAACAGCGCTGAGATGGGCGATCTTTCGGGATCGCCTAATTTTTAGAGTCCGATTCACCTATACATAGGTCGAAACCGGTATGGGTAGTGACCATTGCCTTTAATGCATAGCATCATACATCTCCGTAAGGGGATGTGAATTTACATTAAGGGAAAATTACATTAAGGGAAAATTAAGGAAAGTGATTAGAGCTAAATCCACCTTTACCACGAGTTGCCTAGAGTGGCACTACCATGAGTTGTCTAGACTTGCTCTATGTGCAGGCGCAAACTTGACTTACTTGTCTGTTTGCTCACTTGGGAAATAGGATTAAAAACCAAGTTTTTATAAAATTACTTAGTATCTTGAATATACTGTATATATATATAAAGTCAACACTCCTAGCGAATTCAATAATACTGAACTCGAAACGGTGAGTCATTGACTATTGGTGATGTGTTTACTCTACTCTGCAATTCTTGTTTATTAAATCGCAACAGTTTGTGGTCCCGATTTATATTTTTGTTTAACATGAGGAAGTTTTTAGTTCAACATCAAAGGTTAAGAAGCCAAAGTGAAAATGTTCATTGTGAAAATACTACTAGCGATTCCTTCAGACTAAGTAATAGAGTCAAAGTACATTCCGCGACTAATTCAACGTCTGGTGCTGTGCTCAAGAATCATGATTATTATTTAAGTTATGGATTTACGTACACTGGATCTGAAAATCATCCACTTCCTGAGTATGTTGTATGCGGCGAAAAATTGAGCAATGAAAGTATGGTTCCAAGAAAACTGAAGAGACACTTTAATACTAAACACAATAATTTAATAGGTAAAGATACAGCCTATTTCAGTTGTTTTCTCTTTTGTTAGGTAAAGCAAGTCAAGTCAAGTCAATGGAAAAAAATAGCAGCAATCGCAGAAAAGGAGCCAGTAGCCAGTTATAAAATGCTGCAATAACTGAAATAACTGCCAGGAACATGCAGCCACATACAATAACAGAAACTTTGATTTGACGTGCTTGTAAAGAAATAGCTAAATCTGTGTTAGGAGAGGCTGTACCTCTGTCGAATGATACTATTTCTCGTAGCATTGAAGACATGTCCTCTAATATCGAGAAACAAGTAGCCGAAAAAAGTATATGATGGTAAAAAATTTTCACTTCAACTGGACGAGTTGACAGACATAAGCCAAACATGCCAACTACTAAGTTACATTTGATTTTTAGACGGAGACTCTGTTGTTAAACAGTTCTTTAGCATGCACGCAATTACCTGTTACGTCAACTGGATCAGACATATACAATTCTATGACGGCCACTTTGGAAGAAAATAAGCTATATTGGGGAAATTATATTTCAGTCTGCACTGATAGTGACTCAACAATGACCGGTAGAATTAATGGTTTTCATTTCAAGATTAAAGCAAGATTTTCTTAAGGCAGGACCACTCTTTTTTTACATCGAGAAGCTCTGATAGCTGAAACGATTCCTAAAGCCCTAAGGAGCTTAAAGGCTCAATAGTTTGCGATGGTTAACTATATTAAAACTAAATCAGTTAAGACTAGACTTCTCAAAGTCATGTGCAGGAAGCAGGAACTCATTCGCACCGTTATTCATTAGTTGTCCAAAGGTAAGATACTCCAGATTTTATAAACTGAGGAATGAGTTATTAGAAATTTTTGTTACAGATAAACAGAGTTATCCTTACTGATTAAAGACGAGGCATGGTGTTCAAAAGTTGCATACTTCGTTAATATTTTGGACATTTAAACAGCTTTAATGCAAGTATGCAGGGGAAGGAAGGAAACCTCTTTACATGAAGTGACAAGCTGAGATTCTTTAAAAAAAATCAAAATATGGAAGTCAAAAGTTGAAAATAATGACCTTAAAATGTTTCCTCTTACAGCTTATACTGATCCAGAGATTACTTCCTGCTTGATTTTAGAATATCTCTTGGTTTTGGAGGATAAACTACAGCAATACTTTCCTTCCCTCAATGTAAATGAATACGATTGGGTCTGCAATACCTTTGCCGTTACTACTTCAGACACAAATCATCTATCGTTAAAAGAGGCAGACGTATATGCAGAACATCCGGCTGATCGAACTTTTCAGCTCAAGTTTAGGGAAACGAAACTACTTCAATTCTGGAATTTGGTAAAAAAATGTAGTTCTCAGTATTATCAGAAGATTCTAGGTTTACACAACTTCCTTTTTCGACAACCTACAGGGATTTTTCGCATTGGTTAACGTTAAAAGTAAGAAACGGGAGCGACTTTTTCCTCTTGATCGTGTGTTTTTCTGCAATTCGACCCCGTATTAACACGTTCATTGCCAATCACGCGATATCGCGCGATGCGAGTTCTCACCAAACGGCCGATTACGCGTTATCGCGTGGGCGTCGTTAACATAAAAAAATATAAAAAAGTTGGCCACCACACGAAATTCTAATTTTCAGTTGGCAATGAACGATATCGCGCGATCACGCGATGCGAGTTCTCACCAAACGGCCGATCACGCGTTATCGCATGGACGTCGTTAACTAAATAAAAAATAATAAAAATAATTTGGCCACCACACGAAATTCCAATTTTCAGCTTGGCAATGAAAGTGTTAAATAATTGTGCACAAATAAACAAGCTCATATTTCTCATTAAATTATGAAAATGATGTAATTGTTAATTGTTAAGCGCCTGTGTAGCTCAGTGGATGTGGCGTTTGCACACCATCGCGCTAGGCCGCACGAAGGAAGTCTTGGTTTCGAGTCTAGTCGGCGACTAGAGGAAATTTTTCTAAGCCTTTTTTCGACCGGTTCCCGAGTTAGTCGATCTCTGGCACGGGCAAGCAGGTTTTTCCTCCCGGAAACTCGGGTTTTTCGTCCTGTAAACTCAAGAAAATCGACCGTAGAACCCACATTATTTCAGACATTAAAATATATTGTGTTAGGGTTAGAGACCACGAGATGGCTGCACATTTGAGCCGTCTCTCTTCACTGCGTACCGCTTAATTAGTGAGAGCCTTGGGCCATCTGTCTCTGATTGGGTACCAGTGGAGATTGAACTGCCCACTCAGTCTCCAAAAGTTAGATAGGGCTAAATGGCCTCGCCTACTCCCGTATATACGGGAATAAAAAGGCGTTAGCTGATTTTTTTTTTTTTTTATGTAATTGTTAACTAATGCAGTTGAAAATATTTAATACCTATTTTATATTTCCTCTTATTTTCCCGTTTTAATAAAAAATACTTTTCGTGTTTTTTTTTTCCCTTCGCGGAACAGTACCGCAATTTCGCAGCACACCCTTTGAGAAACACTGGATTATAAGTACGAAAAACTCGTATGGCAATGATAAATAGATTATGCCACTGGTACAAGATATTTAGAAAGAATGTAAGCAGAACTTGATCTACTCAACTGGAAAAAAAAAAGGAAAAAGTTATCGAGAACATTAAAAGACAATCACACATCATTGCAAAAGAATTCTACACAATGTCCAGGTGAAGTAAAGAAAAAGGTATGGATTCTTTGAATTAGTCAAGAGAGGAATCAACTAATTAAACAATTTTAGAATCGCTCATTGTATTTGCTAAACAATATACCGGTTTTGATTCATTCTGACTTATTCCAGTTACAAGAAGTTAGGGTTAGGGACAATGAGATGGTGACACTTTCTTGCCTTCTTTTCACTGGATGTCGCTTAAAATTAGTCCTGCTATTCAAAAAGTATTGAAAGAAATGGAAAAAATATTTGTTCTTATTGATGAATCTATCAATCTTCGTAGAAAACTGTTGTATGTGTTTTTCCTTGAAACTAAGGATTAGTGGGGGATTGCATCTTGTTACCTTCTTTGTCCAATATTGTTCGATGTATGTGTTCACGCAACCAGATTTCAGGGACGAAAACCCGAGTTCCCGGAAGAAAAATCCTTCACCTTCGTATGAGATCTGCTAATTCATCTTGTGATTGAAAATCCATGAATAAAAGGTTCGCGTTATAGACGGAATTCGAACCTAGGTCTTACTAATTAAAAGACTCTATCGAAACCGACTGAATCAAGGAGACTCCAGAAAACAGTAGTATACTTAACATATGAAGAGAAACGTGTTTTAAATAATCCACTTTTTTGATTGCATTACCTTATCTGGTACAATAATGGCAAAGGCATATTTGCTGACTCGTCTCTTTATAAATGAATATGATAAAAAATATAATAAAATAAAACTTTGCTTTTACCAGTGATGGAGCAAGCGTTGCGCTTGTCATAAATAAAATAAAATAAAATAAAAAAACGAGTATTGCACAACGACTACTGCAGATGTATATGGGTCTGATTAATGAGATCTTTAATGTGTTGGGTATATGTCCAGTTTAAAACTTTTTATTTATTAATTTTGGTTATTAATTTTATTTATTAATTTTTATTTATTAATATCTTTTGACCTTATGCCATTGATCCCGCTCCTTTGGTTGAATTGGTTTGTTTGTTTGTTTGTTTGCAGGGAGCAGTTCTGCTTCTCATATGGTTGGAAACCACAATGTCTGATTTGCTTGTGATCCTAGAGGATGGTCACGTTTTTTGAAAGGAGATCTTTTTCTGCAGTTCTAGGATGAAGCCTACAAAGCTTGAAGTCATTTGCTGATTGGTGAAAAGTTTTTTTTTTTTTTTTTTCAGGAAGTTGCTTTTTATGGTTTTAGAGCCAACAGCCTTAGGGAGTTCAATCCAACATCTCGTTAATTACATGCCAGGTTTCTTTCATATCATTTTGTGCAGAGGCTAATTTGCCTCTATAGTAGTTTCTTTAACGTTGCTTATCTGTGTTGTAAGGTTCTTTATTATTTTTTTTTATTTATTTATTTATTTTGTATTCTGCTTCCAAAGCTGAGTTACTTAGGTATCGCTTTAATTGTTTCTTTCCACAAAGCATACTTTCTTTGTTCATCTAAAATTATGTGTTGTGTTATCCAAGGGTTTTAACTTGTTTATATGGGTATTTTGATTTTCTTTGTGGCTTTCTTATTTGCTCACATTATTTCTGACAATAATATACCATTAGGGTTTATGTCTAGGGAAGCTAGATGGTGATATTTTTTCTGCTGTACTCTCGCCCATGGTCTTCCAAATTATAAGTAGTGATAGTTAACTATCGTTGACAACTGAGAATGGTGACTGCTTGCCTATCTGTTTCCAAAAAGTAGTTAGAGTTACAAGAGTTTTGTCTACTCCATTTTGGGAATAAAAGGCGCTGTGAATTTGTTTCATGTATTCATTTATTTAGAATACACGTGCTAACTTCGGTGATTTTATCAGCTGATGTGTACGCAATGGTCTGTTTCAATGTTGTAGGCCTATGTTTGTATTTTTATTCTAGTGAGGAAAATATTTTTGTGACTCAACTAAAGTATATTTAGGAACTTTTGTCAAGTGAAAAGTTTTCTTAACTCTGATATTTTTCAGAGTTACGAGTTAAGAGTCTTTAGTAAAATAATAAATAATCGAAGTTTTTTTATTATATCATCTTAAAGATTTTATTGTATTTTCATTATAACAGTAGATGGCGCCATGATCACATCGACTGCTTATTCAACTTCATTACTCATTTGAATTAAGCACGAAGCGTACTTAAACTCGCTGTATTCACTATTGAACTTTATGAAGCGGCGTCTTCCTTTTCCCAACATATTGCTAACATTTTCTTTAGTTCCTCTATTTCCTTCATTAATTTTTGAAAATAATTGCCATAAGAAAAATTTTAATTAATAAGTTATTTGTGTAAGTGCATTAATAAATTAATAAACAAAATTCCGACTGAGCATTAATCTACTCTATACTATAAAATGATAAGCTGAAATTGGAAACGGATGTGACGTCGGCTTGAAACGGATGTAGGCTGTAACATTTTTGTGTAACGTTTTTATGTAACGTTTTTGTGTAACGTTTTTGTCAAGTTATTTGAAACGTTTTGAAACTCAGGGGCTACCCTGAGTGTCGAGTCTTCAAAATTCGAGTCATTGGAATTCAAGGAGAACCTGCCTACCAGTCCGGAACACGGAGGGGGGGCGCCATATATATATATAAGATAAAGACAAAAAAATCAATGTTTCCCATATTTCGAATAATTGTAATAATAATTAGAATTATTATTAGATATTATACAATTCCAGTAACACTTCTCTATTTAGAAGAAAGAAAATCGACTTCTCAAGCCGTCGATTTTTTTCTCACAAATATTAATGAATTATTTCGCACACAAGCGATGATGATGAGCAAGAATAGAGTAGAAATAACATTGCACACAACTGTGTAAATTAACAGTTACTTTATGCTGGTCATAAAGAGATGGCCACTGCTTTCAAATAGTATATGCCATATACGAGCACTTATGCAATACATACTCATTCTGTAAGGAAGTGTGTGCTTTTTCGTCTCGGTTTTCCTTATCATAGGTTCGGTTTGTGCTCCCTAATTATTCAGTATGCCAGAGAAGGTTGGAGAGAATGAATTAATTTTCGCTCTGTGCATTCATTAAATCCCTTTATTTATTATTTTTTAATTAAGTTGGGTTTTTGTTTATAAAGTTTTAAGTTTAAGTTTTTAATTAAGTTGATTTGATTTAATTAAGTTTTAATTAAGTTAATTTAGTTTAATTAAGTTTATTTATTTAGTTTAATTAAGTTTATTTATTTAGTTTAATTAAGTTTTTTTATTTAATTAATTAAGTTTATAAAATTAAGTTTGTGAATTTAATATCATTCATGTAAGGGGAGTGATATTAAATTCATTACGTAACGATTTCTAGATATTTTTTGTTTCTTTTTTTTTTTTAATTGGTTGTTTGGAGTAATCTATTAATATCCTTAAGGTTAAATAACATTTATATAAAATGAATGAATACCACCTACTGAAATATTAATAACGGAAGAATGAAACGTAAGAATTACAAAATCAGTCATTCTAATCAATAATCGTAGTTGAATTTAATATAAGATAGTATACAAACAAAAGATAAGACTGAACAAAATAGAAAGATCAATATTTATAATGTAAAATAATCTGTGTTTATTGTAATCACTGTAATATAGGAAACTGAATTCAATTTTTTTTCTTTCTTTTCCTTTCCTTTTTTAAAAATCATTATTCTAGGCCTGGCAAGAAAGATCAGATTAGTTAGATATACTTGCTAGAGGATACACAAATTTCTATGGCGTTTTTTTTAAATATTTTTTTTTACCAGCACTTTACTGATCGGATTTGCATTAAACATGCTTTTGCTCAAATTTAATCGAATTCTTTTAAATGGTTTAGACAAGGAGGAGTTAATAATCTTTTTAAATGGATGTCCAAATTGTCATGGTGAGTATCTCGTTTCTGTGAAACATTGAAGACTGTCGAAGAAGTGGACCATCAACGGCTACTGATGACACATCATCTGAAAAGATCGGGCACATCGATATGCCTATTGGAAAAAGGTCGCTGCAAAATGTGATGAAATTGAAACAACAGCTCAACTGCATCTCTTTTCAGAATTCTGACTATACATTTGAAGAAGAGAAGTGAAGAGTTGCTGTCAAGTAGGTCTCACACCAACTGGCAAAAGACCGGCAGCTCGCAAGAGAATTGCAACAGAACTGCTGCATGATTGTGAGACTGAAGGCGAAGAGTGGTTGAAACATAACTGCTGCTGCTATAGACTAAACATGAAAATAATATTTTGAACCAGTAATGATGCCAATCCTCATAGAGGAAACATAGCCTCCTTAGCTCCGTCGGTTAAAACCGTGTTCTTTGGTTGAAAAGGCACCTGGATTAGAATTCCGACTTCGGTTCTTGAAAGCGAAGAACATTTATCAAGGCTTTTCATTTAAAGAAGAACTGATCAGGCAAACCAGCTAGGAGAACACTTTTGTGACCATTGACCAAATCCAGCCATGGCATATCGTGAACCTTAAGGGAATTGTAAGTACTGCATATTGTTATTATTGTTATTACACAGAGGAACATCCTCGTCCAAAATATCTCGGCGCCAACAATCGAACGTTATGTTGTTCTTGTTTGAAGTTACGGCAGAAGCCAATAAATCTATTGGACTAGTTTGTTGCATTGTGCATGTCTCTTAAATGGGTGCGCTCTCTACTGTTGAGTTTGTCTGTTTTAGGAATGAAAGCCAAAGCTTCCAGGAGGAACCCATGTTATCGAAGTTTTAGTTAATGATGATAGTGAAAGAAAATTGCCTGTGGGGATCGACAGCACCATAGTACAGCAAGTTTCTGAAAGCTGTATATTTTGTGCCTGAAAATTCACGCAATAGACTAGTCATCTTCTCGAGGAGCTTTTATTCTGCATCAAAGTACAAGGCCATATGTTTCTCGTGAACTACCTTATCTTATTGGAAAAGTATACGAACAAGTGCGTTTCTTCCCCCACCGATTTTACCGTGTTGATGGGATATCCTTCAGACTTCGATCTAAGTTGAAAACACCGCTCGGTTGGAAACGCTTCACTACCATCGACGAGGTTTCTGCTGAAGTGAGCCGACTTATCATAAACACCAAGAAATAAAGATTCACCCTAATGTTTGCAACAGCAGCAATACAATAGAATGATAACTTATAAGATTACAGCATTTCCCTGATTTATTTTTTTAGAATATTAAAATTCTACATGTTTCACTATATTATAAATAAGCACATCTGTAGGAAATTAAAAGAATATGATGGAAATGCGCAGTAAAGGCTCTTGAAAATCCTAAGAACAACTTCGAGCTGACCACAAGAATCACGTGGCGTATTAAGCATATGTCGTTCATTACTGCGATTAGTTTCTGAGGAATACTAATGTAAAAGAGAATTCTTAAGCGGTGGATTAAGTGGTGGAAACGGAAAGTTGTAGAGTAGGTGCCCTCCATCGATTAGTCTTTGGACTCCTTGGAGGTGTCAAGAAATAATAATAATAATAAATGTCACTTAGGTTGAGACCTCTGGATTATGCTCAAATGTATAACTTCATTTGATTCCTTTAAGGATCTTAATACATAATCTTCTAGGTATGGTCTGCACGCAGGTGACGAATTCATTTCATGGTGTTCTGTAAAGATGTGGGAAGTGACTCCAGTTGTATCTCTTCTTTTCTGTTTCACTTTCTTTAAGTGGTCATTTTTCAACGAGTTCCATATATTCTAGTTTGACAAATGTAGGCTTATGGTTTTAATGCAGGATTCTTTCCAAACATGCTCTTTTATATACAAGATATTTTGTTTATCTGATGAAGATGCATAGGTTCAACTGGAAGAAGTTTTGAAATCAGAAAAAATGAACACTAAACAAATTGGTCATTCGCCTCTACGCCTCACTCTGTGCTTCACCTAGAAGATAACAGATAACCTGCTATTAGTACCTGCGCGTATTAGCTGAAACCATACTCTGAAGGTACTTGAATAGGAACCAGGGCCTGATCGAACAAAACATTTGGAAGTTTCTCATATGTTATGTTTGATACATTACGCCTATGCAACATATCAAATTTCCATTGCGCTAGTAACCATCTAAAAACTCTCGGCTACAATTAACAGCTTATATTTATTGGATATGGGATAGATGACCTATATTGTTAATTCTATGCTAAATTCTTGACTTTAGAAAGTAATTGAAATCAGTAAGAGTTCCAAGAGCTCTTGTTGCACATTTCTCTAGTCTTTTTTAAATTTCCTGAAATTCTGTTAATTATAATATAGTAAAACATGAGAACAGAATGGGGTCTAAGTTGTTGGGGTTTTTTTTTTTTTTTTTTTTTGCTACCTCAAGCAATTTTTTACTCAAACTCTCCCCACCTCTTTTGTCGACTTTTGCATTTTGTCACTTCGAAATTTAAAAGCAGAAAAATAAAAAATATGTATTTCATGAAAAATTTTATTTTAATATAATAACCATTCCAACGTTGCAATATTGAAGATCTCTCTCTCTCTCTCTCTCTCCCTCTCTCTCTCTCTTTAGTAATGCTGCCCTTATAAATGTGCCTGCCCAAGTAAGCTCTTTCTTTATTGGTGCCATTATCTGACTTGCATATAGAAACTTATTATTGTCGAATGAAATCTTCTTAGCTTAGAAGTTATTATTAGTAATTGGAATTACACGATTTAGAGGCTTATTTGAAGTAATTTAATAATTTAATAATTTAATGTAAAATATGTTTTTTAAATGATTGATTTAACAATTAGCGTGCGATGTGCAGAACTTTTGATATGAACTTAATACTTCGCAACGTTACAAAGCACGAAGCACCTATTTCAAAAAGTCGTTTTAGGTAATCTAATTTGCAACTGAAAAAACATAAAACCGTTCTTTAATCATACCAGTTACTGGTGTGGGGGTGAGCTCATATTTGTGTGTGTGTGTCTTTATACCAAGTAAAAGTTTTAAGAGATAAACTAGTCTAAAGAAATATAGCGCGGTTCTTACTTCTTTCTTATTAAATCATGGTTCTTTTTAAATCATAAGGTATGTTTAAAAATTAATTCCTGATTTTGAATTAAGCCAAAATGGTTAATATGGTAATATTATATATACATATAACAGACGATATTAGTTACCTGTAGTCATGGTCTTTTATACAATTATCTTGATTTACGTACCTTATTAAATCTAGACTTTAGACAAATTAATTAAAAATAATAATAATTAAATAAAAAAATCCTCATCAATGTAAAAGCTATGTCTACAGAAGATTTACAATCTCTAGTGGGGGACGGGAAGGGAGGAGTGATAGACATGCTTAAAATGTGCTTCGAATTAGCACATTTTAAGCACATCCAGGTTATAGGCTGGATAGCATTTGTTTAACCAAACTTGAAAAATTTCGTGAAGTCTAATGAGGTGAAAAATTTGTGATCTTATATTATTTGACATAACATTATGTGTGATGACTTGAAAATTCTTCCCCCCCCCACACACTCACGCACAAATACGCCTTCAGACAATACTCATTCAGTACCTTTCCCTCTCCTAATTTGACTTGGAACACAACTCCATTACTGCACTTGAACATCAAAACTGCAACAAAAAGAAATCCAAATTTAATATTTATTTTAAGAAAAAAAAGGCTAAAATGTTTAACTGTAAAAAACTTGAAGCCACTAAGTGCATACAGTATTGATAACTGAATTTTTGTTTCATTCTAACCCTTGTACTGTATATGGATCAAAGAAATGCATGAAAATATCACTCATTGAACATGATGAAATATGCTTCGTTGAGAAAATTATCCGAACCCTTTTATTTACACACATCTAATTACACTGTTTGGCCTACTGTTACCACTCAGTTATATTACTCTCGCTACTACGATATGCTAATGTGGATTTTTTTTGTACGTGTCATTAATATAATAAATTAAAAATATATAATAATAAAATCAAGAGAAAATTAATTCTTTTACGTATTTAGAATGCATGATTTCATATGAAGCAGACTACTGAATAAATATGAAAAGTGCAAAATTCCTAAAATTAACAGGTGTAATAAATTCTGTGCTTGAACCTGATCTAGTACAAAGACAAACCCAATTAAAATTTTTAATACGTTAGCTTTACCAATACTACTACATGGAAGTGAAATCTTGACAATAAAACAAAACGATAAGCAAAGATTGATAGCAGCTTAAATTAAATTTATGAGTAAAACAGCAAAATATACACTGTTTAACCATAGGGAAAAACATGACGAAATAATTTAATAATTAAATTAGGAACCAATAATAGAGAAAATAACGAAGAATGTTAAAATAATGCAATGGAAAGAAAAAGTTCTTCGTTGTAAACCATCTTTCCTTGATGGTTTTGAATTAGGCCTTGAAGCTTAATTTGAACTTTGAAGAGCTTATGAATTTGCTGATGGCCTCTGAGGCCGGAACAGGCCATTATAGGTCCAAATCTTTCAAGTGCATGATAAAGACGATGAATAGAAATAAATAAATATACACATGAACGGATTTGCACTAGACAGACTGCTGTTTATTCAGAAACAGGCGGATAAGTGATGTAGATAACAGATTCGATACTCATCGTGGATATCCAACTGGAATCCAACAATACTGTTCTTGAGCATCTACTTTTCTTTTTTTTTTTTAATGCGAATCTCGCTGACAAAAGATTGTAAGCCTGTCGTACGTTATTACCATCGATGCTAAGGGTCAGTACTCGTTTACCTAGTAGGTTTAATGATATTTTAGACTGGAGGGAAGAATATTCAGTTTTCTTAATGTCAATCGCACTTCCGAAAGGCTGTAAAGACTTATAGTACTATATACTTTAGCAGTGGGTTGGCTAAGAACTCAGGAGACCGAAAAATGAACTTTTCAAGCTACTTTACACCTTCAATAGGTGGTAACGTCATACTGGTGATAAATAAATACAGTAGATTATGAGAATGCGAATTGTAAATCTTGGTGGTGAGAAGTTGAACACATTCTGTAGCCGAGATGTATAAGATATTAAAGATATGTACTGATGCTGGTGAGTTCGAGACTAGGATAGAAAATAAGCTGATAATACGAGATCTTTAGTAGAACTTTAAACAAGGTGTGCAGAACAATGAAGAGAAAAGTGTTTACCTTAACGGAATTGATAGAATGAAATGTGTTGTTAGAAAGTCATGCTTTAAGTCCTTTCATAGTTTTCGTGCTATTAAAGTATGAGGGTGGTCTGAAAAGTTCTCGGCCTGACAATAAAAAAACGAATTTATAATTTTAAAATTATTTTTATTTTTCAACATAATCTCCCTTAAGACTAATACATTTATTCCAGTTATGCTCCGGTGCCATTATCCCGTTCCTGTAGTGGTTATCAGTAAGATCTGCAAAATACCTCTCTACAGCTGCAATCATGATTCTTGATTCGAAGAAAAACGCCGACCAGCGAGGAAGATTTTTAGTTTTGGGAAGAGATAGAAGTCAGAGGGAGCCAAATCTGAAGAATAGAGTGGATGTTCCAACAATTCATAATGCAGATCCCTTAATTTTCCCATTGCAAAAACACCTTTGTGAGCAGGTGCATCGTCCTAACGAAAGATGATTTTTTCTTCTGCAAACCGGGTCTTTTCTCACAGTTGTTGTTTTATCCTTTTCAAGATAATTAATAAACTTTAGCATCCCAAAACACCGATGCTATGACCTTTCCTGCTGATGGAACCGAATTTATCTTTTTTTGTGCTGAACAACCGGCCTCTCTCCACTGATCTGACTGCTGTTTGCATTCTGGTATGTAATAGTGAATCCAGGTCTCATCCATAGTAATAAATCGACGCACAAAATCAATTTGATTCTGGTTAAAACGCTCCAAGCACTGTTCAGAGATTTTCGTGCGAGTGCATTTTTGATCTGTTGTGAGCAAGCGCGGCACCCATCTTGCGCAATCCTTTTTCATTTGCAAAATATATCCTACACGTTCTTTTGAAATGCCTATAGTCTCAGCAATTTGAAGCACATTGACTCGCCGGTCATCCGATACCATATCGTGCACTTGATCAATGATTTCTGGTGTTGTTACACTTTTTGGACGTCCTTCACATGGATCATCTTGAAGGCTGGTACGGCCACGTTTAAAGCAGCAAATTTCTTAATTGTCGAAAACGAAGGAGAAGAGTGCCCGTAAACTTTAAAGAACTTCGAATGAATTTCTTTTGGCGTTAAACTTTATTTTACAAAGGATTTCTTAACTGCATAATACTCAATTTTATCCATTTCAAGGGATACAGACAACACGTTTGCTTCAGACAGTTGTAAAAAACATGGTATAATAGGTGTACTGTTATAAAGAACTGTTTCTGATGAATCTTATTGACATTATCGAGTTGTAAATGATAATTAAAAACTAATAACAGTTAAAGAACTGAGATTTGATAAATTCTTTTATTAGCCTTTTATTAGATAATTTGCAAAACGCAGAAAATGATCTTACTAGTCGTTTGAAATTATTCATGCACACTTCTCAAAAAATCTTTTGCTTCGTTGCTACAGCAAAACAACAAAGAGAACCGAAGTTTTTTATAAATTAATTACATAATTTTTATGCAATAATTATATAAAAAAATAATTTACATAATTATAAAAATTCACATTATTTTTTATAATTATGTTAAAAAATTGACGCTGTGTCTAGTTATCGTATAGAAATGAGTAGCTCTGTCAGCGGTATATGCAAATAAGACACAGCATCAAAGCTGGCGTTTTGGAGTAGTTTTTTATTTCGTGTCTTGATTGAGAACATGACACTTCGTGATAGAAAATTCAACTGCAAGACATTTAACCGATGAATTCAGATGGCTAGCAGTTGAAATTGGTTTCACATTCTGTGAACCACGAACGACTCGCATGCAACAATCTGGCTATCTCCGCCTAAATTTGGCAGGTCTCTAGTCTCACGATGGCTAGCCACCTGAAATAAAGATACAGTGAAGGAAGGCCACAGGCTACAACCGCAGTGGATGATCGATATCTTTAATTATCTGCTCTCCGAAACAGGCGTGCTACCACGTATCAGCTATGATCTGACTTCATGCCAGCTACAGGAATATTTGGTATCAATAAAGTGGTCTGTATGTTAGGCGAACAGTAGTCTGCGTCTACTGATTTGCGATACCAGACGTGCACTGATTTGAAGAGAACCAGGGACACTTATGGTGGAGGTTCTGTGATGGTTTGGGAAAGCACTTACCTGTATATGCTTCCGAGCGGAATCATGAATGCTGCAACTTATAGAGACGAAGTCCTGTACTCTATGTTCATCCGTATGAGGGTGCAATAGTGAACATTTATCCCGAAAGGCGATAATACTCATCCTTATCGAGCGAAGCTCATAGTCCAATATCTTCAAGTAGAGATCGTATGTACGGACTAGCCAGCCAGGTGTCCTGACCGTAAACCAATTAATCATGTCTGGAATTCTCTAGGTAGATGTGTTGCTGCTTTCAACCACTGCCCTCCCACCAAACAAAACACGTGAAAGTCATATGAGAACTTTGCAGGATCAATGGTTGTTATTACTATCTGAGCTCCTGGATGCAATTATAAACCGTATGAAACATCGTTATGAACGTTGTATTGCTATAAACAGTGAACACATTCCATTCCTTATTGAGGCACTTGACAATCTTATTGTGACCTCTTGTGACGATATATCTCGTTTTTGTACAAACCTTGGTATTAAACTATCATCGTTATTCGAATGGTAGCAGTGTGATATAATTTGGAAATTCTTTCTAAGAAATTGACTAATAACTAAAATATTTCATCGGTTTGCTGTAATGCAAGGCAGTGCAAGAGACACTGATATGTAGCAAAGTAGAGGTTTACTGATAACATAAAATTATCAAAAATACATCAGGTATTTTGGACTGGATCTAACAGTCCATCACCAGTGATATAACAGACAAATTCAAAAGATATACTGAAATGGGTTGTTTCACATTCATAGCAAGAGATGAGAGTTGAAGATATCATCTGTACAGTTTATACCATAATAGTGATATATTCTTTTGAGTGGATAAGCCACTTTCTTCAGAGTCCTCTTGTCCTTAATTCCCGGCTTCCTCTTTATTAGATTTACTTAAGCCTCGACAAGAGGACTCTGAAGAAAGTGGCTTATCCACTCAAAATTTATGTGTACACGATGAATTAATTCAGTTATGTTTGGAACCACTAAGAAATGGTCCTAGTACTCATGATATGAATTGTGCATTTATACAGAGATATATAAGATGTTCTGTGAGAGCTCAGATTTATCACATCAAGAAACTAATCCAAAGGTTATGGCCAGAAACATCTGAGAAAGAGATGAAACGAAAAGAAGACAGGATTTTGAAAAAACTCGAGGCTTAAGTAAATCTAATAAAGAGGAAGCCAGGAGTTAAGGACAAGAGGACACTGAAGAAAGTGGCTTATCCACTCAAAATTTCTATGTACATGATGAATTAATTCATTTATGTTTGGAACCACTAAGAAATGGTCCTCCTAGTACTCATGAAGTGATATACTCTGTTATGTGTGATTCTGGTGCAACAATATTGTTAAAAAACAACAGTTACTGAAAATTAAAATCTCCGAAACCTTAGATTAGGAGAAACAAACGATCGGTCGGAATACTCTTTAGACGAAACAGCATTCTTAGTTAAATTGGTTCTATGGATTAAGCGTATATTCGACCAAATAATTCTATAGATGACAACTTAGTGCTGAGAAGGACTGGACTTATGAGATTTCCAGTAGCGCATGTAGTAGTATTTTTGAAGTTTCTTCTATTGACGACAAATTTATCCAAATACGAAAGACGGGATACACACTTGGTCAACACCCGCTAGAGAGGATGGGGAAGGTTAATCTTTGGTGGTTGGTAAGAAACTAGTTTGTCGATAAGAAAAAAACATATGAGTGAGATTATGCTTATTCAGGATTCTAGCGAGTGGTTCGAAGATACCCAACTTGTAGGGTAACAGGAGACATAGGATTTTATGTCTGTAATAAGCTGTATTTTCTGGAGTTAAATTATATTAAAGATTTAATGATGTACACTTCTAGCTGTAATGAGGACGTGGAGGAATAGAGCGAAGCGAGCTTTGTTGAGTGAGATCTTGATTATTTATTTATTTTTATTTTTATTTTATTTATTTTATTTTTTATTTTTTGAGTTGGATGATGGACCGAGTCATACTGAATATATCTATTAATGAAAGTCGGTTTACAATAGACAGAGCTGGTCAAAACATCTGAGAGAAACCGGCAGAGCAAGATGTCTAGGAAGACGAAATCTTCATTAGAGAAAATACAGTAATACAAGAACACAGTCACTACATTTGCTACCAGAAATGTCATAAGTCCGAGTCTCATTCAGAACGGACAGCAGAATATAGAATCCTTTGGACGGAGGAAACAATCCATAAAAGCCATTTCAAATTCGGAAGTTTATTTTAAGATAGCTTCAAGGCCTTATTACATCGATTCAGTATAAATCAGATTGTTAAGAGATTGTAATCCTCATTAGTAACTCTATTTAATAAATAAAAAATATATATTTATATCACTTACTTTTATTAGTGATCACTTACTTTATCACTTACGTTACTCAGTGCCTCATAGCATATAAGGCCGAGATTCATTTCTTCTAGATACTGCTGTCATGAGCTACCAGTTAGGCCTCTATCCAGTTCTTCCAGCCAGCCAATCTTCTTTCCATTTCTGCCATTCTCTGCCAAGTTAATTTAGGCCTTCCCCTTTTCCATTTTCCTTCCGAGATTCATATCAAAGCCAATCTAGGAATCTATGTGCTGTCCATTCTCAGTATGTGTCCAATCCATTTCCATATGCATTTTCTATTTCATCGGTGTTGCTTTTTTATTTTTGCCCATTCAACTTATATAAGTCATCATTTGTTATACGTTGAAGCCAAAATATTTTTATATTTATACACTATTCAGGAGTCTGGAGGTTGCCATGAACACGAATCCATTATTGTAAGTTGCATCTTTTGAATTTACCTATTATATCACTGAAAGCAGACTACTAGATTCAGTTCGAAATATCTGTTGTATTCTGTGATAATTTTACACATCAGTAAACTTCTTTCTTATATATGCAAGTCCAGTGTGATTCATCTATGTCACAAGTTCTTTTCAAAATTCATAAGGAATTAATATAAAGTAAAATTCCTCCAAGTAGAAACTTTATATAATGACAAGTATTTTTTATGATCCAAATTCTTTCTTGTAGGAATAATTTTAAGATATGCTCTAAGCAATGATTAACAAATAAACTTTTGAGATGGCTCTTTAAAAATGCCTCACCCCAGTAATGTAATCTAATCAATAATTAAGTATTTTTCGTTCATCTTTCATCTTCGTCCAACCTTATTTAATTAGCATACGAACAGGAAAAATTTGGATATCAGCAAAAGACACAAGGTCCTTACATAACTAAGATAAGAAAGACTAAAGAACACGACGTGAACCGCTTGCTCCCCGAGACATTTAACGGTTGCAAATCAGACTCTTATTTCCGTTTAATCAGTCTTGAAAGGTTTACGTCAACAATGAAATTTTTCAGGCCGTGCACGCATTCAACCGATGTGAAGCCAAAATTTAATCAAGACAACTTCGCTTCTGTCGAAAGACTAGACAACACAAACACTGACTAATTTCCTGTTCGCCTGGCTAGGCCGTCAGTTTGCTCTTCTCATTACGGCATCCTTAAACTTTGGGTTTAATGAAATCAGACAGTTTTGCATATCTTCGTTTCTTCAAAAGAATTATTTAACTAGTGGTACTGCATTAGGGAGTGGTAAAAACCCAAGTATTCCACTCGTCTTCCAGACCTTTCACTAGCGTCAGTCTGTAATGGACGTCCCAGCATTTAGTTATCCCAATTTCGCTTGCGTTTCTCCTAACTTTTCTTGCAGGAACATTGACGAAGTTGAAGCTTTACTAGCTCTATTTGTAAAGGGAATGGACAAAGACATGATCGTTTATTCCTAGGGATGTTGGCTAGTGAATATTACGAAGGCAGTCCTCCGATTCTCTCTCCGTAGTGAATTAAGTTAATGAGATTATATTGTCCATTGAAAAACATTTAAGAAGTCGTTTAGTCCCTTTAAAATTCTCTTTCCTCGCTAAAGTAACCATTAAATGCGTAGTAGATAGCAATAGATGAATGGATAGATAGATAGATAGATAGACGTCTATGGTCTTCCCTAGTGTTTTGATGTTTCGCATTTCCATTTCATCATTTTATTTAAACGTAGCTTACTTTTAGAAAATGTTTAGGCAGCGATGGGATCTAAAATGTGAATATTATCTGTTTTTCCTCTCAAGTATTATTTTATAAAACTACGTTAATAACAAATTGTATAAACTATATTGACATGACAGTACAGTTTCAAATCGTTGATTCTTTCATGGGCATAAAATCTATACTTAGACCAGCCATGCTTTCGAAACTTCAGAAATAACACAGTGCAGCATTAGTTCGTGTACGTATTTTATCCTTCAAGATGAAGCTTTTTTAATCATTAAGATTCCTATTTCCAATAGATGGTGCGCTTACACTTACTATGTACATAATTTTTAACATGAGCTGGTGCTTTTTTTGGGGGGGGGGGGGGGGGAGGTTGTCCTGTGCGGAACTGGAACAGTATTGTAAACTCAGTGGTATTCAAAAGCGCTTATAAACACTGAATATGAACATATCGAGGAACATATCTTTTAAATAGTTCGATGTCAAAGCAACTCATTATTTTGGTCATATAAGCTTCCTTAAGTTCTATCTGTACCATTACGTTCGAAACTTTTAACGTAAACATTAGTTAGCTTATTGGATATAAAATATGAATATTTTTCCTTCTAAAATAACTAAGTTATATTATTCCATTCTTCTGATTCAAACACCTGCTTCGATCGAATAACAGAAATAAATTCTAACTGGAATGAAGGTTTTGATTCCACATTCTACTGAAAATATCCAACACTATCCAAGCCTTAGTTCTCCAACAAGTATTCAAAATCAATTCAGAATAAATTCAGTATTACAAATCACAGCGTATTCAATGGATTTAACTTTCCGTGTATTATTTTTCACACATCTAGCTAGCACCATTTAAAACTGGTACCATCATCAGAAATTAAAGAATAACTACTGGCATGATTCTTCTTCTTCTTCTTCTTTTCCAACACCAGCCTAGATGATCACGTCACATTATCTCCAACAATATGAAATTCTTTCGCCATTCTCTTCTATTCTTTCTGACGAAAGAATAGAAGGATAGCAAGGTTTTCTGGCCTTCACGGATTTCCCTCTAGTTATTCTTAAAACTTGTGCTCCTGACTTAACATGCAGCATGGAGGCAAGTATATATTTATCGCATTACAAAAAAAAATAATAATAAATAAGTAAAACATAAAATAAAAAGTGATAAAGGTGACCCATAAAACTATCCCTTATTTCTCTCAAAAGTCATGGTCATCAATAGCTAACTTCTTCACTAGCTGAAGGAACACCGATTGATTAATAATCATTAATAAGGATTACACAAGCGATTTACACCAAATCTTCTAGCCAACCTTACTCACCTTTGGACACATATCATGGAAATATTTGTCAAAATATGCGTAGTATCTCTGTTGATATTTCTGAGACATTTCATCAGGTCTGGCACACATATCATGTCAAAGGAACCAGGAATTTTTTTTGGGAAGGAAACGGAAGATTAAAAATCCTATTTTCCCTACGAAAGAAAAATCCTGGAATCCTTGTAATTTATCTACAGCTAAAGACACGTTCATAAACGTTCCACACGAGATTAGAATGTTAGCCTTTCCAGTCAAAGGGCACGTGTCTACAGACAATTTGCTATAGAAGCGCCTAGAAGTGGAGAGAAGGCACTTATCCGAATAGAATCAAGGATTTTAGGTTTACCTCTCCTAACTTTAAATCCTTTTTCTTTTTCACTCATTTCTGACACAATTCTGACACGGTGTTTCTGTCTTGGGATCTCCTTAAGAAAGTGGAGAATGAAGAATTAGTCCATTTTCTAATATTATCTATCCAGGTGATTCTAGGTCGCCCCCTGCGTTTTTTACCATACGTCGAGCGCGAGAGAGTTTGACGTATGGTAAATACTAGCCACAGGAGCTGTTTTCTATGTTTGATGCTTTCGTGTGTTTTGGCAATGGAGTGGATGTTTCTTCTAACCTCGTCATTTTTTCACGGGTGCCATGTATGGTATTTTCAAATGTTTTCTGTAGCACTTCATTTCGAGGCCCAGTAACCTTCTCATTTTCCTTTAGCAATGTGCAACTCTTACATCCTTATAGTAAGACAGAGCTAACAAGGATGTCGATGAGCTGTATTTTATTGTCCCTCCAAAGTTGCAAATTCTTGTAAGTGATACTCATTCTGTGCTATTTGGTCAACGTCATCATAGAATCGCGTTATTGACTTTTTTATCACCAATACCACTGCTTTTCAAGGCCAAGTTTATTATATATTCCAAATATAGATTAAAAATCAACGTCGTAAGTATGAAGCATTGACCCACACCTCTTTCCATTTCGAAAAACTTGCTATAGTTGCCATTGATTTCTATTAACATCTCTGAGGAACGGTAAAGAGGTGTACTATTTTAATTAGGTGTACTAGTTTATTATCTATTCCATACTATTTCTATTGTACTCTTGGTTTTTTACGGAATTCTGCTTGGGGCTCTGATAGTACACTTTCTATTTTCTTCTCAATCCCAAAGAGTAAGAAATTTAGAAAACATTTGCTTGGATGAGATGACTGATAGTCTATAATTGCTACATTTTGTTCTATTCCCTTTTTCAGGAATGGGAATCGGAATAGAGGTGCACCAATCATTAGGCCATGATTCATTGTTCCATATATCTTGAAAAAATTTGAAAAGAGCATCTATAAATTCTTCCCCTGCTATCTTACTCTAAATACTGACACAATATCCTGTCAGTACATAATAGGAAAAGATCCATCCGGGACATTGGCTAAGGAAGTCCTAGCTCAAGTCTTTGGAGCTGAGACTTCCTTGTCCATTTTCCATTTGAGGGAAAATTGGGGAGAAAATATTTTTAGGTGTTTCTTAAAAAGCAGAAAGTTGTAATCGGGAAAACTGGCATGCGGAAGCTTAATTTAAAGAACTGAAGCAAATGGAATAAAATAGGAGACCGAACAGTTGTTTATTCGATACATTTGGTGATGAACTGATTATGGTTGTTGATCAGCTGTTCGTGCTCTTAGATATTTAGAGGAACGTGATGGAGTGGTGGTAACCAGTTCATTGAAACAGTGTCTATGGAAATACCAACAAAAAAGCATAATGCAGAAACCGAGTTCTTATGAGATGAGATTCATGGAATGGAGACTCCATTCCATGAATCTCATCTCCATGTGTATCTCATGTGTCTCCATGTGTATCCCAGGAATTTCATTTTTCTTTCTGTGATTTCGTCTTCAATACTCGGCTGTTTTATATTTCAGGCAAGATTTCTTCGTTAGTTTTTCATTTCATTTCTCGCAATGCTCTCCAACTGTACATTTCAAATGCTTCAATTCTTTTACTTTCAGTCTTCTATTACAGTCCAAGTCTCACAACCATATAAGAATATGCTCCAAACAAATGTTATTATAAATCGTTTCCGCATGTCTTTACTTATCTTACTTGTAATAAACAATTTCGTTTTTCTTTAATACTTCTTTTGTCATAGTAATTCTTCTTCTTCTTCGGATTTCCAACTTACATCTTCCGTCTTCTTGAATAGCTTCTCCAAGATATATGAATTATTTTACTTGTTCAATATTCTTACATCTAATCACTATTTTGTTCCTTTAAACCTGTCATCATTATTTTAGTTTTTGATGTATTTATTTTATGTCCGTAATCAGATAAAGCATCATCCATCCTAGATAATATCTGTTTTAGATCCTGTTGATTTTCAGCTAATACACCTTTATCATCAGGAATCATTTATTACAATGACATTAATTGAGATGGCCTTTGGAATATCTATGCTTCTTTTCCATGCTTGTCCTCTTAAGGATCATTTTCTACAGTCTAATTAATCAAATAGCGAGATCATATTCTTTGGAGACTTTAATGTTAATTGTTAAGACCATTTAAATACACGTTCATATAGAAGTGTAAAAAAGACTAATGCATATAATTCCCACATTATATTTACATAGCATTACTTACCGTATATTGAAAGGATTTTAATTTTAAATTTAAAATAAAAAATTTAGAAATTACTTAAATATAAAGAGCTAATAAGCTTCATTTCGGCCACAAAAACATTATTTAAAATTTAGAAATTCCTTATTATGAGTATTTCTAAATTTTAACAGTTACGCCTTTCAAAAATGGATGTTTTTGGTGCAAGAAGTCCATTATGCATATCAAGTTATTCCTTTAAGAGCTGTACTTCGAAAATTCCGATAAAGAACAGTTACCTGGTTATACATTCATTTAAATTCAACGGATAATTCTTCGATAACTGCTATTCATGCGTGTGTGCTGTTAACCTGGAGGGATAGAGAAGGCTTTTATTTCTTCGATGCCTTTGGGTTTTCAATCGGAAGCTATTAATGTTTGTGTAGGTGCGAACAACGCTCAGCGTACCATTATATCTAACTAAATTTCTTCTTTTCCTGTTTCTTTGTAGCCTAGGGTAAGATGAGTTTTTTTTTTTTGTCATCTTGTCAGCTTGTTTCACAAAAGTAAATAACGAACTCACATGGTTGTTTGTCTTTAGAAGAAAAGGAAAAAAATCTTAATTAACAACAAACTCTGAGGTTACCCATTACTGATATGGGATAAGTGGATTTAGTAGTTTCTGTGGTGATGTAGGAATCGATCTGTTTATAAAGGGACAAAAC
The DNA here is from genome assembly GCF_054136105.1 of Typopeltis vanoorti. Classification (NCBI taxonomy): domain Eukaryota; kingdom Metazoa; phylum Arthropoda; class Arachnida; order Uropygi; family Thelyphonidae; genus Typopeltis; species Typopeltis vanoorti. The sequence goes on along the minus strand of NC_143551.1, from coordinate 135,379,088 downwards.
CACCTCCGGTCATCCATCACGAATTAGAAGTTCAGACGGTGATCTGACGATGTCGAGTTAAGCAAGCTTTCCTCTTATGGCATGGCAGCAGAAATCTAAAATTACTTTATTTTCAGTTTTAAAAAAAAGTATAATTTTCGTTTGTTTATTAAAGATGAAACTTATATGTACTGTATGTTATTATTATTTCGATGATCTAGTAGTATTAGTGAAGTTGCTGTTATATTTATACATGAAGTTTCACCGGAAACTTTACCTCTGTCATAACCCCCCCCCACCACCACCACCACCACAACCACCACCACCCACAGGCTTGAACTGCTACATTTATTACAGTGGTCCAACTCAAGATTTTTCCTTTTGGCTTATTTATAAAGTTTTGTCTATTCTTCAGAGAAGAAACGATAGTAAAGACAATGCTTTATCGATCTATCGCTTCTGTCTTCTTTTCTTTATTGGTTTTCTTTTCTTAAATCACCGACGTCTCTGTAGATAGTTGAGAGGATGTCTCGACATTTGCCCTTTGGTTGCAAAGACCTGTATTTAGATAATCCAGTCTATATGATGCCAGAGACCTTATTGATGAATTCTCAGTTGAATGTGAGTTAGATGGATTCATACGAAGATGTTAAGATTTTTCCTCATCGACACTCTGGATTTTTATTCCACAGAAATAGGAAAACCAGCCACCGAAAAGATGCAGTTAAAGACACTCTCACTCGTGAAACTGGTGCATTGTGTCTTTAACTGCACCCTTAACAGCAAAGGGTTCAAAACTAGACGAATTTCGATTACATGTAGTTTTAAACCCTTTGCTGTAGTCTGTGCTAAATTCAGTTTTTGTTCTGCTTCAGTGTAAATGTATTAATTTATATTAATTTACACTGAGTCCAATTATGTCCAATGTACTATTTATTTATTGTTCGCAGTTCGACTCTTCTGTATTTGTATGATTTTGCTGGAAATAAGCCAATAAGTAATAATCACATAGAATAAAAATAATGAAAATGCATAATGTTTCAAATAATATTTGATTTTTTTAATCAGTTCTCTGTTTATCAGTGGCGGCGGTAGAGTTTACGCCCCTTATCCTCCCTACATAAAATTAAAAAAAATTTTTTTTTTTTTTTTGAAATGCCATACCTATTAAAAGGGAAGAAATTTTCCAATGTTTTTAAATTTTAATTAAAATATTTTAATTTCACTTACATTATTACAATAGTTTCACTGTTCGTTATTTTCTCGTTATTCACAATCTGCGCGATTGTGAGCGCACATGAGGAACAAAATATTAAAAAAAATAATAATACGCCTGAACATTTTGTATACATTTATGAACATTTGTCGCCCTGTGCAAATGCCCAGTTCGCTCACGCGGTAGCGTCGGCCCTGCTGTTCATTTTCCTCATGTTTTCGCCATTAAATTCATGAAATGGAAAGAGAGAACGGAAAAGATAAGAGTGACACTACTAAGTAGGGCTAATATTTTTTGAAAGAAAATAAAAAACAAGAGCATAGCAGCTTAGTGTTATATAACTTGATTGAGGTTCGCTGTCGTAAGATTAGCATTAACATGATGAAAGTGTTCCTCATACAAAATTTTTGATAACTGTTAGAGAAGTGGAGAATGAGATGATAAATTTTGACCGTGATTAAAACAATTAAAGATAAATAAAACTCAAAACGTGAAAATAACATTCCTGTATTCTCAATTGAAAACTAGTAGGGATTTCTTATTATAATTTGACCAAATCCTTCATTAATTCTATGACCTACGGAATGTAATAGACATAAATGTATTTATTATAATATGATATAATGATTTACATTTAAAATGCCATTTGCAGCTTGACCTATAGATATATTCTGTAATGAAGACGATTCCAGTTCTTGTAATCATCTTCATTCTTACGTATGCTGCTACGTTAATTTAAATCTGCAGATTTTTGTGAATTATGAAATTGTATTTGTTTAAGAATCCGTGATGGTTCTCCAACTTGATTTGACAGTGGGCAAGTGGCTTCAGCGAACAAGCCCCAAGTGTTATGCCGGCTGGTATCATCGAAAGAAAGAAGGCGACAAACTAAGAGAGACACCTCGTCCTTCATACTGGAAGCATGGAGCAGTCAAAGTCACTTCATACAGCAGTGAAAGTTTCCCAAAGTTCTCGGGAAAGATTTACTAACAAAATAAAAGGATATGGTCATCAAGAAATATCCTACAAGGTATTAAGAATTATGAAGAAAAAGATAAGATAAATCAATATAATAAACAGTGGATGGAACGAAATGAATTGCCACATTTGTTAACAGAAAATGATAAGAAAAGAAATTATAGATATAAAAAGGAATAACAGAAAGAAGTAAAAGAGAAGCAAATAAATGCATGCATCTATGGAAACAAAAACCGAACTACACGGTAAAAATAAAGAACTTGAGAATCATACAGTTTTGTTATTTAAATTTTATAATAATATATCTAAAATTCAGATATGTAGGCGAAAAATAAATAAATCACGAAATTTGCAGGGCAGTTAAAACGATTTTGTATAATAATAATATTTTTGATTTCGGGACATTGGCAGGTAATTTTTTAATAATAACAATAATAATAATGAACAAGACAAGTAGCACAGCTTAATTTCTATAAAGAATGGTTTGTTTTCACTAAATTATATGGTTCAGAAATATAGCCATTTACAAAGAAAGATCGAAGTAAAATACAAACAGCAGAAATGGCATTTTTTTAAAATACTTTCACGCCATTGGAAATTAAACGATATACAAAATTAGGTTGTATACAAAGTAACGGTGAAAACAACATTTACTTAGCATGGAAGGATTTTAATTACCATAAGGTATCGACTATTAAAATAAAAATACAATATATATATATATATATCCAGGATGTCCATAATTAAACTTCCCCTATTTAGAGCCTTATGTAGCGCGATCTAACAACCGGAATGTATCACAATTTGGTAAAATTTTAATTCGAGAAGTCCGATAGAGGTAATATGCGTTGTTGTAACCCAGAAAGCTGAAAATTTACATACTGTAAAACGAAGTTGAAGATCTGTTTTGCTGTCATTATAAGAGCTGTAAAAGTAAGGGGAAAACTTTACAAACGCATTTCTGTTTATAGTCGTGTTCAAAATGTCCATCGCGCGTTACTTATAAAAGGTATTTTACTTCAACGAGTGCAATTCATCAGCCGCTCTCCATGAGTTTAGAACCCTCCAAAGCTTGCGTAGACCGATCATTCGGAAGTTTGAAGAAACGGGATCTTTGGAAGTTCGACCTGGCAGAAGATGGAAAGTGACACCACAGGTAATTGAAGAAGTTGCCACCGCGATTGTCGACAGATCACACGAAAATATTGCTGGTAGTAGCAGCAGCAGCAGCACCCGCAGAGTAATGCGGGTATGGAAATCTCATGCAAAAGTATTACATTTTATTCATATACAAGATCAGTCGCTTTCAGAAGCAGCTACATGATGATTATGAGATAAGCGACTGACGTTTGCTCTGACGTTTCTGGTCAGAGTGGAAGTCGACGATTCTTGGCCTTGGAAAAATTCCATGAGAGATAAGGCATATTTTCATCTGAACGAGAGTGTAAAAAATTGTCGAAGTTGGGCTTTCGAATAACCTCATGCCCTTCAGGAACTCCTATTACATTCATAGAAAACTACCGTTTGTCCTGTTTGGTATGAAAATTACAGTTTGGTATGACTTCGCAGATAGATTTTATAATAGGGCCATTCTTTCTTGAGGACATTACTCCGACAGTATCGTTAACTTGTTCCATTACCGCACGGAAATATCGCGATTATGCTGCACAATTTCATCATTCCGCAACTTCAGCAATGACGATGTCTGGACGAGACCATTTTTATGCAAGATGGAGCACTTCCCTACATTGCACGACCGGTAAAATAACGTCTACATCATCATTTCACAGAAGAAAGAGCGATTAGTCGCTTCTTTTCAGTTGCATGGCCACCTCGCTCCCCTGATATTATTCCATACGATTTTTGGTTGTAGGGTTACCTGAAGGCCAACGTCTATCGTGCGGTGCCTTGAAGTTGGCAGCGATAAAGGACAACGTATCACAGACTGTGACGAACATTCCTTCAGACATGTTGGGTTCTGCTGTTGAGAATGCTGTGTACAGGATGCAATTTCTGGTCCACGAGAACAGTACTGGCATTGAACCAGGTCCTCTCGCATGGGTGAACTTAATGTGCTCTAGTTGTGCAACAGGTTTATGACAACACTTACGCTTCAGTAACTGTAATACCGTAATAACTGTGTTAAACTGATATTAAGCGTTTTTTTCTGTATTATTATAAGTGCAATGCAGAAAGGTAAGTTTTAAGTTTAGTTTTTGTTATTCGTTTGTCTGTTCATTTTAACGCACTGTACAGCGCCATATTTCCACTCTATCGCGACTTTTCAAACTCAATTTTTCGTGGAATCTTCAGTATGTCTTGATTAGTCTCCATACCAAATTTGGTGACATTCCGATTGTTAGATCGAGCTACACAAGGCTCTGAATAGAGGAGGTTTGATTATGGCCATCTTGTATATATAATTAATAAAATAAATCTTCAGTTAACCCACGATACTAATGTACTGTACTATAGATTTCCGACCTTTCCTAATATGGGAGTCGCATAAAAAAAAAGAAATGAAATATAGAATGAAAGAGAGAGAAAAATGCAGAGTGAAGTTGTACTTTCAGTTGCAAAATAAAAGACGTGCATTTTACTGAGAATACTACTAATTAGAGAATAACTAGCTTAGAAAAATCAGATGAAACGAGAAAACTGAAGAGTTTGACTACATATCTGCTTATTACTTTGCTGCACTTAATAATAATTAAATATTTATTTCCACAGATGAATATCTATATATTTGATTGCAAACATATCGTTATAAGTTTCGTAACGTGATTACCATCACGTGAAATGCCCTTATAAAAGTTCCTTGCATACCAGACGGAATTCTTACCTAGATATTTCTAATCAAAAGGACTGCCAATATGAACTGAGCAATCTAGATTCTGGGGAGGGGTGGGGGGGAAATCAAGACTCGCAAACACTGTCTCAATGAAAAGCTTAAAAATCACGAGTCCATCTTACTGAATCTAACAGTAGTTCAAAATCTCGAATTTCACTAACATCGTAAGCTCACTAATCTCTTCAAAAGTTCTTTAAATTTTTATAACTTCCAAATTCTGTGTATCTGTCTGCTAAAATACAGAAAAGAATCCCTTACTATTTTCTAAAAACGCATTTAAGCATAATATCTGGGCTGTTTTATATATCTTTCACCTATATTTGTGTACCTCAACATGGCACGTCAATTTTTATATATATACATAACCTTTAACAATAAAAAAGTTAACCAACTTTTTGTAGCTGCCTTAAAGTGCAGATAGGAATGACTTTTATTGTTAACCATAAAAGAGCAGGAATAAAATCACAATGATGTATGTAAAATCAGATCTTGCTTTGATTACTAAATTATATATTCGAGAACAGGGTCGTCTGCATTTGTTAGATCTGTTATTTCTTTCTACAAACATGACTTCATGTGCTCGTTAAAAGGAATTGCATTCAATAAAGAATTCGTAGTTGTTTATGATTTCGTCGATAATATAAAATGCCTAGGCTTTGCGAATTTCTGTAATAAAAAATCACTGTATTAGCTATGATAGACATCTGATATGTAAAGAGTTTTAACCATAAAGTCGGATGGTGGAATGTTGGGGGGGGGGAATTCATGTGAAGTCAATTAAATATGGACACATAACTTAAAATGAAACACGATCTGCATCATTCAGCGGTTTTCTTTCTTCTTTCTGCTGTGACTGTTAAATTATTTTGTACGTAACTGAGATAACGGTTCTTCTATTGAATTCATAACTACAAATAGCGACTTCATGTTATAATTTCGACTTTCACGTTTCAAAAGTTAAGTAGATAAACTGCGTTATTGTAAGTTTTATGATTTATGTAATACAGTATTGTATTTTCCAGTGTCAATAAACTGTACTGTTTAGGAATATACAGGACATTAATATTTCTACATTTATAAATTTAAAAAATCAAAATAGCATTTGATATTTCGTAAATCACACCTGTCAAAACCATTTAATTATGCACTTGTGCTCCATTCTGAGGAAGATTAAGCTGTTTGGTAGCTGTGGACAATTGGGAGGGATCATCGCTCTTAGATGCTAATATCTAACAATAGAATACCAACACAGTTTTGTTTTCGTATATTTCACAAAACTAGATTAATAGATCAGTAAGGCTTTTATTTTCTTTTTTTTCCTATCTATCTCTCTCTAATTGCAATTATATAACAGAAATGCTCTAGCAGAGGAAATTTTGATGAAATTCTTATCTGGAATCTCGTATTATAAGAATTAATGAATAAAAGAGCCTATAAGTGAACAGTAAAATAAAATTATTAAAAAGATAATAAATATTCGTCCAACATTAATATAAAAATGGCAAAAACGCTCGCTTTAAAATTTCGAAGACGAAGGTAAGATCTTACGAAAATACAAACCTTAGGCATGAGTTATCTTGGTATTGCGATACTTATTTTAAGACACGACTGAGCTTAGGCGCTTGTGTATCCCCTCTTTTATTAGTGATTGTGATTAAAGCCATCCTGAGCGTGTTTGATGTTTCGAACTGTTTTCATCAGAGACCTGGCAAAAACTCAAAATATGTCAGTTAACTAATACTTGAAATTTCTGTATTTTTCTTAAATGAATTCTCAGTAAATATACTTTTTCTTGGTTGGAATCATTCATACAAGTATTTTCGTAAAGTCGAGATCACTTGAACTTTTTTAAAGTTCAATTGTTTGTCTATTTCTCATAAATTTTCTGTTTTAGTTTTTGGGAAAAAATAAGTTTCTGTGGGAAGCTTACGGTATATTGAGACCACATTTTAAGGTAAGTAACAAGTTTAATAAAAATAAGCAATTATAAATTTACAAGTCTCATAAATAGTCAGACTTATGTCGTCAAATGTACCAATAAAAAAAGTTATACACACACAAAAAAAAAAAAAAACTAGAAACAATTAATTAGTTATTAGATGTCATCAGAACTTCACAATTGGTACTTGCAAATTTGTAACCAGAATAAAAACATTAAATTCATTACTGTATGCGTGTTGGAACACTGCTACTTGCTGTCACGTTCTGTGGCATCGCGCGTGTCGTATCTTAGGTCCGTGGCAGTTAGATTTTTGATGAAAATAGACCAAACTTGGTGTAAGATTAAGCCTTGATTTTTGTTATATTGTGTTGGATCCTTACCTTTTGCGAGATTTCCTTCATATGTTTGAAGTCTTATTCAGACTTATTTTAGCTGATATAACACCGTATTCGGAGCTGTACCGGAATAGGGTGTTGAACATTACTACCCCATGTAAAATATTGAATTAAATATAAAATTAATCACTAAGTTACTGTTGTGAGGTCATGGTGAAAACAAGCAATTCAACCATCATCACATAACTTTTATCCCATTCCCTTATCTTCAAATTAGGCAATGGATTTCACCCAAGTGTGGATTAAATTTACTTGTTCAAATAGATACTCTAAATTTCATCTAGGCCTTCAAGATTCAAATTAAGTTGGATTCTGAAACATGGCTAGTTCAAATATTGTTCAGTTCGGTGATGCTAATTTTGATAAACAATCAGAACACAGCGAGGTAAAAGGGCACTGTTTTTTGAATCGTAGATCATAGTACGAACTTTGAAATGCAAAGCAAAGAAATTCATATTTACGAGGTAATTTTCGAATAGAAATGGCACTATCCAATCCTCAAAGGTATAAAACCAATAACAGTATATTTTCGAGTCCCTTTTCCCTACTTTATTCTTCGTTTAAAAAAGTATCTAAATAATAAAATAACTCAATTAAGCAAAGTATTTTGACTACACAAACTTTTTTTTATTGATGATCTTTGGATCGGATCAATACAGTTGCACCCTCCCCTCCCCTCCCCCGATCTTTAGCCACAAATTATTAAAGCAATTATGGTAAGTACTTTGATTGATTTACAAAGTAGTTACCGTGTCAGAATTAATTGTCGTAAATAATTTATGACCACCGTCTTCAATAATTCAGTTATTTCTTGAAGATGAAATATTGTGCATATTATGATACTATCAAACTGTATGTCATATTTCGTCAATGAAATTCTATTGACGATTAAAGTTGTCTTAAATAACTAATTGCTACTGTAAGGTGAAAAATTAAAAGCTGAATTGTAGACGACATAATTTCATAGGGAAAAATTCAATAGTTTACCATGAAATTTAGTTTCTTCATTTAGACCAATCACGTTGTCTGTTACTAAATAGATAGTTATTGGAAATGGAATTTGCATAATGTTTTTTTTTTATTTATTTTATATAACTGTATGAACTCAAAAGTTCTTTATTTCACCATATGTTCCCAAGTATATTAAATGACCTTTCTTTAGATGGTGGACACCACGTAACGTTCGATATCTAAGGAACTGGGAATTTAGACGCACACGTTCACTTTACAATGGCGGTACAGTGGTTTCTTGAGTTACTACGAATGTGCAGAGAACGGGAGTGTTTAGATTGCACATGTAGCTACGGGCCATTGACTGCGGCATGCCAACAGCTGTGACCATATGTGGAGAGCAGAGCCGAGATGTATTTCATGCCAGATGGCCCGCTCTGTTGGTAGAAAGGAGGTGATTAATATGCGTTACAGACGAGAACCAATGTGACGCGATCACGTATGGCGGTGCATAGATTTTTCTTGGACTTCTACCTCTCTTTCCCTTACTACTGCATTATTATAATGTTTGCTGAGTGACCTACACTAGGGGGTGTGAGAGAGAATAGAAAAAAGTTTTGTTTATAACCGTTGTTTACGAAGCTAAATCATTTCTTACAGAATATTTAAAAATCGTGACTAGTTATTATAACTTCAGAGGTGGTAGAGTTTTGAATTAAATTTCTTTCCTGTGTTATTCACTGTTATTTTATTTTTTTTATTTTATTAAAGCCTAAATCATTTCTTTGGCCACACAGAAGTTTCATTATGAAGGCAGGTAAAAATTGCATATAGTAAGGTTTAAATGTTCTTTAAACTGACTGTCTTGTCTGTAAATTGCTTATTGCTAGAGAGAGATATATGATTTCGGAGCATGACAATCTGAAATAGTGGACAAAAATGGCAAATCCAGCTTATTTTCGTCGCTTACGTTAGATTGATTTATGTTTCAAAACGTACTTGTTTGGTAATCGAGGGATTCGAACCACCGATCGTTCCAGTAGCTGGTTATTAACTTAGTTCGTGGGATATATTTACGTGGTGCATGGATAGGATGCAATATGCCTCACTGTTATGACTTGAGGTCCTTTTTGCCACGAATACGAACACCATTTCCCAGTCTATTTTTAAGCTGAAGTTGACTTAGGCATTCAAAATCCGATGGATAGCGAAGATTTTAGTCTCTGACACAGGAAAACAAAACAAATAAAAATGCATAGTCTACAAATATAATGTATTCACATTTTATATATCTGAACTAAATGCAATAAAAAATAACCAACTGATGAACTATTAATGTGTATTTTTAGTTTTTTTTTTTTTTCTGTTACTCATCAAGTTTTCCGTGTTATAATCAAGTCAACAACAGTTACAATATAAAATATTTAATCATTTTTAATAATAAATTAATAATTCCTTCAACATAGTACCGGTCTAACGATGGTTGGACTGATGGAATCATAATAGTCACAAAAACAACAGAAATTGAGTGAATTTTTAAACATACGATAACCGTGTGTGTCGCCATAGGTCGATTGTTTAAATGAATTCTGAATAAATAATTAAATTACTGAGCCATGCCTTTCCTTCTTATGATTCAGTTATAACTGCAAATTTAAAACGAATTGCTCTGTGTGTGCAGAATAAAATATAACTACTAAGTCAATATATAATATCAAAACAGTTCAACAGTTCTTACATTCATTAACCAGTTAGAGTATGTTGCTCCTATCCAAAAACAAGAGCTTCTCAGCTATTCTTGTTTTATATTTTACCCTATATACACCCAGAGCGAAACAGAAATGTAAAATCACATTAAAACTTTTAAACATTTGTGGTTTTGTGTTACAGATTGTTTACAAGTTTCTTTATTTATTTATTGCGTGTTTCAGCCTATGATTCAGAAATACTGAAATAAAATTCATGCGAAATAAGGCAACGAAAAACTTTTTTTATCTTGATTTCCTCCTAATTCAAAGAACAAGTTTTGCAATTCACAGATTTTCGAAATACAGGGTGTCCTAGTGCCGTTTTAAACTTTAATAACTTAAGATCTATAAATGTTACAAACTTATAGTAAACACCATTCAAAAACTCAATTACTGACGGGTTTGTTTTCTGCTTTAGTTTTGTGAATTCGGACTAATATTTAGTTATTTTTATTTTCTACTTTATGGTGTGTTTTCCCTCCAGAAAATCTTACATTTTCGATTTTTTTTTTTCTTGAAGAGTCAACAATCAATGGTAAATCTTGTCTTGCAATGCTGCAGACATTCTTCATTTCTGAACTAGAGAAGTTAAATCTTTTAAATAACATCATCTTTCAGCAAGATCCTGCTATTTCCTTCACGTATGCGGCAGTTTCTAAATGACACTTTCTCAAATAGATGGATCGGTAAAGTTGGGTTTTTCTTTCCTCAAAACAGGCCACATGAGCACTCATTTATCTACTGACAATATACGTGCCCTTGGGGATGCAGATGACGAGTGACAAGACGGTGGCATTAATTACCTAAAAACCCCTAATCCGTGGACTCATTCCATCTCAGATGGACGAGAAATTGAGGGGGGGGGGAACAAGGACTTTTGGGACACCTGTATATGTTCAGACAGCTTCTTTATTGTTTTTGCTGAAATTTATTCAAATGAGATGGCTTTCAGTACGCTATCAAAAACCTTAAACATATTATAGTCTATAATGACAAAATAATGTCGATATATTTCTACCAGCTGTAGTTTCCAAAACTTTCGCATTAAGATTTATTTTAAAAATAAATTAAACAATTTGAAATATTGAACCGTTGTAAGTTTAGTCTTGAAAGCTCTTAAAATTTCGTGAAGAATATTTAAAAACTTGTCATATATATTCTGGGAGTCACTTGATGACCCAAACTGTTATTCAGTCAGAAAACTGACCATGTGAATCATTTAATTTAGCCATTGTGAAGAAGCGTTTGATAAGGGAATAAAGAAAATAACTTCTATGAACCCTGAGGAATGAGAAGAAACTATTTATTTGAAGTATTGAACTAAATAAGAAGGGTAATTATGGACCTAACATTTAGCTCCTTCCTTATGCGTGACACTAAGGAAGTTCAGTGTGTAGTGAATTAACGGGTCATTTAAAAGAAATATTTATGCCATTACTGTAAGATCACAGTAGTAAGAGAACACAACTAACGAAATAAATGATCCACGTGAATTTTATTATTGGAATTCTTTGGCTAAACTAAGAAGTTTTGGCTTTATGGTTTTCTTCTACTACGTAATACATTCATTCACTCATGAAGTAATTTGATTGGAGAATTCGAAATATGAGTTCTTTGTCGCAATATATTATTAGGAATCTGACCTTCTAATAAAGTAGCAAACGCTAGAGTAATTACTTCGGTAAGCCGACTTAATATGTAAAATTAATGGGTGGTCTATTTAAAGTAACAAACACTTATGAGTTATCTAGAAGTACCAACGGTTTGTATCTAAGATGGCATTTTTGCATGTCTTGGTAACAGGGTCATTTTGTAGTTAGTTATTAGACTGGCTGCGGTTATCTTTCTACTTCGATAGCTCGAGATACTTAAAAGGGATGTCTAGTTGAAAGGAAGATTTTTACGTTCAGCATTCGATGTAATGAATGCACAACGGCATAATGTGAGATAAACGAAAAACATTAGACGTCTTAGGAAATAACTTTTCTGTTAGAAAGAGGAGACCATTTATCACAGCATGGAAGAAAAGAAGAAAACTCAATTATCTGGGAATGTTATCTGTTTATTTATTTACTTTGTTGATGAAGTACAAAATCGGATTCAATGTTGTGTAGTGAAATCCGAACATTTACCTTTTTGGTCTTTTCGTACATAAAATATTATCTTAATTATAAAGAAAATAACCAGTTACAAGTCATCTGAGTCTTGAAGCTTTGGATTACGTCCTAGCTTCACAGTTCTCGGCTCCTTCTTTGAATCTGCAGTTTGCGATGCATAATGTTATTTTATTCATATTTTTCTAAAATATTGATATGAATTTCCAATGGAGGAGGTCTGTTTCTATGGAAAACATTTTTTTTTCTAATCTTTAATTCATTCATCGACATATGTTGTTTATACTGAAGTGGAAAAATTTGTTTACGATTTCCATAAGATTGCCAGTCACCTTTCAAAATGAAATATGCCAGTCATTTCTTAGTAGGTTCATGAAGAAAAAAAGATACGCAAGTGAAGTTTTTGAGGCGAAGGACTGGAGTGAATAGTCTCATTATTCCCATCTACAAATTTCCATCAGACATCACGATTACCTATGCAGTATGATAAATGATGTCTTCTTAAACTTCAAAGGACAACGACATAAAACGTCATGCAGATACGCTTTAGGGATGTGGTTTACAAGTTTCTCGTAAATCACATCCCTGAGTCAGCGAATAATAGTTAGAATAATACTACCTTAAAAAAGAAACATGTTATATTGAGTGTTGAAGCTATTTATAATTCTACCAACAGTAGAACGAACATGCCGAGTTAAGTTTTGTATTTTACACTACTCTTTGTGTATTCTTTTATCAGCCAAGTTTGGGAATTGCCTTATTTATTATCCCTCGGGAAAACAACATTCTTACGTCGCGTACTTGCCAATTCAGGTATCATTTCCATCACTTGCTTACATGTTTATAACTTACTAAATTTAAACACATTTCAATCTCATGCTTTATTCTGTGTGATCACAGAGACAGAGTGATTGTTCTCCGACTCGTAAACTTTACTTCGACTTAATGCTCGGAGCCGTGTCTCAGGCAAGCAGCCATTTTCCTTTCTTTGCCGTAATACTTCCATGATCCCAATTATGCACGCGAGCGCGCTGCATGAGTATTCCAGCCACGAGGTGACAATAAGGCGCAAATAAAAGTGCTGACTTGCTGCACGTGGGGTCGCTAGGCGACGTGATTTGATTTCCAGCCGTCTATCTAATAACCTGGTGTTCTTGTGACAAGTCGCCGGCTGTTGTATTAGAGCACAACAGCAGCGCCTGCTGGTGGAAATGAGCAACTACCTTGCTACTTTCAGAACCTCTTTCTACAGAATGACTCAGGGCTTGGGTTTTGATGAGGGAATTCTATAGAAAGTCAGAGTAACTTTGTTTGTCGGTTTTATGAAACTTTCATCAGGCTCAGGGATCCATTGGGTTTTATTGGTTGGCAATTTAACACCGGTGTCGACACCTCCCTTCAGTCCAAAAGGTTCTCGGAGTTTCTCTTATCTGTCCATCTTGATGGAAGAAAGGGAAAAAGAAAAGAAAAAAGCTTTTTGCATCCCCCCTTTTTTATCAAGAGTGGTTTTATGTTCTTTAAAATACGAAAGTGTCAAGCAAAATTGCACTTAAGTGCATTCGAAAAGGAAAAATAGACGTGCAACTGACAGAAGTACCCTTGCTTACTTAACAGTACAATATTCCTTTCTCGGTTGTCAAAACAATGTCAAGAAGAGGGATAACTCATAACTATTTCCATTCATATTCGTCTATGCTTATTAGTGGTGTGTGCTTAGGAATTCAAACAATTGCATTTTGCTCCTCTTCTATCCAGTAACTTTCTCGTTTGATATTTTTATGCCCATGTGAAAGATTTGCTGTTTGTATCAAAAATAATTGCTGCTATTAGAAGTGAACTCTGAGGACCCATAATTGTACTCCATTTAACAATACCTTTCCTCTTTCTTTCCTTTCTATATTGCTTCAGCATGAATTTCTTTTCAATTATGATTGTTCAAGTTATATGTAACTCGATGAAAATGACTTAAAACATTCTTTAGCTCCTGATCAGCGTAGATCAATGGTTCTCAAACTGTGGGGCGCGACCCCGGGAGGGGGAGGGCGAATAGTTTGAAAGAAGCACACGGCATACTTTCCTACAGATAAAAATCAAAACTGTCCTAAATCAGTTTTAAAAATAACAACAAATAAAATACAGAAAGAAAAACTTTTGATACAGGTTTTAATTAATCATGAATTTCAAAATCACTAATAATTATTTTCTTCACTCGCACTTATAAAACGCGTGTGCCAGAGGCGGTGTTGATAATTCGTCAGCGGCCGCATCCTCTTCCAGGCAGCACTATACACGCGCAGCTGAAAGCAGCGACTTAATGACATCTCATTGGCGCTTGTTTCAGTGCAATTGTGCTGATTTGTTTACCTCTTAAAGTTGACGTGATTATGAACAATTATTCATGAAGCGTTTCCTGAATAGTGGTAGAAATGAAGATATCAGTGCTCCTTCAACTAGTGGTCCGAAAGAAGCTACTTGGAGCGTGAAAACAAGAATGTATGATGAGCAGTGGTGTATTTAGGTATTTCCCGACCCTAGGCCCGCAGAAAGTGCCGCCCCTCGTATGAGAAGAGGGGGCCCTCATGACCCAACCTCCAGTGACTGAAGTTGCCGTAGAATCCCACTTGCTTCACACCGCGTAACTTTCTTCTGGGTAGTGTCATTTTTAATTTCGGACAAAGTGGAAATTATTTTCGTCCATCCCTCACAATGACTTCGACAGGCATCATAGCGAGCCGACCGACAAGTAGGCGAAGGACGTTTGATTATTTTTGCTGACGTTTCCAGGTGCTTTCTTAGAACACTCCACCGATGTGTTGAAGATGTGAAAAATTCGTACAGTTCATCAAAAAATGCGAAAGAGTACGGACAGAATTCGACAGCGCAAGTACCAATCAGAGACAGAGAATGTCCAGCGCACTGTGTGAATTCTGCCAATGGATTTATTTCAAGATTTCTTGCTTGCAGTCCTGTGTACTTGTCTGACATGTTACTAGTATTATCATAGCCTGTCCTCTGCAATTTGCTACATCAATTTCCAAGCTCGTTTAGTGAAGTCAAAACCACCTCTTGTAACTCTAGATTTGTGGCTTACGTTACAAATGAAACTCTCTACAGGAGTTCCATGTTCTTTCGCATATCGTACAATGAAGGACAGCTGATCATGAGACAAGTCTGGTGTTCAGTCAATGCTTATGGAATAGTACTTAGCTATTTTAAGTTCTTCCACAATAAATTTGATTACTTTCTCGCCCATTATTTTAATAAATTCCTGATACGTGCCAGAGAAAAGATAGGAAGCGAAACCTTTCTTTTTTTTCCAGCTTTTGACAATGTTCTCAGCAAGAAAGGGATCAGATTCACTAATCCTATTGCCTTTGTGTCAAGTTACCGACAACAATACAGTAGCTTTCCATGTCTGGATCTATACAGTTATGTAGAATCTGATTATATGCCAATATGCTTGCAGACTAAACTTACAATGAGAAAAAGAAAAATATTTCTCTACTTGTGAGTAGATGCGGCATATAAGGAACATATTATAATTACGAAAATGAGAGCCTGGAAATTTCTGCCGCTCTAGGCCCGGGTCTATACCTAAATACGCCACTGATAAACTATTTATCACTAGGCTTTACAAAAACTGTAATCAATGATGAAGAACGCCCTCAATGTGTAATCTGTTTAAGTATTTTAGCTGCAGATAGTATGAAACCTAATAAATTAAAGGGACATTTTAAAACCGAACATCCTGAGTTTACAAATAAACCAAAAGATTTTTTTTTGTTAGAAAGCTTAGTGGCTTGAAGTCCACCCAAAAGAACTTTGCTAAAACTACAAATGTGACTTCTAAGGACCTTTTAGCCTCTTATCAGGTTTCTCATAGAATTGCTACATGTAAGAAACCACACACACACAATTGCAGAAACATTGATTTTACCAGCAGCGACTGACAGGGTATCAACAATGCTCTTCTGTTCAACAATTGAAAAATATCCCCCTCTCTAATGACACAGTTTGTAGAAGAATTTCAGATATTTCTGACGATTTACGTCAGCACTTAATTGAGAAGTTGCGTAACAACCGCTTTGCACTTCAAGTGGACGAAGCGACTGATATTCATCAAGATGCTCATTTGATTGCGTACATTCGTTTTGATGAGAGGAATTGCTTTTCTGTGAGCCTATCTTGAAAACAACAGCTCAGTCTTTTTGACATGATTAATGCTTTCATTTAATGTAAATGATATATCATGGGACAAGCATACTGGCATATGTGCAGATGGAGCTCGTTCAATATCTGGAGTCTGTGCTGAATTACTGCAAAAATTAAAGCAACAGCTTTAATTTTTGCTTGTATGGACTCGCTTCATGATATATCGAGAGGCTCTGGCAGCTAAAGAACTCAGTCCACCTCTTCATGAAGTGCTGCAGACGATTGTAAAAACAGTCAATGTTATCAAGACAAATTCCACTGAAGCCTAGACTTTTTTTAAAATGCTGTGTGAGGAAATGGGTCCAAACACACTGCTTTGTTTTTTTTTTGTGATGCTCGATGGCTTTCAAGAGGCGAGGTATTAAAGAGAATGTTTCAGTTGAGACATGAGGTGCTTTGTTTTTTAAATGGGGGAACCACTCACTGGGAGACAGTTTCAGCAATAAGGATTTTTTATTGAAAATGGTTTACCACACAGATATATTTGAGAAACTGAATATTCTCAACACTTCAAGGGAATAAGGCAACTGTACTTTCTTGGAATGACAAAGTTAAGGCATTCATGAGAAAATTAGCGCTCTGGAGACACAGTATGGAAAGCGACACGCTAGACATGTTTCCTACTCTAGTGTCAATGGTACAGGACACTGATAATCCAGTGCTTCCAATGGAGATAAAAAGCTGCCTACTTGATCATCTCCTAATGTTGAAAGTTCATTTCGAAAAATTCTTTTGTGATGATTTTGATGAATTTTATTGGATTAAAACCCATTCGAAAATGCACCTGGGCCATCATCTCTGAACGTAAATGAGCAAGAACAACTCGCCGATCTCACTAATGATACTTCACTGAAAAGTAAATTTAAGGAATTGTCTTTGTCAGAGTTCTGGATACATATTGGCAAGGAATTCCCAAATTTGAACCAAAAGCATTGAAGTTCCTTGTTGCGAAAGAAAACTTATTTATGCGAGAAAGGCTTTTCTGCTTTGGCAGCTATGAAGTCAAAGTATCATTCAAGACTAAATATTGCTAAAGAACTTAGTGGCCATTTCTTATTACACCACGTTTTGATAGACTTTATTCTCAAAAGCAGGCCCATTGATCATATTTGTAAGTGTTAAGAGTAATTTTTATTGTAGGCCTAATATTGTGATACTTTAATTATTTTGTGTCAAACTGTTAAATGGTATGTAGAAAACACAAAATAAACTGATAAAATGTCAAACTTAGTATGACTTCTATTTTGATAAATAAAATAGAAAGGGGGATGACAGTGTCAGGTGAGGATCAGAGGTAAAAAGTTTGAGAACCACTGGCGTAGATGATTTGAGGGAGAGGTATTAGGAATTAAAATAATCATTTCCAGTCATTTTAATTACAGCATCTAGAGGAGGCAATGTTTCTGAATCTTTATGTACGGCAGCCATTGTTGTCACTATATTTATGGTCTGCATGAACATGTTAGAGTGGCATAACAAAACATATATTTTTCATGGTACAGATCTAAAATGAGCAATTTAAAGTTTAAATTACTGATTTATATTTTATTTTAATTTAACTTATATTCCTATTTATTAATTTAAATTTAAAATTAGCGGTTTGAATGGTTTTCGTAAATAATACAATTCATTATGCATGTTTGTTATTATTCAAATAATATTGTGTATTTATAAGTGAGCAGCATTGTCTTTAGCTTATTTTTTTTTTTCTGAAGTTAATTTACACCTATTGATCTGCTTGCAATCTACTCTGTCCTACCTGATATTAGCTAATTATCAAGACATAAATGCGTCGGTTTTATTTTTGCAGAATTAGGTAAGGAGAGTCATCATACAGCGCAATAGTTGTGCATTGACCGTTTCACTGATGTTTTTTCAGAACGTATACAGTGGACATACATGATTTAGTGGTTTAAAATTACATTATAAAACTAAATTGCACAGAGAAATAAACCCTGCACCATCTGAAAGAGAACTATTGTATACCCAAGTTTTTGGTAAACTAGTATAGTTTAATGATTTCATTATTTTTTTTTGTACATGGCTGGAGGTTGCTTGTTAGTTCTATGGGTAGATAAGTAGAATTTTTTTTGAACCGTTATGTTCCTTGATTATTTTTTCCATGTTTGCAATTCTTATTTTTCAATCGTGTCATTAAAACAAATTCCAATGGCATTTTAGTGACAGAACACTTTGTTGTTTGGTATAGGATACGAGTTGAAGTCTGTAAGGACAAGAAACAAGACCTTTTATCAGATTCCGCTATCCTATCGACTAAAATAAGTGCAGTTCATGGCTTATGAACTGACTGAACCAGACTAAATGTTCTGAACATTTCAGATCGCTTTCGAGTTGAATTTTCATGTGCACATGTAATCTATCTGACCAAAATTTTAGTAACGAGAATGAGTTGGAATAGAAAAACGGAAAGAAAACTATAGAGCAGGTGAAGAATGACTTGCATCCATACTCACCAAGGGGCAACTTTATTAAAAAATTACGGTAAATTCATTGAACTTCACTTGTGTTCCAAAGTTTTTGATGCTATTCTTCCAATGTTGTACGCATAATTTCTATGTGGAGTTTCAGTATTTTTAGAATAAATCTTCGAAAAGTAGATCATTTGGGTTCACTCAGAATTAACTCTGATTTGACAATAGACGCCCATGTTTTCACTTGAGAAAACATTGTGGAGACGAGAATTAAGTATTATTTGCATTTTTGTAATGCTTTTTAAGATGATTAGGTTGCAACACGTCTTTGTAATTAAAAAAAATAAATGCTGTTATTTAATAATAAATATATTTAATGAATTATTCCCAAATTTCAATTGCTTTGTAGAATGCCGAATGTTTATTGGCTTACATAACTCATTTAATAGCAAATAATTCACTTCTGTTAAATACCAGGGAAGGACATTCTCTGTTCATTTGATATCAAACAACCAGGATTAAGAGGAAGTGAAAAGCTCAGTGTACTTTAAATACGCTTTGAGCAATTTTTGAAGCAAATCAGTATCCGTAGCATGGCCTCACGATGCAGTGGAATCGTACTTTGGGTCATTATTTCGCGTTTAAAGCAATATGTGTCTACATCTTAGCCAATTTGGAAACAAGGTAGTGCTTCCCTTTCAAAGATAAACGAGTCGAAGCAGAGAATTTCCCAGTTACGTTCAAACCCCGTCTCTGTAATGTGTTAGAGCTTGTTTCGATGGGACATTTCTATAGAAAGTCAGGATTGTTTGTCGGTTGTTCCATGAATCTTTTTATTAAGTTCTAGACAGATCGGTTGTATACTTGCTCATTAATCTAAATAAAGAAAACATTATCTTTACTTAATATACAAATCGTCTATGATAATAAGGAATTTTCTTCTTTTACATAATGATTTATTTTCCTCCCCCCCCCCCCGAAAACGTCTCTGGTAAATAATCACTAGACAGCGAATACTTTCCTGTTTTCAGACCAGTAAACAGTCTTTCGGTCAATATTTTCTGTTCTGAGGTAGAAAAATTTGGATGCCTCATTAAATTTATACTTTTTTTCATGTTATTTTTATTTAAAAAAAAACCATTCGGTACTCTTTATACATCACACTGGAGAAGAGATGGTCATTCATATAAAAATTGTGAAATGGAACGTGCCTTCGACAGAAGCACGAACAAGGAAGTGAATAAGCACCGCATGCACTTCTATGGATGTGTGGATATGAGTTTCAGAGAGCGAGTGAAAGAGAGAAGGCAAGTTTTTAAGGCGGTAAAAGCAATAGTTAGCTCCTTTTAATGTGCAAAGAAACCTGATGGTTCAGTTCGCCTGTTTGCTGCAATGTTCTTCGAATGTTCAATTTCGTCACATCGACGTTCACTTGAGGTTTCTGCATGAGTCACTTAGCGTATACTTGAGCTTCAAACTAGTGAGCAAAGTTTGTATTACACAGGTACGATTGAAGTATTCCAGTTTATTTATTTTCTTTTTTTTTTCTGTACAGAAAAAAATATACGCGTTAAGGAAACCGTTCATCGTTTAGCAACTTTCAGTAAAGCGAGAAGACTTATGTGAGTTACCTGCTGTCAAACAGAAATCGAATTGAGTTGTAAGTGACGGTAGATATACTTGCAATGTCTTGTACCGCAAACATGCATTTTTCTGTAATGGAAAGGCAGTACTTGTTAAAATTTTATAAACTATGACAGGAGCTTGTAGAATAGCCTTCTATGCGAGCTGTTGCCAATAAATCTATAGCAGATTCGAAAGCATAATCGTAAAAACAAATTTACTATTACATTTACTAGACTGCGTCTAGACGTGTATAATCGATTTCTTTTCTTAGAAATTTTAAGTAAGCAAGCTAAATATTTCTCTTTCTACAACTGAACCTTGACGAGGCACTGCGTACATTATTGCAGTCGAAGTAGGTTTTTCTGGCGTAAATGGCTTATTAATTGGATGAGTGGCACTGAAAAGGCTTTGACAGAATAATTTAGGATAAGATCTCTCTCTCTCTTTGTAGAAGTATAAATTTGACATAAAGACTAAGAATACAAATCGTTGCTCCATCATCCTTTTCTTATTACACATTTTTGCGGCATGTTTTTTTACGGTTATATGATAATTACCGCATTATGATTAAATTGTAGCCTCACAGAATGATAAAATACTCTTTTACATATACAATATGTTAATATCTGATAAATATTAACTCTATCAACTATAATGAAATAAACCACCAAAAGCTGGCCATTGTTGGATGAATGGATATAATTTAGGCTCTCCAAAACAAATTGTGGCTTGGAATCCCCTTGTGATATGAATGTATTTGAAATACAGATAATTGTTTGAAACTGCGTTGTTTTATGGGATTGAAAACTCCCGATTCTTATAGGAGATTCCACCACTTCCATATGAGACAGGATAACTTACCTTCGGTTCAAAAATTCCTTTCAAAGGCTTCTCGCTTGCTAATACAGGTTTCTCTAATCAAAGGACATCGTCATTACTACGATGCTTGGATCAATCACAACGTGTGTCATATGAGAGGTCCAAAAGAGGGAACTCTGGTGCATTAAGGGCCACCATCCTGCAATGGAGATCTTGAGTCCATGTTGTTCGAGAAGAGAACTAATTTTGTCAACTGAAAACATTGTTACAGGGGCAAATTAAAATATGAAAATAACAAAGTTGAAACTTCAGGAAATTCGTTCTGGAGTGCAAAGTTATATCCCAATTTGAAACTATCAGAAAAATTAATGGAAGAAACAGAATGTGACTTTATTACACTGCTTGGAGCATGGGCAAAAGCTCAAAACAGATAGATAAGAAATCTATCGACATTACAAAAGAAATAATGCAGATTGTAATCTTGGGAAATTTCTCTTAGAAACTCTGGTTTTAATAGGTGACTGATTTGATGGATTTTAAATATTTGCCTCTTTTATAGATGAAGAAATGAATAGCATGAGTTGGGTAAACAGTATCTATGGAAGTGCGTGCAAATAGAAAAAGCAAAATGAAAAAATAGTCCGTATGAGTTAGTTGAACACTCTTTAAGACAGAAATGCTTTTTAAGGAATTTTTAGTGACGTTTTCCTCAATTTGGGCACATCCGAGAAGACGGGTTTTGGATTTGTTTAAAGTCGGTAGCAGTATAACAGAAGACATTTTTTCTTTTTTTACTCTTCGTTTTTGAGGTTTACTATAATTGCTTATTATTTTTATATAAAAAGATTGAAGTATGCATCAGCCCTAGAAGAAAAATCAATTCCACCTGAAACTTTAGGTATTATCAACAGTAAAGAGAGAACTTAAGTTGCGTTGAAATTAAGGCAGTTCTCCTCCGCAGAAAGACTGACTAAATATCAACATTTAAGGAATAAGTTATTAAGTTTGAAAAATAGAGTGAAATGGTTTATCACTTCAGGACTCAATCAGAACAGGAATAAAGTAATGTTGTCAGCAAAAGCATGAATAGGATCGAAGATCAGTATGAGAAAATTCTTTCTTTGGACATTACTAAAATGTCTGTCTTAGTAAAATGCCTACATTACTAAAATGTCTGATGATAGAAACTCTTTCACCCGATTGTAAAGGAAACAGACAGCCATACTAAATTAAAAATACCATAAGATAGCGCCTTGCCGACAAAGCCTGGCTATCAAATAACTTGGAAATGTCAAAAGCAGTTGATTAAGTTCTCAAGCAATTTGTCTCGCTCACGTTCTACAAAAATTTGGTGTCGTTGAATGAAGAGTGTCCTCTCAAGTAGAATAACTGTTTCTTGAATGGACGACTTCTTTTTCTGTAACTCTTAACATAGAAACATGCTACTTTTAATATGGATTCCGTAATAATATAATGTTTACATATAGTATTTGCTCTACAGTTGCATTTCTGTATAGTCTAACATCTGCGAATGAACAAGTTCATTATTACTTTAAAGCATTTAAATATAAATAGTTGCCTACTTGACTGAATATATTTAATTATTTATAGGCATTATTGAGAGGTGTGAGAGTCAGGATTTTTGTGGAATAAATTAGTTCCAAATAAAATAAATTTTATAACATCGAATTTTAATGATACTATATTTTATGTAATGCATACCAACTATATTTAGTTGCATTATAAGCTGAACATCGTTTATAATACAACTTGGCGACATTGAGTATAACTGATTTTTAAATGGTTATAAACAATGTTCAATTTTTATCGATCCCATTAATGGATGTAATAATGTTACACACAAATTACTCAGAATATCATATTTGAATTCTAAACAGGAATGTTTCTGAAAATGAAAACATTTGCTTCTAATTCTCCATAGATATACTACTTACTTAATACCTTATTTGTTTTAGTTGTTGTTATTGTTAGTACACATTCTGTGTACACTACACATATTTTGAGTTTGGAATCTTTTCAGAGGCTAATGAGAAGAGGAATAAAGTAGTGTGTCAGCAAAAATATGGATAGGATTAGAGATCAGTATTAGAAAGTCATCGTTTGCAATATCTACATTACTAAAATGTTTGGATCAATCGCAACGTATGCCATGTGATAGGTCCAAGTCAAAAAGAGGGAACTCTGGTGCATTGATTAGTGTTTATTTTGATCTGATGTACCTTCTTGAGTCCACGAGTAGTATTGTTTAATTTTAATAGCTAGTGAATTGGGTAGTTCAAGCGTAATGGGTATCGCTCTGTGGATATCACCTCTAAAAGCCAACTGTACTTTCGGATCGCTAGTTGGAAACGTTTGAAAAACTTTGCTTATACTGTCGAATTGGATAGTTATAGTCACCATGGCGATTTCATTTGTCACGTTGTAGGGCTTGGGAATACCAAGAAGTTACCAACAGAAAAGTTACCTTCTACCAAGCGGTAAAAGGTAATATTTCTGTTCACTGTCTTTTGGCGTTTATTATTATTTTTTTTTTATTATTTTCATGCGAATCCCATCCAAGAAAGGCTGTAAACCTGTCGTGCGCTAATGTCTTGAGTGGGCTAAAGGTTAATTTATCGGAAACACTTCTATAGAATCAATATGGAACTTTTTCGAGCTACTTCAGACCTCCAGTACGCAGAACACCAATACACAAACATCCAGCCACACAGTAGCTTTTAAGGGAAGACTTGTTGGCTGAAGAGCAGTTATGTTCTCCATTCGACCAACCCAGGACAACATCGTGTGTCATGTGTGTATACATTCAACTTTGTAAGTCATTCTTCTCACTACTCTTTACATTATATTGGATACATTTACTGAATATTAATATCAGAGGTCAGAACAATGGCTGAATGATTTATGATGAAGATGAACTGTTTAAGGACTCCTACACTTCGCTTATAACTTTCATGTGGTCTAGAATCGTCCACAGAATCATTGAGCTTCTTATTTATTCAATGACGTAACTACTAAAGCTCTAGGCCTCAAAATACAGAGCGGCATTAAATTTTAAAAACATCGTCTCACGTAAACCACCTATAAATCGAAGTCTGATGCTGATCTCATGTGACGGGGAATCACTTAAAACACTTTAAATTTTAACTTTAAACTTTTAAATTGTTAAAATTCAAACAGCAGTCCATACTGCTTTCTTAGAACATAGTAGTGATTTTTTATGAACTATATTCTAAGAAAAGTCGATAGGAAGCCAGTGTTACCAGACAATAAATAATCTTCTATTGCTTTTCTAGTACTCATTTTACTCTGTACAATGTTCAGTTTTTTTTATATAAAGAAACTGAACATTTTTGATAATAATAAAAAATGAGAGAGAGGGGGGGATGCGTTAGGTAAGGTAATCTAGTTTCTATATTAGGAGGAAGGATTAGTAATTTTCAATTTTTAAAAGGAAAAACAGCTAATTTCAGCGAACTGCTTTAAATTCATAAATACATTGTGGAGTAATCAGGAAGAAATAATCTTTAAAAATTAAAAAATAAATACATAAACCCGCGAGCGTGATTATTTGCTAAAAATTGAATTAACTACTTTCTTTGATGTACTTGTACGCTTAAAGGCTTTTTTTTTTTCCTTAAAGGAATAGTGGAAATTTCATTAATTTTATATTTGAAACGCAAAAAATTATCTTATCTTAATAAATGAATGAATGAATTTGAATAAATTTAAGTCATTCAGTTTATTAAAACTGAAGTTTGGTCCAGAAAAGGTCATAATGAAATGTTGTTTGCTAAATTATTGAGAGAATTCATCGCGAAATTAGAGAAATCGCGGATAAAATAAAAGCGAATATATTTGAACGTTTTTTACAATACTCTAATTACTTGACCCCTTTATATTTTTATGAATTTGGTTGATATTACTCGCGTAAATTAACCGTGAATCTCGCCTTTAACATTTTTTATTAAGTCACAAAAATCGCGTTTTATTTAATAATTTTTCTCATATACATTTAGATGACTTTCCAAATAAGGAATGCTCATTGAGTTTCCATAACATTTTAACCACTAGAAAACCGATCCGAAGTAGCAAGGCATTTAAATTACTTTATTATTATTATTACTACTAAAATTAGCAGTGACAGAACTTCTATCATCATCGCTATTATTACTAAACTGGAGAATTTCAGCATTTCCCAAATATTTATAACTCTTTCTTTAGGGTTATTTTTCTGTTTTGCTCTCACTCAGTTACTTCGCATTATTCACTGTCTAACAACTTTTAATAGTCCGAAAAACAATTTTCAAAATAAACTATCCATTGGCATAAACTAAAAGCTTTTAAAGCTTCCAAAGCAATGTATGCAAATTAAGATCCTCTGGATGTATTATATGTACCTTTTTTTTAATAAGCAAAAAATAACAGTCCCTCCAGAAGATGGACAAAAAATGGGACATAACTGACTTTCTTTTCTGGAATTCATTTGCTTTATTCATTTTTTGCTAATATTCTAAAAGAAAAGGGAGGGGGCATAGAAAGAAAAGTCATTTAGGAATTTCCTGTTGAATTTCCATTCTACTGTCCAGCAAACTACCTAAACTGGGATCGTTTCAAAAATATGAACAATTTTATGTGCATGTAAGACGATAAATTCTCTATGTATTTAAAAAAAAAGGTCTATTACGTCCATCCTACATTGTTACATTTCAGCCTTGAAGAAGATGGCTACTGTATTGATATATTAGAAACAAATATGCGGCATGGATTACACTGTCCATATCGTTAAAGGAGCAAAACACATTATTACTATGGAAACGTAAACGTGGTATGATTTGCCTAGGTCTTTCCGATACTAATATAGTCGATGCAATGTTTACTCTATTGTTATGACAAAGTAACGTCCTTCCTTACGGGATAAGGAAATTATGTTTCTAATTTTCTGATCATGGGAAATGAAATACCCGTGAGAGTCGAGATCAACTAGTGCGAAGAAAAAATTTACACCACGAGGACGGAAGATGAAATAGTTGAGCCGTGGGGAGAAACAGATGCACTAGTCAACCAACATCACTCACACATTCAAGACTGTTTCGAAAAGCATAACGAAAGGAAACTACACAACATCGGTAGCCAAAGCTTTCTCTAACCTATTGTAGTCTCCATATTTCTTAAACTCGAAACTCTGCCTGAAGTTATTGAACTCGCAGTGTAAATGGATTACTCGTATGAATCCCGATGTTGCTTTTCTTTTTTAGACATGTAACCAGCTTCACTGGAAATAAAAAAAATAAAACGAGAGGGAGTGGTACACAAAGCTCAAATTTCTTGGACGTCTTTAGATAGTTTTTCACATATAAGATGAGTGAGGTATAGAAAGGTGAAAATATTCTTGGCTATATTAAGATGATCAACTGTAAAGTTATAAATTTGTATCCCTTAATGGTTAGGAGTTAATTTTCAGTATTAGTTTTGTTTTTATCATTCTTGGAATTTGAATTATTGATAAATTTTAATTTTTATATGAAGTGAACACATTAAAGCACGTGCTGTTTCAGATGTCTTAACTTTTCTGATTAAACATGTTTAGTTCTTACAAGTATTTTATCAGTGGTGTGTTTAACAGTTTTGAAATGATTACGAACAATGGGTTTTTATAATATTCTTATTTTAATAACTATTCTTTTAGATCATTTTTGTTTCTTTATGGACCACACTTTTGTTAATCCAACTATTCTCATCATAACTAAGACAAGTTAATGAGCAATGCTACGTGAATTCTTCGATGATTTTAACCCTTAATTAAGCGATTTTTTGTAAAGTAATGTTATAAAATGGTCTCAGTGCGTCTTATTATTTATTTTTGTATTTCTTAGGCACACACAAATCCGCAATCTCAAGATGGGGTTTCTTAAGCGATATCACCAAATCTTGACATGTCATATGAATATCCTTGATGGATTTCCTTATAGAAAAATCACAGGCAGCTTTAGCTATTAAGCTACATTGAAGAAGTAGGAAAAATACTATCGGCAACTTTATTATTCAATTAGATTATTCGATATTATATAATCTAATTGAATAATCGACTGGAGTCCGCGCTGTTAGCCTATTGGCTATTTGTCTTCCCAACCATATGCCTAGGAAAAGAGTGTCTTGGGTTCGATTCCTGTCTCCGACGTGAGTAGCTTAAGGATCTTTCCCAGACATAGCCAAGTTAGCCGGTCTTGGGTGGGGACAGCAAGGTTTTTTCCCAGTTTATCGAGGGGGGTGGATTCCTCCCGCAAGCAGGCAAACCGGCCCAGTAAACACACGCAGCTACATACATAAGAAATACTGAGAGGCATAGGGCTAGTCACCTTATCTTCGGGACGCGTACGACTGAGAAGAGCTTAAGATAGCTCTAAACAGGCCAGTAGGCCTAACACGTAGAAGGGAGAAGAAGATACAAATCGGAGATAGGTATGAAAGGTTTCTGCAAAATAATATTGCTATTTTAAATGTAAATTTTTTGAATGAAATAGTTTATCATTATTTAACCTAATATTGTTGTTCACCTACTCAAAGAATGTTTTTGATGCTCACAAATCCCATTTTAATCATCAGTAGTCAAGAGCGAGAGTTCGACCGATTGTTCAAGACAATGTCTGGTATGCACTTATAAACCTAGAAGTGCCAGAACTGTTTTTCTATGCAGAAAAAATAATAAATATTTTTATTTTGTGTAGTATGCTTAGAATCAATTAAAAAAAATCAGCTATCTTGACATCGTTGTTCCTTAAATCTGTACTCCTCCCCTCCTAGGGGGTTACATAAATAAGGAAGTATAAATATTTAAAGGCTTCACTATAAGAATTAAAATACAAAATTGGAGATACTATAACTACAGTTACTACTGAAATGGAGAACATATGACAAGAGTGGCAAGGAACTCACATTGAACTTGTCCACCATAAATAAATTAAAAAAAAAAATGCCTTCCAAACTCTGAATGGATTTTAATATTGTGCCTGAAAAAAGCTCACTGGAACAATATTGAAAAAAATTCATGATGACATTACCATCTTTAGTGAAAGACCTGAGTTCGTATCTCTTCTAGAACGCGAGGAATCTTTAGAAGTGTTTTTGCAATTAGCTGGTCCAATAATGAGGTGGGAAGGTTTATCCTCCAGAAAATACTCCACCAAATAGGCAAGTCGAGAACACTTAATCGGATATCATAGCCTTAGTGTTTTTCTGACGTTAATTACAAAAATAGCCCTATTAAATATTTTCATCTAAAACAAAAGCCGGCAAGGAAACCATGTACAGATGTATTATGATAACGTGACTGGGAGAAAGTTTCATCTTAATTTCAAGATAATTTGAATGAGGGAGATGAATGATGAAAAGCTTCTCTAAAATTAAAATATCGATTCATAACAGTTTGAAATTTAAAAAGGTTCAGGAAAAAATTTGATTCAAGAATGAATAAATGGGATTTGAAAATTGATCTTTAAGCTTAAATTGAAGGGGCGGCGGTATTTTTAGAGTAACAAAATTAGAAAAGACTAGAGAAATCGATTGGGTAGGAAAACAACTGTGACCTAGGATTGCCAACTACCTCTAATTTTACGAACTACTCGTAAAAAAAAAAAAAAAAAAACGAATAAAGAATCAAAATTTGACGTGTTTGTAATCTGTAATTAATTAATTTATTGGAAAATTCTTAATGAAATAATTAAAATTTTTTCACGAATCATTTTTTATAATTGCTTCATAAACATTGTTAAATTCTTATTAATTATATGAAGAGCCAAAGGCTTCAATTCGGCGACGTGAAATTAATTAAGTTAAGGGATATTACATCCCATATTGTTTCATATAGTTTCTACTATATTCGGCATGAAACTTTGAGTTTCTTAATTCGGCTATGAAACAATATATTTGACTTGGGAACTTGAATTTTTAAAACAGTCGTGCATTTTCTTGGAACGAGTTTTTGGCACTCATGTTAAAAAAAGTGCAAAAAACTGGTTCTTTATTTTTTTATGTATAAAAAAAATCGACTTTGCTTATCTTGTACATAAGTGAAATCCAAGTTTTTCTCTACTCCCGACTGCTCTTTTTTTTTTTTTTTTCCCACATTGCAGAAATTAAAATAACTCCGGGTTGCTATAAATTTCCAGTTTCTATTTCCTCTAGTTATTCTTCTAATACTTCCTCCGATTAAATGGGTAGGGTGGTGGTGGTGTGCATTCGTAGCTTAAGTAGTATTGTAAATAGCATCTGAAAGGAGTAGCAAGCATCCTACCACTGAGCTATGGAT
Organism: Typopeltis vanoorti; assembly: GCF_054136105.1. Taxonomy (NCBI): domain Eukaryota; kingdom Metazoa; phylum Arthropoda; class Arachnida; order Uropygi; family Thelyphonidae; genus Typopeltis; species Typopeltis vanoorti. The sequence goes on along the minus strand of NC_143551.1, from coordinate 135,349,499 downwards.
GGTTCGATGTTCTAAACCAGAGCTGGCCAACATTTTACGTTCCGTGCGCCAATTTCGAGTTCAGATGCGTCTTACACCTTTTATACTCTTTTAAAAAACTTCCCAGTAAAATATGTTAATATAGACATGATATATTGAGGTGCACGACTATCAATTGTAAACTGGCTGACAAAAACCTGTGACGCACCGCTGTTGCTAACGTTAGGCGCCTTAGGATCAACCAAATGGATGTGCAAAAGATGTACACGAAAACAATAAAATCGCTAAAAATAATTACCAAGTTTTATATTTTTTTTTTCTACAAACCGGTTTTTGGTTAATACTTTTTTGCATAAATAGGCTTCCTTTTTTATTATCATTGGGATTCAATGCGCCATTTTTGGCCCATGCGCCATAGATTGGCCATCTCTGTTTTAAACTATGCTACAGAGACACTGTCATTCAGGCGTATTGAATTAACCAGTAATTAATGCTTACCGAGATTAGATTCTCCAAACGAACAACCCTGAGCAAAAAGAATTCAAATCCCCTGGTTGTGAATTGATTTGCTTTTGCATTCCTTGTCTCTTAAATTTTGGCTTGAGATGTTTTATAGAATACTATTTATTAAATAATGCAAGAATGAATAATTGACTTTTCTCTTCACGGGTAGAAGAAAGTCCATGATTCTGCGCATGTACCTTACCCATTCTTTAAACCTAATATTAACTCAATGCTATACCATTTGTATGATTCAGTACACAAATAAATAATCCAATAAAAAAAAAGTCTGCGGCTATTTAGTTAAATATTTCAAGTTCCAATTGATTTATCTTGCGTTGAAAAATAATTCAAAGTAGAAGAAATATAAAAAAAAAAATTAGATATATCAACAATAGGTTTCGGGTTTATTTTGTTTCTTATTTTTTTAATGATACATCCTCCCACGCATCATTCTAAAATTTCCTGGAAGGGTGTGATACAATATTTTCGAAAAAGTTCCCCTTTGTCATTTGAATAGAATTCCATTTGAACGTGTTTTGGCCCATTTTCAACCCCAAACTAGACGTTGCATAAGTTCACTGGCTGCATACCAAAGTTATAACAATCACTTTCATAAAACATTTCCCTCTTCCCTCTCTTCTATTTTTCCTATTGTGATGGTACTGGTAAATCTTTCTAGGTGAAAGGAGAACGTCTTCAGAATATTTTCAGTATTTTTGTAATCAGAATTCCATAATTCACCAATTTTCGTTGTTGTTGTTAATGTTTGCAATGAGAAAATCAGTGCGATTCCAGGAAGAGAACTTATAGAAATCTTCCTCTTTTAAAAAGTAGTGTTTTGTTTGCTCAGTTTTTCGCTTTTCGTATCCAGAAATATCGTGACTGTTCCAGAGCTCAGTCACAGTGGCGTCGCCAGTACGGTTGGAAACATCTGGATTGGACTTCCGTCCATGACGGGAAGAATTTTTAAAATTTTCAAATGATACGAGTTTCGCTGATCTCAGTTTGAGATGGAAAATTTTTCTACCAGGATCTCTGGTTTTTTTCTTTCTGAAAAACATTGTTATTGTGAAGGTGATGTTAAAGTCATCACCTTCACAACAACTTTAACATTACCTTCACACAATGCTATTTTTAGATACTATATCCCTGTTTCGGAAATAATTAAGAATTTAGAATATCTCATATATCTATTTTGAATTCCGAAGAATTTCTAAATCATTCTTGGTACTGGTTTTCTTATTTAAAACATTTCATGATGTTTAGTTTTGTAAACGTTCTATCTACTTTTTGAAGCTCAAAAAGAATATTATTATTAGTTTATTTTATCTTCTTCTTTCCCTCCTCTTTTACCATCGGTGTCTAGGATTTCTATTCATTTAACCGCTACCGTATTGAGGATAAAATGGTTAGCCGTACGCCTCCCTGTGTGTTCCATGTCTGTAGAGGCGTGTGTTCACGGGCTGGTTTGCCTGTTCTGAGGGACGAAAAACCCGAGTTTCCTGGGTGACAAAAACCCCTATCTCCTTATGAGATCAGCTAACTCACTTTCAGGTTGAAAGAGACCCGATAAAGGTTCTCACGTCACTGACGGGAATCGAACCCAGGTCTTTCCGACCAAACGGCTTCGTCTATACTGACTGAACTAGGGAGGCTCTAGTTTATTTTCATAAAATTTAATTTACTTATTATTATTTAAAAAAAACTGTAAATATCGCAAAATCTAGCATCCTCCTAGAAGGATGGGAGGGGGGGAATCAGAATATTTTGCTGTTTCAAACTTTCTCTCCCCCCCAATTAATCCTGCTATCCCTGTCGTTCACTAAGATTGGTAACTGTGAACATGTCTCTTAAGATAAGAAAAATTGATTCCTTTCGTTCCACGTGATGTATATCCCCCCCCCCCACCTCCAGGCGTTGTTACAAACAACCCATGATGCTGAGCTGCCATGTTAGGATCGCTACTATTACAAACAGAAAAATGTCAGAATACTAGTGTAATACATTCCAAATTAAAAGAAAAATTCCTCAAGTCGAATTAATCGAATGTAGTCAAACATTTTTCATTTATTGATGCGTGTAAATATCTCGCATTCATACGCAGATAAGATGAAATCCAAATACAACACTAGATGGCAGCACTTGGTCATAATAGTGTCTTGAAATGCGATGTAACAGCGATTTGTTTTCACGTGAAAAATAAAAGCACAAAGAAGCAGTGTAACTAATCGAGTGAATAATGAAGCCACATCAATTTTTTTTAATAAAAAAATGCCCAAGTCAGAAGTAATTTCAGTTCTGGATCAAAATAACATTTATTCCTGTAGAGAATGCGAAAAAAAAGTATAGAATTGAAGTCAATAATATTTTTGTTTTACTTCTGAAAGAATATAACACCGCGGAAAATTGTTTTAAAGGTTTTTCTTCTTAAATTTATCCTCATCACTTGGAAACATATTTTGATAGAGTCGCTAAGGTTACTAAGATGCATTTCGTTCACCAGAACAAACAGCTGACTGCTAAACTGTAATACCGGCTTCAACATAACCTTCTAACATGAGACAGATTTGTACACATAACTGCATCGTCTAATATTCTTGTCAGTGATGATTGATTTAAATGTTAAATATAACATTTAATAAGTATATGTTTAGATATTTTAGCTGTCATAAAATTTTTCTTAACTAAAAGATTGCAGGCGTAGACTTCTGTGGCTAATTGGTTCAAAAGACATATTTCGGTGATTACACCACATTTTTATATTATTCAGTTATATAAAACACTGAAATAATAGTTCCCGACAAGTTTCATAAATCGTAGGATTTACATCTTCAGGGATAAACAGTATAACTTAAAGTTTAAACAAGAGAATTAATAAATACAAATCATAACCGTCTGGCTATTCATAAACTCAAATAACAGAATGCAGATAAAAAACGTTATTGACGTTGAACAATACTAGACGATGTCACGTGTTCTCGTTCATACAGTCCGAGCTCAGATTGAGGTAGATTTTTTATTAGAGCTGACCACACTTGATGGAGAATTAAACCTTGATTTTTATTGCATTGGGTTGGGTTTTTTAGCATATTAGCAGCTTCTTTAAATTTTCTTATATAACTGTTGTTTTCTATGTATGACATCGTCGTTTTTTGCCAGAGTACATCGTGTCCAGTGGAAGTGGTATGGAAAGCAAGACCCGTTTTTTGTTCTCTTTTGTATTGTACGTCTTTTTGTTGTTCAGCCATGCGTATTTCTCCAGATATAACGTTTTATATCTGCATTCTGTTATTTGAGTTTATGAATAGCCAGACGGTTATGATGTGTATTTATTAATTCTCTTGTTTAAACTTTAAGTTATACTGTTTACCCCTGAAGATGTAAATCCTACGATTTATGAAACTTGTCGGGAACTATTATTTCAGTGTTTTATATAACTGAATAATATAAAAATGTGGTGTAATCACCGAAATATGTCTTTTTTTTTAACTAAAAGATGTTTTACGCTTTAAAAATAAATCAGACTTATCACTCTTCAAATATTATTTTTTCAAACCTGAGAGCTGATTACAGCCACAAGAATCGCATAACATTATTCAGTAGGAAGATGATGCCTGAAGAACATCTTACTGTCGAACATCAAATCCTTCTGCAGAGCAACCCCTAATATAAAATCATGTTTATGTAGGATATTAAGTCCCCAATGAAAGAAGACTTCTTGTTAAAATATTTTTGTTGCTTGTTTCGAGACAACCGATGGTGACTACCGATCACTCAGCATCTGAGTTATGTGGAGTTTTACTTGAAGGGCTAACTGAAAAAAATGGGTATAGTATACTAAACTTATGCTATATTGATTCAGTATACTATACCCATTTTTTAAAATAATACTATACCCTGTTTAAATGTCATTGGCTATTTACTCAGGGATTCTTAGGGCATTGTAAATGTAAATTTACCAAAAAGTAGTATATGTAGCATAAGGAAGGGAAATTTACACATACCTTTTTCTGGGTGTTGCGGCTTTTCTTCTTTCTGCGATGTCCAAAACTGCTGGGTGTGTGGAGGGGGGGGAGTAGGCAATTTGGGAGAATTAAATTAGAAAAACCCGGGTTTTTTTCAGTAATATATATAAACATATATATATATTATATAGGGTGGGGAAAGGTGAAAGGGTTGATTTTTTATATGGGGAAGGGGAAAAGGGGATTGACGGGGTGCGGTCCGTTTCGACTATTCTTGGTCGTCATCTGATCGGTTCAGATGGAATGTTTGACCACATTTGTATTTGTCATTTCAAAATAGGCCTTCGTACAGAGTTGTGCCAAAATCAGATTTGCTGCAGAGCTGCGCATATATGTATTTACATTGCACCATAGAGTTTAGGCCTATTAAAAATCTATAATAGATTGTGAGGATCTGAATATAAGGACTAATGTTTTCTAACTCAATCATCAAACATTATTGCTCTATGGTTCAGGATTGTGTTTAATAATTTCGCAAACTCTCTCTCCTTGCCGAAACTGGGCTGCACTAACTACCCATAAAGGACATTGAGTTGCTATAAAATTTTATATTCCTGAACAGAAAATGCTCACATAATTTTCACTTCTTAAGAAAGGAAAGGAGCTAATAGTCCTTAAGCTCCAAGCTTCCACAGATGTTGGAAATCGTCCTTATTAAAAGTTGAGTATTTAAGTCGCACTCTCTAAGGAATTATCTCAGGCTACAAATCTTATTAACAGTACTGACATCGATCATAATATGAGCTAATCAACCTTTTAAAGATGTGTATTCTGCAGAAATAAAAGTTCCAGAAGCAATTTTAGGAGTTAGATGTGCAATGCGCATTCAGATTCATTCAGAAAACATGCCATGTGGAACTGCATATCTTTTAAGTTCTGAAAATTGGAAAAACAAAAACGGGAATTAATGCTGATAAAATTTGAATACGTAAATAAAAACTGCAATAACAGTTTATCGTTGATTGAAACTGTCAGAGCAAACCCCTCTTGAATTTATTGCCTGACACTGGACAGCAATTCGATTACATTTCTGTTGCAAGGCAATAATGTTTCTTACATTCAGTCCTTATGATTTTCTCATAAGTGTTCCTAGAAACTGTAATGATTTTTAGCTTTCTGTAGTAAATGAAAAAGATGTCCATTATTCTGATGAAGCTTGAGAAAACCACGAAATTGAAAGATTTTTTATTATTTGCTGCTTTCCATACTTTTAGAGGGCTGACGGAATTTTCATTAATATGCAGTCAGCTGTAGTATATAAGTAATGAGATACGAGAATTCACAACTTTACTAGTTCGTGCCTTTTTTTATGTACCAAATATGTGGATTTTTGATTTCAAATAGTCGTTGCATTATATGTGGACTCGATTCGTCTGACTGTAGAAGAACATCTCAGCCATTATCAAAGATTTTTCTCTGAGAAGTTATAAGTTAAGATGACTACAGAGTAAAGAATCTTCTGGAGATAGTAACTACACATACCCTCCCTAAATGGAGAGTTCATGTTGTTAAATGATAGCGACACACACAGCATAAGGAAACAATGTTTTGCAATATTGTTAAAATTGTAATTTTTAAAAATTGATTAACAAAACTTCAGCTATCTTGTTTGAAAAAGTGTATGATTTATCTTTTCTTCCAATGCGATAACAAGAAGAGAAATGACAGATATAATCACCTGAAGATGTAATTGTTGTTCCTCTATGAATACGTAATTTTAATTAAAAAACTACTTAAATTGTATGGTATACTTTAGTAAATAAATAATTCCTAGGCTTTGGACAATATTTTACTGATTATCATTTTCAGAAAATATAAAAAAATACTATAAAATGAGTGCACGATACAATAATATTGCGCAAACATTCAAATAAGGTTAAAGTTCCAATGAATTCAGACTTGGAATCAGAAGCAGTGCATTTTAAAACTAAAAAATAGAATTGAAAACACGGTACAGAACTCTCCACGTTTAGACACTGAACTGCATCATTTTAAGGACACTTTTTTATGCAATGGTTACAAACCGCAGAGTACAAATAATAAAAAAACCCCTTTAGTCTTTTGCCCGAATTGCGAAGAGAACAAAACATCATTCAGTAGTCTTGAGAGACCCACCTTGTGATAAACATCAGGTCCCTTAATACCTTAATTTATTAAGGTCCCTTAATAAATGAATATGCTTTGGGAAAGTCCAGTTGACTTCATGAAGCCAACTGGAAAAGAGCCATCTTCTCTTCTTCAATGACAACAAAAATTCAGTTCTTGAAGCACTTCATAGAAAAGAAGTCATCGATTGTTTAACAGAATGATTAATAAAAATTTATGCTCGGTCTGGTCGTCTACCTTAGGCCTATTGGATTGTTTTCACTGACCAGTACGTGACTAGAATATATCATTTCAACGACAACAGCGCATGGCACTCCAGTCAGTTTAACAATAGCTGCTCATTTGAAACTTAGAATCGTGTTCTAAAAGCTTCTCAAAATTCTCTTTCTAACATCTATTTTCTAAAATAATATTATTTCAAAGCTTGAGTAACACCAAGCTTGTGTTTGCAATTTTTGTTTTCTAGCTTCTTCTATAAAGTACTCCTGGAAATGACAAGCGGTAAGATATTTTTCCAGTGCACAGAGATTACTTATTTTTATGAGATTGTGCTTGGAAAGTTCTTATATTTATGATAGTCATCAAAGTTATTCACTACAAAATGTCATTCCTAAATTCAGAAATACAGTTTTCTCTATTCGTTTTTTGTTTGTGTGGCATCCACGAAAATTTAAAATATGTTACATATCAGTTCCGTGGATGGACTTATGTTAGGCAATCTGGTCACTCTGTTCTCGAACCAAACATGGAATTTATTTTCAAACTAAGCAAAATGATGATCTCAGAACTTAGTAATGAAAACTATCTATCACTGAAGTCATTCACAAACTTCCAGCAAATAGCAAACGGTTAGGCAAATGAATTTCGGTTATTTACTTATTTTAAAGTTTGTTTTATTTAGTATTTTCTAAAAAGATAATCATCTCAAACGAGATGATTGTGTTATTTTCTTCTTATTTTACTTTTATTTTATTTCCTTATAATGAAGAAATGGGACATATTTAGTCCGGTACTGCAAAATCAAAAGTATTTAAAAATTAGGAGGAAATGTTAGAAAATAGATGAAACTCAGCACATACTGACTAGTGACATAATGAAAGAAAATATCAGATGGAGAACTCACAGTTAGGTCGATACTAAAAAAAAAAACTCATGTCCGATTTAAAATGAATTTTTATCATATTATCCGATTTTTATCGGACGGACTAATTATAGTCTAGCCTTGCCGTACTAAAAACAAACAAAAACTTCGATTCTTAATTGATATTTCTAACTACTCCAAGACAAAGTTTTTGTCTCGATTCACAGGATTCCACTAGCATCACAGGTAGTTTTTAGTCATCTTCCCCTCTTCACCACCAAAAAAACTTTATTTATTGTTTATGCTTTAAAGCTACAATATTTTGTAGGCTTATTTTGAAGGCTTATTTGGCCAATGCTGAAAAAGAAAAAAATAATTAATTTAACTTGCTATCACAAGGGAATGAGAGGGCGCTCAAGTATCATGTCATTTATAAAAGTGAACCATATTTAAAATTATTGATATCTGCGGTGTATAAGTTTTGGAAAAATTCAAATTAGTTACCGTAGGCTTCGAGTAACTGATTGCCGAAGATAAATATGAGAATTAATTTTTTTAAATCAAAATCGATTAAGCGTTCAAAGACAGGAAATAAATAAACAGGAACGTCATTGATTTTTTTTTTATAGCATTCGAAAGAAGAGCTTTATATTTCAACAAAGTTGTCTTAGGTTAATGTTCAACATTTAAAAGGAAAGTCACGGGGCTATTTTAATTAATTAAACAATTATCTCGACCGATTCGGCAGCAGAAGGTGTGATTAAGACATGTGACTCTTCATTATGCTTGTCAGCACGAAAATAAAATGAAACTGATAACATCGCAAGCTAAATCAGTAGCCTACCTGTTACCGTGCGAAATGAATTAATGAATTCTTCCTAATTATGCTAATTACTTGTGCTAATTAGTTAATTAACTAGACTGACTTCCTTGAGTTCAAATCTCTTTTAGAGCTCACTACGTTTTTTTAGAGATGCAACACACAAGAAAGAATTGATCACTCGTAGGCACTCTTAAGAATGAAAGAGAGAGAGATATCGAATAAAACTCTCTTCGGCACTCTTACTATCATAATGAGTGTTCATGAAGGTGTAATTTTGGTTTCTGAAGGAGATGGATATCATTTAAAAACTTCAGAATGTGCAATACGCTCCATCGCATTAATTCTTTGATTTACTCTGAGTAGCCTCTTGATTTTTTTTTAACTTACTGTAAACTGGAGACGAAATACAAATAGAGAGCTTTTTTTTTCTTCTTTGTGTAATCGCCTCTTTAAAACATTCGGGAAACCAATTTATGAACAAAAAAAAGATTCTGTAAATCCACTCGTTTCTAAACGAGTTTTACATAAAAACTGTTGCTTTACAAATGAACGGAACTGATTCCATTTTGAATTTATTTTACTTAATTCCTTATAAATCACAGGTAAGTGCATAAAAAGGTATGAAGGAACAAATTTAATTCTTGAGAAGAAATTTTATGATAGATTTCAGTTGAGATTAAACGGTAAAGAATAGATTTTGAATATTACAATAGATGAGTTTGGGTCGAGAAAGGACCCTGGAAACTTTAATAGTTTTTTTTTATTGTTTTAAATGTTTTTATTTTATTGTGCGATTTTTATGAAGATCAGTCGGGAGATTATGACACTCTACCTACTAAAATTTGAAAATTTATAGCGCTCTACTTCCATAGTCTAAGGATTAGATAAGTCGTGCAAGCTTTAGAGATCAGATTAGGTGAATGTTTTCCACTTTAGATCTCTAAAACGCAAAATATTCGCAATAAAAGCAAAAATATCACATTGGACGAAGAAAACCATCCACATTATTGACAATCCATATAAATGCCCAAAGTTACGACTTCATCGAACTGACAGACTATTCAGCTAAATTTCATCTCCATTTTAACATTTGAAGAAAATATCGTTTTGTACTTATTTTGCAACTTTCATTTATATATCTTCTAAAATATTTATTTTCGCGAAATGCTTTGTTCTTGTTTAATAACTACTACATTATTTGAAAGTAACTGCATTTTACGTAAAAAAAAAAAAAAAAAAAAAAAAAAAAAAAAAAAAAACATTATAAAATAAGTTTTTGATTCATGCTGTATACATCACTGTTACCACGCGGATAAACATTTTTATGCTAACCCATTCACAGTAGATTATTCAACCTATAGTATAATAGTTATGTGACTGTGCAGAAGGTTGAGTTAAAAGAAAACTTGTTAACTTGGATTTGAAGGCTTGCGCATTGTATGTACTTTTAGGAACTTCACAGGAGCGAAGGTCCAAATGAGAGCAGTAATGGGATTGAACAAAGAGGGAAAATGTGTTTTGTAATTTTAGAGTTGAACTGAGAATAGGTATCCATTAGCTGTTGCACGTGTTTTAACAGATTTAAAGAGGACTAGGGAGAATTACCCATGCCAATTCTGATTAATAGTGGCCATGGAAATGTACGTAGGGAAATTCCCACAGCAGTAACGGAATGTCTCTGTGAAAGAATATATAGTGAATTGGTAATGGCGGGTCATTAATCAACATAACTTCTCCCTCTTCTATAACGAGACTGAGTCAAAGGTTTTTTAATTTTTTTTTTTTTGGAAGCTCTTCGAATTTACAACCCTAAATGTGAGAACGACTTTTAATAATTCGATGGATTTATGATTTGTATAAAGTTAGGAGTTGTTCAAAGATAAAGCAACTCTCGAAAGGAAAGAGAGAACCTAATTTCTTGAATACTGAGAGGAGGATATCTGTAATATGTTTTTATGCCAAGAAATTTCACAAGAAAAATCTCATCTTGCGGAGATTTGGATGCAGTCAAAAGTAAGACTTGAGTGAAGCGATTACTTTTCACGAGAAATAAGATAGGATTGAGTTTCGCGTGAACAAAATTGAAACCGCATTGAAGAATGGTATAATGATCAGAAGTTTTATTCTTTTAAATGGTTTGTTAACTTATAAACAGAAGCGCGGTGCTCAGTAGCAAGACTACGGATTGTATCGACACTTACAAACGTTGTAGCTAATACCTTTTGACAAGGCATAGAAGTGGGACATACGTCATTTACTATACTTTTGTATAGTACGAGGGTGATCTGAAAAGTTCTCAGCCTCGACCATCGATGGCAACACTATCCGGCATGATTTTTTTTCTAAGTTGGTACATCTGTCATAAACATCCATGTGAAATTGCAAGTCATTTTATCAAGTAGTTTGTTTTATACAGCTGTCTGAAGCAAAAGTGTTGTCTGTATCCCTTGAAATGGATAAAATTGGGTATTGTGCGGTTATAAAATTCTTTATAACATAAAGTTTAATGCCAAACGAAATTTATTCGAAGTTCAAAAAACGTTTATGGGCACTCTTCTCCTTCGTTTTCGACAATTAAGAAATGGGCTGCTGACTTTAAACGTGGCCGTACCAGTCTTGAAGATGATCCACGTGAAGGACGTCCAAAAAGTGACAACAGAAATCATTGATCAGTGCACGATATGTTATTGGATGACCGGCGAATCGAAGTGCGTGAAATTACTAAGACCATTTCAAAAGAATGTGTAGGATATATTTTACATGAAGAATTGCAAATGAAAAAGCTTTGCGCAAGATGGGTGCTGCGCTTGCTCACAGCAGATCAAAAACGCACTCGCATGAAAATCTCTGAACAGTGCTTGGAGCATTTAAACAAGAATAAAACTGATTTTGTGCTTCGATTTAATACTATGGACGAGACTTGGATTCACCATTACACAACAGAATTCAAAACAGTGGACAGAAGCCGGTTGTTCAGCGCCAAAGAAGACAAATTCGGTTCCATCAGCAGGAAAGGGCATGGCATCGGTGTTTTGTGATGCTAAAGGCATATTTTTAAAAAATTATCTTGAAAAGGGTAAAACAATAACTGGGGAATATTATTCTGATCTCTTAACCAGACTAGACGAAAACATTTGTGAGAAAAGAACCGGTTTGCTGAAGAAAGAAATCATCTTTCATCAGGACAATGCACCTACCCACAAAGGTGTTTCGACAATGGGAAAATTAAGGGATCTGCACTACGAATTGTTTGAACATCCACCCTATTCCCCAGATTTGGTTCCCTCTGCCTTCTATCTCTTCCCAAAACTAAAAATCTTCCTCGCTGGTCAGCATTTTTCTTGGAATCAAGAGGTGATTGCAGCTGTAGAGGGGTATTTTGCAGATCCTACTGAGAACTTCTACAGCAGGGGATAATGGCGCTGGAGCATCGCTGGAATAAATGTATTAGTCTTAAGTGAGATTATGTTGAAAAATAAAAATAAATTTGAAATTATAAATTCGTTTTTTCTTGTTAGTCCGAGAACTTTTCAGACCTCCCTAGTATATGTATAGTCATGATGTTTTGTGCAACAATGGAGTTAGAAAGCGGTATTTAATCTATCGACCGCTACAACAGAATCAAATCATGATGCATTGCTGTTTAGTAACCTGAAGTATATCAAGCGTTTCTCCAGTTTTAGGTATTTACACCTTCTGGAGCTGCTTAAATTTCGTTGCATTTCGAAGTTTAGAATAATTCTTAAATCTTAAAGTACTTTGCAGCCTCAATATCTCAGTTGGTTTCAACGGAGCTCTTGGGTTGGAAACACCATTGTTCGAATCCGTCTATGACGCGAAGAATCTTTATGAGGGCTTTTCATTTAAAGGTAAGTTAGTCGGTTTCATAAGAAGGTGGGGACGTTTCTTACTGAAACCGAGCTTATTGTCTCTCAAAAAAAAGGCAAACCGGCAACGGGAAACCACCTTGTTTTATAATCACTATTCTCTAGCAATGTAGCATTGCAATCCCACCAACTTTTGGATTGAGGGGCACACATAGCACGTTGAGAATCACAACAGCTATGTTTTATTAATCTCGCTCACAAAAGATTGAAAACCTATACTGAACTATACTGGAACTTAGGATGGGTCAAGTGTTGATGTTTGTCTCAAAGAAAGAACATTGTGGTTTTGCTCCATTAATTCGTTCAACACAAAAGTAGTTGAAATAGATGAAGAGAAAAGGCGCTCAAAAACCAATTAAAAATGGATGGTTATTCTGAAAAGAGAAATTTATTCTGACATCCTGGATGTCATAAAAATAAAATGTAGTACAGATAGTTTTTTTTTTTTTTACCTTGTTCTTACTTTTGATTTAAGGAATAGTGATCGACAGTCTTCAGATCATACTCATTTGAGGAAGGGGAAGAAGCAACATTATCATCAAGAAAATATGAATAAGATTTGCATTGAGTTAAAATAAAGTTATCAATGTCTCACAGGAAGAGAGCAGCAACAGACTTGATCCTTGATGTACATTTAAAACGTTTAAAAAAATTAAGACGTCCGCTCTTGCGTACAGTTAATGACGAGGGAGGAAACGATACTGTACACTGTAAGAAGCGAACCATATGATGGGATCTCGGTCAGAAGGCCTTTATGTCAGCCTGGTTAATTATCCTGAGCAATTCGAAGTGCAACAGCTTGAGTTTCTCACAACTGCGGCCTGCCACTAGTCTAAATGTATACAGCATAAGCAAGATCTTTTGTGAAACGTCTGAGTAAATCCATACTGGAAACCTCTGAACTATGTGAGATGTTTATAGCTGGTCTTATAACTATTCCTTCACATGGCTACGCCTAAGTTGTATATAGCAACTGTTTATTATGTAAGAAATTTCTAGTAGTAGAAATTTCTGTTTCCAATAAAACTATACCGGGAGTATAGTGGTCATGAGGTATTTACATTCAACTGCAGAGGAGGCTTGATTTGCCAGATGTACAATAATATTTGTTATTCCTAAAATGAAAATAAAGTTAGTTAATGGAACATTACCATAACAGAAGGAACCGATGAAAGATATCTGTCGTGTGGTAGCATATTGGACTCTCTATGACGAAACTTTCGCTACAGTAATCTGCATATGCAAGTAGAAAAACACTATAGGAGAAAATGAAGATTATTCTTTAAAAAAAAAAAACACAAGAAGACCTCAGTTTCTGGGTTAAAAACCCTCCGCCACTAAATCACCTTAACTAAAAGTCTTTGATAAAAGTTTTTCGTGTCATAAATGGGATTCGAACCCAGGTCTTTCCAATCAAAGAGTTCCTTCGAAACCAATTAAACCCCACAGGCTCTAGGTACTATAAAAGCTTAAAATATTAATAGAAGTCTCTAATAAAGTTAAATACCATGGGTATACTGTAGACAATTCGATGTTTGTTCCGTTCAGTTTTGATTGACAACTACTATCTGAATTAGAACATGGCATCTCAAAATTAAACTGAATCTGAATAATTTTAATGAAAGCGAGTCATTTGGTTATCCAATCTTTCATATGGAAGGAAAAACAATTAGATTTTTCCTAGCATCAAGGCTTTTAAATACACTCTCAGGTGTACCTGGCTAAACGTCGTAATCATATAAGACTACCCGCGGATAGCAGATGGCATATTTCTCTATTTGTGAGCGGAATGCTTCTCTCTCTCATATATATATATATATATATATATATAATCTTCTTCAACAAAATACTGAAGCCGACTTTTATACTGCTTGCTGTCTTTTAAAGTGAATATACTTATAAAAATACACAGACACAGTGGTTTCCGATCAGTAAGCAAGCATGTCGATTCAAGTTCTTATTCGGTTTTATTACTTGTATTTTTATAGCTAGAGAGATTGAGTTTCATTAAAACTCAGTTTAATGAGTATTTCTAAAAACTAGCAGAGCACATCTAAGATTACTCAATTATAAAAACAAAAAAAAAATAACTCCTTCGTGGCTTAGTCGGTATTGATGATCCTTCAGCTAAGGAACCTAAGTAAACACACACACACACACACACAGTACATAGAAAATAATAACTGCGCTGTCACAGCATTAAAGTTTATATGAAATCAGATACTTGGCTGTGATAGATCATTAAACCTGATTTAATCTGCTTGCTTTCCTTCTTTTCCGGATAATAATAAAGCGAAAGTGAACATGGACGTATAGTATACAAACGTTATTGGTAAAAAAAAAATCAAACAAATGAAAAGTAAGTTGGAAATATGTATAATTCGACATTATTTGATATCATATTTTAAAAAAATCTCTCTTTAGCGTAAATATTTGTAATTCTTTGTAATTAGGAAAATTGTATCGTATTACTACGCCCAGAGATACAAATCATTTTCATATTATGAAATGACGTGTTTGATTAAACTGAAATTAATACTCCGCAGAAGGTGACGCTAGGAAATTATCTTCTGTGAAGGTAATACAGATCTCAGAATTCATACGAAAATTTTAATTAATTCTCATATCCGTGTCATGTCGTTTGATGACAACACTATAATCGCTTAAGCTGACAATCACATTCAATTTCCACGTATTAGCAAGCGCACGATGAAATGAATCTTAGATCCGAAACATATTAGGAAACAACTAAACACATTATGAAAGTAAAGTGACTCTGAATTAAAAAAAAAAAAGAGGAATAATTGGATGCAATTAGTCGAACAGGAAAGCTGTATTTTGTTACCGGGAAAATTATATTCCTTAATATCTTACGAAAGATGTTATTTTAAATTGTATGAAATATTTCATGGTAGAAGTTTAGTAAGAAAATTAATTTTTTTTATTGTGAATTTAAGAAAATTGGGAACCAACACCTATTTAATCTGTTTGCTTCAAAGCCTGACAGTAATTCGGTCTAATTATTTGTAACTGATTGAATTGTTTTTCAAACATAGGATTTTGTTTCACTTTATTACATTTACGCTACAAAAATTCTGGAATATAACCTATGTAAATAAAGAAAGATGAAGGTAGCTCTCTCTCTCTTTCGCTCGATTATTTAAAACGAAAAAAATTCAAAAATGTTTTTGTTCGAATAAGGATAAATTTGTCCTATTTTAGCAAACAATTTCCGAAGCAAATGATTAAATTGCTCAGGAAAGTAGTTCTTCTTTACTCTTTAAAAAGTAATATATATATATTACTTTCATGGTTTACATGTATTTCACCAACGTTACGTGGACATCGTCAGTGAGATAAACAGTAGGACTGCCCATTTTTGAACTACATTCAAAAGATAAATCAAAATAATGAGTCTTAAATCATCTGTCGCAGCTGAAGTATATGGTATTATACTATTAGAGTTCAAAGGAACAGTTATAGAAATTTGAGTAAATAAAAAAATATTTAAAATGATTATTAACTTTTCAAAAAAAAAAAATAGCAACAATTAATAGTGATAGCACTTCCACAAACTTGAATATTGGCATGCAGTCTGATCGGCTCAGGTTCGGACGATTTCGTAGTATTTCACGTGTTTGAAAGAAAAGGCGATTGAACTTGCTGGAATAAAGAAGTTTTGTTCCAAAGAATTCTGTGCCTAGTGTCAATAGCATAAGAAGCAAGGCCAGACGTGTCGGATTCCAAAAATCTAATATAGTCTTGATGTTCTTCAATTTTAATCGAGGCAGAATGGCCGGTCTGTCCGAAATAGCAAAGATGACACAAGCAGGGTACTTGATGGACATCTGCTAAGGAAAGAGGTGGTAATGAATATGTAAAGATGGTAGGAAGGCAGTTTCCGAGCTGGTTTGAAGGAAGCACATGGAGTGAATTTACGAAGAATTCTTGCTATTTGTTCCAAGGTTCCTTTAAGGTAGGTTATTGAAATTCTTTTCACAACAGACTGTTGTCTGGTAGAAGGATGATAATCAATACTTTTTTTTAAAAAAAAATGGTAGTTTTGTTGCATCCATTACATATCGGACTGCGTTTCGCTTTATTCAGTTCATCTAACAAAAGGGGATCAGAAGAATAGATCGTATGAGCTCTATGTACAAGACTCTTGATAATTCGCATTTTCTGGGATGAATGATGGTGGGAGGATATGTGAATGTATCTGCCACTAAAGGTTGGTTTCCGATAAACTGAAAATTCAGCATGATCTCTAGGATTACGAATTATTAAGGTATCTAAAAAGGGTAGTTGGTTATTGGAGTATAATGTTTAAAAGTTGTTTTACTAGATGCTCCATAAAATAATCAGCTAAGACTGGTAGGTAGGACTGCCTATTGTTGTTCCTTCTGTTTGTTTGAACAACTTATTATGCCATATAAAATAGCGTACGTGGATGGTAAATTTAAATAGGTTGACAATGTCTGATTAGAAATCAGATCGTAAAGCTGAAGTAGTGGTATGTTAGTGAAGAGAGAGATTATATCAAAGGAAACCATAATCTTTATTAGACAGATACGGATCTTTTATTTTCTCTTTAAAGTCGAGACTGTTTTTGATATAAGAGCTGATACGACCAGTGAGATTCGGAAGATGATAGAGTTGCTTTGCAAGGTAGTAAGTTGGAAAGCCAATATAATTCACTACTGGGCGTTGTTGGTTGCCATCGTTGTGTATTATAGGAAGACCACTGAGACGAGGCCGACAGGCATGATGAATTCGTAACTTCCCAACAGTAGTGAGTGGTATCCCACAATTGTACATTTTTTACTAATTCATTTAATTTATTGATCTGACATTTTTGTTGGATCCCTGCTGATGACATTGTAGGTTTATCTGTCTCTTAAGATATTAATTTTACGATATTATCTGTTTTCAACTTTCGTGATGACAATATTGGTGTTCTGGCGTAGAGAGCTTGTACTTATGAGAAGAGTATATTTATATGTAATTTTTAATTAATAATTATTTTAAATAATTTTTATCTACGCAACTCACTAAAATGTTGCCTTTGAACTTTAATAGTGTAATGTCATATACTTCAGCTGCGATCGGGACACAACCTAATATGCACAAGGAGTTTTTAAATACATTCTATGTAATTTTTGTTACATAAGTCGTGCAAGTCATTTTAATATGACTGGTGCACAGGTGTCATTAAAACTATTAATATATATATATATAACTACATTTTATATAAATGTAAAAGAAAGCATAAATAAAATATAATTGATAAAATAAACTAATTAATGAAATAAACTATGAATAAAATGAGCAAAATAAAATCATATATGAAATTCTACAGTATTATTAGAGAACATATAGTACAGAAACCTCCGAGGAAACCATTAGAAAACTGCTGAAAATAACCCAAAGAATACCCCCAGGCACTCAGAAAGCCTTGAGAAAACATATCACTCCAGCAGAGCTAAAACAGGTTTCTACGCTTTGCTGAAAAAACACATCAGGCCTTGATAAATTCAGATAAGAGTTGTTCCAGATCTTCTAGGATAAACTTCGGCCACTCACCAAAACGCTGTAAGATACCCATTCTAATGAATTCCCATAACGTACTACAACTTGAGTAGTTAGTCTCATTCCTCAAAAGGAAGTCAGAGCTACCTTCGAAACTGGAGACCAATTTCTCTAAAGAACATTGACTACAAAATTATTTCAAAAGCAAAGTAAACTGGTTAGAGCCAACTCTGCGTGATTTTATCGACGCCATATTCTCTTCATGGCTCAATACACGACAACTTACACCTAATCAGAGACCTCGTCCCCACTGCCAACATTCACAATGAAAACCTATCACTAATCAACCTTCACCAAGAATAAAGCTTTTGGCAGAGTTGTACGTATCTAGTTCTTTGAACTTTGAGATCACACGGATATGCCTCTTACATCATTCATACTTACTATACAAGGAAGCACTGTTCCTTGTATAGTAAGTTATTTAGTTGGTATTATTACTTCCATGGGAAGCACTGTTCCCATGAAAGTAAATAACCATCTCATCTGCACCTAATTCTATTGGAAGATTCTAAATATTGAACTCTCATCGGAAAATTACTCTCTCAGTATAGCCCAATGGTGTCACAATTGCAATTAGAACTAGGAAGAAATGGAAGCTGTTCATAAGACATGATAAAATGTGTAGAAAATGTACACAGAAGCTCTCCAATAAGAAAAATTGAATACAGCAATGGCATATGGATAGGAAACTGAAAATCCAGAACCGATTCTCAAATCAAATTCACCTGGTCAAGTGACTGGAAAAAAATACCCTGAGGTTTATCTATGCACTATCCAAACTTTCAACATTCTGAACTGGATTAATCTACACAGCTGCTCCAACAAAGTTCTGCAGAAATGTATGGGCAACCTCTTCGCTCGGGGGACGAGTGATAATTATGAAACAGCGTTCTCTGGAATACCATCAAAATTCTTATGCTCTCTGTAGATTTCCACTACCACAAAATTAAATTAAAACACATTTACTAGAACAAAACTAACTGGAAATGCTACTCAGCACTCTACAAACTACTCCGCAAAGGTGGCTATATATATATATATATATATATATATATATATATATAAATATATATATATATATATATATATATATATATATATACAGCACTTTTGTGTATGGAAACGTTATTTTAAAAGCCACAGTGTCTACTATCATCTCCAGTCTACCAAACCCAACTCGTCTTGGCAGAAAACCCAAATTTCACTTCCATCAGCACTATTTATCTTAACTTTCCAAACTGCACACTCTTTAATCTTTTCGACTCAAGGGTGGTATGCGTATATGTTCGCTCTGACATACCTTTCCAGAAAGAGTACCCAACCTAGAATCGCCCGACTTTGATCTTCGTTGGTTGAAGACTCCCTTCTCCACTCCGTCAAATTCATCTGTTGTCTCTATATTTCCCCTAATGCTACCAACCAATCTGAGCTCTTAATTTCCTCTTCATAAACATTGAATGTTTTCTAGACCCACTTCCCTAACAAGGGAAGTGGGTCTAGAAAAATCATCTTCCTAGGATATTTTATTGTTTACAACACCAACCGCTTTCCTCCTTCAGTTGTACAGATCTTGCATGCAGAGATACTGAAACATTTGCAATCACTAACTGCAGTAATTTGCAATCTGCCTTACACAAATTGTTCACATCCCAACCAGAATTCTAGATAACCTTAACAATTCCCCAAAACACCGTAGATCTCTTCCTCACCAATGACCCTTCCAAATACACAATGAATTCCCCTAGGTAATTCTGATCGCAATCTAGTGCTTGTCTTCTCCACGCAACAACGCTTATACAGTCACTCCCATACAAGAGTAGTTTGGCATTTGGGGCAGCTGTTATAACGTCATGTTATGAAGCGTGACTTCTATGCCTCATTCCCATGTTTGACTTGTTTCCTACCTTCCAATTCATATACGCGCCGATCGTATCATGGAAGTAATCCTTACTCTCATGGAACCATACATTCCTCACACTATTCTGAACTGCCTTCCCCTAACTAAACCCTGGTTCTCCAAAAAATGTGTCGAGACTGTACAAATAAAAAATCAAGCATACCACAACTAGCTTGCATCAAGAACTCCATCCTCTTTTAGTGCTTATACTCAAGCCTGAAATAGCTACAAGTAAATTATCAATGCCTCCAAAACAGAGTTTGAGAGAGCAAAAAACAGAAGACTTGCAGCCTTCCCAAATGGGCAGCCGAGCTTTTTGGTCTCTTGCCAAAACAATTGGTCTTAACTGTTGCCCAACACTATCATACTCAAATGGCTCTATTGCATCACCACCCACAGAAAAAGCCAATCTCCTGGCTTCAACCTCCAATGCACTCATAACTGACCATGGAAAATATCTCCCAACCATCCCAGATACACAATACGCAATGCCTCTATATCCTTTCGCCAGAAAGAGATAACAAAAATATTGTCCAAATTAGAAACAAAAAAGTCTCCTGGCTATGAAGGCATTCCTCTAATTGTCCTAAATGTTTGTGAACAAGAATTAACTCCTATCCTATGTAGCCTGTATATACTCACTCACTTCCCTGGTATCAATCCCACAGCCTGGAAATTAGCCTATGTTCAACTCATTCCCAAGAAGAGTGATAAATCACTGCTCTATCTCACTCACCTCAGTCCTGTCTAAAGTAATGGGGTGAACCATCAAACTCCTACACTACCTCGAAGACACCAGCTAATAAACGACCACCAGTATGGATTCTATCGTTGCCGATCAACAAGGAATCTACTCACATATATCACTCATCTCTAGACAAATGCCATGGAGAAGTTTGATGTATCTCAAGTGATTCCACTTGATATCAAAGCTTTTGACTGGGGCCTGACACAAAGACTTACTAAACAAACTCTCATTTCGCATGTTCTAGGACTTCTACAGTTGGATTGCCAGCTTTCTGTCTGGACGCACACTATGCGTGATGGTGGATGGTTCCTTATCCTCCCACCACTCAACTGCCGTGGTTCCACAAAGTTCTGTTCTCTCACCAATCCTCTTCCTTCTATATATTCTTAACCTACTTCAGTTGACCTCCAACCGAATACAGTTTTGCAGATGACAGTACATTGCACTCCTTCCTTTCATTTAATAAACCTCTAAACAGCTCACCTCAATCTACAGAACATCAGCCACCACTGCGGTCAATTTTAATCTCCAAGCCATCTTCTAACTGGGTTCAGATAACCTCGTCAATTTCAATGCTAGCAAAACCGAGAACAGCTTTTTCATGGCATCAAACACTTATCTATATGAAGTTTATATTAAGACTATCAAAAGTCTTCCTGCAGAGAACTATTATCAGAAAATAATTTTATGTGTCAGGAAGGTAATGTGCCATTCTCGTAATTTGAATGTTAATAACATATGAAGAAACATATAACCAAGTTTTGTTCTAAGCATAAGTTAAAGCATATCTAGGTAATTGATGTTACGTTTGCCACGATTATATTCAAGATGGCCCGTAGAAGTTCGAGTGTGTAGAGACAGCATAGAAATATTTTTGAATAAAATAAAACGGAAACAGTTTTACACTGCTCTCCCCAATTAATTATTAACTAGTCTCGTTAACTAATGATTTTGGTTTCATTTATTTTCAATGAATAGTGCCTGCTGACTTTATGTTAGTGAACTTAATTTTTGGAGATGTTCTTATTTAGTAATTTATTTTATATGATATTAAAAGTTGACATTATGGATTGCAATTATTCCAATTTTTTAATAATGATGATGATGGTAATATTACAATGTAAATAAAATTTTTCAGCAAAGCCAAAATCATAGCCTTTTTGAAGCTATACTACAATAGCGTCAATGAAAAGTAAAGTCACGTGGTACTCTTTGGCATGGTTAACAGGCAAAATAGGTTGAAACATACTTCAGTTCAAGGTTTCCTCTCGTTGATATCAATCCTTGTAATGTTACGAGGAGAGTAAAAAATGTCACCATTGTTTAACGAATAGATTTTTCTGTTGAGTAACAGAGTGCACCAATCTCATTTACAAATTCTCTTAGCGGTTATAAACATACCCGTTGCGTCAGTAGCGTTTGACTCGCAGTTGAGAGCTAGATACTTGTAGATAAACACGAACATGCAGAAAACCATGTCTGTTTTAGAAAACAAAAATTGAAATCAGAAGAATATTTTCACCCAATATAATTAAAAAAAAAATTTCTTCATGAAAACTCACATAGGTTTAATAGTGACGGTTGTGTCATCTTACATGCGCTTCATGGAGCATCACTATCGAAATATGAAACTTTAACGATAGAAGAATGTTATAAAATGAATAACTAAGAAATACGCTGTCTCTGGAAAATTGTATTTTATATATTTAGTTTGGGTAAGTTTCCATTAACGTTTTTAGAAGATCACGTGATTCTGATGGCAGATAATTGTTTCGGAATGATATTTCACCGAGATAAATGTACAAGATTCGAGATCAGATCTTGTCTACAGAATCTCCAGTTCTTATCAAGAACTCATTTGTATTTCGCCTTTTTCACTACCGTCAGTTCTATTAAGTTAGTCCTCTGAAATGTGTTTTTCCGTTCTAGACCCGACTTCACTCCCTTCAGACAGGATCTAATCAGAGGGTGGCTCATTTACTTCTTTCTTTTTCTATTTGTGGTACGGTTACAGACTGGATCAATGGATGGGCGGGACAGAAGGAATGAAGCACTATTTTGTTGAAAGGAGAAACCAGAAGCTTGCGTGGTGTGTTGTGGTAGACTTGGCAAACCCAAGTCATTACTGTAAAGTGCATCGGATGGTAGAACAGGAAACATACCTTCCACTGGAGTTGTTAACTGAAAACATTAATCAGGTGTGAACAGTCAGAAACACCACTCAAAGTCAAGCGTGCAAACGGTAGCGCAAAACTTTCTTTCTTTGAATGAATCTTACTTTTCTGCGAAAAATTAACTTCAGTTTTCTTCCTTCTTAGGTGGATCTATGAACATGGCCAAAGTTCATTATCTTAAATCATTTCTTCGGGTTTTATATCGAAACTTGGGGCAATACGTTATCCCCATTTATGCAAGAATAACTTACAGTGTCAATACACTCAGTCAACAAATTCATTTAATTATAAAATTTGTCTTTTCCGTTTATAAAATTTACCTTTTGTTTTTCATTATTGATTTATCTTAAGTCGATAGCAAATTATTCAATGAAGTTTCCTCATTTGTGAATGGATCTACAAGTCTTGCGTTAATTTTATTTACAAGATATACTTTGCAAGTTTACTCTTGACTGCTTTTAAGATGAAGTTCGAAAAGGTTCGTAGTTCCATAAAGAGTTTTGTCTCTGCAAATAGCAAAAGCGAATCTATATTAGCATGATTTAATGTAAATTTTTTATTTAAATTTCATATCACATTTAATTACACAACTAACCTCTAAAATAAAGAGCCGAAATTAGTATAAATTGCAAAGTATAACACATACTATTTTGCATATTCATTTGTAGTTTAATGTTCAAATGAATATGATAATCAACACAAGTTGATTAGCATTTTCATCAGTACTTTAATAACGTATGTACAACACACTCTGAGCAAACTAGCATTGATTCTACTCCAGTAGATTAGCAATATCGTCAAGTCTTAAGCAAACAATTTGGTACGATCACATTATACCAAACTTGAATTATTTATTAATCATTTTACTGTGTGTGTGTGTGTGAAGCAACCAACCAGTCGATGCTGATGTTCTCATTTTATTTGAGCATATTTCCTGCAACTTTACAAAGACGTTTATCTGCTACCTCCCTATGAGGCTGAGTAATTAATCTTCAGTAAAACAAAGCGGGTTCTAAATATTCTTGACATTATAGATGAGACTGGAAATCAGTCCTTTCTAATCAGAATCCTTAACTTTATTTATTTTCTGCACTACCTTTTGATTATTGTTATTTTGTCAGAAATTTAGCATTATCCAAATTATATCAATTGTGTCTAAACCACATAAGTACGCGGGACATTGTAGAGAATATTCAGATTGTGGTTAATGCAAAAAAGGATAAATTTGAGAATGGAAAGGCTAACATAGCATCGTACGGGATATCATACGGATATCACTAAAATCGATGGACGATTTTACTGAGAAAAGAAGTGACAGACAGAACTTTCTGTTTGTAATTCCATCAGTTGTATTTCTGATGAAATTTCAAAATTCTAACAATCTCGAATTATTGTACATTCAAAGTCACTTTTCTGGCCTTTTGGATTTCCTGACTAACCTAAAAATAGGATAATCGATTTAAAGATCTTTAAATCATCTTTGTGATGCCTCTCCACATCGCTAAGTAATCCTTCATAAATATTTTAACGCATCCTGTTTCATCATTACGATTTTTCTCTAAAATAATGTGCCGTTTGAAAAATACGGTCATGTAAACCGATGTTTGAGAATCTTTCTTTCGAAAAATTGGATTTCTTAAAAATAATTTCTATGTTTCTAATAAGCTGAAGGTAATTTGCTTCTTGTTTTCAAACTGAAGATTTTGTTCGTTTAGGCATGAAATTTCTGCCCATGATTAACCAGATTATTTCTCTTGTCCTATTCTAGCTCTTCTGATAAATCTTGCACTTTCAAGTGCCAAACAAACAGCATAGTTTGACAACAGCGATCAATCCTCACTATATTAGCAATGCAAGTATATATAGCCTGAGAACATACCTTTTCATGATGTAAATGAAAGCAAAAACACTCTAATCATCTCATTTTCAAGTGACTTAAGAAATTCAATATTATAATCTATCGTCCGTAGGCTACTAAGGCGATCACATGCTATCTGATGATTGGTCATCCCATTCCTGTTTATCGACTTTGCATATAATCAGTGGCGTACCCAGAGGAGGACGAGGAGGGGGGGGGGCGGTACACCCCGGGAACCAAGCTGAATTTGGGTCAAGAGCATGGAATATCATTATTATTCACCAGATATTTGTGTAAAAGTTTTTGTATTATTTTCAGTTCTCAAAAATTACTTAATATTATTAATATTCGTGAATAATTTTTTTAAAATTTGGTGCTAAATACGACATACATATACAATATGTAGATAGTTTATTCGAATTCAAATCAAAACGCGAATTTTGTTTAGTTAC
Organism: Typopeltis vanoorti; assembly: GCF_054136105.1. Taxonomy (NCBI): domain Eukaryota; kingdom Metazoa; phylum Arthropoda; class Arachnida; order Uropygi; family Thelyphonidae; genus Typopeltis; species Typopeltis vanoorti. The sequence goes on along the minus strand of NC_143551.1, from coordinate 135,324,376 downwards.
TTTTGTATTATTGCAACATCAAAGCTAGAGGGCGTATAACATTCTAATTTACAGTTAGTGGTAAATTAGAATGTTCTGGGAAAAAGGGGGGAGAGATGGAACCAGACATTTCAGCCAATGTGTCATCCCAGTTATAATATGGATAAGAGACCTGGTCAATAACTAAAGAAATATAAGCTGGTAGCCGTATATTCTCCCTCTTTTGTACACGCTTCTTCAGTAGCAGCATGTGGTTCTTGGAGGAGTACAATGTCTATATTTTGGTCAAGAAGGAATTCACATCAAAATGTGAAAGGTATTCACATTTTGATTTGCTAATTCCTTCGATGTTGAGACGACCTTAGATAGTGGGGATGAAGTGGTGTGGTGTTAAGACAGAAACAAGCGTGACCTTGATTGAAAACAACCAATAAACTTGATTATTTTAAAATTTTAATGTTTTAGAGCCAATCAAAGCAAGGCGAAGACCAGCGGAACGATTTCATAGTAAAATCACACATTATTTATCCAAACGTATAAGTGTACACATTCGTACATTCGTATTTTTGTGTTTTATAGTTGGTGATAGAATACTGTGTGTTGAAAATAGGCTGATTATAAACAAACTTGGAGGAAGAAGAAGTATTTTTGTGTTTGTAGTACATAGCAGATACAGTCGTAAGTACTGCTTTTAAAAGTACAAATTTAAAACTTATTTCTACTATTATTTGTTGATTTGCTTCTGATTGATACAATCTATAGTAGTCAAACACCAATCAAACCCTATTTAAAAAAATTATAGGAACATGAAACGACAAAGCCCAAGTGGCTATCAAAGAAGAAAAATAAAAAAAAATGAAAGAAGTATTTTATAATAGCTTCCGACATATTACAAACATGTCGGGAGCTATTATAAAATACATAACAACAGCGACATCAGTTTCAACCATAGCAGGTAAAATAGAAGAAAGAGTGACGGAAGAACGGCAAGAAATGGAAGATACTTTGGAATAAATAGTCCAGCAGAATAAGAAAGAGAATAAGAAAATACTTCTTTCATTTTTTTTTATTTTTCTTCTTTGATAATATTGAACTCAATACAACAGAACAAGTAAAGAACGTCAATAGTAAGGAAACGGAATGTACAAATACAAATGAAATATTCTGCGATGTTGCTGCTTGGTCAAACCCAGTACCAGATGAAATTAAAATTGATATTATTAAGCAAGGAAGTGAAGTATTTCAAAATAAAGCTGAACCTTTTGATGCAAAATATAGATCTGGAATAGGAATTAAAGGAGATCGTCGCAAACTTACAAAATCATGGTTTTATAAAGAATTACCAAATGGCGAAAATGTTCTTAAGAACTTGGATGGTTTATTCTCAGGCAGTAAAAAAATTATACTGTTTTTGTTGCCGTTTATTTGCCTGCGGTGATACAACTAGAGTATCGAGTTTTGTGAATGGTTTTAATGAAATCCAAAGATTTCGGAACAACATCTTAATTGCTTATAAATGCGGAAAACTTTAGCAATAAGGTTAAAATTGAATAAGACTATAGATCAAGTTACTCGAGATCAATTTATTAAGGAAATGACAAGAATGAAGGATGTTTTAAAGAGAGGTTTGGGTGAAATTCTGTTTTTAGCTCGCCAAAATCTTCCTCTTCGAGGTCATAGAGAAGATTCGCAAACGACAAATAAAGGAAATTTTCTGGAGTTAATTCAGTTTCTATCTCATTACGATCCTGTTCTAAAAGAACATTTATTAAGAACTGAACATTCTGCTTTACATAATAGGAGATACAGCTCATACTCATACATCAGGAATATTGTCTCCTGATGTATCTCACGTGGATCATATATGTGAAGTTATCAGATACGTGCTCATCGAAAATGGAAAAGTTGAAGTAAGGGAGTCATTCTTAGGGTTTTTTTTCTATCTCAGGAAAAATGCAAATGCTATTACTTTTGACATTCTTAAGAAATTAGAAGAGGACACACTTGACATCAACCTACTCCGTAGCAAGGGATATGATAATGCTTCAACTTTCTGGAATTCATGGTGGAGTTCAACGTAAAATAAAAAGTATAAATTCTCAAGCGTTATTTATGCCATGTGCAAATCATTCGTTTAATCTTTATGGAGTTCATGCTTTTGGAAGCATTTCTTGTGTAATTTTTTTGCAGTTTTAGAAAAATTATATTCATTTTTTTCAAGTTCAACTCGTCGTTGGGAAGTATTGAAGGAAAATGTAAGACTAACATTAAAAAGATTATCAGACACAAGATGGAGTGCTCACTGTAAAGCAGTTCATACTGCAAGATATATAATCGAAAAGTTAATTTTAAGTTTAAAAGAAAATAACGACACAGGAGGATCAGCTCAAAATTTACTTGGTTCAATTTGCTATTTTACTTTTTTGTGTTATCTGTCTTTTTGGAATGAAGTTTTAGAAGTAAATGGTACTCAAAAATACATGCAAACTAGCGGAATAAGATTAGAAAAATGTAGTGCGAGACTTGAAAATCTGAAAAACTCTTTCTTGAAAATGAACGAGAAGAAATGGTGAATAGAGCAATCGAATGTGCAACACAAAATACTATAAATTGGACATTCCCATAGAAAAAAGGGCAGAAAAAGGCTAAAAGGAAAACTGCCAAGAGAATTGTTGAACGATGTTGGTCTTACACTTCAAGAGGAGGCAAGATATCAATGTTTGTGTGCCTCGATCGCTTTTTTCTATTATGTAGTCGTAACAAAGCAATGGATGAAATAATGATGATTTTTAGATTTCTACAATCTAATATTTTAATACGTGACACAGAAAAAGATTTCGAAAATTGCATCCGCAATTTAACTAATGTCTATAATGAATTTCAAAGCGAAGATATAATTCCTGAAATAAAAAGACTTCAGTGACATCTAACAGCTGTTAATATCAGCAAACAAGAAGCAGAAGAATGGGCAGCTCTTCCATTATTACAGTTCATTGCAGAGTGTGGGATTTTATGGAATCTTTTCCAAATATTTCAAGATTTTTTTCAAAGATTTTTCCCCTATTTGTGTATCAGTAGCTTCTTGTGAATTAAAATTAATAATGAGTTATCTGCGATCCAATATGACAGAAGAGCCTAAATAATTTATCCATACTTTCTATAGAAAATAATTATGCCAGCAAGATAAACCTTAACAAAGTTATGGAACATTACGTAAATGTTAAGTGCCGCAGATGTGTTTTTTTTTTGGTGGGGGGAGAGGGGGCCAAAAAATGCCGCCCAGGGTACCAAACATTCTGGATACGCCAGAGCATGTAACATACATTCGGAACTTTGAGACGTAAGGTCTTTTGTCCATCATCACCACCAAATTCCACGGCATATAGAATTTCCTCTTTTATTAAACTAACTTTCACTGTTTGAATTGTCAGAATTCGCGAAAAGTTTTACATATTTTTGTTTGGAAAGCGTACTAAGTGATCACATAAAAATGAGAGAGAGAAAGAAAGAGTGAAAGAGAGGCCATTATTAGAATTTGCTTCCTTAAGCAATATTTTTCGTTTACGTTTCTGCTTGTGCAGTCAACTCTTAATAATTTTATAACTAACGATCATGTTGCTTCAGTTAAAGATAATTTAGTTTTGCGTGCTCTACTTCCAACGCACTAACACGCTTGTTTTCATTAATTGTAACTGTCTGCAGGGCATAAATAACGTTAAGAATTTTCAAGATCTGCGTTTGTGTTCTAGCTTGTCATAGTATTCTTTGGCACGCCTTCCGCGAACTGCTAATTTCTTTTTGTTTCAGTGCACTGTCAGTTCAATATTCGAATTGAATATAAATTCTTAGGAACTATATTTCTTATTCAATAAAAGCACCCTAGAGTAATCGTCATTTGAAACTCTTTCAGAATTAAAATGCGCATTTTTAGTGCATGAATTTAACTCCAAACAAATGGAGACCAAATATTATGCTTTACGGATATTGTTGACCACACTTACAAGAATAATGCATAATTATTTTCTTATATGTGTGGTCAAAAAATATATATATATATATTATTTTTAAGTTAAAGTACAAGAGTAAGTTATAAGGTATATATAGTATTTTTTTATTTATTTTGTTTTTCGAGTTCATTTATCTTTGAATTATCGGTGTAAACATGGAAATGCTCCGCTGACCACATGAATCAAAGATGAACCACCCTCCATTGATTCTATTTTTTTTTTTTGTGGATTGAAATAGCAGCGACATCTGTCAAAAAACTTTTTGTAAAGTTGGCCATGAATTTCCATGGATTCATACATTCAAAACCAACCGAACACTTTTTAACTGTTAATTTGGAATTCATCAGATCCACTCTTGAATATTATCAAGAACGAAATATGACGGTAAAGAGAGGCACATTATATTTGCTATAGATTAAGATTAAAATAAAAGTAAAATAAAAAGCCGAGACTTTCACATGTTTTTAATTTTTTCTTTCTTCATTCTATTTTTCTCGATTCTATATTTCTCAGTAGAGTCCAACACCAGCTGGACTCTACTGAGAAATAATCTGAAAACTGAAATCTGAAAACCATCCAGACATTGCTGTTTTAATCTTTACATCTCCTACTCCATATGGTCAGGATCAAGATTTTCTCCATCTTACATTAACTCGTTAGTCACTTAAAAGGGATTTGAAAGGCTGCGTTTACAAGCGATACAAGAGATGATGCATACATGATTGCATTCAGCAGATTTTTTTTCTTCCAACATATAAAAGTTTGTGTGACAATGATAACAAAAGATTGTTTAGGTGTGGATGAGTATATTCAACACCATGTGGACTCTACTAAGAAATAATGTGAAACAGTTTCGAAATTTAAAAAAATAAATAAGCAGCACAGTGAAGTGAAATGAACATTATTGTAAAGAAACTTTCAAATAAGGTTTTTGTTTTATTATTATTTTAAGTATAGAATATATTAAAATAATATTTTTATTATTATTTTTAATAATAATAAAAATTATGACAATAGTTTGAATTGGGTTTTTGAAGGATGTTCTACAAAATATGCGCAAATTTAGTTGGATAGTGGTATGGAAGATTTAGATATCATCTAAATCTCCAAAAATAAAAGCTCAGACCATCCAGATAGCAGTGTCGATACCATTTCGTAGCATATGAAGATCTTTTTTGCACAGTCCTCAGAAGGCAAAATTCTGAAAACATTGTCAACATGAAATAAGTTGTGAATAGCATTAAAAGTAAAATGGAAAAAAAAGTTACGTTATGAATTTTGCTGTTATATGATGGATCATGTTGATGCAAATGAAATCTCATGCGTAATATCTATGAAATGTTTTTACCCCATTCACCTCCTCACCGCTTGCGCAAAATTTTTAAACCATGTCATATTTCCTCTTAGTAAGACTGTGAATAGACGAGTATACAGAAGTGAAAATCCTCACCTCATAATTTGAACACGTTACAGATAGTCTGAAGTGAAAATGCGATACAATGTGGTTACTTATAAACATGCATACATCATATCTAGTTTTTTTTTGTTTTAAAGTAATAGAATTGTGTGTGTGTGTGTGTGTGTCATGTTAGAGATTTGGCTAATTTCCCAACTGTCAGAAATAAAATCAAAAGTTGTTTATCAACAGGATAGTGGACTGTTTATATATTCATAATAGAATTTCAACACTTCTGAACATGCAGTTGTCTGGTCATCGCATCCGCCGAGAAGGATTGTTTCTTAGCTGTCTCATTCAGGTGATCCATCCTCTCCTCCCAAATTTCCTATTTTGGGAATAAATCAAGTATCAAGTTTATGTTCAGCACTGCTAGCAATTAAAAGAAAAAAGTTTTTTTTTTTTTTTTTCTGCGAACGTTCTGACCATTCTTTCTTCATTGTTCTCATTTAAGCTGGCGTACATTTTGCATACAAGTTGACACCCAACGTTTTGTCACGTATAATTGTGAATTTTTCAAGGAAAATAAAAGTATATTTTTAGAAAAATTGACTTGTTTCCTTGAAATAAAGTACAATGTAAAGAAACGTTTACTTTATATCTTAAATAAAAAGTGATAAAAATGAAATTTTAGTCGAAAACTACTAATCGATTGCAGAATTCTTACACACAAAATTATAGTTTATGTTGGATATTATTATTTTTTAGAATTTTACTTGGACTCTGTATAAATAGATCTCTTCGTCCATCGTTCGCCTCGCTTTATTGATACAACAAATAAAGCGAGGCGAAATAAAAATAAACAATAGCAACGGAATATCTCTACCTGGAGATATTCCGTTGCTATTGTTTATTTTTACTAAAATTTCAAGCGATTTCAGTTTTTGTTTATAGCTCAATTTAAACCAAATTTAGAACTAGATTCTTTTTTTTTTCTCTTTGCGATTTTTGAAACGCTCATACTTCTTTTTATGAAAACAAATTCTGATTCTTTTCCTCCGTTAATTATCATTTTCATTTTTTATTTGTGTCAAAATTAGTATTTGTAAGTATTGGCACATGATAAAAGCAACCATTATTTTTCAATAATAAATGATAAACTTATTTTCGTAAAGAGTAAGCGAAAGTATAACTTCATTAGCCACCATGAATGTGGCTTTGGGAAACGTTCCATTTTCTCCCAACTTCATCTAGTCTTGTGACTGAAGCAATTATGGCAAATAAATGGAACAATCCCCGACGATAACTAGTTATTAGAGCATCATTTAGAATTTTCTTCCTTTCGAAACCTACTCCGTAATCACCGTCCATACTACTGTGTAAACCGATGACCAGAGTGAGTAGCAGTACGCATGCGCAGTTCGTAAGTGAGCGCCAACCATGGGGATTTGCTGAAATTTTGTGGCAATAAATTAACAGATGTAATGAACCTTGTCGGTGAGTAATTACCATCTTCTCTGGTGTAATCAGCCTAGGATGAAACGCACATTACTTTGTCTTCTGCTCTAGCTGACTGGGGATGCCAGAGCGAGCTCAGGAGAACCGTGCGACACCTAGCAGCAATTAACTTTGACTGTTTAATATTATTCCATTCTTTTCCCGAGACTAACGTAAATCTGTGAATAAAGAGTCGCTTTTCTGGTGGCGGCTGGAGTTTCTGTAGCGATCATAAATATCAACGCTTGGCACGTGCCGGGGTAGAATGCGGTTAAAGTTTATGCAATTGCGCATATTGTAGTGTAAAATGGCGTAGTGATAGCAGAAATATACTGAACCCTTGATAAAAGATGTCGTTATCTATCCAAATGCAACTCGTCTTTGGGGTATTTTTTTTTTTAAATATTTTCTACCGGGAATAAGTGTCAATGATGTATTGCTTCTTGTCGCGGTTTTGTGTGTAGGAGTTTGCGATAAAAATCAACTTCCCTTGGATATAAATAAACGTTGGAAAAACGTGGGATGTCATCGAAGTATAGAAGCGGAAACTTAAATTTATCTACAAGCATGCTGCTAACGGCATCGTTTGTTATAAATGAGACAGAATGGTTTATGTTTTAATACAGTTTTTATGGTGCATTTGTTCTTTGGAATAGTGGCGAGGGAGTAGTGTGCTGGAAAAATGCTTTTCTTGACGATGTTATTTATTTATTTATTTTTATTTTAGTGACAGAGGAAGAACTCAGGTTTATGAATGAAAAATAGAAGACAGGAAAGAGTAGAAACAAATATCTTAGTCTTTATATTGTAGATGGGCTGCGTTTATGTATGGGAACATAAACATAACAATACTATTAGGATATATTAGAAAGAAGACATTCATCAGAAATGAGGCAGACAAACTAGTCAAGAAGATGTGCATTTTTCAGCAATGTTGCGCAAAACAAAATGAAGTTGGTGAAGTCATAAACATTGGTTAAGGATGGAGACAGCGATGAATAAAGAAATTTGCAAGTAAAACACCATTTTAAGAAAATGGACCAATGGTAACAGAGGAAATGAAGGAAGAAAAAATTCCATTGAAGAACCTTGGGGATAATGATGTGGAAGAAATAACAAGAAATATTTTAACGTTGAAACTGAATAATAAATTGTTCCATACACCACAAGCAGTTCTAATAACTTAAGTGTTTAAATATTCAAAAGACCATCGCGGAAATATTGTGATATCTTTTTATTCAGTGATTATTGCTGTTAAAGATTATTTGAGATATTGTTATTGTCACTGATGTGATAAATTTTGTGAAAATAATAGGTGCTACTTTTGAGAAGATGCAGGAGATTGGCTACAGTTGAGAAGATGCCACCTGGCTATCAATGATAGCCAACAGTGTCTTCTCAACAGTAGTCAAAGTTCTGCTTCCTCAATACGTGTATCAGATTTTATATGAGATTTTATTTTTGTTTTTATGAAATATTGTTATTGGATGAATATGTAAAACAGTCGAAGAAAAACTCATATGAATTAGTTGAACAATGAGTGTTTGAGATATTTGCTGTCTGAAGCATTTTAATCTTCCTCCTCCTATCTGATCGAAAGAGGCTGAACAATAAGAACTGTAAAAGTTTACTGATGATGATGAGGAAGATTGTTTTAGTCCTTCTCTAAAATGGATTTAACTGCAAATTTCACAGATTCGGTTCTGTTGGATAAGAATAGTGGATAGATAATTTTCGACTTAAAAGGTGCTACAACAGGGCGAATTTGGATTTAATTTCGGCAGCTCTTCAAGATTTACGATAGTGACACTAAAAAGAATTGATTCAAGCTTGTAATGAATATGGATTGCTTATATTCAGTGACCATTGCTGCCAAAAATCAATAAGGTATTTATATAAAAAAAGCGATTGATTCAAATTTTAATGAATATGGATTGAATCAATCGTTACTTTTTTTTCTTTCTATTTTTTGTCATTAGGAATGCGACAACAATGGCTTTCCACCTTTATTCGTGTTTGCAAGCGCAACGAAGCGCACGTATTTTAAAATATATCCAAAGAAATGAGTACTTTATGTAATAACATGTTTATCAATATTAGAGACGCATCGCCGATTCCATAACTTGGTATCCTTTAAGATTACCCGTCGAGCGCCTTTCAGACTTCACTTCTTATGTTCATTATGTAATAATTTCCATGCAATCGATTGATGTTCTCTTTGGGAGTATTTTATGTCCTGTTCTCGTCTTTATTTTTCTGTTATTTTTTTCCTTCGGCTTTGTAGTCATCGTTTATTAAATATTCCTGCATATGTTCGATCATATGTGTCTAGTGTGTGCGCGCGCGCTTGCGTATACTTTCTAATACATAATGTTTCCATAAAATCATCGGTCTAAACAGATAAATAATTAAGTTACTATCACAATAAAAACAAATCACTGTTTCACTTTGTAGTCTACCTATGGAATATGCCGGGTAATTAGTTTAAATAAATATTTCCATTTATTCACATGAGATTAATTTTTACGGCCATTTATTTTGGAGTTTCTTCACAGACTGATCGGAAACAGAAGAGAGAAGGAAAGAAAACTGAAATCGCATTTAGTTTATTTAGTTTAGTTTATTTTAAATAGAGCCACACGCTTTATTGAATGCCACTGAATATTAAGAAGCTGAACCTCATTCAAAGAAAGGAATTCAACGAAAGTAAGTTAATGTATAATGATGACTTGTCCTTGCTTCAAGTGTTCGATTTTACTTGTTTTCTTTAGTTTAATGTATATTGTTTAATTATTTTACTAATTCAGACGTTTTGTTAAAGTGCCGTTCAACTGATTAAAATTAATATAATAAATTTCAGCTGATCGGACATATTTATGGTTGTTCTTTTATTAAATTCTAACCCAAACTATAACTTCGTTCAAGAACTGGCAACAAATAAGTAACCTGACCTTTTTATGCTTGTACGTAGCCTGCAACATTCTCATGCATGACTGAAAAGACATACTTTTATCAAGAAATCATTTGGATTCAGCTAGTTTTGCAGTAGAAGTAAACATTTTTATTATTTTAAGAAACAAAGAAGAAAGAAATCTGATCAAATATTTCAGAAAGTTTTCGAAAATCTTTAGCTTTTATGGGATATGGGGCCCGGATTATCCAGTATGATAAAAAAAAAAAAAAAAAAAAAATTCCATCCATTTCCATTTGTGATAGTTGGAATTTGCCATGGACACTGAACCACCTTAACGAGTCAGTAAGTACTGTCGGTGCATAATGTTTTTCGGTCATAATTAGTGTACGAACAGAGAAAGAGATCGAGATAATTTTATTTGTAATAGAGCAAAAAAAAAGAAAATGATGCAGTCTAAATTCAAGTTGCATCCTCTGCCACTATTCGTGTTTTTTCTTTCGTCTTCAGATCAAACTCAATGTCACTTCTCAAAGGATTAATTTTTCAAGAGATATTGCTTCTCTGCCATTTTACATAAACCTTCGAGCAGTTCATAACGAAAAGTAGTTCGAAATTTCCCACAGGAAAACATACAAACCTCGAGTTTCTCTGTCGACGAAAGATCTCTGTTGCCTCCATATGATGGCCAGCTAAAACTTCTCATGGGAAAAATCCTTATAAAGTTTCTTTTAATCTTATACAGGATTCAAATACAGGTCCTTTAAAGTCAAGGATACTTCGATCTTTCTGATTGCACTAGAAAGTTAATCTGTACTTAAGCGCAAATCCAGTTAAACTTCTACCAGTTGATAGAAAACACTGATTTTATACTTCGTCCAATCTTTCATGGCGCTTTTCTTCTCGCATTCATCTCATGGCGCAATCCGTTATAAAGATATTTGCATTTAATATTTGTCAGTCTACTTAATGTTCAGTCTCAAATTCGTACAAAACACAGAGAGATGCTCCAAAGATGACTGTCAGCTGAATGACTATTGTCCACTTGGATGGTCAGAGTATGTTCTATTTTCCTTTTTTTTACAATTCACATTAACATGAAAACGGAATAGTAATTATTAAATCCTTTTAAATCTTTCTCAGCCTTTAATTCAGAAATGGTCTGAATAAAATGTGCATCATATTGTTTCTATCATTTCTTTGTGATGAGAACAATAAGTGATTTTGATTATTACATTGTAACCAAACTCTAGAAGTGTCTCGATTACAAAATTCAAGAAATGTGCTCATTCTTAATCTTAGAATCAAAACAATTGCATTGATAACACGAAACACAATTTGAAAATCAATTTCCTATGAACTTAATTGCATATTTTTTGGCTTGCAAAACATATTATCCTGTTGGAAAGTCTTTATGCAATATGTGGAGATTTTCATTCTATCTAAAATAAAAATTAAACAAAAAAAAATCGAGTTCACCTCATTGTTCATTTACTGTTTCTTCATTCTGAAAATGGAAGTTCTTCCTTTTCAAATATTGTTTTTTTTTTATTTCACTTTACTAAATATTATAGAACTTAAAGAAGCAAAAAAGTTAACGACATTCACTTGCATGAATTTAGGGAAAAAAGTCTTTGCGTTGAAGTGACTTGCGGTTTATTTCCACAAGGTTGATTACTCTTCTTTCTTCGCGCCTGCATACTGCTCTGTTAATAGAGCAACAGCAAACTGATAATTCACTTTTATGGCAAAAATTCTAAAAGTTATCATTGAGCTTGCATCCACTTAGATTCTGCTCCCGTGCTATTTATTTTTAGAGTGCAGTTAACCTACTTCTGCTTGAAATTTAGGAAATTTTCCATTGTAAATCACTATATTTTACATTTTCAAAACTTGTGCTAGAAGAATCCCAAAAAAACTTGTACATCCAACAATCTGAATTCTGCGTCATACGGATTTCTCACGAGTGGCTTTTAAAAATGAATCCTTAAATTGCCGAATCAATAGGATATCTCTTGCCAAAAACTAATTTTAATTTTTAGTCACGCCATTGCTGAAGTAGTTTCTCCGAATAGGAAGCTATTGAGAAATTAGAATTTTATATCAATCCCAAAGCTCATTATTAAGTTCTGTGGTACTTGCTCTTACAGAATGCATGTAAGAGCAAGTATTCACTTAACTGATGTAGTAGAGTGACAGAAGATTTAACCGACCGACAGAAGTCGAGTAGGCAACAATCCTTAAACATGCTATACCAATGCTATGGGTGAATGCAATCTCGTATCCACATCACTCGTATAGAATGATGGCAGCGCCATCTTCATTAGATGAATATATGTAACAAACATTCCGCTTTGCAAAAAATGTTATATTTCCGCAACAAGAAAAAAAAAACATAGCGTACCGGACGAAATAAAATAAACTTCTGTGTGCATGGCGAGTTTCAGTGTGTTAGGAAGTGCATCACGTATTGCCACGTGTGGGGGATAACAAATAGGAAAAGGGGAGACGTTGGCAATTTATGCTATTGAAAAACTGGAAGAACAGTTGCTTTGGACGTGACAAAGTTCAATCATTGATGTGTTCAGGTTGGCCAAATGAAAGGGAAGCACGGCATCGAAGTGCACTGTAAGTATATATATAATGCATATCGCTGGCAACATGTTAAGTGGAAGGACGGGGAAATGGAGTGATGTGGAAGTGAGACAGAGAACGTGCTAGTGAGAGACGGAGGAAGCCACGAACGACTGAAACCAGCAAAAATGCAATCTTTTTAATGGGCAAACGTATCGAACATGGCAATACTAACGCAGGTTATGTAAACTGCAGTAGGTCTCCGGTTGCCTTTAGGCACGTATCACGAATTCCGAATTGTAAAAGAACTAGTCCAGCAAGGGGGGAGGGGGTTGAGCAAATGATCCGTCACAATTTCCAAGCCACAAACTTCTTTTTTTTTTTTTTGCTGAGATAAGCAATAGTCTTATTGACATCACCATAAACCTGCTATCGATTTCCTTTGCGTTCAGCAGTTAAGGGAGAAAATCTTAGCGATGTCGTTTCCAGCAGATGGCGCTTGTATAGCTGTATATTAACTGCTGGTGTAGAGTAAGGAGGGAGAACCCTCTCGCATCTTGAATCAATTGCATCCACTTTTGACCACTGCGTGTGCATTATTATTGCGAGTTCGGCATCCCGACCATTGTCGCAACTCATGTCTTCGGCACCCTCCAACTCTGCATCCATTTACTTCATACTTTCAGTTCTTGCCTCTCACAGTTTCTCGCCTGCTGAGTTTGTCCGTCGCGGCAGCTGCAACTTCCTTCAATCGTAGTGTAGCCGTGTGTCTATTGCTAGCCGACGGAGTAATGGCCCCTGATCAGACATCCTTCTCATTGGCACTTCCTCGTCCCCTCGCTCTTGCACCGACATGTGTCGCAGGTGACTAAGTGCCATTCAAGTAATCACTGTAATGCACATGCGGGAATCGCACGCACTGCGAACAACAACCCAGGAGATCGACGCCGTTAATATATCACCGACCACCTGGGGCTTGACGTTTGAGCTGCGGAGATTTTTTTTCCCCTACTATTCCTTCCTCGTTTTCGATGTGGTACTTGTTGAGATGATGTTATTGATTTGCGACTGTTATTAGTGATCCCTCCCTTACTGCATTGTACGGTCACATGATAGGGAGGGAGACGAGTGAGGAACTTAGTCGGACTGGTCGCTTTGATGATGAATACCTGTCACGAAAATATCACTCTAGTGGAGGGTGAAACTCTGCTTTTCTGCCACTACAAAAACACGCATAAAATTTTATTAGATGGCAGTTTCCATCGTTTCATGGACATGGCTGTGGTTTTGTTAGGAGATTTTATGGTTGCTACTGGCAGTAGAAAACTTCTTGTGAAGTATTGGTTATGGAACAAACGGAGCACCAAAAGCAGTCCAAGATTGAATCGCTCTCCTGAGAGAAAAGACAATAAACACTCTTCAAGAAAGAAAATTATCTCCAAGAGCTACGTCATAGTTTCCTTTATAAAGGTTTTTCGTGCAGTAGTTGTTAACGGTTTTATCTTTACCCTTACTTAACAATTTCTGCAGTCTCAAGGTAGTCGACCTGCAAGTGGCGCATTACGACTGATTCCCGTGGTTAGAGCACGAGAGAGAGAACTCAACGCATTGCCCTTCTTTCCGTTTCTGATTAGTTTATCGACAAGCAGAAACGATCCTGGAAGCACGCTTGCTTCCAACATCACGGCTGCACTTTAGTCCAAAATGAGCAGTTAATTGAAATGCAAACCAATGAAATTTTGATCTTCGCGTGGGAGAGTGCGAAAATTAAAATGCCATCTGATTAAATCATCAAAGCTGAGAATAAATTGAAGCATCAAAATACAATGCTTTAATGATATCGCTCTGTGGTTTTACGCTGATTTCATTATTGCAAGTATAAGTCAGTCTTAGATAATACTCATTCATAACCAGAATTTATAATAATACTACGAGTTTAGTTGTAAATGTAAGATTGGAATTATAAATCGGAATTTGTAGGAAACTGGCAAGATATATCATAAATACGAAATACTGATATTTGCGCAATATTTTCTGTCATTCATTCACATATATATGTTTGTATGAGGAATTGCTTTTAGGAATTGCATATTATAGGAAATATCATTGAAATATCATTATAAATGCAAACTAAAAATCTTTTCAATAACAATATTATATAATATATTGACATGGCTTTATTTTATTCCGTTTATTCGATGATTTTAATCCGTATAAGTATAAGAATATGGGATCAAAGACAGAATTTGACAAGAAAGCAGAAAAAGAAATTCAACAGTTTTTGGACAAATTGGTTGCATAAAATACTGAAATATTTGGCCCTAACACATAAAATGATGATTTATATAAATAAACAGATGAAGCAAAAGCGTATTGATAGTACAATAAAAAGATACAGGTGGAAGTGTATTGGTTAGCTAGACTAGAGACAGACCTAGTTGCACAAGACTTAGAGGTCCTGTCCTGTGCCATATAAGCCAGAGATCTGGCTTATATGGCACAGGACAGGAATAGGATATATAGGTAGGTATATATTTACAGAGCCTCCGTAACTCAGTCGTTATAGACGAAGCCCTTTGGTCGGAAAGACTAGGGTTCGATTCCGGTCAGTGACGTGAGGAACCTTTATCTAGTCTCTTCCGACGAAAGGTGAGTTAGTCGGTCTCAAACGGAGGTACGGGGTTTTATCACCTGGAAACTCGGGTTGTTCGTCCACCAGAACAGGCGAACCTTCCCCGTGCACACACGCATCTACAGACATAGGACACACCGAGAGGCATAGGGCTAACCACTTATCCTAGGGACGGGTATGGTTTGGAAGGCTAAGGACAGCTCTGTAACAGGCCACTAGGCCTAATACGTAAAAAAAAGGAAGAAGTATCTATTTACCTGCTTACCTATCCTCTTCGTGCCACGTGCTCCGTATGTACCATGGGGCCACTTTCAGCAGCTGTACAGGTGAGAAGTTGCATCTTATTCGGAAAACAATACCTAGGTATTTGGAGGCTAAATAGGTTATGGATGTGATATTTTTTTCAGAAAAAACTGGAGAGATCAGTCACTACGAAAAGGAAATCTATTCTTCACTTAAGTATTGGGTATTATCAAAGGCAAGGGAAAAAGTGAAATCTTCTAGTATCTACTTGCTAGAAATAAGGCCGAGCTGTGTTTGGTTGTGTTAGTGTCCAGATAGTTCTCCTCGACTACTAAAGAATGGCAAGGAAATGAGTTTAAAAACATCGATCATGGAAGATTTTTCAAGCTTAAATCTTTTGAGAACCACAGGTTTGTTAAATGAAGAAGAGGAATGGAATGTACTATCGCCAAGCAAACTGGATACGATTTGAGGTCAGTAAGAGTAAGGTTTTCATTATATGGGAGGAAGAGTGTAGTAGCTTAATAAAGTTTAGTAAGTATCCTAAATGAGATGAATGCTTACTATCCGTTTGGCTTGCTGAGCGGAGAGCATCTCTCACTGAGCAGGCCATGATTTCGAATCACACTGTGGCATGGATGATTTCGAATCACACTGTGGCATGGATGTTTTGGAAATTTCATTGTCTGGAGGGAGACTACCACCCTACTTTTGTGACTCTTGCTGGGACTTGAAAAATATTCACGTTTGATATCTAGAGAAGGATTCTTGCATCGTTTAATTCATAACTTATTCACTCTAGTGATATACCCATCAAGAACTAAACATTTTGCGAAAAGTCCCTGATACGTATAACCACATTTATTTGTGTACTGCAGTTAAACACACGCACACACATACAATCATAATAATAAGCAGGAACTATTTCAGTACGTTGTGCGTATATTTTAATATACATCTATTGACAGAAGAAAATGTAATTAATGTTAATATGCAAGCCTTATGTATATTATGCTGATTTACAGCTGGCTGTTTGTTATTTTAATTTAAAATATTTATAACAATGACGTGCGTCTTAAAATATGAAATTAATTCGATGAACACAGCTAACGGAAAGATACTGCTGAGAAGTTGGGTGTGCGAAAGCATACAGTTGGAAACTAATGATATCAAGCATCTCTTTATAAATGCATAAAATTGCATTTACATCTGACATCCATTAAAAGGAAGTGATTAATTATCAATAACAAATGCAGAAACATTATAGTTCTTTAGGAAATACTTAAAGACCATCTGAGCGACATTGAATGTGAAAAATTGCAATTCGAAAGATCTACTGTATTCGTGAGAAATGTAAATCAAGATATGACAGGAAGCTTAATAAATTGATGGAATTACGTTGCACCAAAAGATAGAAATAAGGGAAAAAATGTTTTAAATGATGCTATCAATCTTTCTTCTTTGATCTTTCCAGATGAGAAATGAACCTCTTATTCAAGGCAGAGAACTGTTCTATTAAGTAGAAATTACTAGTTGAAGACTATGAATTTGAAATCGAGGCGTAATTCTTATAGAACTGAATACAATATTGTTCGATATAAATGGATCTAGTAAAACAAGTAAAATATGCATATATGCATTAGAGTAACTACTAAGACTTAAGATACAATACTATATATGTTACTATTGTTTTTTATTGATTATCAAATCTCTACGCTAACTTTGCCGATTTAGTAAATTCAAAATCACTTTTAAAATAATCATAATAAAAATAATAGAGGATGTATTGTATCCTCTATTTCTATAGAAGATATAATACGCCAAATTGAAGCCTTTTTAGATTCTTTCATCAACTGTTATCATGTGGTTGATAATATGTTCTGCAAGCACGAATTCCTGATTCACAGTTCCTTCTCAAAACTGATCTGAGGTAGTCGAGTAAATAATGGGTTTGCTTCCCAATCATTTCCAATAAAATTTGTGGTGTGGATATTTGTGAAATTCTTTAGAGGTTGATGATTTCGTTATTTTCTATAAGATCACTACTATGCTTACTAAGGGCATGAAGGGGCTTGATAAATTGAATGAATCATTTTCATTTGTCAAAAGCTGTTTTGTCTCTAGTGTAGGATTTTCATTTATCCTTGCCACCCGACACTATTAAATGTGCTGCATGTTTACCAACCACACTTCAAAATCTTTGTTTTTCCATTGCTTTTGAACAATTCACAAATGTTATTTGCAATATTTCAAAAATCAAGGATTTTTTTCCTCGAAATGTAAACAATTTCAAAATATTGCAAAGGAATTTCAAAGAAAACATTGAAGCAAACTTTTATTACTCATTTCAAAAAATGTGAGCGCAGGTAAAGGCTGTATTAAGACCACCCTTAATTACAATCGACAATGATTTGATGTAGGTGATGTATTGATGTTTCATTAATACCGAGTGGTATACCATTCGAATTCGGACGATTATGATTCCGATTTACGCACCATTATCTGTGTTGATCAATAATTCATTAGGCCAAATATTCAAGTTCTAGCGTCAACTTGAGATTTGATTGCTAAAATCATGATCAGTGGTATGTATTAAGAGCTGGGAATGGAAAAATTTTTCTTCGTGCTTGAAACCACCAAAAAAAAAAAAAAAACATATCCTCTTTATATGGTGGAAATACCAATGCATTTCTATCTTGCCAATGACTATCAACGCCTTTTGAAATACCATCTCCTTGTTGGAGCCTTGAAGTTATTGTTGCCATCTTTGGATTGAGCCAATGTCTCCGTTTTCTGTCCTCCTTATCTTCTTATATAGGCTTCACGTGACAAGTTTTAAGAAATGCCAAACACAAAGATAGGGCTCCAGATCCCCCCCATCTGAGGGGTATACCAATAAAGCTGGTCTCTACAGTTGGCTGCTAGAGACAGTACATGAGATCGAAATTATCGGTAACTCATCACGGGGCTTCCTGACAATCAGCGAATAATCTTCCTGATATGTACTCTGCCAGATCTGCGTTGAGGTAGTCCGAGCACAGTAGCATGGGTGTTCATGCATTCTTCAGGCGTCTGGGCTCCTTCCTTGTAAGGAGGCTAATTGGCGGGTGTTTTATTCTCGCGCTACATGCATCTCCTCTTTAATCAAGTTTCTTCTATTGTCAACTATTAAAGACATTACAAACGATTACAGTACAATTGTTCTGGTTCCTTATCTGTCTGTTTGGCATTCTCGAATTGAAATTTGAATCCGTCGACCGACATTTAAAAAATAAAATTTTGAAAAATTAGACTGAAAAAATTTAAACTAAAAAAAAAATTAATTATTCAAAGACCATAAAAATCCAAAGCTGTTTATTAATGATCAAATGCCAATAACGCTAGAAACTCACTTGAAACTGTAAAACGATGAAAAAAGTCTCCCGTTAGATTTTTATTGGAGCTGAAGTGGCTTGAAAAAGTTCCATGTTTGATCTCCACAGCAGAGTCTCCAAACTCTGTAAAAATGAATAAAAATATTTTAAAAAATTTTAAAAACGATAAAAGAATCCATAGAATGCCTACGTTAATAATGTACTACAGGTTTACAAGCTTTCCTGAATGGGAAACACTTAACACATACAAACGATTCCTCTTCTCGTTAACTGTGTTCATGATACGTTAATTGGTGAAGTTTGTTAATGCTCTTTAGAAAAAAATATCCGAAATAAAGGCTCAAATCTGGAGCAGGTTCTACAAGGATAGTTAAATGCCGTTTCGTCATAACCGTTTTTATGAACTAGAAGAGATACTTTATTTTTTTAATAATTTGAAGCCTTCAAGCATACAGATCGAATTATTAATTGAAAATGATTATAATTTATACATTCCTGCAATTTTCGAACTTGATTAGCGGAGTAGATAGTATAGCTGCTCTCCAACCAACAGGCTATGAGTGAGTTTGAATCTCATAATGAGTATGGCTATTTTGTGAATGTTTAAAAGGGAGATGAATTTCATTGCACTGTGTAAGATCACTATTGTATATCCGTACACTATGTTGTACGATAGATTTATAAATTTATAAAAATGTAAGGACACATTCTTGAAAAGGGTTCTTTTTCTTCTATATTGTTATTGGCGATTTTTATTATTTTTTTTTATTAGGCTTCAACAACCAACATTTGCTAAGAAGCCTTTATTTGATAGCACACATACATAACGTTGCTTCGCTATATTTAGTTTTATTCTTTTTTTATCGTCTCTCTCTGTCTTTCTCTCTCTCACACACACATGCACATACACACACATGCACGCACGCTGTAAAGAGTGTTTGACAGGGAATTCTTCATAGTGAATACGGACATGGCATGTGTTAGTAGCTCGAGTCAAGCTTATCAAGCTGTCATTTGCGAAGCTTCCGGGTTGTTTATGCAGAAGTAATGGCTTGCTAACAAGTGAAATTTGAAGTACTCGTGTTCAAAGGTACGATAAATAAAATTTCTCCCAGTATGTCATTGATTCTGGTCACATAACCGTCAAACAGTTTATGATATACGAGTTCATATAAACAGAGAAATATTCGATTTTCTTCAATGTATAATGCGTTCCAGTTATTTGCTGGAGAGAAAAAAAAACTTTCTTACTTACAAAGCGGAAAGAAATTATTTGATCGACGCTGTTACGACTTAAATTATTCAGAGAACGCTTATATGTTCTCTGAATATGGAGAGAACATATAATGGTGAGACACCAATTTTAAAACTCTCCACTTAAAATTTTCAAAAGAATATTATGATTGAATATGAAGTATGTTTCTAAGAACGTTTTTAAGTCTTTTTTATTTTATTAATTTTTAGTAAATTCGTTTTCTTGGTTTCTTTCTTTCTTTCGTTCATCTTTAAAATTTTTAAATCAGATATAAGATCGAATCTCTCTTTCCGTTCGTGTAATACTGAAATACAGATTTCATTTTATTTATTTTTTATGTGACTTCCACTCCAGACAGATTATAAACGTATACTATTTTAGTACCGAGAGCGATCTAAGGACTTGCAGGCGCAAACTTGACTTGTTTGTCTGTTTGCTTACTTGGGAAATGGAGTAAAACCAGGTTTAAAATAGCTTGGTATTTTTAACATTTATTATGATGATGATGAACAGCCTATTTTTCTACCCACTGTAGGGTGAAAGCCTCTCCCATTGCGGGAGGTTTGGGTCTACTACTCCCATGGTGACCCAGTCCATATTGGGAGAGTATATCTATACTTGGGTGAAGGACTGTATGAAGGTGGAAGACAATCACAAGCATCCATGCCTACGCGGGATTCGAACCCGCAGCCTATTGGCTGGAGAGTGGATACGCTAACCACTCGGCCTATATATATATTACACTTATAATCCCTTCAAAAATTTGTTGAGAGCCATCTCAATCTGCAGTGCAATTTGACTGTTTGTAGCAATAAATTTTGGACAAACGTTTCGATATTATACATTCCAATATCTCCTGACAGAATTTAAGAATATTTGCTCTTTAAGATATTCTTTAAAATAAGTCCATTCATACAAATTTTAGAAAAACAAAATTTCGAAATGGTACTTACATTTTCTGGATAGATGATATTTAATGTAATTTGATACTTAGAATCTGAACTAAAATTTGTTGACGAGTTCAACACATTTTTGGTTTCAATACGATCATTTTGGGAAGAAAATTATTCATATCATTATTTTATATCCATGACTTGTATGCCGTAAGAAGTAAAGAAATGATCGTTCGGTAATTGATTCCTGTAACAGCGACGTTACAACAACTGAATTTGGAATTAAAAATTAAAACTTTTCAATTCTAGGTTCAATTGAAAATTTTAATACTAATCGTTAGTACCCAATTTGCTTAAAATTCATCAGCCAGGCCCGAATTATTATTATCAAATCGAAGTTAGAATGAGAAAAAAATGGCATCTAATTCTGAAAACCTTGTGCTTGTTAAACATGGAAATTATTTCACATCGATGAGCATTGAATCAGTTATTTTTACCATAAAAATGAAATTATTATGACAAATTATTGCTCATCGATTAGCCTTTAAGATAGATTTCTTTAACAACGAAAATTAATTTCCTATGCTCTACTCAATAAGTTAAAGCATTTTATCGAGTTTGACTCTTTGGCTAAAGTACTGTACACGCAGGATTTTGTTTTGCTGCGAACTAATGACCAAAATTGAAATTGAAGAGAAATTTTCATAGTAATTCCAAATTTAAGTTGTAGGTCTACGTCTTTGCTTGTTCTGAGGCCTATTTCTTTCTTATTTGGAAATCTGGAAGTGGCTTTAAAAATGTTCATGTTTTTTGGTTTTCGGAATAGGATTCTTGGACTATCTAATCCTTAACTAACTCAAGATATATAAATGAACACTCCCAGTTCAAACGAATCTGTCAAAATTCGGCAATGAAATCCGCATTTCATTGATAGAATTTAGCAATAATTTTTTTCCAAATTTATTATCAAACAAATTTTGATAATAAATTTGTCAAACTAAAAAACATTCAACGTGAGTTGAAAGTATTCAGGGTAGAATTCGTTGACTTGTAAAATATTTTCATTTCGCAAAATGTGTGAAGGGAAACACGGTTATCTTCAGAAATTATTACTGTCAGTTGAAATACACCAAAGGGCATCAAAGCACTGATGCCCTTTCGTTTCAAGTAATTATATTGTGTGAATTTTCAGAAACAAACAAATTACAAAGACATAAACTGCGTATGTGGAGTTTTAATTATAATACGAATTAAATAATTAAAGCAGACGATGTTTAGCAAAACAAAATCGTCAATTATATTAGTAAAACAAGAAATGTTAAGATAAGTGTTTCTCATTTGGCTCTTACAAAACGGAAAGGTCCTTAAGAGGACCATCGGGTCCTAAATTGAATTACACACAAAGTTGTTCGCATCAAAAGACATCAGCGCCACCTATTGCGCTGATGAATCGCCGAGAATTTTTCTTATCTCATCTATCTAATCAAACATAA
The DNA here is from genome assembly GCF_054136105.1 of Typopeltis vanoorti. Classification (NCBI taxonomy): domain Eukaryota; kingdom Metazoa; phylum Arthropoda; class Arachnida; order Uropygi; family Thelyphonidae; genus Typopeltis; species Typopeltis vanoorti. The sequence continues at coordinate 135,302,122 of NC_143551.1, read as the reverse complement.
CTGAAGGCGATTTTTATGAAAAATGTTAACAAAATGCACGCTTTAAGAATTCGCTTATTAACGAAGCTGAACTCCAAGTCCTAAAATGCATTTCAACTAACAAAACAAAGCATAAAAGTCTTTTGCTTCTTAGGAAGATTAACCGTACTTAAACAACAAAGGATGTTAAAAACATAAAGGATTTTTACTGTTAATGCAATATAATCAACTTCGAGTTGAATTTGGGCATTTACGAGAGAAACAAACGAGCGAATGCTTTTCCATTCACGATAAAATTGAGATTCTCACTTCATTTTATTTCTTAAGTTTCTTTCAGGCGAAGTTTTGGTCACAAGAAAGAATTTTTTAAAAAAAAAATGTCCCCACAAGAAGGACTAATAATTAAACAATTTCAGCCACTCAGTGCCACGGGCACCATTACTCGGTGAAGGAGAGAAAGAGAAAGAAAAACGGAGTTACACACAACATCAAATTAGTTTTATAATTACCGATTCCGTAATGCTTGAGACCGCTGGAGGCACTGTCAAAGGCGGTACTTTAATTTATTGCAGGCAATCGTGCGTTGATTATTCAGAATTCTAGGAGAGACTTGTAATCGAAAGTTTAAGAAAATAGATTACGTTGCAGATTTTCGTATGAGATCTCTTTTTTTGTTTGTTTGTTTCATGTTTCCTTATAATCTTTGCATGCCCACCAATTATATGTGCATGAATCCACTAGTGTATTTTTTTAAAGTTAAAAACAGCGTTTCTTGTGCTACAGTATTAATATGAATAATATAACTTTCTTATGGCTTGTGTATCATATATGAGAGTCTTGACGTCATTACAATGAAAGTAAGATAAAGCGTGATCAGAAATATAAGATCGAAATCTAGGTTTTTTTCAGTGCAGATATTTTATGTTACGTCCGTTGCTAGTGAACTACACTGCTTCAAAAATAGTCTTTCGTTTACGAAGAATATTAACTACTACAGCCTATTCAAGGATGAACCTTTCCTTCGGAATACTGCAAACTGTCTGTTTTTCAGGGTGGATAACCTGTCTAATATCGCTTTTTTGTCATTTTTCTTTGCAAGAAATGGGAAAAGAAAGTTGAAGAATTTATTCTTGTTTTGATTTTCTCGTAATATAATTTAGCGTTGAAGGTACGAGGCATCCTCTCTGGACCTGCTAGTTTATTTTTAGATGGTACTCTAGCTTTTTCCACTGCCTTCTTGAAGATATGATTTCATGGATAGTACTTGTATTTCTGAAATCCTGCAGCTCAGTTTCTGTACGTGAGATAAAATGTGTCGCATATACTCGTAGTTGAGAGTTTATTTCGATCAGGTGTTATTGTCTTAATTCTTAGCACTAAGTTATCTCATATTGGTCTATTTCAATTCTGGCTACTATTTCTAATGTTTAACGTTTCAGCATTCTCCATAACATTCAGAACAAGTTGTTAATTAGTAATTAATAGGAGTAAATAATATTATTAATATTATTTACTTCGCTAAGACTTTGCTAAATTTTAGTAATGCATTGTTTTTTTAAAAATTACGATAATTTTTGATAGATATGTGGAACATGACTAGGCAGTGAGCTACTTCGCTTTCTCCGGAGAGAGCTGAGCTAACTGCTAAACTTTTTTTTTTCTTACCCATAGAAGTTCATTGAATCACTTCGTCAATGTAGGGTTATATTTTGATTATATAGGATTATGATTTGTGCAACCTTATACAATAATGTTGTAATTACGCAATTTTCCCACGAAATGTTGTAATAATTTGGTTAAGGCAGTTCATGATGTTTTCATTCACTGTTATAAAATAGTAAATAGTTTCCTGATTAGTTCAATTGTGTTCCTTGTTTAGGAGAGATGCTGCACTTGTACTGCAGTATCTCTCTCCCAGACTTTTTATCGTTGGCTCCCTAACCTGCCATATTAAGTTAGGGAAGATACTGTTTTGTTGCCAGATAAAGCACAGCCTGTCCTCTAAGTAACTAAAGAAGAAATATAGATCGGTACTTAAATAATAATAATAATAATAAACTGTGAAAGACACAGTCGAATATGATCTCAACTTTTTATGCAGAAAATGGTGCGAAAATTCAAAACGAAATGAATTTAATAATTACACAGATGACTGAGCAAAAACGTACCTTGCAGCTCAGCAGCAGTCTACAGCTCGCTTTATTAACTCCTCTCATTCTTAACAGTACCAAAGGATTAGCACAGTTTCTTAATCTCTCTCTCTCTCTCTTGTTGGAGTTTTTTCCTCCTTGGAAGATAAATTTATGCCTGAGGGGGATGTATAAATCGCTTAGCAAAATAAAAGGCGCTTAATGCTACTCTTAAGCAGGATGACAGTTGAATTTCTTCTGGAATGTCAGGATTTAATTCTCGATGAGCAGAAAAACTGGTCTGAAAACACAACAGAAACACACCGACATCAAATTTCCTATCTCAGAAATAGCTTTTAGCAACTTAATCCAAATTTTCGACACTCGGAATCAATACTAAAATAGATAAATATTGCTCTTCAGTCAGGGTGCAAGTACATTAAATTTAAAATATAAAAGCTACTCCACTATGTGAAAAAAATATTTTACTTTTGGCTAAGGAGAAAAGTGATAAATATCCAAATTCCCCAGATTGGATGCACGCAAACTTTGATTAGCATCAGTGATGATCGAAGATTTTAATTCACTTGGAACAGTTAAGAGAATTAATACCCAAGATTGGATAAGTTTCTACCAATATTATGATGTGGCAACGAATAATATCTTGCACTTTAGAATTCTCGTGAATTGTTTTAGACCAGGAGTCGTAATCATAAACCGAGGCAACGATTTTATCGTACTGAACTCTTTATGTATTCATTCTTCTCAGCATATAAACGGGGAGATTATAAGATTGTCGCTTTTATGTGGCAAATTCCCTTACTTTCGTTTCATTAGCTGTCTCCGAGAGCAGCTACGAATACAGAACGTGATGCCGACTTGACAGTGTTTTATGTCAGGTCCACATTAAGAGTGCGCTTAATCCAGAAACAATTTCTGGAACCTTGTCACCGAGCAGTAACTAAACCCGTAGCAACCGCTGTAAGAAGACACGTCAATTTTATCCCATTGACTTTCCAGGCCATCATTCAGTCTTGACATTCCATTTACTGGTGTGGTAGCTTGCAGCTCCTTTGCCCGTGACAATAGGCAAGGGGAAAAGGAGAGAGGAGGGGAAGGAATGGAGGCTGGACACTTTAATGACTTTGTGAAACTTTATTCCACTTTAAAATGGAAAGTGGAGATTGTACTCCGATGCGTCACACTCCATCGATCATTTCTATCAATTACGGAACAGACGTGGGAAGAGAAGGGGTCAAACAGGAGCGTAGTAGTGCACAGTGTCATGCTCCGCGTGCTTCTTCTCATCCTCCCCCAGCTTCTTGAGAAGTTTTTCGTAGTATGATTCTTCATATATGGGTTTCTTAAGAAAGTTCTGATTATCGTAACAAAGGAACATAATTCAAACCTAATGGCTTTTTACCCGACGATGCAATAACAAGAAATTGCTGGATGACAAAGGAAGTTATTTCCCATCAGTTGCATCATGGGTAATTTAAATCTCGCTTTGTTACTCTTTATTGATGTTTTCTGTCTAAGGAGATGTAAGAGTCAAATGCACACACGGAGGAGATGGATTTTTAATCCTTTAAATAAAAGGGGATGAAGGACACTTCGTTTAATTCGCTTCATTATCAAACTGGGCGTCGCTTGAAGACTCTTTTCTTTTTGCTTCTGAGGATTTTTACGGACCTATTTGTTTGCTTGATGCTTCAGGCCTTCATCGACTGAAGTACACACACACACACACACACACACACACACACACACACACACACAAAGTAATCATTAATATCGACAGAAAGCGCTGAAGATAATGGTTTCATCATTTTTTGGATTTTTATTGTTTATAAGAATATTTACATGCTTTATGAACAAAAGCATTTCGGACGTTGAAATAAAAGAAATTTCAAGAATAAAGTAAATGATGTAGCTGCTTTTTCTGAAAAACATTTAACCACAATGTATGACGTATGTGAATAAATATCAAAGACACGATATAACGAGGTATATTTTCTTTGTTGTTCAGTGTGGATAACTTGGAACTCGTTTGAGTTTGTAAAAACTGTTTTTAAAGTTATTTAAATTTTCAATCCGTGATTGCTAAACAATATTCGATCTGTGTTATCTCTAAGCCGCGTTATAAGATAATTAAGATCAAATTTGCATTTATTTTCTTTCATTAATATTATTCCTTTATATAAGAAATACAGCTATCAGATTTGCGAAATCTAGAAAAAGGTCTATTTTAGCACATCCGGTAGGACTTGAAATTCACAACTTGAATTTTTCGGAACCATAATCAAACTATTGAACAGTCCTTGCAAAGAATTTCTAAAAATGGGATAAAAATGTGCACAGACATGATTAGGAGTGGCCAAGCAATGCAACCGAAAATTTACTAAACCGTACGAAATTTGTTTTTTTAAATGATCCACACACCAATATGTCTAAAATTTGAGACAGTTTCTATTTGAAGCTACGATCAAATGATCGCAGAACTTGTTCACCTACTTTATATAAGTCTTTAGGATTCCTTGTCGTTCGACTACATTAACAAAGAGTAAACGTAAGAATGGCAATCTTATTTCAAACTTCTCCAAGTCGATCTTGAATGACCTAGATGTTCGAGAGCTACCAAAGGGCTACAAGTGTGAATATAACTAATCTAACTACGGTGTGAACGTCTCAAATTGGTTGATGAATTTCATTACCACATGTGAGACTACTACTTTGCATATTAGTGGCTTGCAGTGACTCAAAAAAGATGATCATACTAATTGTGATAAATGATGTTAGCCTTTCGTGAGTGAGTGAGTCGAAGTTTCATAAAATACATTACGTATTTCTTGTCATTTATTTTATTTCCAATTCCTAAGTTTCTGGTCTTTTATAGGAAATGTTTACTCTTGATATGTAGTATTTGTTCAATTTTCAGTCCATGGTAGATTGTACGCATGCCTGACTAATCCGATGTTTCGTTAGATAAGGAAGTGTTATATATGAGTTCAACAGTCCAACTGCCATTTCTTCTCGTTAGTTTATTGTCCGTGGCACTAGTGGCAATTGGACTTTGAAGATCAAAGTCAACTGCTGACTTGGGTACTAGCCAGTAGCACATTATACTTTCGCAAGCCCGTAGTTTTTATTAATTACTCTATAGTTGTTATATAAATTTCAGGGAAAATAGTTGCATAACGCCGACGAAAGAGTTGAAGGCTTCTACTGTAGGATACCTATTAAAAACATTAGTCTGTTATCTGTTTATCTCCTTCAGCTGCAGATTAGCCTTTGTCATTACTTGAAATATCTTTCATAAGCGCAAGAAATTAATTTAAAATATTTCTGGGTAACTAGCCAGAAATGTGACAGGTATGTCCATTTTGCTTGAATCGTTGTTTAAAAGCATTTCTGGCTCTCAAGCCGTTGGCTTTATTCAAATTTCTGAGCTTCAGTTGCGAATAAATTGGCTAATATTTATAATGACGTATACGGAGCATAGCTACTGCTCCATGCTGAACAGAAGCGAGAAGTTGAGATGACAATGACAAATTGTAACAATTTGTATGTTTTTCAAACACTTTTCTGTTTCTATTTCTATTAAAAGCTTCTTACAATATTGAAAATTTAGGAAGGAATATACTGTTTTCCCTGAGGTGATTCAATATTTATAATAATTGATTTGGCAGTGCTTTTCTGGGATGGAGATTTAAATATTTCAGTCTTGTTTTTTGATATACATACATACACATTTAGTTTGAGAATAAGGATGTAGGAGTAACATGAAGATACTATTCAATAATTAAAGAGTATCGCCTATCACACCTCTGGAAGCTCTTCATCATGCTGATAGGCATAACGAAGTTGCTATTATTATTATTTATTGACCGTTGCATTATCGTACGCTAATATAGATATGAGTCACATACAGGCAGCATAGCACATCTTATAAAAGCAATATGAAGCTATTGGTTATGATGCATATTTGTATGTCAAAAAACACGAGTTTCGGGAATAAAAAAATATCCTTTTAATCTCGTATGAGACCAGCTTCATCTTCAGTCGAAAATATTCCTAAAAAGTTTCTTGGCATCCCATATAGGATTTGACACCGCACGGCTTTCATTCTAAAGGGCCTCATCGAAACCGAACTGAGCTAAGGAGGCTCCAATGAATTTCCTTATTCTCTGCGAAAAGTAATGCTTATTGGAGAATATAATCAACAGTTTACCAAACTACCGAAATTACAAACAAACCGAACAGCTTGACTTTCTTCTTCTTAAATGTAGTTAATCCCTCAAATTAATCCCTTACTACCGAAATTAAGAGTCATTGGATGCTCACACCAGTCTGTTTGTTTCTCTCAATATATTTTGTGTATATTTTGCAGTTAAAAAACCACGTTGTCTTTCTGAAAAGCGACTTGTTCACCTGGGAAATAAACATACTTCTATCACAGACGTATTCCAATTCAGCCATGTGACATTATATCTATCATAGTGGCTGTTATATACTAGAAATTACTTCCTTAAAACTTGAAGTGATACGCCTCTTTGATTCTTAATGTGCGGTGTTATGCGCTGGCCACACAAAACGAAAACGCAAGCTTTGCTAGGAGTCAAAAGCAATTTCAGAATGATGAACTGGAATATGATCAAATTGTTTACAGCTGCACTGACTCCAGACAAACACGTTTGTTCTGGCAAACGTGTAATGAGTTTTGGTGTGTTCCTACACAACCTAGAGTTACTTGCAATGTTTTCTCTATTTCTTTAAGCATCAGAAAATATTTTCATGGTTTCAAGGGACTCCATTTCCTAGATACTGATGTTTCGCTTTTAGCTTAGGTGCAATGTTCTTTAACAGGATATCCTTATATGTTTTCAACAGCCTTGTCTTGTTTCATATTCAGTGAATGTGTTCAGATCATTTGACTGTTATGACAAGTAATTTGGCTTCTTAGAAACCCAAATAATACTTCTATCTTGCGTACAAAGTTCTGCATGTGAATTGCTTGTATTCTAGGACGGATTACTTGTTTTAATGGATGGAAAATCCAGATTTTCCATCCTTTACGAGTAAAACCAACTTATAGGATTATTGATTTCGCAATTCAACTGTGCAGAATGTTTAATATAAATTCTAAAATGGATACATCTTTACTTAATATTAGAATGGAGATGCATAAGAAAGTGGTAGGGAAGGAAGGTTACATGTATTCTATAACTGGCATTTCTTTTGCTTCAACTGATATCTTGCTTCGCCAGCATAATTGGCTAAATAGTAATATTCCGCTTCCCACTTCCACTATGCCGTGGATGTTTAAATGCCATTAGTAGTAGATGAAGCTTATCGCTCTGTGTGAATCCAACACTGTGCTTATTTGAGTTCTGAATTGGATTGAAAAAAAGTGTCAAAGAACCTAATCAAGAATAGTTTCTTGATTAGGTAGCTTATGATACTAATGTACTACAGAAATTTTCAGAATTCATTTTCAGAGTAGAATTCATATAAAGTTAAAAATTCACAATAGAATTCACATGCGTATAGAATTGAGTTTGATTCATTTTTTTTTTCCAGAAAAACAATTTAATTCTACATTTCCACATTCTTACGAAGAAAACGATTTTCTCCTGTACAAGAGAGAGGTCTAAGTGCAATATTCAATGCATATTGCATTCTGTATAATATGCGGAACACGTGTACTTTTACAGTTTATCCTATTGCTTTCTTTATTCCTGGTCTATCTTATTTGTTCATTTCTCAAGCTAAGGTGTTGTTGAACATTTTATTAACGATATGTCATCGCACACAATGTAGAAACTCATCATCAGTTTTACCGTTTCCAATAACATTCTCAGTCCTATATCTCCTGATGTGAGTAATCCTTCAGTTATATAGCAATATATTTCCTCTTCTTCAAGTTAATTTTCTAAATCAAGAGCTTTCGAGTGTAATAAATTAATACAATTTATGATGTACTGTCAAAAATAATCATTTGAAAATTCACAAAGAAGCATTTGAATTAAGTTTGTTTAGAAACTCCACACTCTAATTTCTGTGACTCATTTGCGCTGTCAATCCTTCCTATCCTGTAACCATAACGACAACCTTAACATTTATTAATTTCCACTAAACTATTAATACAAATTGGTCCTTTTGCAATACCACGTTCAGAACAATCGCAAACTTGGTCAAGTACAAGCTTCTGGACTTTGCATCAAGCTTGGATGCTTTTTATCGATAAATATTGCACTCTGCGGATAGAGAAGGTAGCCGATTAAGACGTTTAATGTTGTCCTGATTACGTTGGTCTTCCGTAGGCTTGCAAAGCTTGAGGCGATTTATGCTAATTGGAGAATTACCGCAGCGTTCGTAATTTACGGACGGGTCCCCGTGCTTATGCCTACTCCTCTTCACGGTGGCTTAGAGAAGTCTTGGAATTAATTTTAATGAGAAACCATTAGAACACATTAGGGTTTTTAATGCGAAATTTCCAGTAACGGCATCAGCAGCTCTGTTAATTCTGTAAGTTTCTCTGTTTTTTTTTTTTTTTTTTGTCGCGAATTCAAGTTGAACAGAGCGGATTCGGATAGTAAGAAATAATGTCTTTCTTATCTCCTTTCATTTCTTATTATTGAGGATACAAAGGTGATAAAACGTATAAAGCTTAACTTTCTACAAATATTAATTAATATTTCTCATAAAAATCGAGTGGAAAGTAATGTTAGGCCTAATGGGTTGCTTGATTGCCGAAGTTTTTCGTTTCTGTTATGATTCGTGGGCTTATAATGCGCTTTAAGTTCTTTCCATTAAACACACATTACAAGATAATTACTACTACTAATTTTCCGAGTTATTAAGAAAGATTAAAAGAAAGGAAGCGTTTCATTGGTTTTGTGAATATCCCCCCGGGAGCGTTTAATATGCCGCAGTGTACCGTGACCTTCCCCCGTCGTCAATAAACACACACTTAAGAGCGAATATTAGAATAACGAAAGCGGAGTCATTGTCATCTTTATTAGTACTATTAATGTGTTTGCGCTGCTTCTAAAATTCGACTAACAAATGAGATTCGTCTAATTAAAGAAAATTCGTAGTTTAAAATATTTGTTTTCAAAAATCTCTAAATCTTCATTTTATGCAAATTAGCTATCGTTTTTTTGGGGGGTTCAGAATTAAAAAGGTTTTGAATAGTCTGTAATGAAAATGAAAAAGAGTTTATTAAAATCTTTCCCTTAATGAACATTAAATTAGTGTGAAATGACCGGAAAAATTCCACTTTTAACACATTCCTTATTACTGCTTTTAGACAACTAGAGTAAAATTCGCATTTTCTAATAACGTGCTTACTTACACTCTCCCAACCCCCATTTTCTTAATTTTCTATTCTGAATTCAGTGAGTATCTGTGTAGCATCGCAGTTCTTTCTCATGTTTTATAAGAAAAAATTCTTTTGTTAAGATCTTCAGTGCCGATTCCCAGTGGTGTTCGAAGATCTATATTCGTCTGCAGTTTCATGGGACCATTCTATATGTAAATAGGGTGTCAATTGCAGTAGTCGATTTGTGTAAACGTGGCTTGTACTATACAAAAACCAAAAACAAAGTCGATCTTTCGTGAACTGTAGCATTTTTTTTTCTAGAGTTTGCGATGTAATAATGAAAATATACGCGTATATCATAAAATGTCATATTTGCACTTGCTATTCTAACATTTTTCCTTACTGCGAAATAGTTTATTGTATGGGCTTTTGTGATGGCTAAGAAATCAGAAGCACGGATTGTCGAATGTCTGTTTAAACCAATCTTGTTTACTCACGTGACCTACATAACATTGGTTTCTTAGGGATATACTTGCAGTCAGAGTCAGTTTAAGCATATGCAAGTAGTGTGGTTGTGTGGGATCACCAACTTGCTGGAGCAATTTAACACTTTAAACCGTGATTGTTAGAAGTTCACTGTTGATAAAAAGCAAATATTGTTCTACATATTATATATTACAGTGAAAATAGTATATTTGTAGCTTCATAATAGTTAAAATTCTCATTTCTGCAATAAAATGTCTGTTTTATATAGGAAGGCTGAGGTTGTCGTATATCTCAAGAGTATTAAAGTGGTAACTCTGTAATATATTGTACAAAATCCAGATCACAATTCTACCTGCTGGAAAAGAAGATGATAGCTTCATTCATTCGTGAGTGAACTGATTTATAGTGCAAGAAATTTTCATCTCCATTATTATAAAATGGATGAATTGAAGGAGTGATTTGTATGCATTCATTTTTCCTGCAAACTTAGCAGAATGCTACAGAAATGCACGAAAAGTTATAAGAATTTTCGTTAAACGATGGGTCTAGCCAAGACATTTGAGTAGCATTTCATTTAAAAAAGTAAAAAGGATGTCAAAAATGGTCTTCCAGCATATACAGTTCACCATACCATGAGATTCCGAATGTCCAGAATGAATCAAAACATCCTGTGGTTCATTACCAGCGTTACTCATCAGACAGATTTTTCTCCTTATCTCTTTTCCCGCTTTCTCAGTTTGAAAAGTATCCTGTATTCTTAAGGAGAAACGATTTTAGTGTCGCAGATATATAAATGAACATAATATAGTAGTTGCAGCCTGCCATGCAGATATGCAGAACAGGAGAAAATCTCTAGAATTGCATATAATCAGGAGAATTGTAATTTAAAGATTATTAATAAAAGTAAATTGTATATTGTATAATTTTCCCACTTAAAATTATACTCTGAATAGTTTTGAACAGCCTTCATAAACAACAGTATTTGTTATGTAACACCATTACTGTGTAATATTTGCTTTAATAGTCGGATTATTTTGGCGAAATGAATGTTTCTACCTTTTTATTTACTTGTCAATGTAAGTTTTCTTAAAAGTAAGCTGTGAGCTTGTAAGCAGCTTACTTAAAAAATCATGGAGTCGCCAGTCGTTTGGCCAATATTTTTATTGGAAGCCTTTCACTGTGGTTTCTAGCATTAATCATGAGTTTGTTCAACCTGATAGGTAACAATTAAAAATATCATTCATTGGTCTTATTATCAATAATTAAAAATACAAACGACGGTAACGAAATCAGGATTACAAAGTGTTGACTTTTTGTTTGACGAAAAGCGAGAGATGAATCCATACTTCAGATGATAAACTTGACCAGAGAGACAGAAGATACTGCATAAGAAATACGCTAATAAGCATAAAATACTATTAAATTTTAGAAAAATCTACAGAAATATTTCAGTATACTCTACCGCATCTAAAAGATAATTTACTGTAAGTAGAAATGATCAAGTAGGAGAGGAACGATTAGAGAGAAAGCGAAGGAATGTAAGCGACAGTAAAGGAGGAATTATAAAACAGAGAATAGAAACGAAAATTGATTCTATTCTTTCCAAAAGATTTCTACTTTGATTGCGCAGGCAAAAAAAAAATTCTAGAAACATATTTAAGGTTTTGAGTTGAAAACACACACAAAAAAAACATAATTTGCTCTAAATATGAAGAAAATACGCATCAATATTTGCATTTAAAATATAATGTGCTGGTCTCATACAAAGAAAATTCAATATGGATGCGCTTCATTCTGTTGTCTACATTAGAAAACTCACAAGTATTTATGACTAACTTCCGTTTTCTCCTTGAAAATTATTGCAATCGATTTTCTCCAATATTTTAAAATAATCTCTGATTGTTCCACAGTACTTACCCATTATAAAGAAACTGATGGCAAATGTAAACCACGTCATATACTGTAGTACTTTTATCTCTTCACCTGATGGAATTTAATAAGATGCACTTTTCCTTGCATCTCACACCTCTGTTAGGATATCGCAATATTAGTAATTAGATTAGAAAGACTTGGGTTCGAATCCTGTGTAAAATCGAGGAACCTTTATTAGGAATTTTGGACTTAAGATGAGTTAGCTTGTCACATGCTAACATGTGACAAGCTAACTCATCTTGTCACATGTTACAAGATGTTAAGATAAAATCTTAACATCTTGAGAAAGATGTTAAGATTTTCTTAACATCTTTCTCAAGATGTTAAGATTTTCTTAACATCTTTCTTAAGATAAAATCTTAACACATCGTTAACTATGACATGTTAGGTTTATAATGTTAGCCTGAAGATCTATTTGGTTTTCTGAATTGCATTAATTTTTCGCGAATTAGTAATTTTTTCTATTATTGAATCCCATCCACCTCCGTATATCAGTCTATTTCGATGACGCCAGGGCAGGAAAGACCTGGATTTGAATCCAGTGCTGGACGTGAAAAATCTTTATCAGGACTTTTCAGGTGAAGGTGAGTTTTATGCGAGGGTGGGAAGGTTATTTCTCTCGGAAACTCGGGTGTTTTATTCCTCATACAGACGACGTTTACATGCAAAATATATTTATAGGCATAAGGCTAACTACCTTATCTGGACTCATGGTTACGAAACTCAAGGATATCTTGGAAGTTATGGGCGCTTAATTGTCCGTTAAGAATCGCAGAGAAAGAAGATTTAATTCCACCCCATGTAAGTTTGTAAACATCACTCATTTTAGTACTATGGTGGGCTAAAGGTTAGCTACTTTGATAAAAATCCTGCTCTAATGAAGAAGCATGAAACTTTCTCAAGTCACATCAGATATCCAATAAGTAGGCCCGATTGTCACCTTTAAGAAAATGTTTCATGCTTGGTTATTAGGGTGAGATTTCTTGAGTGGTCTCACACCGGTGGGTGCTTCAGCTACTGCTCAAATGATTTGCAAACATCCACGCCTGCAATGGATGTTTGTGAATTTTAACACTTCCACTCTTCACTATTAGCGAAGAGTGGAAGTGTTATCGCAGAGTGAAAGAACGTAGAATGAAACTACTGTAAGTTCGTTTCCGTTTTTTTTTTTTTTTACATTTAAGTGAGAATGCAAGTAATTTGCACGCGGTGAACAGGTGTGATTTTATGCTGCTTCTCTTCGTTTGAATATACGGTGTCTTTTTCGTCGATCCTAATGGATTAGGAATACATAGAAAGTAAACTGATATAAACAGTGTGCCAGTATTTCTGTTTTCTGTAAATGTTTTGCTTCAAAGTGACAAATATATATCTAGAAAGCACTTCATAGTTCATGCTCATCGTTGGCATCAATAACAAACTCATCTCTTCGAGAAGGCATATTTTCTCAGGCATCAAATAATGTGAGTGTATTTGACAAGTTAATGCAAACGGACTTCAATATGAATCTTAGATAAAGTGTGCATCATAGAGGAAGTCTCGATGGAGTTATTCAAGTAGTTTTTCAGTTTTGGGTATCTGCGTTACAAAAATGGAACGATAATAAAACACGACATAAGATTGGTATGGATGGAAATGCTTGCTATAAAAACAGATTTTTAAAAATTGTTATTTGATGCATCGAGGAAAACCTTAAGGAATATTTCTATTTCAGAAAACGAAACGTAAACAAATATTTTCGTTGACTTACTTGTGAACTATATCCTCCTCTGTGGTATTAAATATCACAATTTCCAAATGGATGGACTGTGAGTTATCTAAACAAGGAAAAATATAACACAGCAATCCTTAAAAAAATATTATTCCGTGCACACACATAAAGCTAATGAAATACACTTCTTATGAATTAGAGAGAATGTCACAGTACAATCGATGATAATAACCAACACAGGAAACCAGACTGAATACATAACTTCATGCTTTTAAATCTGTAGATTACGTTAATAGAAATTCCACTAAAGGATGTCATCGGAATACGTCACTGCCGAAATTGATGACTTGCAAGGGACTGAAAGTTAGGCACTTAGCCGACGCGATCGCTGTTCAGACTTCTTACCAACTAGTTATGAAACTGTTTTCTCTTAGGGTATGTGTCGTTCAGAGGAGAAAAAATTGGTGGACATTTGTTTGACACAATTTCCTTGCCGAGTGTTCATAAGTATAAGGTCACACAATGACACGAAGTTCATCCGTCTTCGTCTCATTTCGAAAATGAGACAGCTGAGAGGTTCATACGTTTGTCGGCATTCTTTTTCTCTCTCTCTCTTTCATATTATTCAGCAACTGTCGAGCTTGTCGAGACGTTTCCAGTTTGTTTTTATTTTCGGCCACTTGTCTCGTGGGCTTTCCTCCACCAGACATCGCGGTACATTATAAACAGTAACGTGTCTGACTCCAGCTGCTGGTAAGGGGGGGGGGGTCGACAGTGTGGGACACACGAATTTATCGAACATTAGAGCGGAAGCAACGACTTCTTGAAGTGAACTTTTATTTATATGACGTGAGGGTGAACCAAAGTCGGTCACATTATGAACTCGCTAAAACATTTTCCCTTTTAGCCTTTTTTAAAGACTGTGCTCCTGCGAAATGTTTTACCCGCTTTTTTCTTTATCTCTTCCGATTCTACTTTTATTTATTCCATAAAGAAGAGTATTAAACTTCACAGCAAATAGACTGGACGGATTTATGTAAAAATGTTTGTTCGACGAAATGGTGAAAAAAATATATTCAACAAGAAGATTCGAAGTGTAGTTGAGTGCACAAAGCGAATGTCTTAATAAGAACACAAGACAGTATCGTGTCTGATAGATATTCAAAATGCTGGCTGGGTTCCTTTTCAGCACTTCACTTTGCGTGCAGAACACGGAAAAGGCTAATTCAATGTAATCCGATCACGGCATACGAGTACAGCACAGCGCAGAATTGTATTGCATCATGCTGTTTGCACCAAAATAAAAACGGCTTGCAATTTTCAGATTTCTTTTTCAATGTAATCTTGTAATTAATATAAATAAATAATCATATTGACTTATTCACACACACACACACACACACACACACACACGGATAGAGAGTACTTATTTTAAATCAGCGACTGCACTAAAAAGTACTATGAGATTCGGTGTGAAAATCAAACCTTCGTGAACTTTTGCTAACGGCCAAGGCCGTAAGCACAGCTACTAGATACAAAATCTCGCCAATCTCTTTCTCAACCAACCGTAGTCCATACAAAGTTATAATTTGCAATAAATTTGGGACTTACTCCGAATCTCGGGACCTTTGCCAAATGGCCCACCGTCGTTATTCTAACAGTATATTCCTTGCCCCTGATTTTTTCCGAGTTGCCAGAAGGCTACATTGAGTTCTGATTGGCACTCGAGTGCTAGATAATTTTTCGATCACCGTCTATATTTGACAAGATATATAGAGGACGAACTGGCCAACTTCTATTGCCTTAGGTTTCCATCCTCAGGTTGACCTGGTATAGTTTATTTATCGCAATGGACATATTGGGATAAACGGAGAGCGATTATTAGCTATTGTCATTATAATGTTAACCACGGCTTAGCTGTGGTTAATACTATAATGAATATTTATCTGTAAAATAAATTTTCAGTTTTATATTATACGCGCAATTATAGTGAGGTCTCTTTATTAAAATCACATTTTTCCAAGCTTAAAACATTTATTAGAAAAGATACAGCTGTTAAACTTAAATAAAATGTTAGACTTAATTTAAAATGCATGTTGTGAATCGGTGATAAAGGTTACCCACTCTTAGCGAAGAAAGGGGTGGTGATGAAATTGCGACGAACGTGAATTCGGAGCAGGTGATATGTCGCATTGCGCTGTTCAGGCAGTCACAATCAGAATTAGGTCGCATCGTACGATTGAAGCAGTTTTTCCTAAAGAGTTCGAAATCTTTCTCAAATCTTATCCATCCAATTCTCTTCCGTCCGAGACGGGTTGCGTCCCTGATTAGGGGTTGTAGGTAATTAATATAGCCGACTTGCTGCCCTTCTGCTGCTGCGTCCCCTAAGGGAGTATTTTTATGCGGCTAGATTTGTTGTATTTACTTGTGTATTTACTGGCCGGTTTGCTTGTTTTAACGGATGAAAAACCAGAATTTCGGGAGATAAAACCTGCTAGAGACCTCTAACTCACCTTCAATTGAAAAGCGGCGATAAAGGATCCTCGACTTATGGGCGTGATTTTAACGCAGGTCTTCTTCAACTCAAGTTCTTCGTTCGAAACCAACTGAACTCTGGAGGTTTCATTCTCAAATATTCTAACGAATTTTCTTTCTTTCAATAACATTTTCCAAAATAGTAATTTGTAACCAGGGACAAATAACTTATCCACATTATGGAAATATAAACCATCGAACTCGGCACTAATCGCTTGCAAAATAGATTTCTATTTCGCAAGTAGGCCGATATTCAGCTGACGAAGTGGCTTTGTACCCGTGACTGACTGTTTAAATGCTAACACTCTTGTATAGGTTCAAGCAGAATTTTACATACGGAATGTGCAGAACCAACGATACCTCTGCATATAATTCGCTTTATTGTTTATTTATTTATTTATTTTAAATATGACTAATCCACGAAGGGCTGTAAACCTATAGTGATACCGTGATTTGGCAAAGGATTTTATGTTCTTCTTAATTTTTATTTATTTATTTTCTTACATAATCCGAGAGTTCTGCTGTAGATTGTAAACATGGAACTCTTTCATATCACTTCAGGCCTCCAATAAGTAAGATCTTAGTCTCACACCGAGCGTTCACAAAGCATCCATGCCCATAGTGCGATTCGAATCCACGGCTTATTGTTAGAAAAGAGCGGAAATGCTATCTACTCGGTCAACCAAGCTAGAATTTCATTTTAATTATTTTAATTATCTTTACGCGTGAAAGTTTTAATTTTACATAAATAATTTATCATTCATTCATTTATTAATGGGTGATCAATAATGATGAGTTTCTCCCTTAACTGAATTCCCCCCCCCCACACACACACGCTAAGGTTTGTTGTTCTTAACGGAGAAAATTTCGTTAGTGGAAGTTTATAATGCACGTGTACCTAAGCACATGAGCAGAAAACAAAAAGGATTCCTTATTCAGACAAACATACAAGCAAGAAAAAGGTCGACAAAGAAATAAACAAATAGCTAAAATTTTGCAGCTGAAGGTATTATGTCTAGATTAAAACATCGCGGGAAGATGTATTAAGGTACTATCTTGGGTTAGGTTCTGGCAGTAATTGCCAGCATGTTCGTGTGTTGTGTGACATGTCTTTATCACCTCTGTAAAAACCCTGCTCAGACCCAAGGACAGAAAGTGGAATTTAAGGACTTATTTCTGTTACCTCACTAGAAAAATTCCAAGAAAGTTTTACTCGGAATTTGACATTACAGTGAACTAAGCGAGGGTGAAATTGGAAAGCACATGAATAACGTTCCTTCTGTTTCCTCCGCACAAATGAAACGAACGAACTGATGTATTGCCGATCAATTTCTGACGTCCTGGAATCTTATTGGTAATTCAAGAAAATTAAGTGCTGCTGTGGATGGCGTTGAATTATGCTTCAGACAAGTTTATTTTATAGTGGCAATGAAGCGATCCTCAACACCTTTATTGCCTTGCTGCTGCCAGACAATAAGATTGGATAATCCCAGATCTCCGGGGAAAACAATGCGATTAACGACGCTGCTATGTTATCGTCGTTATAAATTACTGAATTTTGAGCTCAGCAGTTGATTGGAATCACGCTGTCCAGAAGCCCTAATCCTTACTGTCCTAAATTATGACCATATAAAGTAGGCACCGACCACTTTATGTTGGTGAGCTTCTTTTTTTTTTTTTTTTACCGAGGTTTTGATCATGGACCTGTAAGATACGAAACGAAGTTTAGAATAATTTATATTTTTTTCCTAACTTATATACAAGCAATAGCAATACATTGCTTTTTTTTTTAATCAGATATCCGATAGTCGTCTACAATGTACTTCAAACTAAACCAAACTCAAGAAAAGGCCCCTGTAACATGCAAGTAAAAGTACCAGATTCTGTAGAATTCTAACCAGTACTATATTTTTAGTGGACAATCATTGATATACTCCGTGATCATTTTAACACGAATATTCGCTCCTTTTCGTTTTAAAAACCGATAAACCTCATGATTTAACTTGGCACTGATCTCAAAAGATTCCAGTGACGTTTTGCAGGAATAATCAGTTCATGAAGACAAGATAGCATCTCTCATTTGCGGGATACTGGAAGGTAGGGATGGATCAATGCACGATACTTCGCGTTCTACGTCATTTCATAAATGTTCAGTGAGGCTCAGATCACACGAATGAGAAAGCCATTGATGCAGAGAGACGTTGCTCTTGTTTTCATAAGGACCACTTCATGGCAAGCACATTATCTTGCTGAAAGTAGCTGACACAAGACGAATCGACAGTGATCATGAAAGGGTTCATCTGGTCTTCATCCCATAATATTTTTCTCTCGGGTACTGCAGTCAGACATTTGTCAGTTGTATATCAGCGGTCCTAGCACTCATTTAGGACATGCCCGAGAAAATTAAACTACCTCACGCCTGCAAAGAACACATTTACTACGTTCTCATATCCTGGTTTTCCCTTCATCCGCATAGTACAATTATAATCAAACCATATAACATTAATAGTTTTACAACAGCACCTACCTTCATGATATTACAATCGAGGATTACGCTGAAACTCTTTCAAAAGTGTTTTATATCTTAGCTTCCTAAAAAAAACTATAGTTTCTACTTTTGTGCTCTCTTTCCTAACTATTTTGTTTGTTTACGGTTATTCTGTAGTACTTCAGCGTGTCGAAAGTGTACGGAATACTTATGAAACTCCGGTTTGTTTTAGTATACACTATTATCAACACATTTTCGAAGCTTAAATATTCTTTGAATCAATGTTTGTCTTCGCAGAAAAAAACTCAAGACATCTGCTTGCATACTAAATAAACAAAGAAATGTGTACGCTTTCTTAAAGTAAAGGTAGAGAGAATCCTAAAATATCTCCGAATCATTTATTATTCAAAGCTATAAGAAAAAATGCACCTCGAATCAACGTATCTTAGTAAGAGCCGATTTCTTTTTACAAGGAATTCGAAGACATATTTTATTAACAACGCAATTGTATTGATAGCTTTTTATCTCACGCTTAATTCAGTACGTGTTGTGTGGTACGAGAAGATTGTTTCACTGCTAGTTATTTTTTGTTATGAAACTTAGGCAATATCAAAAGGTGGTAATCAAAATTCCAATGACATAAATCTATGTTAAATATTTATATGCATTAATATGAGAGTTAGGGACACGTAAAGTTTGCATTTCATGTTATGTATTTATTTATTTTATTTTTGTTTCTACTCATGAAAGATTATGGACGATAGAATTGTTGAAACACCAAAGTTGAGAGAACTTATTGAAGAAGCATAAACGAGAGAACCATCTGGAGCAGACAAAAAATATTTAAGATATATGAAAAGAATTCCTCGCTCTAATGCATAAAGTTCTTTTTAATAATTACATTATCACATAACAAAATGATTTAATTCGTGGAATAGTTCGCATTGCATACCTAGATCAAATTTTGTTTTATGACAAGATGAGAATAATATCTTATAAATAAATCAAAAAATTTTTTCTGAAAGGTCAGAAATTTATTAGTAACGGCGCAGGGTCTATCATGAACAAGTGAAAATCCAGTGAACATTTCTGAACATTAACGGATCCATATAAAGAAAGGGATTTCCATATTGTTTTCAGGAGCGAAGATACTGGAGGCAAGGTTGAGATGGTTTGGTCATGTGACGAGGAGGGAGAACGAGTATGTGGGAAAACAGGTGATGCAGATGGCTATGCAGGGGAGGGGGAAGCGCGGTCGGCCAAAGAAGAGATGGGGGAGCTGATAGAAGAGGATCTGAAAAACTTGGATGTGATTACAGCCCAGGATAGGAGGATGTGGAGAAGACTTATTAGGAACAGCGACCCTACTTGAGTGGGATAAGCTAGAGGAAGAATATTTTCATATTTTGTTCAATGCTGACTCTCCTTAAAACAATAACAGAATCTAATTTCTGTGATTCTGAAGTCTAATGATGTTTTTATTAGCATATCAGACAAAATTTCTACAAACATGGACGCAAATTCACTTACTCATGAATGATAAATATAAGTAATCAACTGGAATTTTTTTCGATATTAACGTTGTCATTTTAAGATGCTAGAATAGCCTCGTGTTAAATTCAGTGACAAATATTTACGAAATGAACTCTTAATTACGAACTAGAACCACTATAAATTTTTTCTGCATATTGAAGTTAATTGATCTCTGATGAGGTAAGTTGGTTTTTTTGTCCAGGAAGAAAAACTGAATTGTTTTAGACGCAATTCAGTGTAATTGATGTTACAGCACTCATACGTATACAAATACAGTTGCATACAAATAAATGAATAAGCACACCTTCATATAGATTTTTAAAAATGTCAGGTCTAAATGATTTCACCTCCTTTCTTTTGGAAACCCGAAGGAAGTAAGGGATTTATAGCGGTTATTATTATTATTATATATGTTAGAGTTACTCATTTTTTTAAATATTTCATTCTTTCTATGGAACCCTCACCTGTGAAAGATTATAGGTCTATTGTATATTAGTATTATTGGCTTAATCAATGATTAGAAATTTTGGGAACCATGCAATAGTGACTCTAGTTCAATTCGAGTCATTTCATGCTTCCAGTGTAATGTAGGCTTCATCTAAACGATGCTGCTGTCTATCACAGCCAGTTTTACAAATTAACAGCTAGCCACTCAGAATCAAAGACGTTGAACACGATTAACTTGTCAGAAAGGTTTGGGGACTTTTCTTAGACCATTAAAATCGAATAGTTCCTATCAGTGGTCCTAACAGGCACTTAAGTGCCTTTTCAACTTGAAAAAAGGTCGTAGGCCTTTTCGTAGGTCGAAGTCCAAGAATAATTCTTGGACTTTGCAACTGAAACTGTAATTCGATAAGGTAGTTTGCCCTCTGCTTCCCGGTGTGTCCTATGTCTGTAGATGCGCGTGTTCACGGTTTGCCTGTTCTGGGGACGAACAACCCGAGTTTCCAGGTGATAAACAACCGAGTTTCCAGTACTTCCGTATGAAACCGGCTAACTCATCTTTTGTCGAAAGCGACAGATAAAGGTTCCTTACGTCACTAACAGGAATCAAACCCAGGTCTTTCCGACCAAAGGGCTTCGTCTATACCGACTGAGCTACGGAGGCTAAAAATCGAATAGTTACTGTGTTGTATTCCCAATTGCCCATTACAACAGATATTTATGTAACAAACATGAACACCCCGCCCCCATCCGAAGCTTCTGTGTCAGTTATTCAAACTTCTGATATTTTTTAATTTTATTATTATTATCAATGAATTTCCATTATTTACAAATTAAACCATATCCATCGTATTCATTTTATATCAAATTAACGTAATGAATATAATTGGTCATAATGTGGTTTGAATATATCTTTCGTTATATTTCATTATATTATTTAAAGGATACAGGAATAAGGGTTAACCCTACACTCTCCTATTTGATTTGGTACGCCTACAAGACAGTGTGGTTCTATGCATAAATGCAAAGCAGGAAAGAAGAACTAGTCGTTAAGTGGGTGGTCTTAATGCCGGGATCTACCGTATGCTCTGATTCCTAGCCAGCTACCTAACAGACATCAGATGTCAGTAAAAATATCCTCTTTTTTTAACCGGTATTAGATCTGCTTATATAATTCAGAAAACTACATGCGCACATACAATCTATAAAAGTACAATAAGTTATGGAGTGCAAAAAATATACTGAAAACGAGGATAAAAACAGTTCCTACCTATGCAGAGCTTGAGAAACGTTGTAAGAGAAAGGGTAAAAAGGTGATCACCGGTCACTACTGAAGAGATTATCTGTAAACACATAAAATGGAACCTAGAAGCAGCAGATTATGAAAACTAAACGTTTGAAGATGCATCAGCATTAGAAGAATTTATCACACAAATTCTTTCAAGAAAAAAATTACAAGGATGGTTTCACTTTAATTCGTGTGTATGCTTGCCATGTTCTGAGAGACTTACAGCTTGACACTGGTGCTGTGTGGGTGGCTTGCAAAGGTGCATTCGTTGATGCAGTTCAATATCTTCTCTGTTACGACAGATCGATGAGACACTTAATGAAGAATGCCGACCTGACAATTAAGTAGAGGGCAAGCCAGTATCGGCAGTTGCAGAGATTTATGGTAAGTGTTACTGATAAACGATGCAATTACAGCATAGCATATACGGTCAAAAAGAGAAAGATAAAAAAAAAAACCTGTAAAAGATGAATTATCCCTTTAAGGTTAGTACGTTACAATACAACACCAATGAGAGGAAACCACAGGTGGCATGGAAAAAAATTGATAATTTAACTATTTCTATGTTATAATACCTTTCACATCCTTTACTAATGCAGCGCCTATGAAAAAAAAAAGTTACCTTTATAAATACGTAACAGTATTTAAAATGTAGCATATCCAGTAAGAGAACATCAATAAAAAATCTGTTCACTTGTAGGATGTTTGCGAAAAACATCTAAAACACTTCCACACTTTTTTATTCTTTCGAATGTGACACGTCACGAACACACCACAGCTACCGGATGGTCTCGTGCCTCCCAACTCTTTCCGGGACACGTTTACCAGACGTGCGTGCGTGTGTTTGTATTCATGGATGCACGTATTGCTTCTGCTAGCGACTGG
Source organism: Typopeltis vanoorti (assembly GCF_054136105.1). Lineage (NCBI taxonomy): Eukaryota > Metazoa > Arthropoda > Arachnida > Uropygi > Thelyphonidae > Typopeltis > Typopeltis vanoorti. Next base: position 135,279,388 of record NC_143551.1, on the reverse strand, counting down.
TTCGAGCACTTCGCGACTGCCTGGAAGAATTTCGATTCTGAAATGCTATTTTTCACTGCACCGTATCGTACGTGTTTTATTTTCGGACAGAGAACATATCTTTCTCATTTATTGTGAACGAACTACTTTTGGCCTCTCTACTTTCTGCATCATGATAGAGATTTCGGATCGATAAAACTCACGAACGTGTTTTTTTTTATTATTTTAAACATCGAATTTAAATTAAGGTTTCTTTCGAATTCATTTAATTGTTCCTTGCACCCTCCAGTTGCTTGCGTGGTTTCATGTTTAAGCCTACATTGCATCATGAAGGAAAATATAAAATTAATATGGCACTCTGTCTATTTAAGACATCGGCGATTTAATGTATTGGAAAGAAACTCCAAAATTATGTGTATTATTGTCAATTGAAATGGAATTGTTTCAAAAAAAGTTGGAAATTCAAGAAGGCCATGGTTATACGCTAAACGTTACATTCTTCACCGCATTTTATCGATTTTATAATTTAAAAATATGAAATGAATTTTTTTAATTATAAAATTTATCAATGTTAATTGTTTTCAGCTTCATTTAATCTAAGTTTTTATTTGTTTTTTTATAATGCTTTCCAAAACGTGTTAACTTTATCAACTTTTCTATTTGATGGCGTTTTATTCATGCTGACAAATGACACACTTAGGCCTGATTGACCGAACAGATGCGCATAGCTTCTCCAGAATTCACCCAACAGCTTTTAGGTTCCAATTCGACCGTACGCATGGATGTTTGCAGATGAATTTTTGTTCACTCTGCTTATTGAAGACATGAAGTGGATTCGAAACAAATTATATATTTAGTCTGTAGAGCAGGGTTTTCTGATTATCTAACCATTAAACTACTCACAGTTCTGATATACGACATGTTTTCAACCTTCCTTCCGTAAGTGGAAATGACAACAAAATGACAAAAATTGTCATTTCGATGTTTAAAAACACAGTTTAAAAAAATGAAATAAAATTAAGATGGTTAGTGTAGTTATCCATCTAATTCTCGTCCATCCTTAGACGGAATGAGTTTAGGCATTTTAATGCAACCGGCTTGCCATTCTTATGTTGCATCCCTCTTAAGGTAAGTATTTTATGCCTGTAGATATGTGTGGGCAAAAGTATATCTTAAATAATTTATCTTGCAGACAGCAATAACACGTTGGTTAATGTGAAGCTGAAATTAAAATTTATTATTGTTGAATGGCAAGGCACCGTTAATCCACAAACTGGCTCTCAGATAATCATATATATGACTGTTGAAATGCAACAGTCATATATTGAAAATATATGACTGTTCAACTTCAGTATCGTTCTGGATCTAGATACCGCTGATAAGAAGCACTTTCCAGGAGGAGGCGAGAATTCTACAGCAATTTTTTATAAGTACTGTATTGGTTTTAATTTTGAAATACGCAAATTATCAATTAGAAGTCAAACCCAAGTACTTTCCCCAAGTATCCCTACTGGAAATGAAGCAATTCCCTTTTCATATTTTCCCTTGCATGTCATTCTCAGTGGTCTATCACAGTCAAGTAACTTTGCTTATTGAAAAACTATCAAAAACCACAAGCAACGAGAATACTACTGCATGTAGTTCCCCATATTCATAGTTCTTTGTGGAAGGTGACTACTCCACGTGCAGTTCTATCTGTAGTTCTTTCCTTATAAATAATAGTGAAATTCCAGAGGAATGGCTCCTTGCTGAGCTTATATATAATCTTCTTCTGCAGCTTCTCCCACTTAAGTGGGGTCACTGTTGATGATGAGTCTCCTCCACATCCTCCTGTCTTAGGCTGTCACTCACATCCAAGTTCTTCATACTCAAGTCCTCTTCTACCAGCTCCCTCCATCTCTTCTTTGGCCGCCCACGCTTCCTTCTTCCTTGCACATCCATTGCATGACCCTTCTTCCCACATATTCGTCCTCCCCCCCCCCCTCATCACATGACCAAACTATCTCAACCTTGTCTCCTGTATCTTCGCTCCTAAGTTCGCAACTTTCACTGTTCCCCTCACATAGTCATTTCTCAGACGATCCTTTCTGGTCACACCGCACATCCACCTAAGCATTCTCATCTCTGCTACTTCCATCCTGCTAATGTTATTTTTCCTCAGGGCCACAGTTTCTATAGCATATGTCATAGCTGGCCTCACTACTGTCCTATATATTTTGCCTTTCAGATTGATCGGCACCCTCTTATCACCTCTCACATAACACTCCAGCCATCTCCCTCCAACCCGTTTATATCCTGCATCCCACTTCCTTCTCAGCTCCTCCATCTTCTTCCACTGTTGAACCTAAGTATCTAAAGTCCCTCACCTTCCTGATGACATTTCCTTCCAGCTCCAGATCTGTCTCCTGGCCGCCGCCCACTGTGCAACACATATACTCCGTCTTACTTCTGCTCAGTCTCATACCTCTCTCTTCCAGTACTTTTCTCCATCTTTCCAGTTTAGTTCCCGTTTCTTCTCTTGAATCTGCACACAGCAAGATGTCATCCGCATACAACATTGTCCAAGACACATCTTCTCTCACCTCCTCCGTCACCACCTCCATCACAATATTAAACAGAAAGGGACTGAATGCTGACCAAAAATGCGGACTTTAAACGGACTTTATATATATGGGCTACCAAGTTTAAACGCGGCCGTACCAGCCTTGAAGATGATCCACATAAACGACATCCAAAAAGTGTAACAACACACCAGAATCATTGATCAAGTGCATGATATGATATTGGATGACCGGCGAATCGAAATGAGTGAAATTGTTGACACTATAGGCATTTCAAAAGAACGTGTAGGATATATTTTACATGAAGAATTACAAATGAAAAAGCTTTGCGCAAGTGGGTGCCGTGCTTGCTCACAGAAGATCAAAAAAAGCACTAGCAAGAAAATCTCTGAACAGTGCTTGGAGCGTTTTAAAAGAATAAAACTGATGTTGTGCGTCGATTTATTACTATGGATGAGACGTGGATTCACCAGTACACACCAGAATCCAAACAGCAGTCAAAACAGTGGACGGAAGCCAGTTGTTCAACACCAAAGAAGACAAAGTCGGTTCCATCAGCAGGAAAGGTCATCGGTGTTTTGGGATGCTAAAGGCATGTTTTTTATTAATTATCTTGAAAAGGGTGAAACAATAACCGAGGAATATTATTCCGATCTTTTAACCAGACTTGACGAAAATATTCGTAAGAAAAGACCCGGTTTGCAGAAGAAAAAATTCATCTTTCATCAGGACAATGCACCTACCCACAAAGGTGTTTCGACAATGGGAAAATTAAGGAATCTGCAATATAAATTGTTGGAACATCCACCTTATTCCCCAGATTTGGCTCGCTCTGACTTCTATCTCTTCCCAAAACTAAAAATCTTCCTCGCTGGTCAGTATTTTTCTTCGAATCAAGAGGCGATTGCATCTGTAGAGGGGCATTATATATATATATATATATATATATATATATATATATATATATATTATAACATGTTTCAGTACGCTTCCTAAACTCTGCTCCATCCTCAGTTGACCTAAAGAAAAACATCACTTTCTTCGGTACCCATGCGTTTACAAGATTATTTGTAATTGTGGAAAGCCTTACTGCGGAACGACTAATAAATCTATCCTTTTCCGTGTTGAGGAACACAAAAGAGATATTTCCTACAATAGAACCCGAGCTAGCGCTCTCTCCAGCCACGTCCTATTCTCAATAAACTTCGACGAAGGCCGCCAACATCTTATAGACTGGTCTCAAACTTCAAACATGCATAAATGTTATAATGAACTTGAGAGACGTATTCTCGAATCTAAAGAAATTTCACTCGATTCAACCCACTTGAATAGTAGCCTCAGCTACAATTTATCTGATGCGCACATTTCTACTGTCCAGCTCTGGCGTTCTCGCGATATCTCACACACGTAGTTACATACTGCTGGAACTATAGCACGTACTCCAGTTTAAACTGTACTATAGTAGATCTGTTGTCGTTATTATGTAATGTTTCTCTCATTTTTTGTATATAATTCTTGAAGAAGAATTTGTTTTATCAACGAAATTAGTAGTGTTCCTATTAAACCTCATTCCCTACTATTCTCGGTGTTTAGTCATTTAAACTTTATTAATTTTCATATCATTTTCACCGAGTAAATATGAATTCTAATATATAAATCCTTGATTTTTAAGCTTCATGATCTGAACATACTCCTTATCTTATCGTCCTCTTATAGAAATCACTATTTCATGAGATATGCAAAACTGGCCTTCTCCCAGTTTGCGGAGAATTACTTGTAGAATTTTAACTTTTTTATGTCTCTTAATTTAATTATTGCAAATGCTTTAAAATAAAGAAGAGTGATCTTATGTGACCCTTTTCCAAGATTTGTTGTTGCGTACATGATGAGAGAAGATGGTACATTTAATCATGGGTCATTGATTTTTTTTCTTTTTTTTTTCTCTTATCAGATGATGTATCGACCATATGTGTGTCTGAACGGTGTCTTGAGAGAGAATCCCTGAAAATTTGGAAAAAAAAGATTCCTGCTGAAAGGGATTTTTAATTTAAAGCCCAAAATCTTTATCCCCTACCAACTGACACTCGGACGACCACTACACTGCAAGCAAGATAAGTTCGAAAGCGGAACACCAAGTCTTGAATACTATGCTAGCACAACAGCGAGCCATGAGCCCTGTTCCTGGATCATAGGAAAGAAACTTCCTCGAGCGTTTTCCTTTACAGGCAAAAGCTACGAGTCGACTGGTTCTGGCTAGGTCATCTAGGACTGCTTGACTCGCAAGCCAGGCGCCAAAATATTGTAAGAGTATATGATAAACCGTCTTTCCGTATGTCCAAAGGTAGCAGCCTACAGCAATATCTGTATCTGGATGTTAGAGAACAGCGATGGTGGCCTACAAGATGGGAGAGTACGAACACTCAGAAGTAGTACAGCAAAGAATAAGGAAGAAAATAGAAGAAAGAAAAGTACCAGTAGAATCACTGGGAGGTTCTGCACATGGAAGAGATCGATTGACTTCTTATAAAATTATATGGTTAATTACTTCTCTTAATGAATCCCTTCATTTCTTCTTTTTAAATTTTTTACAATTTTTCCAAAGACCAAATGAAGGAACTCAGTGAATCACTAGGAGACGTTAATTCACCTTAGAATTTTATACGAAGTCAATCGGTCTTTCCATGTGCAGAACCTCCCAGTGATTCTTCTGGCTTTTCTTTCTTTCACACTTTCTATTATTTTCTTTCTCAACAGAAATGCGAAGCTAATAACATTTATATTAACATAAATGCTATATACCATTTATAACCATTTGTGTTGACTCAACCAGGGTAGGCTGAAAAATTATGGTATATAATACTGAAAGCCGTTTCAATCATTCATTTATGACTGTTCTTAATTTTATTAATTTATTTGCATTTTATTTACTTTATCACATAGTCCAGAAACTCTACTCCTTAGACCAAACACAGACCTTTCAAACTACTTGAGTTCTCCGATAAGCGAGAGAGCGTTGTCCCATAGGGAGAAGAAATTCACTATCACCTAAGAACAATCACGGGCATCTGTTCTCTTGACAGCATTAGAACCTTACAGTGTTGAATGAAAAGCATTACATTAACCACTCGATTAACTAGTGTGGCCTACCCTATGATACGTTTTAACAAAGTACTGAGAAAATCCATACACGTGCCATGAAGAACCCTCTCCACATTCCACCTTCTCCACGGATACTTTTTCCACGCATCACCGCTAGCGGTGATGCCTGGAAAAAATTATGCGTGCCTTTTATCATGTGCACATTACCCTCAAACCTAGTCCACCTTATCTCTGAACCAAATTGTTAAAAAATTATCCATTCCACAGCCTCCTCCTCCATTAGATCTTTAACTGATACACAAAGTTTGGTTTCCGACAGAGTGAAAACAAATTTAAGCTGCCCTCCAAACATAGTTATGATGGGATGAGAAAACAACAGTCCTCGCCTCTCTTTACCGATAATATCATGATCCTTCAATCAAATTATTTTTTTACGATACATTCAGAATGAAATAAGTAACCATAGCAGTGGAGTTGTCTTCTGAGTGTAGTTTCCATTCAACTAGACTCAAAAAACACTCCTGAGTTGTAGTACACGTTTGTTGTCTATACTCAATTATACACTTTCCTCCTAATATCCCCCTAACAATTCTCTTTAAGATTTGATAAATAACTAATGAGCTCATTCTTGAATTTGGGTTCTTTAGAGGAAGAGAAAAAATGAAAGTTTTGAAGAATAGTTTGCCTCTTTGGTTTAGGTTTATGACCCGTGCATCAAAGGTTATGAGAACAAGATATTATGTCTGTAAACTACGGGTATTTGTCTGGCCCATTTTAGGGAATAAATAAATCTTGTTTACTAATGAGTAAAGTATAATGCTAAAATAATGGTGAAATTTCGTACAGAATGAAAATTTTTTACATAACATTTTGCACACTTTGAACATTTGTATAAAATTTTGGATTATGTTCATTTTTATACTTTTCGTATAATCCTACAAAAAGCGAATCAATCCAATATATCAAATTTTCAGAAATGCCATACTTCATATAAAATATTGAAATATGGAAATATTTAAATATTGCATTTTTTCCATTGTGCTTAATCTTCTTATAGTATAATATACGGTACTATTGTGTGTTTCATTACTCAATATTTCAACAAAAATACAAGATGTTATATTCAGGTCATAATAATCAGGCAAAAGAAGGAGTAGCTATAGAATTCAACACTGAATATGCTAATCTTTTGAATGTCAGGCAATATCAAGTAGAATGATGTGATCAGAATGCGGAACTGGAGAATGAGACCTATTTGCGCTCGTGGTCTCACAGAAGGTTCTACTAAGGTAGAAGTGGTGGAATTTTTCGAAGCATTAGAGAAAGCAACTGACACAATGAAAAAGGAAAAGTTGGTCCTTGTTGGGGATCTAAATAGCAGAGTAGGAAATGATTGTCAGACATACAAAAATATTTTGGGAAAATTTGAAGAGCAAAGCTAATAATAATGGCAAATACTTGTTGGATTTCTGTTCAGGACATGGACTGGTTATTACGAACACCATGTTCCAACATAGAAATGTGCAAATATTCACATGGAGAGAAGAGGCAAGAAGCAAGAAAAGTCTCATTGACTGTGTTATTGTTGATAGTAATGTTTTCTCCCTGGTGCAGGTCACCAGAGTGTACAGAGGATTTGAAATAGGAAGTGATCACTACTTAGTCTTGAGCAGGATAAAATTGAATTTCATATCGAAAAGAAGAGTGTGTAAGAAGGTTTTTAAACGAATCAAAGTTGAGCAGCTTTCGGAGGTGAATTGTAAACAAAAAGTCATAAAAAAATAAAATGTGATGATACAGCCCTTAATCCAGTATATATATATGTGTGTGTGTGTGTGTAATGTATATATATTATTTCTTAAAACGAAATTCTTAAGAAAATCCACCAGCTGTATAATTTTCAGAGAAGGAATGAGTGTCGCATATAACACAAAAGAGTCATTCAGTTATGAAAAAAAAAACAAGACTGAAGAAAGTATTGGAATGAAATAAAACTTCTGAGGCGAATCCAAGCAACAAAACTAATAAAACTTGTCTGGATCATGAATAAATTTTACGCATCCCTAATAAGTACGTACCCATATACTAAGGACGCAAAGGTTCTGATATGAAATTAGGGATGTAGAGGCTTAGAGAGCATCGATATTTGATTTCAATCACTGCACTGGCGGTGGAAGTCTGGAAAAAGTTTTATTTTGCTGACGTCAAGAAAATCACAAAGGTATATTGTATGCACGACAGAATAAGCTCCATGAAGTTGTATTAATCATTATACCTTGCAATAATGCAATGATGTTGCATTTCTTCTTGACAAAGTACTAATGGAGATGATTTGTACATCCGGTACTGTATTCACTAATCACTTAGAATAAAGAAATATTTGGAAATTTTATCATATAACAAATGAAGGGTGCTTCTGTAATGTAGCCGACAGCAATGACGCCCTTCAGTTAGAAAGGGAATACCCGTTGCACATTATTCTAGGATGAGAGGAATGTTTATAAGGTTATTCAAGTAAAGATGAGTTAACTATTTAATATGGTTGGGCCACCTTTGGTATTCAGTACAACCTGAATTCTTCTTGGATATGAGTCAAATAAGTTTTGAATAGTTTCTGGTGGAATTTTGTACCATTCTTCTTGAATGTGCTTTAAAGACGTTGGAGGTGGACATCCGTTTCTTATTCTAGCCTCCAAAACTGACCAGAGTGTTCCAATAATGTTCACATCTGGTGATTGTACTGGGCAGGGAAGATGTTAAAGTTCACATCCATGAACTTCAAACCACAATTGTACGGTCCGAGCTGTCTATGCACTGTCGTCTTGGAACACTACAAATGATTTGGATGATGGGATGCACTTAATGGCCCAAAATCTCCAAATAATCAGTTGCAGCAATTCTTCTATGAAGAGTAATAATGGGATCAACAAAATACCATGATATTGCTGCCCAGACCACCACAGAACCACCCCCATGCTGCACTGTTGGAACCACATTCCGGAATGTAAGCTTTCTTGAGTGTTGTTCTCCGAACGTAAATTCGTCCTGATGTAGGAAACCTCGTGAAGGTCGACTCATCTGACCATATCAAACGTTTTCAGTTTTTTAATGTCCAAGTTTGACGGTTATGACATCACTGTTTATGCATCTGAGCATTCTTTTCAGTAGGGTAGTTTTTATGGAAACAGGTTTTCTTCAAGATGAATATTAAATTTTATTGTTACCTGTGCTACAGTAGTCCTGTGATTTTTGAAACAATCCTTCTCATTGTCCTTCTCTTGCTATCGTTTTTTTATATTTTCTCCCACTGTTTGTCTTCAATGATGTTGTCTTGCCATGAACTATGTATGCCGACATAATCTTATAAATGTCGATCTCGATACACCTAATTACGTGGCAGTTTTTGTCACTGATACTCCAGCTAAAAGTGCACGACCATTTGTCCTCTTTCAAAGTGGACAAATGGTCGTGCAAGTCTCCAATTTTCCGATTTTTAACACGAATTATCACTCAGTACAATCACTAATGCACTTGCATGCCAACTTCAGTGTGTAAAGAAATCAAAAGAAGAGCTTCCAGTGCTTTCACCACAAGTTGTTTCGATATATAGCCAACACGAGCAAATTCTATTCCTAAATATTTTAGTTTTCCATTATTTTGTCCAATCCTAGGAATTCTCAATTCGCAGAAATATTAAGCTAATAGCAATATAGTGGATATACTGATAGGGTTAAATGTCCTGTCATTATCAAAATCAGACTTATTGATAAAAACTTCATATAAAATTTGATTTATAAGAAGAAACGTTACTTGAAATCATTGTAAATAGTGATTCCTCATCTACTACGATGGGGCCAAAGGATTCTATTTGCTTTATTGTTATATTATTCCAAAAGTACTTCAACATTCTTGTATCAGTCCCTTTACAGTGTATATATTCCATTCTAATCGAATATCAGTCCTGAACGGGTTGATACACGGGTGTGATAAACATCTATGTTCATGTAAATTATCAACGTATTCATTATTTATTATCAGTATTTCTTGTCATCCTGAAGATCTTCTAGGGAATTAAATTAATCATAAAACATACAGTTTTAATACAAAATGTAAGGGAGGCCACCAAACTATCTTCTAGACACTCTTGACGATACTTGGATTTTAACTAACCCGAAGAGAACTGATTGTTCGAAATGTACATAAATATAACTCTGATGGGAAAGTGTGCTGTTTGAAAGCCAATATAAGTTCTTCCAGTTTTTCCCAACTAAATGCTTGGATCGTATATACAAATCACATCCCCACCCCTCATTTTTACCTCATTGCACGAGTCAGTTCTGCGAACTTTTATTGCAGATCTTCGGATCCCAAATGAGAAATATACCCAAGACTATACCAGCATGATTTTATTCTAAACAGCAAGAAGTACCTGCGTTGTCTACGAATAATTGAAAATAATAAGGAAATTATCTAGTATATTTCAGTTGCATGATTTACAATGTGAAATTTAATTTTTGGAACAAAGTCGACAAATGCATCAACTACCATTACACTCTGCTCTTGTGAAATTCTTTGTTTCTCCTATAATGTGTTTCCTCCATTTAGCATCTGATTGATAATCATTTTAAACTCGCTCATTGTCGATTGGAATATGCGAATTTTCGATGCCAGCATCATAAGGCATGCATTGTACCACTCCATAGCGATAGCTTCTATGAATAAAATTAGCAATATTTAAACTGAACTGATGCACATAATTCTTAATAAAAATTCCATTTCTCTTCTTTTTTCCCCCACTCCCAAATATTTCGGCACGCGGAATATTTTTCGTTCCCCCCTATGTCTATTGAAATATCGCTCTCCCGAGATGTATTGTTGCCCTTTACTGGAGAAAATCCGATCTACCACTCTTACTGGGAGGCGGCATTGAAGTTTTATATCAGAAGCGTGTACGCCATTACTCTAGCCATTGGAGAGAGCAATTCTTAGACGAAGTAAATGCAGCAAGGATGAATGGAGAGAGTGCTCTACCCTCGAAATACCATTACCTTGTATTCTTGCCCGGAATGAAAGTCCTGTTATTTGGTGTTACAAGATTTTTTTTATCATACAGATATATTTAGCTACGAAAGCGAAACGTGAGTTGCACAAATCAATCTATGGGAAATAACAAAACTATGGTAAGGATTTCAGAAATGCGAGGAAGGAAGAAAGTTGGTGAGTATGGAGTGTCATTTTTTGTATTGATAGAAGTGGAATGTGAGTTCACACCAGAACGTGCAATAGAAAAGACTCCAGAGCAGATTTAAGGGACTAGAATGACTCTTACGCCCGGATAATTTTCATATAAATTACTTCATGTAAGAACTTGACGCTTTACGGATAGAAAAAAAATCGATTCACAATTTTGAAAGAGAGAGAGAAACACTTGTTGGAAGCTATTAGTGATCAGTACGCTTACGGTTGGAGGTAAAATAAAAATACTTAAATTAAGACGCTGGAAACGTGTAGAAAGTTGCTTTAAACTAATGCTATTTGTAGCAAATCGATTTTTTTTTTGGAACAGATTCAGGAAGAACTGATCATAGCTAAATAAGCAAGAATTATTATTGTTTATTATCATAACAAAAATAATCTGTGATGATTTCGATGTGATTATTTTTGTTGCACCAACCATCGAATTTAAAAGGTCAGAAGGCTGATTTTTGTTTAGTTTACGTAATGAATCATCAAAAAAAAGATGAATCCAAATGTAGCATTATTTTATTTATAGGTTAATCGTAATTTACCGTATAATTAAACTACTACTTGCAACTAAGTCGTTGAAATATTACACGGTTTATTAAATGATTAAGCAAATCGCCTATTCGTCTTCTAGTGCTATTTTTAGATGACTTTCTCTCATAAGCAATGGCTCCACTTGAATAATAGTAGCATATTTGTCCTTATGTAAAATGGAATAAGTGTAAATTTAAAAGTTCGAAGGCATATACGGTACTGCCCATCTCGAGCATTCCTGTTTCACTTGATTGTTGCAGAACTCATCAGTGGACACTAAGATAATAGTGGCATAAATTTAAAGTCCATGTTTATGTGAAACATTTATGTGTTGTTACATTACTAAGTTAATGATACAACTGGAATTCCTTCGTAAATGCATTTTAATTTAAACTGTAGACATTCTTGTGTAACTCTTCACATTCTTTGTCTACGTTAAGTTCTTGATTGAAGTGACTTGGGTGCAGGCGAAAAATTGTGTTCGTTCTTCATCTTGCAAGGACACTGACCTTTTAAAGTAACTTTTTTTTTAAAGTTTCTCAGTGCAAGTCCCTTGAAATATGTGTGGCTATACAGTCAAACGACAACTTCAACAGCGCAGCAGTAAGTAATCCCCAGAGAAGAGTTATGCTATGTGAGTATGGAGTCCGATGCCTTTTTAATGTTATTTTTATCGGGAGAAGAAAAATAAATTTTCAAAGTCTGTACCATAAAACGCAATATTCTTCAATAGTTTCGTGCTCTTTGCTCTGAGAGGATGCTAAACTTTCTGATACGTAACGGTAAAGAGATCCACTAAAATGAAGTCCTGTGGATCTCGAATAACGTCAAAGTGAATAGGAACAAAACTTTACAAAGTGATCTGAACAAAAAGTGAATCTTCTAAGAATCATATACTGTTTAGGATGAAACGTTACACTAGAAAATACAAAACCAATTTAAAACTATCGATGAGGTACTCGAAAACCAGAGTATGCAACTACAAGATAATATGTCAATATAAATATACCAAATTCATAAGTCTTTTGACTCAGAGCATTTATTGACTTATGGTTATGTTAATTAGGAAAATATTTCCAAGTTTTAATGTCACTGAAAAATAACCGATGAAAATTGCTCAGATTAGTTGTTATCTTCAATGTATTTTTTACTCTCGTAAACTAGAGTTTTTCATCCGTTAAGCAGTTAAACCGGCTACAGGAATATATGCAATTATAATACTGACTTCACAGTCATAGTTCCTTGAGCTCAATTCCAATATAAACCAATCTTTAATATAAACCATCACGTCGTCAATCATTGAATGATAGTTGGCTTTACCCTGTTCTCTGGAGCGTTTAAGACCAAATACTTCAGACGCCAACGCTGTTTTCGGTACAAAGGCGCTACCCCGAATCCAATAGTTAAATATGTGAAGCAGGAGGATGCCAGAAATTTCTAAATCAATGAAAAACAAATGCCGTTTTTTCATTATGTGTAGATTATTTTGTTTGTCTTAGGGCAATCATCATCAGATTTTATATAAACTTACTCTAAGACAATTTGTAAAATAATCTATAAAACATGAGAAGAAAACGGATGGATTTATATTTACAGTTTTTCTAATCAATTTCATTGATTAGAAAAACTGTAAATAAAATTCAGGCTAAACGAAAGTTCTACAACACGATTCGGTACACTGGAGACAGTAAAACTTCATTTAAAGGAATGTCTACCAGGAAAGCCATAAAATTGCATCATTCAATAAAAAAAGGCTACGTATCCTATACTACTTAATGCCATTACAGGTTTTTCGTCTCACACATAAGATGCTATACATAGGAGGCTACAACGTGCGTGCGTGCATGTGTGTTTCATGCCGAAAAGCTTAAACTTTGTGGTATTTATTTATCATATGGCATATACACACATGGTTAAAAGGGAATAAAATAAAATACATATGAATATGAATAAGATAAAAATATATAAAAGTATAATTATAAAGTAAGACATAGACAAACAGATCATAGCTAAATAAGCAAGAATTATTATTGTTTATTATCATAACTACTATAACTACTACTAATATTACTACTACTACTATACTATTTGTATAGTAGTAGTAGTAGTAATATAACTTTGTAGTAGTATAGAAATAATGACCAATAGAGAACTTTGACATGATGTTCAGTTATTATTTCTTTTATTCTGATACGGGTTGACATTGATTTTTAATAAGTTGAGCACTTTTATTTCATATGACAAATACAGTGAATTTGTGGGTGTTATTTTGTATTTTTATTGTTCTTGGCGTTAATTAGCTACATTTTTACAATAAGTGTAGAATAAGATTTAATTGTTTAATGAAAATTTACAAAGATCGTAAAAAATTACGTTTTCTTGATTAATTTTTATATAAAAGATTAATTTTTAGATCGCTTGTAAAAAGTGCATTTGTAAACAAGCACAATTTCTTACTGATGTCTGTAAAGGAAGAAAGGAGTTGTTCTTTTGAGACATTTGCTAAGCCAGAGATATTCTTCGATATGTCAAATCTTTATATCGAAAATTTACTCTAACTTTTTTTTCAGTGTTAAAATTTGTGGTTCCTAATGCACGCTATGAAAACTTATAGGCAACAGGATTTCGTCAGAGAAACAAACAGTGATAAATTGGTCCTGGTCCAGTGTCTGTTGTGAGGTGTACCAGGATTGTGCTCTTATCACAATAAGCAAGTGATGAGATGAAGTTGAGAAACGAAGTGCAACTGCAGACGGCGCCTTTAGAATATATGAGTGTTTGGTTACGCTGAAAGAGAAAACAAGGGCAATTTCTTTGTGATGGCCTGTTGGAAAGACAGACAGTTACCTTACCGGAAGTGAACAATATTTGGTGTATACCCAGTACTATTATAGTTAGTGATTTGTTAAAGGACACATAGTTGAGTTCAGGATTATTTACATCTGAAGGTTAATTAGCCAGTGGAATTCGTGCATGCCACAATAAAGAGTAGATTAGCTCACTGAAAATAAATAAATAATATGGAAAAAAGCAAACATTAGTGCACCCACTTTTTATGTGAATCCCACCCATGAAAGGTTTGAAGGGTTTTAAACCTACAGTACTTAATACGATGGATGAGCTAAGGATTAAATAATTCGTAAACTTTGTTATAGAGACCGAACATGGAACTCTTCAAGTCGCTTCAGACCCCTAATAACTGGCGTAATTGTTCACAAAACATATCCACGGTGGAATTCGAACCAACAGCCTGTTGAGTGGAGAACTGGTATGCCATCCATTCGACCAATCAGGCCAGCAGTCTTATTGCCAATCACCAAAAAAAAAAAAAAAAAAAAAAAATCTATTTCCTAACAGTGGACGAAATTTACACGAGAACTCAATGAGAATGAAGTTATGAACTGCAAGTAATCCTAGGCAATGAGCTTTGCGTTATCAATGGTATTGAAAGAGAGTTTGAAACGCATGTGATATTCGTCGGTAGAGTGGAAAGCGTTGGCAATTTTACTAAATCAACTGAAAACAACTTTTATTGATGATTTCCTTTTCAGAAATATGAATCCTGAATGATATATTGAATTTCAGCATCTGTCTGAAGGTTTAGTACAAAAGAGTTACGCGATAATTTTTAAATTCATAGACCGCATATCTACCATTTTCACGAATCTTTCATTAATTCATTAGAGATTCTCTCTCTCTCTCTCTCTCCCTCTTTGTATTTTGAATTAGGTCGTTTATCACTCTTTCATCAGTGGATCTACTAAAAGGGTCTTCTTATTTTGTCATCTCCGTAAATCAATAAATCATGTGTCATTAGCCCTTTTTCGATTTTAAAACAAAACTTAATATAATCAATTTGCTCCATATTTTTCAGTCACCATTAAATTCGCTAAGGAGCAAACAACAATTAACGTTATTTGCTCACCAGAACAGACCTATGTGAAGTTAAGAGGTAGCTTAACTTGCCCTGTACGGATATACTCTTCCGTGTCATAATCAGAAGCATGACATCAAAATACATCCATTTCGAATAGACTTTACATATCACACTTAAGTCTAAAATGAAATATGACTTATCTATATCTGAATATCTTTCATTATACCAACACAAATGATTATGTTTCAAACTATAATGTGAATTTCAGAGATAATCTTTATTACTTTACCTTCGAAGTTGTTTAACTAATGTCCAATATTTGAACTTTTACTCTTTCTCTAAAGTAAAAGTTATACTACGTTTATTAAATTTGTCTATTAAGATCTCTGCAGTGTTAATGTCGCTGATGCTCAAGATATTGTCTATCTGGAGACAGGGAACAAGAGTATAGTTCAGGTATGGAGGGAGGGAGGGAGAGAGAGAGAGAGAGAGAGAGAGAGAGAGACTCGTTATAAACTAAAATCAACTCGGACATGTCCTCGAGGTTAGCCTAGTGGCTATGCGCTTCGCAATCATATGCCTGGGGAAGGAGTATCCTGGGTTCCATTCCCGTCGCCGACGTGAGGAGCTTAAGGATCTTCCTCAGCCATAGCCAAGTTAGCCGGTCTTGGACTTGGGAAACAGAGTTTTTCCCCCAGTTTATCTGGGTTTTTCATCCCGCAAGCAGGCAAACCGGCCCCGTGAACACACGGATACAGTTAGGAATACTTAAGACATCCCTCCAGCCATAGGTCTGAATTGTCAGCTATGCCGGTCCCGAGCCCGGATAAAAATAGGGGGATTGAGGTGTGCCGTACCTCCCCGTACGAGGGGCTCACGGCCGTTGAATCACTATATGAAATGAATGAATGAATGAATGAACTCAGACATCATCCTATCTATGCTCTAACCCTGCGCTGACCACAGACAAACTGAAAATGTCTCTTTAGCATACATATATTAACCAGATTAATTTTAACTAATTAATCTTATATAATAAAAACTGGACAATATGTATATAAATAAACAGAAATGAAGTTCTTTAAAAATAACTTGTTATCAACGTGTTTGCTCCCAACTATTTTATTTCTTCTAAATGCTCCATATTTAGAATGTAGGAAGACAAACTACGAATTTCATTGTAGTAATTCAGTAAATATTTTAGGGAAAAAAAAAGTTTAAGAACCCGCTTTTCTAAAGTATTATTAATAAAGTATACGGCATCGGTTATCAGTCAACCTACGAGTGGTAATAATTCACTATAGGTTTAAAACCTTTCGAGGGCGGGAATCGCATAAATAGTCGCATACCATACTTGAATTTTCCACGACAAATGCTTCTTTACTATTAAGAATAAAACAAAGAAGCATTGGCCCTTTCGTCTGTTTGAATATTTCGCATGAAATTGTGCTAGCGTCGCCTGGAAACTGTGATAAAAGTGCGTATATGCAAGAAAACGTTGCATACACATTGTATTAATGTCGCTTCTCGCATCATTGTTTTTCCTTAAACGTTTTTTCTATCTACAAGAGCTTTTGTTTCGACTCGTTTCGTTTCCGTGGGGTTTTGGAATCCTCTGTGATTGGATAAATCCGCTCTACCTTCTGCAGTCGGTTTTTATTTGACTCGAAATCGCTGACGAAGAGATCACTGCCGCACTAACCGAGAAAATTCCTCTTCGAAGTCCCGACATTTCTAGATAATAACACTCATTCAAAGTAGCGACACAGTGAGTTAGGCCTAACTAATACATCACTCGGCAGCAGTTCCAAGTAGCAGAGATACTTGGACTTAGGTCTGATTACTGCTCTCCTACACGGCTATCGCAGGCTCTTGGAAACGACTAACTAGTCAGTTTCTGATAAGACACAACACCTGACGACTCGTTTCTAGAAGGATTGTTCGTTTTTATTGCGGCTCTGAATCTACGCGGTCCCGAATAGTCGACTTTCGCGTGACAACGTAATTACACGAGGCACGTGCACAAGCCTTACCTCCACCCCCCACCTCTGGCCCAGGGAGGAATCAATACTGTAAGAATGCAGCACACCGTCCACAATTCCCATTAGAGGAGGAAGCCACATTCTTCGGTTATTGCCCTATACAACGGTAGCCGCCATTAGAACGGGCGAAATACGGCGGCACAGCCCCAGCACCGGCTAATGTCATCCCTACTCCATCAGTCTCTACATCTGATGTCAATCAAGCTAAGGCGTCTTTCTCCTTCTGCGCTCAATTTTTTTTTTTTTTTCCCTTTCTTTCCGTCAGAACTGGTACCCTTGTACACCAATCGGTCCGCATTTCACTGCTTGCCCCATGCCGGAACGTCGGCGTCGTGTTCCAACGTTGATTATTTCCCGATGTTCCCCGAGGAATTCGGTAGACTCACTTAGAAACGTTGTGTGTGTGTGTGTGTGTGTGTGTGTGTGTGTGTGCGCGTGCTTCGCTACTCCCGTGAACGTTGTATGATTGAAGTTCTCTTGTTGACACGTCCGACAGTCAACTCATATCAAGAATTTGTGATGGAATTCGTCCGTGAAAGGAACGATTGTTTCGACAGTTCTAAGAATACGCGAGTTTAAGGTGACAGCACATCGAAGATAACACAAACATCCATCGAGTTGGGAAACTGATCCAGTGAACTGATCCATTCCGAATATGTTTTCGGTGCTAAATATGTCACGTGCATCATTAAATGACTTTTAAATGCTTCAGCCTAACGTGAAAGTCTGAAGTCATAAGCAGTAGATTGTTTGCATTTCTTTGAGCCTATACAGCTTCTAGTAAGACAGCAATTAATTTTTATTAAACAAAAATATTTCAGCTTCAGCATAATACCCACCCACCCACCCACCCGCACACACACATACACAAAAATACACCCACCCACACAGTGCTTGAAAACTACTTTATATGAAATGATCAAAGCTTATTACTGTATCGGAATTATTATTATTAAAAATAAAATAAAATATAATTTTCATTTTCATTTTTATTTATTTTATTATTTTTATATTATTTTATTATATTAAAATGGTTATTATTATTATTATTGTAATCATATACTGCAAATTATTGTAATATACATGTAAATGTTGTGTAATAATGAATGATGATAGTGAAAGAAAAATATTAAAAAGAAATTAAGGTACTCTAAACTGTGTACGGAATTTGGTACTGAACAGAAAATGTAATATGTTTTAATTGTATATATGTAAATACTCTGTATGATAACATTAAAAAAATATTATTATGTGATAAATTCATGAAATGAGCTGTCTAGCATTAGCGAACATCTATTTCTGCTAAACACACTGGAATGCCGGCACATTGGCAAAATTCTTATGAAAAGAATATACATGAAGACTGTGAGGCAATACTACATCATGATCTTTACAGGGCTTATGGATTATGCTTATCTCCTTTATTGGAAATAAATCTTCTTAACTTCGCTAGTCATAAGTTGTTTTAATTTGGAGCAAAGTTGTCGGTAGGAGTTAGTGATGATGTAAACTTTTCACGTAGTATTATCATAATGTCCTGTGCACCCTTCGAGGCATCAGGAATTCAATTATTATTATTTTAAGTAAATTATGCTTTATTTTTTATTAAATTTAAATTTTTATTCCACATTAAATTATTTTGATTTGTGTCTAATTATTTATTATTATTATTTATTAATTATTATCAATTATTTTTTTTATTCTGTTCATTTGATTTATTATTATTTTATTTTCATTGCACTATTTGGACTTGACTATTAATTCATTTTTGTTGGCCTTCTAAATGAGTGATGACGCACTGCTGATTTTTTCGTTTGTTTGTTATGTGCGTGTACGTTTTGTTTCATTGATTTCATACTGATGATATCTGAAAAAGATCTACGTTATTCAAAGAAGAGTGTGATTTTTTAACAAAAAATTCGTGTGGCAAAAGTTTTTTTTATTTTGGCTTATGTGCATGTACTCTCTCTCTCTCTCTCTCTCTCTCTCTCTCTCTATATATATATATATATATATATATATATATATATATATATATATATATATATTTTTTTTTTTTTTGTCCAAATTTCTCCAAAAAATATAACTAAACTGAAACCAAAATTGAAATATTTCAATAAATTTCAATTCTGATCCCAGGTACCAAATTTAATTAATTTCCATCCAACCAATGGAATCATTTTTCAACAAAAATACTTCCATTGAAACCGACATTAATAGCTAATCACAATGCAAATGTAATCATGCATTACTATCATCATATGCTGTGTACTTCATCCGAGTGCATATCAAGAACGTGGTTAATGATGAAACAAATACTGAAACGCACGGACTTATTCTTGCGTCCATCCTAAATCTCAAAGTTTATTAAATTCCATCCAGACTCGATATGAGTTGGCTTCTCATTTTTTATAAGGTTTTCATACACTAATTTTAAAAAATCCGTCTAGCCAGTCTCAAAATAACACGGACAACAACGAATCTAATATGTACTTACGCATGTTGCCAAACTTGCTCAAAATGTCAGATACCTTAGAGAGTAATGCTATAGAATTTCATCATTTGTTAGCTGAATCTGCGATAATACGCATACTTGTTATTAATCGTAGACTAATTATTTGGCGAACATTAAATGAAATATATTTTGTAATCCATTTAAAATTATTTAAAGATAGAATAAGAAATATCCATCTTATTTTATAAGATTAAGCCGAATTTTTATTTTTCTAACATTACAAAGTTTTGTAAGTGCTTAATATTATTATTATTATTATTATTATTATTATTATTATGTGACACCTCCTCCAGGGTGTCTAAAAACTCATCGAGGGAGGGCACCCACTCCAACTCTCCGTCTCCACCGCTCAATCCACCAACTACAACTACTTTCATCATCTACACTAACGCCATCTACCGCCGACCGCCACCACCACTAGTATTTTCACAGACGATCACAAACATCCATGCCCACGGTGGGATTCGAACCCACGGCCTTTTGGCAGGAGAGAACTTTTGCAGACAAAAGTTCTCTCCTGCCAAAAGTTCTCTCCTTTCCCATGCCGGGAATCGAACCCTGACATCCTGGATGAAAGTCAGGTATCCTAGCCACTAAACCACATGGGAACGCAAAAAATATTAACGAGTCAGCCCTTCTGCATGAGTTGCCATGGTGTTGCACTAAGTTAAAGACATCAATTCTGAGAAGGCGGGTGTGTTATATTCTGTTTTTATTGGCGCTTTTCATTAAGGATTTTACTGGCCTGAGAATGCCGTTTCGAACTATTGGTTCTCATTAGACACCTAAGGTGTTTTATTCGTCACTTTTTAAATATTTTATCAGAAATATTTTTGCTTTCTTCACTATAAAATGACAATCGATATGTATTATCCTGTCTTTGAATAATTTTTGTATGCCGAGATGAAGACTTAAATGGGCCAGGTGATTCATTAAATATTTATTTAATTTGTACGGAAAGAAGAAAAATGGGAAAACTCCGTGTAAGATTGATTTTTGTGATCACATAAATCTCGCGAAAAGCAAACATTCGGTAATGTTGGTACATTAGCATTGCCAACTAAGGAGAGCGTGATCCCCCAACAATGTTCTCTTGAAGATAAACCATCTTTAGAACAATGTTAGCAGATCACACTCGATTAAAGATTAGCGAATACATCGAATGTTTAAATGCTTATTTTTCGGGAGATTGGTGTGACAAAATTCAGTATTACAGGAAAGTTTCCTTTTTAATTAAAAGATATAGCCATATCAAATAAATTCTCGGTAGCCTAACATTTGAGCTTCTTCCTATCGTATTCGTTATGTCGAACATCAGAACATGACGCGAAAGCGCACCTTCTTAAAAGAATATATTAAAAGTAGCCATTTAATAAAGGGTATTTATATTTTAAATAGCTTCCTCAAAATATTCATCATATGACCTACTCATTGATTCCGATGTGGACTCAGCTGAAAAAAACATTTCATAGTACTAGTAATTCCTCAAAAAGGGGCATTGCTGAATAGCACCGGGCATACTAAAAGTGTCATTTCTGGACTCAATGAATATCAAAGCTCAACGTCTTGAATATGAAAAAATATTATTTCCAGGTATCCAGACTATTACAGAAGACAGATTTCTAGAACTTGCACTATCTTTTATCCAGACTATTCCTAAAAATAAGGAGATAAAAGCTAATAATCAAACTGTCTCCCTATTGTCCTCACTTCAATACACTCAAATATAATGGGAAAATGTCATTAATAGCCATCTATTCCACAAGTTGGAACCCACTAATTGATTAATTAGTGATCATTAAGCTCCATGACATATTTCTTAGCTAACTTACCCTCCACCTAACGCAAGATATAGAAAGATTTGGAGAAATTCACGTACTTACGCTTGATATTTCCAAGGCATTTGATCGAGTCTGGCATCGCGGCTTTCTTACCAAAGGACTGTCTTATGATCTTCCTCCTTCCCTTTGTGAGTGGATTGCCAGCATCCTCCTGGTCGTTTAATCCATGTTTTAGTGGGTGGTTCTCTCTTCTGATTTTTCCTCTTCTGATTACCCCTGGGCTTTGTGCTTTTATCTACACTCTTCCTCCTACACAACAATGATATTCTCTCACTAACGTCCAGTCCTATATTGGTAACTTTGTTCAGGACAGTACGCTCCATTCCTTCCTGTTTTTTTTGTTTTTGTTTTTTTACAGAACCTTGTAGGATCAGATGACTCAGGCATCAAGACACCTAAAACACCGATCTTCTTGCTATTCTGAAATGGGGTGAAGAAGAGCAAGACCACGCTTAACTCTTCCCCACTTTTGATGAAATTCTGGTTGGCAACCAAGATCCATTTCCCTTTTTTTGTCTGCCTTTCGCATCAAGTCTACTCAATGCACAAAGGCATCTATTGAGCCTCAAAAAAAAAAAAGTTTGTATACTTTTCCGCACCTAAACAACTTTTCTTCTACTCAAATCCACCCGACATTGGAATATTTTTATCACAATTGGGGTGGAAACCAAAAAAACTTCCTCGGAATGCTCGATTGTACAGAAGAGAACTATTCACTTAACAGATCATTTTCCCCTCACTGACTCCCTCCAATCGCCTTGCCATAACACACTATTCCTACATTATGCCTATTTTATAGATATTGTTATAGGCACTAAACTGGTAACCACGATTTCTTCACTTTCCTGTAATCGTGTACCAACCCGAGCAACTGCTAGTCAACATTCATACGTGGTTCAACTCAAAACGTATTCAACTCACTTCTCATTCGCTTCCTTCATTCCTTCCTATATTTTCTGAGCTGCTAATCCAATACTGTTTTCCTCCAACGGTTCGAAATTTCATTTCCTTTAAATTAGTTACATGTGCATGTCCTCGGACAACATCATTCTTTTAAACCGTATTATTCTTGCATGTGCTTGATTCAATTATCTCTCAGTGGAAAGAATCAGATTTTTCCTCAGAAACTCTGGTTTTTCATCCCTCAAATCAGCGTCGTGAAAAGAGATATACAAGCATAATAAAATACTAATCTTTGGGGGATGCATAATTGAATACCACTCCTAATTAGGGGGAATAAACCAGTCTCAGACGGATAAAAAATGGATGATTGAAAAGTGGCAAACCGTCTAGAAGAGTACAGCTGACAGAGAGAATACACTGAGTTCGTTTGTGGCCTTACTTGACTACCGTAAATTCAAACCAAATCTCCCAGTTTTATTTTTTCTTGGCCTTGATAATTCTCCAGATTTCGGACTGCTTTCAAGTCTTCCTTTGTTTAAATCCAGTTAATTATTCAAAGATTTGTGCGTACTTATATCAGCAATCTTCGCATGCTATTCTCAGTAAGTGACCTTTCGTTAGCTTTCTTGTCAACATTTTTAAAACAAAGTTCTGTAGAATTTTGCTCTTTACTTTCGGACATCGTAAAACTCGCATTTAGCTTTATTGGCTCAGCCCACAAGAGATGCTGCAAAGCGGTCTACGGCTTAACTTGCTATAACTGGATAAGAGTGCTTCCGACTGCAGGGTTTTTATTTTATTTTTTATTTATTTATTTTTTGGACGCCGTGGAGAAGAGATGAGATTGGGATCAATAGTGGAGAAAATTGACAAATACATATTAGTTTTGTTTTTAATATTTCATATATTCTTAATGTAATTTACTACGATTTGTCACTAATAATATTTATGACAAAAGATTAAGTTGTTTATGTAATTCAAAATCCATATAGACTTTTTTTTCTTAGTTAAGTGAAAATTAAGTGTACGAGTATTTTGTTTTTTTTTCTTAGAAGAGGAATGATGGTCCTCCTTAGAATTTGCTACTTAGTATAAGTATATTTTGCGTTAATATGATAATAAGTTCAATTTTGACATCGAAATATACACTCAATTGAGATATTTCAAACAGATCCCTTCAGTAAGGTAGGAAATAAGCAAATTTCTAAAATTTCAAATTTTCAAAACCGCACTGCTGCTCCTGATTAACGACGTTCACTGATCGCTTCTTTCTTTCCTTTTATTATTTATTAATTTCGAAGCAGGAGCTTTTTTTCCCGATATAGTTAATTCTTGTATAATTAATATTTTAGTCCATCAGTTATTGTTTTTTATGTGCTTTCCCACCCACGGAAGATTGTTAGTAAACCTATAATACATTTGTACTGCGGGTGTGGCTAAGGATTTTTTCATTTATATATAAATGACCAAACATGAAACTTTTTCAAGCCACTTCAGGTCTCCAATAAATGCGGAGGTAGTCTCGCACCTGGTGATGAAATTCATCTCCCACTTAAAGACAATCACAAACATCCATGTCTGCAGCGGGATTCGAATCCGGGACCTGTTGGTTGGAGAGTGGGTACGCTAACCAACTCCGCCTACCAGGCCAGTCATTTACTATTATTTTATATTTATCTAATCTGAATGATAGAATAAAACAATTCTGCTTCTGTTTTGCATAAATAGTGATCGACAATGAAATATACAGCCAAATGAAGTCCCGTTCATCTGTCCTTTATTCTCCGTTGCCTCCAGGATATCTGATCCTTTTTTCTTGTTGGTAGATCGAATGGAGTGTTGAGATTTGCCAATTCCAACAAATGAGCTGCTTTTTTCATACAATAAGAAAAAATTGTGTTACTTTATGAAACTGTCATTTCCCCACGGAGAGGGGGATTGTTCATCTTTCTTTTACCTCTTTTCGATATTTTCCTATTTCTATCTTGAATTCCTCTTTGTTATTGCTTAAAACGTACTCTGCTAAATTTTGGATTCTAAAAGGGAGTCCATTCAACCATGAACGAAAGCGAATTCCAATAGATTGAGCTAAGAGGTCTTAGCAGATGAATCAGGGAGTCAATGAACAGTGAATAACTGGATTTTTTACAGAAGGGGAAAAAGAAAAAGGAGTATCGTAATAAAATATAACTCATCGGTTTTATTCTTAATAAGGACCACAGAAAAAAAGAATTCACGATGTTCGGATCCTCGATTCATATTGGATATGAGGGAGTCCTCTTGGGCACTGCAGCAGTGCGGTGCAATCCGCTTCTTAATTTCTTTCGGCTATTCTATTTCGGCCGAATGTCTTTATTGCATCTACTCAACTAGCCTCTTCTACCACGACAGAAGTATAGCTGAACTGGACGAGTTTTTTGAAGCTGTCGCTCTCAAGAGAAGAGCGAAGCAAGAAACCAGAATGACCTCAATAGAGTTTAGCTTGCCATCATTTTCGCTATCTCCTAACGACACTCGAGGTTGGAAAGACTCCAGTTCTCAGCATTGTGTATGTGTGTGCGCTACTTGCTTTAATGGCACTCACCCTTTAATATTCCAGCTCAGGATCAACAAGGAGAAAGAAACCATTTCGAAGGAGACGGCAAAAATGGGGGGGGGGGGCGGAATGGGGAAAGAAAAAGATGTACAGTATTAAACGCTATCACGGATAGTGCCTGAGAGCTAAATATAAATGCTTTTGATGTTGACCTTTTTCTGAGAACGAAGAGAGTTCTTTGTTTCCGTGCCTACTTATGTCACGGAAGATAGATGGCACTAGTAGTACGGGAGGTGAAATAAATTACCACGCTTCTCTCTGCTGACATTACGTTCATTATAGCCTCGTCAGGAAGAGAGGGATCCGGATGTTATTTATACGAGCTACACCACTAATAGGATGGAATCTTTCATTTTCTTAATTTGACGGTTTTTATATAAGTAGCATGGGAACCTTGAACATGTATGCTGGAATTAGAAACTGCTCTGAGTATGAATTATGAATTAAAAGAAGCGTGCAACTAGATTCAAGTCATCTGGAGAACACAAACACACAGAAAAAAAAAATTATATCAGTAGACTCACGAGACACATTTAGACAGCTGACGAAAGATACGTGCAAGTTTTTTTAATACTAGCTTTCACATTATGTAAATAAAATAATCACTGTGGAGTTTTCTGTGTAGATTCTATTGCTAATTTAATAAATTTTATATTAGTCTTCAATACACAATTAATTATCAAATGCAAAATTTCAATTAAAGTATCCATTGCACATTTGATCAATCCAGAAATTTTGTAATAAACGAAATATTTTTTCAAAAATATTCCGTTTCAAACGTTTCCGGCTTCCAATAAGCCAGAAACGTTTGAAATTTGTAATTGGACTGTTCTACCCTCTTTCGATCAGTTATAAAATATGAAAAAATGCATACGTTTGTGTTTTTCAAAAAATTCATTGTTAATAATATTAAACCAAAATTTTCCACTTGCAAATACTAAATGTTTGTCTGTGTCGCCCTCTTTCGGCCACTCATAAAATATTTAAAAATATCATACTTTTGTTTCTTTCACAAGTTCATTGTTAATAACATAAACTCAAAGTTGCTTTTCCACTTGTAAATACTACATATTAGTTTTAATATTTTTTCAGCTTTTTCGCGTGTCAGTATATTAAGAAAGGAATAAAAAAAAACGGGAAGAATATTACAGCTGGACAGAGCAAGTTGATGGAGTTACGTCTGCCAATAAAACGTGCTATTTGCTAGACGCAGCTTGCCAGGAGGTTGTTACATTTCATTGATAAAGGCTACATCTGTCTGGCGCCACATGATGCTGCTGTGTTACCATGACAGCTAAAATCATTAATGACAGTCGTTGTTTGGACAGATAAATAATCAACTCCTGACTCTCGTCTGTACAACAGATGATTTCATAAACGAATTAGTGGAATTTATGCTGCACTGTCTTTGAACAGATGGAGTGCTTGCGTATTTTCCAACACAATGAGAATTGCTTCGCAGATCCACGACAGATAGCGCACGTGGAAGAAAATTAATTTCTACGAACTAGTGAATGTTAATTAAAGCGTGTCTTGTTAATTTAGAAAGAATCAATGGGTATAGCATATGAAATGCATACTTGAAGATCTGAAGAGAAATTTGAGGCACCACAACATCTTGAACACATCTTGGAATTCTCTTAATTGCGAAGAAATTTCAGAAGACAAATGAAGCGTAGTTGCGACTCAAATATGACATAACTCAACCATAAGTGGAAGCACTGATTTTGAGGATTGAAGTTCTGACATATTATTACGATTCAGATTATTTTAACGCAGTGTCAGAATGCAGAAATAAATGCCTTAAGTGATTTCTGAATGCGTTGGTATATTTAGCACTTAGTTTGGAAAAGTTTGCTTCCAGTTAAAGAAAATTTCATAGAAATAATTCACGCCGAAGCTCAACTGGCTTCGGTAAATTTCAATGTTTAGTGTGTTTCGGCCCTTTTGATATTTTAAGAAAACAATATGGATACTTACGACAAGACCAATTTGTGGACTATAGAATTCTGATTCTTAAACAATAATTTCTGCACGTCAGTTCCCAAAATGCTTTGCAAGGAATGGGTTGTTGGGAAGAAGAAAAGAATCGTCTGTCAACATGGGCGGAAGGGGTTTAGTGTTTTCTTTGACTGATGATGCGATTATCTTTAGCGTCGATAAACACACTGAGCTAATAGCAGATAACGTCTGAAGACTAACATAAAAAAAAAAAAGAATAACTGGGAAGGCCAAAGTAATGATAATCGCTCAAATGGTACGAAGTGTTTGCTAACTTAGTAAGCAAGAAATTAGTGGGAATTTCTGGAAATCTTTCTTGGGAAATCTTCGTTGTTTTTATGGTGTTTAAAATTTTGTTTTCGGGAAATGTTCATTACAACAGTGTTAATAGCTTACAAATACACTTGTTATATCGTCGGTTGAATTTTAGTCCATTTATCCACTCTATCAGATCATATTTCACTGATAAACAAGGAAGGAGATTGTATAGAATTTAGCAAAATAATTAATCATTTAAAAAATCATATTTTTTTCATTTAATGATTTTGTTTATTTTTTATTTATAATAAACGTAAGGTGAGGCAGCCGGTCGCATCTGGAGGTCTTTGTTTATTCAGTCACCAGTCAAACTGATAGAACACACACACAATTTCCGCTTAGATATATATATTTAGGTATAAGACTAATCAGTAGTTCATCGTAAAATTACGGTTACGAAAGTCAGTTAAAGCACGTCATGGGCTTTAAAGGGCTGTAAGTACCTCGAGTTATCATTATTATTATTAAGATCAAACATTTTTCATTACATATAATTCAAGTTAAATTGTTTGATATGCTTAAATTGTACGACCACGCTGAATGTTGAATGTACGTATCGCATTGTGAAATGGTTTATTAATATGTTGATATTTTCCAACATAAATAAACAATTCTCTATCAATTTTCAATTAATAACATAAAAATTCATCTGACTTCTTTGACCTATATTTATGGAGGAACGGCCGACATACTGTTTACGGAGGAATCCTAAAGTTTTTGCTGTGGTGCTACCACGAACGTCTGAAAGAATAAATTGGAGTTCTATTTCTGGATCTATTGTTCATAGAGCGTACAATCAATTTTTTATGGGAATCTCACGAAGGAAAAGTTGTAAAACTGAATAGTATCGATAAGCTAAGGGTTAGATAATCTCAAAGGCTTGCTCTTGAGAAAAAACACCTACTTTTCTAACTCATTTCAGGCCTTCAATACGCTTCAACAAGAAGCTTATTTCTTGGAGAGAGAGAGAGGGGGAGGAAGAGAGAGAGAGAGAGAGAGAGAGAGAGGGAGAGAGAGAGAGAGAGAATATGTTATTCCTTCATCTAACCAGGCAGGCGTCTGAAATACGAGGAAAATGCATCCATTTCCAGTGACATATGACATATGAATATAAAAATGTAAATCGCCATCTTCGAATCCAATAAGCAAGGTGGTTTTTATTATTGTCATAATTTGTCTTCTGAATGAGTGAAAACGTAACAAAATAAAAACGTATTAAGAGTGACCAGGGTTTGCAACTACCAGTTAGCAAAAGGCAAAGATTCTAGTTGAAACTACAACTACAAACAATATTAGAAACCACTTTTGAAGAACTTGGATTTTCTTGCTTTGGAAATTCTACTTCCTATTCAATTCTAATGAAAAGTCATTTGATTTGTTGTCTGTTGGGTTGATTTTCAAGCGAGAAAAATCTAATATTCTGAAGGGGAAAAACAATTTTTGTTCATTTTTCCCGGGCTCGGATGATTTACCTTCGGTTGAACACATCTCGAATAAATTTCTCCGCGTTCATGATCATGGTGGAATTTGAACCAAAGTATTTGAAATGAATTAATGTCGTTAAACTGTATAACAATGAGGATTTCGGAGAATAACCGATATTTTAAAAGAAAGTTTTGTTTTTGCATCGTATATTCCTAAAACAAAGCAAAGAAATGAAAAATAAATCAAACCCTATAGAAAGAAAAATGAAAATCTTTAAACATAAGATATAACAAATTAATAAAGAAGATAAATATAATATTCCTTATGTAGGTATGTAATGCGTGTGCATATGAGAGAGAGAGAGAGAGAGAGAGAGAGAGAGAGAGAGAGAGAGAGATGGTAAAGATTTGTGACTGGGTGAACTTAGACTCTCACTGACTCTCAGTTGATAGTTCTTTGATGTATTAACTCTCTCTCTCTCTCTGTTAGCAAATGCTTTTGTGAGAAGTGTCTTTCTGAAGTCATGGTCACGGACTTATTTAACCACCTCTCACCTTCCACTTCTGCGGAAACGTGCAAGGAAGAATATTATCTAACGAGTTTCTGGTAATGCGGGACAGATTTAGACGGTCTGCTGGAGAAAAAAGGAAGTTGCGAAAAGTGTATGTGAGCTAGTTTCAGACAAGAGATAAATAACGAGGTTACTTCCTAAGACAGGCGATGGACAACAAAGTCACTGCCAAATTGGTCAACTTCCTGAGAACGCTTCCGAAGTTAGCGAAGCGAATACTGCACAGCGGCGAAACTTGTAACGAGAAGGATTCGGGGTTTCACTGGCTACGGCAAAAGGGGACTTGGCTTTTGTAGACTTAATTGGGGAAGGATCAAATCCAATAAAAAAAAGAGAAGACTGGCGCGGTCATAAAGTGAGCAGAGACTCGCTTTAGACGCAAGAAGTTGTCACAGTGACGGAAACAACGGAGGTGGTGAAACTGTCCTTCGTGTCTACGAAGAGATTTACGAGATTTAAAGTATTATGCAGAATCCCACAAGGAACAGAAGAACTGAGAAGACAAGCGAAAGGCTGCAAGTGTTCCCATACCTGGAAAAAGTTTAAAATTTTGAGCTGCATTATTTGAATAGCAAAAGTGCAACTCACTGAACTCCTTTTAGACAGCTATATAATTGCCAAAGGTAATTTAGAATTCTTCATTTACGTGCACTGCATTAACAAAAGTAAGTGAGAAGGCTTTCATCTACATAGAATGATACTGCGCCAAGTCAACCACGATTAATAAGAAGTGATAAATAGTGATAATCCCTTGCATAAATATTGAATACATAAATATTATTGATTTCATCTGGTTATTTCCGTTATATCGATTATAACCTGAAACTTACAAACCGAAACGTTCTCATTTTTTTTCACGTCGTATAAAGAACTTTCTCATTTGAAAACAGCCCCGAATAACCAAGAATGCTTATGTAAAAGAATTGTGTGGAAAGGTATTACGATCAAGAAGGGCGTACATTATAAAGAAAAGATGAACATAATTGTTATGCGAAACATTAAAAAGCGAAAGAATCCGAGCTCAGTCATCATGCAAACTTTCTTCTGCAGTCTCATTGTTAACTGACGATTCTCATCTTACTATTCTTAATAAATTGTAATAGATCTCTTTTAAAGAGGATGATTTTTAAAAGGGGGCTGGTTTAAATAGAAACGATAGAATTATATTAATGCATGTTGCATTAATTATTCAACTCTTTACTGTAAATATATGATTCATCATAATAAGCTGTCATTGATATTCTCGAATTTTTCAGTTATACAAGCTTAACTACTAAACATAAACACTACTATACATAACTACTCCAAGTGGTACTCGAATGCACTTATATTTATGTTTGTAGTCTTGGAGGTCAGCAAAAATGCCAAACTAAGCGTAGCCTTTAAAAGGCTAAATAATTAATCCCACTCTTCAGATATCTAACCAAATCAGAAACGAAAATTATCTATAAATCCGCAAACAGAACAAGAAAACAAATTTTCATTTTCTTTATTCCAAAAATTTACTAACGTGGTTAATACTAATTGATAAGCCTTCTAAACACTTCGATATGGAAAAAC
The DNA here is from genome assembly GCF_054136105.1 of Typopeltis vanoorti. NCBI lineage: Eukaryota > Metazoa > Arthropoda > Arachnida > Uropygi > Thelyphonidae > Typopeltis > Typopeltis vanoorti. Next base: position 135,248,322 of record NC_143551.1, on the reverse strand, counting down.
AAATTCCACCGAAAATAGAATTAATACTTTAAAAACTTCAGCGATGGATTAACAATTTCTCTTGTCCACACACGCACGCACACATCTACGCACTTTTGATAAAATCAGGAGAAATACGAAAGGAAGTGACTTAAATAGTTTATGTCTATAAGTGGACGTTGCGACTGGCAACAGAAGCAACCTTAGTGCTTATGCGTTCTGACATTCCTGTCGCTGGCTTGTTAGTTAGAACATTCAGAGCAATGAGCATAATTACACAAAGTACTATGGAAACTAATTACGTACACAGCAGTTTAGCATAACGTAGCTAATCACGGTAGAATGGAGACAAAGCTGCTTACTGAAGATGATCACCTCATAAACAACACGCACCCATCAAGGCAAAGGAAAGACAACAGGTGATTATACTGTTAGTCGTAATAGACTTCATTATGATGTTTCACCCGGAAAGTCATCTGAGAGCCAAACAGATGGCCCAACCTTTTCTCCATTCTAGAAAATGTCGCTTTTGTATGTTACGATTATTTAAATTAAGAGCATTGCATTGTTGAAATCATCTACTGTTTGTTTAGCTCGTGCTTCCCACGTGAGCACTGTCCTTTTTCACGAACAACCAACGCAACACAAGTTGACCACTTAGTTTCAGAAATTCCTCTTTATTCCGCTAGATGGCGTGCGTGCAAACGATGTTATCTCCGATAGTGAAGGTAATCACGTGATATTCGAGTAGCTGTTACCGTTTTTGAGTGAAATTGAAACCATTTCAAAAAAAAAAAAAAAAGGGTATACCTTAGATGTTTTTATCTTTTAGTGTTTCATTTGTATTTCTATTCACGTTACAAATCTTCTTAGGGACAAGTAATGGGTTTGCAAACGAAAGCCTAAATATGTTGTAGGGAAACGAAGAAATGGATTTTTTATTGAAGGCCATTCTTGTTATGTTGCCGCACGGAAATATGCAACATTATTAGACGGGGATGGAAACGTGAGCCGACGTCAGATACGTACATTAAAATAAGCATTTGGAGACTGGTAAGGCACGATATCTAAATGACAACGAAACGAAGGAACTGGAACAAGAAGGAAGGAAGGTACGAGAGAAAGCGAAGTCGCATATGTTTGGGCGTCGTAAGTATTACGAAACAAAATCACTTATTTCGTTTAACGGACAGCTAAACACGCTAACCGAACAGTTGGTGGAACTCGTCCAATTATGTATTCGATTGTTATGATTTCTATTTCTACTTAAGTTTACTACTATAACTACTGTGCATGAGCATACAAACGGGGAGGCTATGAGAGAAAACAAAGCCTCCATACAAACAGGTAGGCTTTGTTTTTTCGCATTTCTTCCCCCCCCCCCCCAGTTACCTATTCATTACAAAGGTTATTTTCTAAGTAAAGCCATTGACTTTCGAACGCCCCAAAATGTAATTGGATATTTCCACGGAAACATAGCAATTCCCATATTAAATAATTTGATGGAAATATTTGGATTGTTTTTCATTAAAAATGGTCTGCTCACTACGAATATTTGTTCGTGTAGAGAAATTCTTTCAAGGGAATATTTTGCACGAATTTTGTCATTATTTAGAGAAATTCAATCCAGTTTTTACCATTGGCTATATATTTCCTTCGTAATTTTGTAACTTGAGTTTTCACTTCTGCTGTACATACCAACCCACTAATGTTATGGTAGTCCTTCAGTCTTTGACTGCAATATTTTTGTGTGAATTCATCCCAGCAAACTTCATTACAACAATCTCTACACTATTTTCCAGCTAGCTGATAATGGTGCCCACTAATTTCAATAACACTAAAAACTGAATTCTATTTTGTTAAAAAAAATTACGTCCTGTAATGCTGACATCTTGAGACAAAATCAGAATGCCGTAATTTAAATACTGGGCAACCTCAAACTGTCAGAGTATAAATGGTGACTTAATAGTATTTGGGGAAAACTCCAAAAACGTTTTTGTTGGGCACCATTGAATACTTGGGCATGCAAACCCTAAGTTCTTGGTTCTATTTTTATTATTTTGTTATAGCTCTTAACCGGAAAAGTACTGGAAATGGCCTGTCCATAACGCTGGGGGGGGGGGGGGGGAATTACTGAAAATTCAGAGAAGACAATGAGACGAGTAATGAATATTAACATATAAATGTTTTTAGAAAATCAAATCACGAAAAAAGCGTAAGAATTAAAAATTACATTTCAGTTGATTGCCATAATTATTATAATCATGGGTGGGGGGAGGGAGGGAGTCCGCAGTTAGGAAATGGATCGTCAAACAAACGTGTCCATTAATTGACTGGCTAGAAGAAAATATTGGGTATCACTAACCCTAAACGACTTTTTTGACATATCCCTTGTATTCAAAATGATTGTGTGTGTGTGTGTGTGTGTGTGTGTGCGTTCGTGTCCAAAATACGATCAACTAGACGCTGACTTTCAGGTCTGGTATTGTCCACTTTAGTAAGTGGATAATACCGAATATTTTGAAATATTTTCGGAGGGGTTACTCTGAATTGGTTTCCTTAATTCCTTTTATAGCCGTCGGTTTGGGATACTTAATCTACAAATACACGTATTTTATAATTTTGTAACAATGCATGCAAAATCCAATTACCGTCTTAGTCATGCAAATCCAAATCCCTGAAGTATGCTGTTTTTCCTTTATGTGGATGAGATCAAACTAACACAATACATCCCATCCACAAAACAATCTGTTGAACCCAAAAGAAAGCTAGCCAACCACCCTAGGAGATAAAGGAGAAACATCATTAGACAGCTTCATGAATCATAATTAACATTCCGCTCTTCAAAGAAGCTTATTTTAGATTCAAAGATGGGTAAATTACAACACCACGTCATGCGTGATTTCATTATTACAATAACATTTTATGTTACGTTAACCTACAATACGTTGTCCTTATTCTTTCATCTTATCCTCGACTATTTTATGAATTTCATCAGTGATGCAACAATACTTTCTTTTGTTTATATTGTCAGCATTTTGTTACACTTATTTCAATTTAAATTAACCATTACTATTTTTGATGGATTATTTTATATTTGCATTTTTATAGTATGTAGGCTTTTCTTCTGTTCTTTCTTTTATCTTTTTTTCTTTCCAATTTTTAAGCAGCATTAGAATTGCTTTTTTTTTAAAAAAAAAAAGCTTATACTAATAAAACAATGCACCGCTAACATGCAACATTCTATGTTGCATGTTAGCGGGAGATGTGGAAATACTAATCGTAAATATATCAATATTGTTAACTATTTTTTATTAATATGATAATTGCTAATTCTTTTGGCAAATAATTCACCCATGTATAGCAATATGGTATTCTTGTCATAAAACCGATGACAAGAATTAAGCTAATACAACAATACAATATTATTTATATTGTTGAGTTAGCGATAATGATGCAATAATACTAACCAGTAATAGCGTTATAATATCGAAATATTTAAGTTTTTTTACCTGCACCATGTTTCATTTGGTAAAACGTTGGAGAATAAATCTTCTAAGAAATATTTCCATCTGGAAAGATAAAAGCCTGAAAGCCAAGAGACAAAAGGAAATAGAAAAAGGCTCTTTACAATGGATGCAAGGCGTGGGTATTCTTGCACAACAACAAAAGAGGCTGCAGTTTGTTTACCTGCTAGATAGGAATTCAAAATTTTATTTCCTCTTTCAGGAGAACAATTTTCGGAAGCAAATAAAGTGTATGTGTGTGAAAAAAAATTCTCAATACTTGCACGGAAATATCTCACTCTGTCGCTCTTTCCGTCTGCTAACTCTGACTTCGTTCCGTAAACCATTCGAATTGAAAGTACAGAAGCTGGGTCATCTACAAGACCTTCGTTTCAGTTTACTGGAAAACGTGCTCTTCTACAGCCCTACAAAAAAAAAGTTTTTTTTTGTTCTCCAGCGTGAGTGATCGTTGCGTTCAATCTTCCAATAGTTGTGCCTGCCACGCGCTCATCAGAACCGTTGTCATGGCAACAGAGAAAGTGACATTTTGGATAGCAAATCGTTCAGTTTACTTGCACGGTACGAGTGACTGGAGACAAATTGAAGGAGAAACTAAATACTAATGGACTTTTTCTCTTTGGATAGTGTGTGTGCGCGCGCAGAAACGGGAGAGAATCCTGTTGCTGGCTGCGAGGAAAGGAAAAAACACACACACCAATATTTTGATAACATAGCGGAAACATGAACGACTTCTTACTCGTCAAATATTTAAAGGAGACGTATTTCGTATTAGAATATGTATGATGCGCGTCTATCACATGACCATTTTCTATCATTAAAGTAAATTACTCTTCCAAACGGTTAAAGAATTGGTCGATCTTAGGCACAGGCAAGTTCGATTTTTAATACCATAACTGCAAAATCGACAGTAGAAGATTCACAAGTACATTCAAATACTAGGTAGGATTACGAATGCCTTTTCCTAGCACTACACAGAAATGCACTTAACTTCAGTTATGGTGAAAGGTGCAGAACGACTGCTTACCGATTTCCAAAAGTTTGAACGAAGAGTGTAGTCTGCCACCTTACAGTTTTGACCTTTTTTTTTAATTTTTCGTCATGCTCTGTGTGATTTACAAGTTCTTCCTGAAATTAATAGCGCCTGCAACGAAAATGTTCAGTTTTGGTCTTCTGACAGTTATGCCACCGACTTGCTTTTACGATGGATTTCATAAGTCTGAGAAGTTATCCTCCCTTCCGACTTAATTCTTTTTGCTGTTTTAATCCTCAAGTTTCTCCCATCGGTCGCATATGTTTCGATGCTCATCTCTTCATGCGATGGACTTATGAGATGTAAAAAAAATGCTCCTCGTTCTAAACTTCCTATTACTAACATAATACCAACTAGTGCTCTTGTGCTGTGAAAAGAGCTTTTCTGGATTTATCTTTGAAGCTTTTGAGCAGCAGTTATGAGAATAGATTTGTTGTCATTCACAGTACATGACATTGAAACAACAATAGAAATAAAATCTGCAAAAGATGTCAGTGTATGAACTCAACTGTTGATGAAGAGCAGTGTTTTGTTTTAGAATCAGACCTTCGCTGTAACATACGACGGACGAAAAATGAAGTTTTAATTGAAATAACTGACTTGAAATTAAAGGGAGAGATTTTTAATAATTTCAAAAAATACGATCTAGCGCGAGAGGGAAAAGTCTATTTAGGGTGTCACAGTAAATGTGACATGGATTACGGCTTTGAGAAGAGCGTGGTAATTAAAGGAGAAAGCGGTAGTTTACTGACTTCCTTCTTTTTTTTTTTTTCTTTTTTTGTTTCTCGCGGTGGTTTTCTTCGGCTCATGTCTGTTTTGAAATTACAAGCCGAAACTTAATCACTTTCAAGAATCAAGAAAAAGAAACCGCAGTCTTGAAGTGTTCTCATCTAATTACAAACAACCGAGCTTTGGAAATACTTGAGCAGTCTCAAGTAGCTGCACACATCCAGCCGGAAACAAAGATCCGCCGCCGAGAGAGAGAGAGAGAGAGAGACATATCATGGAAACAACATGTAACTATACGGCTAGCCAGCTACGAAAATCTCAAGTCGGCATTTATGGCGTGTATCGAACGGTCTGGAAGAACATCTACTCGAGCCACAACCACCTCTGTCAATTGCCAGTTTCATGCAGATACACGTACCTACAGGAAGTAGACAAATTATGGGTAACGGCGCATGCTCTGTCTGCACACAACAAACTCTTTATTTGTTGAATTATCTGCGATAGCTAAAGATAATTCAAAGGCTTTGCCGGTGAATAACGATGCATCATTGAACGTTAGGGTAATCCTCATTTTCAATGCATCTCAACATTATTATTAAGTAAAATAATTTCACGTCAAACAGACACGACTTAATGTTTGTTACGAAGTTCAAAAGTAATGTATCACTATTTTATGAGTCAGATGACAAGGAATATAGAAATTAGTTAGTTTGTTCGTAATAAATGTTTATCTTGACTATGGGGAGATAGGAAGCAGAGCGTAAGATGGGATGGGAGGGTGAATTCATTTCTCATGTTTGTGAAGTGTTTGCGGAGATGCATTAAAGATGATGTGCAGAGAAAAGGAACTCCAATTAACTTCACGATAAGCATCATCACTTTTTAATAATTCTTTCCTGAAGGTTACAAGTGGTTTGTGCAATCTATCATCCTTTTAAGACTGTATTCAAGCGCTTTCTCTCTAGGGTATGGGAAATATTAGAAATGTAGAAACAAGAAAAATATCAAATGGTGGAAAAAATGCATGAAGTTAAAAATTTTAGGTGATGTTTTATTGATATGAGGTTGATTTATGTTGCATTTTGATCTCGTTCGGTAAAAGCATAAGATCAAACAAAAGAGATTAAATATGGAAGAAATGGAATGTTTCCCAAGCGACATCCATTACAACCGCAAACTCTGATAATGTTTCTTTTTTGTTTCTTTATCTCAGTCTTCGTAAGCACACAGATGAACAGCGAATGATAACCTGTAAGATAAAAACCTGATTCTTTTCCATGCCAGAAGCGAACCCTAGAGACGAACAAAAAAACAGATAAAATACCGTTGCCTGTCTGTTCAGAGAACGTTCGGATATTTTGCTCAAGGAAATTAAAATTTGATGCTAACTTTTCTCTCGTTTCTTATCGCAATAGTAGATAAGGTGTCTTCATGCAGAAGGATATTTCGCAGATTATAACCTTGATAAATGTGTATTGTTCTGTTCTTTTAAACCCGCGAGAGATAAAGATCGTATGTTTTCGTGATTTCCTCGCAATGGATTCTGGGAAAAGGCAAGCAACAGAGAAAACAAAGATGGACTTTCAATAAATCAACTTGTCATCGGTAAAAACAAACAAAATACTTCCATAGAAAGGAGCGGCGATCCCTTTTGTGTATTACTGTTTATATGTGAGATAATATTCTCATTATATGATGAGATATGCTGTCGGTTCTTCTTCAGAGATGTTAAGGAAAAAAAATTTGTTTCCAGCCGTTCATTTTAACTTAATTAGAATTAGTATTGCAGATGAGATTTCTTAACCAAGATACGTGCTTATTTTTACTCCCACGGGAGCTCTTTCAGCGCTTTTTATCTCTAACTTCCTCCTCCTCAGTTTTAGAAGTCCTATAATTTGTTACGTCTAAGGGGGGGGGATACGATTACAACCAAACCGTAATGAAGATTTACTGCTGAAGAGTAGTATAAAGTGGGGCATTTCGGAAAGGACCGGGGGAGAGAAAGCAGCTCCATTTTTATGGTAGTCTTCGAATAGCCCAAATGAAAAATTCAGAATTATAGAGAATTTGATTTCACTTATGTTTTTCACTGTAGATGGGCCTCAATACGAAAAGTGCTGTGTTTGCTTGTCTTCCTCTGTAATTAGTTTTTCGGTCGGATTTATGAATATTTCCACAGGAAATTCCACTTAGTTCTTCCGAAATAATCGTATCTTTAAAAAACACGCATGCGCGATTTATAAGTATAATATAATGACAAACATCGTAGCCTGTTGCATTTGACTTGATCATAGGAAGTAAATGAAGGGGGAAATAACTGAGGAGATTATGGATTGAGTCAAGTTTAAAAGGCGAACGTGTCCAGATTAAGAGTTTGAGAAATTCAAAGTAATTTTGTGGATTCACGTAAGAAAAAATATTAAACCATATTTTTGTTATTTATTGATTTTTTTTTTTTTTGTTGCTAAGATATATTTCATACCGGGATCTTGAATAATCGCTTTTTAGATTGGAATTATGTCAGTTAAATTCTTAAATTTCATGAGAACACGTTTGATATAGAGAATGATGCACGAAATTCAGGAGCAGAAAGAACAAATTTAACATACAATTTGAAGGCAATGATGCTTGTGGTCGAATGTAAACTATTGTGTCCGATGTCTTCTTCGATAGTATTAACAAAAAAGTGACAAGAAATAATTATTTCTATGGGCAACATAATAAATCAGAGGTAGACAATCTATTATTATCTGTGAGTGTTGCAAAAATGGTAAGCGTTAGAAACTTTGGTGTTTATCGCCATTTCTCGTCAGTTTAAAATTTTTTCGAACCTGAGCACGAACCTATGATCATTCTTGACTTGAAGGTATCAACTAAGGTATTATTTTCATGATAGAAGCGTAGCGTTTACTCACGTTCACACACACAAAATCTAACTGCATTTATAACAACTAGCAGAGACGTAAATTTAAAGTATCCCTTCAATACTTTTACATTCCTGTTTTTGCTATTCGACCAAAATATTAATTATCAACAGTTTTCTTTTAAAGTAACAAAATGACTTTAAAACATCATCATCATCGTTCTAGTTAAGAATGGTCTGTTATGGCTGATATTCTTAGGCCCAAACAGTATTTGAATCACATCCATAGTCTCTTCAACCTCCAAAAATTGTTCTCTTCCATCAAGATCCTACTTCTCATCGTTCCAACTCTTAACTTTATACAAACCCTAATTCTTCCCCGCTTTTGAACCAAACCCTTGCTCAAAATCCTTTGTTTCAAGAAGGGACCGACGGACTGACCGATGATCCTTTTCAAATAGGTTCACACCAATTTCAGTCAAGCTGACAGACTGCGTATGCCATTTGCTAAGCGTCAGTTCTATTTACACTCTCTGAAATATCTTCCATTTTCCCATAGACGTGTACAATACGATCGGTAGTTGTCAACATCAGTTTACAATCCATCCTTTGGTAAGACTTTCTCATCCTGTGATCCCAAGGATAACCATTTCGAATGGGATAGGGATATCGATAGATTCCTCTCTTCTCAATCTCCAACCCACACACAGAGTACTAATATTCAAAAGATGCTCCCGTAATCTCATGTGTGGATTACTACAGAAATATTCAAAACAATAACTAACCTTTTTTACCATCTATGAATAGTTCAAAATCCCTGCCATGCTTGTTTTATGGATGGTGTAAGGAACAACGATTGGTGCATCAAGAAACGCTCCTTTAAATCACTTCAGATTGCAATTTTGAAGAAAGTTCCTTAGAATATAGTTGGAGATTACCAATTCCAATCCAGCTGATGCGTCATCATGAAAGTATCCACAGAAGAAGCAGAGATGAGCAGAACCTGTGGTAGGGATAACGAAAACCAATAGAAGAAAGAAGAGGATAATTATTCACTCACTTCGATTGCTGTCTGATGAAGAATCTAGAATTTTTAAGAGATGTTTAAATATCCCACCCCTAAAGTGGGAACGGTGAGTATCCAAGAAAAGAAAAGTGTGCAATTACGCCACTCAGGTATTACTTGCGAAGTGAGAAGTAAATCTTGGAGTCGACAAGAAAGTGTGTTTTTAGATTTTTATGACAACTCTAAATATCTTTACGCTAAGAGATTATCTTTATTCTACGAACGGGAATATTGTTTTCTTAGAATCGTAAATTATTAAATATTTAGCATCAGATGAAGAGGGGGGGGGGATTGAATATGGAGTGAAAGATTGGGTTCGAGGTCTTTTTTTTTATTATTACTAGAGGTTTGAGGAAGGAAAAGACTGAGTGCTACAATCGATAGAACAACGAATATGATTTAATCCGTAACGATACATTTTCATTGATGTCAAAAAGGAAAAAATAGACTGTAGGTATCAAATGAACGCACTCTCTTGAAGTATTCCAACACTGGTAACGTCGAAGAAATTTGTCGAAAAATTTGAGGATCAGTTTCAGTCCAGTCTACCCTCACGATTTTAAATTTCAAGGAAAAGAAGATTCAAATACTTTGGAGATGAGAACTCGAGTTTGTATTTCACTGATTGATCATTGCTTGCCTCCGTAGTTCCGTCGGTATAGATGAAGCCCGTTGGTCGGAAAGACCTGGGTTTAGATTTCCGTCCGTGGCGTGAGGAACCATAAAGGTTCTCTGTCGGTTCCTTTATCGGTTCGAACGAAAGGTGAGTCAGCCGGTCTCATACAGAGGTGGAGTTTTTTTTCACCCGAAAACTCGGATTCTTCGTCACCTAAAATAGACAAACCGGCCCCGTGAACACGCGCATCTACAGACATAGGACTAATCCTCGAGTTACGATTGCGAAGTCCAAGAATCCTTGGAAAGATCGTGGGCGCATAGATCATGGCTGCCTACAGGAATTTATACTCGTAGTCACCAATAACGTGACAGACTTCCGGATAGTAGTTCAACTGGCTAACCCGCTTTCAGTTGAAAAGGTCTTATGAAGGTTATTCAGGTGGAATTTGAATTCGGATCTTTCCAACTGCGAAGAACAATTTTGTCGCATCGTTTTCGCGTCTGACATCGTAGCGTCTGGAGTACAGAGCTGAGCCTTCTAAGGTGTGTTGTATATATAAATATAGAACACCCATGAGGAAAAAATCAGGTATAAATGACAAATATATCATATTGAAGAAGTAGTGGTGCGAATGCTGATTAATTTCCATTGACTGACTTGGGAGTGCTTTCAACGTTGGACTGTTTTTTTATCTTTGTTTTATTTTAGTTTTCAGTTAACGAGAAAGAAACTTTGAAAGTGCCTTGTACGAAAAAAAAAAAAAAAAAAAAAAAAAAAAAACAAGCGCTGATATTAAAACCCTAGCGGAAGATGCGAGTTTTTAGTGTCCTACCAGGCGACATTTGTAGGCAGACCAAATAATAATTTCTGATTACGAGCTTTTCTAGCTGAGCGCGGTAGTCTAATGATTTGCTAAAAACCTCGCCCCGAACCTGTCTCTTGAAACACATGCAGCGAATGGGGTCGTAAATTTTCCGGTCGCCTGTTGTTTCCAGTCAGAAAGCAGACGTAACTTGGCAATTAAGTGTCTGAATGTAGATTTCGTACAAAACAAACACAGGTGATCGATACACGGAGTCTTGGGATCGAGAACAAATGGGAGACGATTCTTCGGCAGACAACGGCGACACCTCCAAGTAGCGGCCATTACTCATGTCTCAGAAGTAAGGCTGTTTTAACCTCCGTAAATTGGGACTTTTCCGTCGACTTGAACGGAAGTTAATTGCATGAAGACAAAGTAACTCCGAACAGCGAAGTAGTGAGAAACAGAAAGAATGTTAGGAGTTCCTTTTACTCCTGGTTTCTTGAAGCGTACTCAGAGAAGATGCGACAACGATCTTTTGGGGGGCGTCTTAATTATCGAAAATTCAACGGTATTTCAACAGATGACTATTGATTGCAAAGCATTGTTGGTAAACCTACACAGCTATGGTTAATGTCTGTCGGTCTTGAAACCATTCGGTCCAATTGAATTCTTCGTGTTATTTGGACTCTAGGAAAGATTTTCATGACTGTAATGCCCAAATACGTACGTTGAATTCGAAATTTAAAAAACAAATAATTTAACTATTGTGGGATCCTATATTTAGAGGTTAAAGCAATTATTTTTTTAACACCACAAAAGAATCTTTTTCTAAACAATTGAAAAATAAAACTGATCTCAATGCTTAACTTTTTGATACCACCTCGTGTTTATAATTATATTTCGAAATAATGCGATAAAGAGATTATGCGAAATGAGAATATCCATACATCTTTGGTAGGACTGTTGACCGCGATGAAAGTACTGAATTAAATAAGTGTCTTAAGTTCCTGATATTGGAGACTTTTTTAGCGACTTGCAGTACTCTCGAAATTTTATTCTTTAAATTCTCTTCGTATTAGTTTCAATTACCTTAAAACGTTTTGAATATTTCATTTGTTTTATAATCTTAACCTTCGCCAACCTTTAAAATGACGAAAATCTGCCGCTAATAGTAAATTCCCAGACATAAAAAGGTTAGTTTATTTTTAATTTTACTGATCTTTTGATTAGAACGATGGTTTGATTCTTATTTATGTTCCAGGAATATTCGTAGAATGCGATGAATAAAAAAAAGGGTTGGGGGGGGGTTAATTAAAAGATAAGAATTGCAAGTCATGCTTGTTTTTATTTATTTTTTAAAGTTCGATTTAATTAATTTCGAAGGATAATAGGTACACGAAAGCTGGTTTTGGCTGATTTCTGAATCAGAATTACCACAATATCAAGTTGGCGGCGCACTTCCTTATACTTACTTCTCTCATGCTGCATCCTCTACACTTGTTAGCAAATAATTTCATTAATTTAACAATTTCAATGTTTCTGCTTATTTTTGTATTTGCTACTTAGTTTGAAAATTGTTTTACGACGGTGGTCTGAAAAGTTATCGTCCTCGACCAAAGATGGCAAACACTATCGGCAAGAGTTTTTCTTTTCTTTTATTATTTTTTTTCTAAGTTGGTACATCTGTCATAAGCATCCATGTGAAATTTCGAGTCATTCTATCAAGTAGTTTGTTTTATACAGCTGTCTGAAGCAAACGTGTTGTCTGTATCCCTTGAAATGGATAAAAATGAGTATCGTGAGGTTATAGAATTCTTTGTAAAAGAAGGTCTAACGCCAAAAGAAATTCATTTGAAGTTCATTAAAGTTTATGGGCACTCTTCACCTTCGTTTTCGACACTTAAGAAATAGGCTGTCGAGTTTAAAAGCGGCCGTTACTAGCCTTAAAGATGATCCACGTGAAGGACGTCCAAAAAGTGTATCAACACCAGAAATCATTGATCAAGTACACGATTTGGTATTGATTGACCGTCGAATCAAGGTGAGTGAAATTGCTGGGACTATAGGCATTTCAAAAGAACGTGTAGGATATATTTTGCATGAAGAATTGCAAATGAAAAAACTTTGCGCAAGATGGGCCGCGCTTGCTCACAGCAGATCAAAAACGAACTCGCATGAAAATCTGTAAACAGTGCATGGAGTTTTAACAAGAATGAAACTGATTTTGTGCGTCGATTTATTACTACGGATGAGACTTGGATTCACCATTATGCACCAGAATCCAAACAGCAGTTGAAACAGTAGACAGAAGCCGGTTGTTCAACGCCAAAGAAGACAAATTTAGGTTCCATCAGTAGGAAAGGTCATGGTATCGGTGTTTTGGGATGCTAAAGGCATTTTGTTTATTAATTATCTTGAAAAGGGTAAAACAATAACCGAGGATTATTATTCCGATCTTTCAACCAGACTAGACGAAAAAATTTGTGGGAAACGACCCGGTTGTTTCCAGAAGAAAAAAAAAATCTTTCATCAGGACAATGCACCTGCCCACAAAGGTGTTTCGACAATGGGAAAATTAAGGGATCTGCACTACGAATTGTTTGAACGTCCACCCTATTTCCCAGATTTGGTTCCCTCTGCCTTCTATCTCTTCTCAAAGCTAAAACTTCCTCTCTGGTCAACATTTTTCTTGAAATCAAGAGGTGATTGCAGCTGTAGAAGGGTATTCTGCAGATCTTATTGAGAACCACTACAGGGGAGGGATAATGGCGCTGGAGCATCGCTGGAATAAATGTATTAGTCTTAAGGGAGCTTATGTTGAAAAATAAAAATAATTTTGAAATTATAAATTAGTTTTTTCATTGTTAGTCCGATAACGTTTTAGACCACCCTCGTACATTCCTATGAAATCTACAAGAAGTTGGTTTTTTTAAGTGCTGAGGTGCTGGTGTAAAAATAGTTCGTGGGTTTGTCCCCCCCCCCCGCCACACTAAATCAATACTAAGCACTTTCTTATATACTTTCGATTTTCTTGTTTCTCAACATCTTAATTTTGATTCAGATCCTGCCTAGGCATTCGTTCCATAAATCTGTCTCTTATTCCTTAGACTACATTCAATACTTAGTAAATAATTTTAATTAAATTAATCATAACGTATTTATCTTAAAGATTCACAAACGAAAAAAAATTGACGAGTTTAATAAATGTGGAAATTCATTTCTAACATTCTTGGAAACGTCTTAATTATTCACACTTTTAGCTCTTTTACAAGACGTAATAAATGTACATACACAAAGCATATTAAAGAAATCCATTGAAGAGAATGACTAACAAATATTGATTCAGTAGGCAAGGATGAACAAATGCAAAGAGCAAAAGAAAATGTTCAGTCGGAAGAAAATTATGAAATATGAGATAGCCAGTGCTGTTTAAATCTGGATCAGAAACGGTAGGTGTACTATCAAAAGTTCGTATTGTAATTCTCGACAAATAACAGTGTCGCATTGCAGGGTCTTTCATTGTTACCCGTAGATGCGTAAAAACGCATCTTTTCCCTCTTGAAATTGATTTTCCTGCCTTTTAACGAACATGAAAGAAATTTCATGACTAATTATGTTGGGGTCATTAATGGCTTGAATGTTAAAATTAAGATCCGTATTCATTTCCCTTCACTAATTTCACAAAACAGAAATCAAAATATATTTGCAAATTACAGTATACGAACGACTATCAATAATCATCAGAAAGAAAAGAAAAAAAAAACGATTACTGTTTTAGGCGTAGCTAAATTTATTACTCAAATAGAAAATCATATTCCGGACGTATTTTCAATACTAGCTGTCACTGAAATCGTTGCTGGACACGTTGTTAGGGGCAACCGCAAATAAGAAATATTCAAACGCACAACGCTTAGAGCTGTCAATAAAGCAGGGGAAAAAAACAGATGATCAGGAATTACACGCTGGCACGCGCTGTGTTAGTCTGTTATTTATTAGGCTTAGGAAAGATTTCTGCAAACAATGCTCAATTGTAAATTGCCTCGAGCTGGCGTGCATGTGCGCTCTTAACAGGTAAATGATCTAGCTGCTGAGGAACGTTCATTCCTTTAAACAATGCAGCAATTACGCATGCGTAGATTATTTCGAGTATTATCTGTGAGATTTACGGAAAATTCCGAAGCAATAATTTATGAAGGTTAATTTCTGCTTCCCCGAAAAATTACAACTCACGGTGAGTAGTCACGATTCAATGAGATAGTCATTACTTAGAAGACATTCATCTTGGCCAGAAGAAAGGAAAGGGAGATGAGAGAAAACAAGTGTGCTCGTAGAAGACAAAGAAACACACGCGCACACATTCTCGTAATTTAATCTTGCTGCAATCGAGAGCTAGACAGCCTGAAGGGGATTTTCTTACACTAATTAAAACGTAAGTTGGAAGATCGAAATGGATGCCATAGTTTGAATATTTTTCTCTGAACAGGCCCTGTTTTCTTTGCAATAACAACCAATCTGCGTTCTCCTTGTGCGCATTGGGATGACATGTAGCTTCCACCACTGTTTGCTTCAAACAAGTATTTCCCCTTCATCCTTTCAGTTGATTCTACACGAATTGTTAATGCGCTGTGAATCCAATCATAGAGAATGCATGTTTACATTAGATGTCTTGTATTTGAATTTTCTTATTCTAAGTTTGCTTCTTTGTTGGGATGATTCTTGCAATTACTGCTGAAAGAACTGAGAACAGTGTATTATGATATTTGCCTTTTTCTTCTGGTTTGAGGGTTGAAAGTCCTGAGTTTCGAAAGGAGAAACCTGCCAATCCCCCTATGAGATCGGATAACTCACTTTCATTTGAAAAGTCCCTATAAAAGTACCTCGGGTCCCAGACAGGATTCGAACCGGTCTTTGCAACTAAAGGATCTCACTGATATCGAATAATTTACGGAGCTTCTGGGAAGGCGGGGGGGTAGACTGAAACTAATCAGACAAGCATAGTAACTATGGATAGGGGACCGGAACGACTTAAAAGCTAAAAATATGCTGGAGAAACCTTTTTTTTTTTTATCAGTGAGTATCCCTCCCCTGTCAGAAAAAAAAAAAAAAACTTCCGATGAATTACTAGTACACGTGAAAAGATATAAAGGAATGTTGAAAGTAATAACTAAAGTAATAATTAATAATGTAATTACTAATTAGTACTTACTTATAGGTGTTGGCGTTTTCTGCCGTAATCCTAAAAATACAGAAAGATGACTTTCAAGAATAGAAGAATTATCTTGGTCTTATATCAACAACTGAGGATTCAAAAGGCAAGTGCATATGCTAAACTTAGTAGAGTATGGATAATGAAAAATACGCACAGATACAAAATTGAAAATATTTAATGCATATATTAAAATCTGTTCTTTTATGAGGATGTGAAATGTGACTGTTTTCAAAGGAAATACGAAGAAAATTACAAACATTCATAAACTGATGTCTGCGGAGCATATTCGAATTTCATCATCATCGGTGGCTTTAACAAGTACTTACTCGTCCATAGCCTTCCAGGTATCCTTGGACTTCTCAACCGTAATAGGAGGATAATGTGGTTCGCCATATGCCTCCAAGTATTGTCTGTAAATTGCGTGTGTTCTACTGGCCGGTTTGTCTGTTTTGAGGGACGAAAAACCCGGATGGAAAAAGCCCCCTACCTCCATATGAGACCGGCAAACTCACCTTTAGTCGAAAGAGACCACATGAAGATTCCTCATGTCATGGACGGGAATCGAACCCAGGTCTTTCCGACCAAAGGGCTTCGTCTATACGGACTGACTACGGAGGATCTATACTTCGAATTTTTGATGGCCACAAATAATTACTAACGAAGACTTCCGAAAAAGAACAAATTATCAACTTTGAAATCAGAAAACGAAACTTTAGATGAATTGGACATACACTGAGGAAAAATCATGACGAAATCTGTCACTCAGCCCTGGAATGGAATCCATAATGAAAGAGAAAGCGTGGCTCGTCCTAAAAATACGGTATAGGAAATCGACTCTAATAGAATGTGAGAACAGTTTTGCTGAGCTAAGACCCAATAGCAAGATAAGAAACCGATGGAAAGCATTTACAAACTCTCGATGTTCCTGATGGAATCTGGAAAAGAAAGAAGAAGATATCAACAACTGGAGACAAATTTCTTTGAAATAGCATGAACGGGCTTTCCCAGATTGCCACTAATTGTCATATAGAGATAGTTTTCCCACAAAGTAAAGACAAGCAGTTATAATTTCAATTGTATTGCTTAGTTCAAGAATTAACAGCGCCGATAATAATTTTTTATATGAAAATGACTAAATGATGTTTGCATATGGCGCAGCAACTCTATTCTTAACTCTACAGTAAACAGTTCTGTGGAAGTTAACCTAATATTGATCCATCTTGAAACTTAAGCTTGTGTATACGCCAGTCGTATTTCGGGATCAAATATGGATTCAAAGATCATAAATGATTGGTGTTTTTCCTGCGTTGTTCGTTATTATCGTTAAACAAAAATGGGGGGGGGGCTATCCATACTAAGGGACATATTGGTTATAGAAAAACCGAAAGTAGCCAGTGCTATTTCAAATACAATTTCTAAATTATTCCGTAAAACTTAATTCGATAGGATTTTCATAAAATCATTACAACTGGTAATAGATTTTATAACAGAACTATACTTTTGATGTACGCATGCGTTATTTTTAAAACACTGAAAGAATTCTTGACATATTCATTTTAATGATTTCAGTCGCGAGACCGGTAAATCTAATTGTTACGTACATTGACAGAAGCATTCCAAGCTCTTTATTCGTCCAGAAATTCAACTGAAATTAAACCTGGTGCAAATTGTTGGCATGAATTCGAAACACAAAGAATTCCCTTTATTCACAATTATTAATCCCATAGATTAAGAGTTACTGGGAGCTGATTCGGTTGAAATATGCGAATGTGTTTCATCACAGTATTCTTTGTAGAGGTTAATTAGATAGCGCTAATTAACATAATACAGAAATATGGTTTGATTTGAAACCAGAGGCTATAAAGTGTAATAATACACAGTGGATTAGACAGAGCGAAACAATTTACTCGCAAAGTTAATTAAACCAAGAGTAATTAAAGTAGAATTGCAGTGACACAGCATTATTTCTGATGGTAGTCTAGCTTTAAATAGACAAAAATACTTCTGGCTAATTACCAGTGAAAGGTGAATACAGAAAGCCTTTTCTGAAGAATTGACATAAAATAATCGTTTAGATTCGATCTCGAAAACACATACGCGAATATGAAAAAAAAAAAAAGTAATTAATGGTTTCCAATGAAAAATTAGTTTATTAATCGTTGAAAATTAACAGTACTACATCTACTCCCACTAGATGGCGTTCAGATACGTCTGTGCTTAGGTACACCGTTTAGCACAAAAAAAGCGAATAGATTTTTCTCAGAATAAAAAAAAACTAAATTAGTTTTCTTTCACTTTAAGTAATTTGTTCTTCGGCTGATGAGATCACAATGGCTTGAGAAACAGTTATAAGAGGAAATGAAACTTTATAAAGAAAGGTAAAAACCCGTTTAGGAGCGTTGGCAATTTTCTTAAGAACCGTAAAACTAGTAAAAGAGGACAGCTGTAGATAGCTAAAAAAAAAAAAAAAAACCTCCAGTTTTAGTCCCTAATGCTTAGTTTGCTTCTAGTTTACAAATGAGACAGACAACTTTCAGCGATATGTTTAACTATCACTGAGGGGGGGGGGGGAGTCTGCGCTATCGTCCTCAAACTCCCTGCGGTTTTACAGACCCCTACGATAAATGTTACCATGGTAATTGTTGCTATTGTACTTTCTACCTTTGTCTGAATATCGATCAATTACATGGCCACTACCTGATCACAATGTTACACCTTGAGTCCTCAGGTGGCCGCTGCTTTGTAGTTTATTCGTAGAACTTGACGAGTTCATGAATATGGAAAGAACTGTAAAACTCGTTAGAGATAATCTTGCGGCTTAATCCAACTTCCTTCAAATACGAGGATGGGTAAACGTCACATCCATTGTGTGACTAATCACACTTCCCTAGCTTTCTAATGAAGGTCGTGTGTCAAGCAAATTCCAGGCGATGTTCCTGGGGTTAAACTATCAACTCTCCAGTTTCTAACGTTGCTAACTAGTTACGCTTACTAAGACTGTGGATTAAACTATTGGTATTAAAACGAAAACAGAAAATTCTTAAAGAGACAAGTTGGATGGTACAAATTAAATCTTGGTTTTTGGTTAAAGCCGCTAAATAAAGTCAAACAAGATACGTAGAAGATAAACTAGTAATCAAAATATTTTACTGTCAAGAATGGTTTGTTGAAATTGTCAGCTTTGGCGTTATTATTTGTATTAATTCAGTGTACTTATGAATGCAATTATTTCATCGCCCCTGCATATTGAAGAAATGTCTTGAACGAGTTCTACCTTTGTCTCTAAAAAAAAAGACATTTGCTATTTAATTCTTAGCGTACCCATGTACTAATGCACGATAAATTTAGAACCTTTAATGGGTAGAGAATTTTCTCAAAAATTCTTATCCCTTGCGCACTAATTTATATATGCACCTACTTCTTCCGTTTTCTTTTTTTTTTCTTTCTTTTTAATATCTTAGAGGAGAGAAAGCACAAAAACAAATTTATGATAAATGCAACCCAAGTTTTTCTTCCTTTTCCTTGTCTTATTTTTTCTATTTATCATAATACCAAAACGTTTAAATTTGTATGTGCGCGCGCTAGCTCTTAGCTATCGAAAATTGTAACTGAATATCTCGACACTATACATTTCGTTTCCATATTTCTTTTTCAATTATGTTAATCATTTCATGATAGCTTTTGGTGAAAATGAATCCATTTATATAAGTGAAATTTCAAGTTATGCTAATTACGTTTTACTATTTTTTAGGAGTCACAGCTAAATCAATTATGATATTGCCATTTTGTTTTAAATTTAAATACTGCTAATTATGGTAAGACCGCTTTAGTAAATCTTCTTTGCTTTCTTGAAACGAAAATGTGACTGAGTGTCATCGCATACGCACTTTGCATGTCAGTACATGATGTAGTGACACAACATCACTATAGTAAGGACTGCGTTCTTTGATTTATTTTAAATGATGAAATAGAAGACCAATATATAAAAATGATGAGCACTTCCTCATATAGCTGCATACCTTCAAGTTTAACTCAATTTCAGTGAAACTATCCGTCTGATTTTTGGGATGTCAATGATTTGAAAAGAGCCTGAAGATTAATGAATACATTGTTTCTCGTGTTTAAGTAATATGTTTATTATCTAAGAAAACAAACAATCGATAGCATATTCAAGATTAGAATCTCTGCCAAGGCCGGCCTTCGGTTTTTAGATCTTTCAGCACGTGCTCTATTCTCAGTGCAAGATATTGCAGCACTCACGAATGATGAACCTTCTAAGGGCTTATAAGTCATTGCCACCGGATGAAGGCACTTACAAATTTGTCAACAAACCTCACTAACGATCTTGTTAGAGATTTTGAATTTATCTAACAAAAATCCGAATTGCTTAGATATCGTCTTCAAGAGTGGAGCTTATTAACTCCGGGAACGAAAATTTGAATTTTTCAAAAAAAATAATAATAATAATAAAATCCCTGCTCAACACATCTTTGAAAGAAAGAATGGAACTTTTTAGATAAATAAATGAAGTTCAGAAGTCGAAAGACTGTTTCTCCCAAAACAATATTTTGAGAACCACTAAACACAGTTCTTTCTTAATGTTTTTTTAAAGACCATTAAGTCACATTCTTGACACAACATTATGTCAAGAAAATAGTATTCTTCAATTCCGAAAAGAACGTATATTGTTCCCCCTCCCCCGTGACACCAAAAGGCAATAATATACAACACAAACTTCTATTTGATCTCAAGAAAATATTTCTACGGACATTGCATATTAAAAGTGGGTTTTATGAAAAATTATTAAAGTAATGAACAAACATTGATATGCATTACAGCACTTAACTATGAGATTTCACAGTTTTTAAGAAGCCCAAAACTCCAGGAAGAAATATTTATGAAACCTCAAAGTGGAAAAAGAATCATTCGATCTCACTGCGCTACTACAAGAAATCCTAGTGAGATATTTTGAAAGGATTTTGGAGAAATAGGAGGGCTAAAACTTAAAGAATCAGTTGAACTTATAACAAGAAAAGCAAAAAAACGGGAAGCAATCCGTGAAGAGTCACGTTCTTCATTCTCACTTGGACTGTTTTTTTTCCTGAAAAGCTTGGCGAGTGAGGTGCAACGGCTCTGCTAGCACGTATGTTAATACAATGCTGGTCTGATGGAGACTACTGTTGGTTTCTTTAAAATTAGGCACGTGGAGGTGTTTAGAAGAGGAAACGAAGTACTTTTAAAGGTATGTTTACTTTTAATATGTATCTTTTACTTATTGTATAGATATCGTATGCAAGTACTCAGATGTTGGTTATTTATATCATTTTTTTTCTCATTGACAATTACATTTTTTTAATCATTGGACCCATTTAACTGATGCAAATTCAACAATCTGTGTACAAGAAGCCTAGTTGCGTGGAAACTTCACGTGCAAACTTTGTTTGCTTACACTTGAATCAAGGATTAAACAAGGTGATTTCATGTCAAGTATAATATAATTAGCAACTTATGAGTTATACTAACAAAGAACACTAATATGAAAAACTTTTTTCCATTAAGTTCTCCGTCCTAAACTACATACATAGAATCCACTCCTTTTAATCTGAGATACAAAATCTTTGCTGACTGGTGTTTTATCATTAATTTTCATATATGAATACAATGCTTTTCTCAACGAAACATTTACTGACATGACCTTTCATGTTCTCCCTTTCATCCCCAGGTCCAAAATTTCTCGCAGTATTAAATTGGAATATTTCTCTTAAAGGCGATGTGATATGAAAACGGGGAAGTTACATGCAAACCATTATTTTATCAAGAGCCAGACGAGAGAAAGTTCCCCATAAGAATGTGTCTTAACTGGACATGAGTCAGTAGTCACAGCGAAGCCTAGAGTGGCTGGCATCTATTCACTTGTCTCTGTTTCTTTGATCTTTTAAAGTCTATTTTGCACCTGCTGGCTAGTTCGTTCTACATTTCTTCAGAAGTTGCACGAGACTTCTATACTATCCATTATTTCATTTTTATGCTTATCCAGACAGCGTCTTCCGTCGAAATTAATCCTTTCAAATATTTTTCCTGTTAAAACTATGGGAACAAAAAAGTGAAAACATGTTCATAAATTAAAAAAAAAAAAAAACCTGAACATATCAATGAGGGGTTTATGACGAATTAATGTAGCTGACTCGTCATTCCTGCGGCATCCCCCTAAGGGCAAGTATTCATGACTGTAGATCCATGTGTGTTCACGGGGCTGGTTTGCCTCTTCTGAGGGACGAAAAACCCCTCTACCCCTGTATGAGACCGGCTAACTCACTTTTAGTCGAAAGAGACCAGATAGAGGTTGCTCACGTCATGGACTGGAATCGAACCCAGGTTTTTTCCGACCAAAGAGCTTCGTCTGTACCGACTGAGCTACGGAGGCTCTACTTAAGCATTTAGCACCTGAATAATATGAGTATTCCGAAATTATCTTAAGAGTTGTGAAATATTATTATTTCAAGCGCGCCTTCATGGAGTTTGGAGACTCATTGTGGGATACCCAAACTATTTATACAGTATCCATCGCACCTCTCCTTGAACCCATTAGCAGATGCGTCCCTAGTCTTCACTCCCTTGCAACCTACATCCTTGCCAACTTCCAGGGATAACTTGTTCTACCTCCTACATGCTCCATTCCGTTCAATCCCCCCAGGAACTTTGCATTGAATTTTAAAGCGTTCTCTTGACGACCATTTTGCTGATCAAATTAGGCCATCGCAAAGGACAAAAACTCTCATAGCTATATTTGAGAAAAATAGCAACAACTGAAAAACCATTTCTAAATCGTTACTTTTGTGAATAAAATATCTGTCACTTAACTGACTACATAAATATTGCATTCTTGCCTTGTATCAAAGACACAACAAATAAAATATCCCAGAAACTTTTAAGGTTTCTCAAGCTCTTCCAACCCTTTTAAGGAATATATTATAACCAAACCAGCAGAGAACTGAACAATTAATGTCAACAATTGCTAATTCGTACAGAATGCAATAAAATCTGACCATTTCGTACGCTACAAGAAACTAAGACTTCTCCATAGATCTAAACTGAAAGCCCGAAAATTTTCTTCGGCCGCCTGAAGCACCGAGGAATCTCCTGAACTGCAACAAAGTGTTATTTTTTTTTTTTGAATAGGAGATTGCATTCGGTCTTGTAACTCATCAGCCAGAGATAAATACCCTCAAGAGACAATTACGCACAGCATCTGCAAGTTTTCAGCAGAAAGCTCTTATTTCGTTATACAGCTCAATAATAACTGTAATATCTAAAAATTTATTATCCGAGTAGAAACAAATTAGTACAATACAATAATGCAAAACAAAAAAATAATATCGCAATATCATGTACAAAATTTTGCCATTGTCTTGGAGTTCGATTTCGTCAAGTATAACTCCAACGTGTAAA
Source organism: Typopeltis vanoorti (assembly GCF_054136105.1). Classification (NCBI taxonomy): domain Eukaryota; kingdom Metazoa; phylum Arthropoda; class Arachnida; order Uropygi; family Thelyphonidae; genus Typopeltis; species Typopeltis vanoorti. Next base: position 135,225,046 of record NC_143551.1, on the reverse strand, counting down.
TCGGGAGTTTTGTTTTATGATTAGCTGATAAGTAATGCTATGTTGTGTATCAATCCACTTATAACAAGCATAGAGCGTCTTCAAAATGTTAGATGGATGGTATAATCTGAATAGATATTCTGGAATCGTATGCAAAGAAAGAAAACTAGGAACATCAATAACAGCCAGTATGGGTTACAATAAGCAGCTTACGATGTTTCAGAGTTAGATTGTCACATCAGTGATTTGTTTGCTGCAGTAATCTAATCCTCTGAAGTCGGCGAACAATGTTGTAAGAGGATAAAGGATCTCCTTTGATACAGCAGTTACAAAATTTGAATAAAAGAGGGTCAAAAACTGATAAGACTTAGCGAAGATAAAGATGGCTTTCATCGTGCCGTACTAAACGTAAGATCAATCTCCAGATATCAAAAGGAACATCCGTAAGTGATATTGCTGTTCTAGAAGAAGTTAAGCACACTTCGATTTCCATTATTCCAAACAGCGCAGGGCACCGTACCACAGACATTAGGTATCCGTTGATTTACTTACGGCTCAACAAACGCTGCAGAACAACAAAAATCATATATAATGAGAGTGGCGCGTTACCCATCGTGTCTGAAGCTTTGGAGTCATGAAAACAGGTTCTGTGATATTGCATACAAGATTGAAGTTCAGAGGAGGATACACGGTAGCCGATTGGAGTTCAGTCTGAGACCACTGCTGCCAAGCACACGGTGCTATAGACAGTTCCATAATACATATATTCATGTAATATTCCTACCATGAAACTACTGTGAAATAAAACTTGATAAAACCGCTAATTTTGTGATAGATCGGTTGTTTCTTACACGTAGTTATTCTGCTCACAAAACAAAAAAGCAACCTGAGGATAGACACATAACTGACAGAAAGAATATGACATCTGAGTATATAATAATATAGAAGTGACCAAGTACCGTAACAGAACTATCAGTACTGCCACTAGGTGTTCTGTGTTCTTTTGTTTACATATTTGGCACATGCGGTTCAACTGTGATCGGATATTTCCCATTACTGCCCTAAGCTGGTTGAAATTACAGGCAAAACCAAAGCCAAGAAGCCAATGTGTTATATCTGTTAATGGTTTGTGTGGGAGTTCATCGGCTATTCTGAAAGACGAGTTACCGACACTAGCGTGAAAGATTTAAAAAATTGTTTGTTAGAAAACATCTAAAATAAGAACCAATAAACATTAAGCTTATCTAACTGTTACAAAGTTCTGTGCTTTGTAAATCACGAGCGATGCTGATGATTTACAGTGTGCAACGCATTTCGATGCCCTCGATATAGTTCCTCCTTTTCTCAAAGACAGAAGCAGGAAGCCATTTCTAGAAAGGTCTGATCCGTGCCAGGAATGAACTTGTCCGTAACGCATTTTATCATGTAGAAATGGTGTTAATTGATAGATGCTAGTTCCAGTAACAAAATCCAGTTGTGTGTGTGTGTATTTTCTCTGCTCGAGGGCAGCAAGTAAGAATAGAAGTTGCTTGGCAACATGCCAACTCTACTGCAGCATAAACTTCAAACATTTATCATGAAAAGAGAGTGAATGCTAGGTTTTATTGGGCTCTTGCCAGCTCTCTTTTGAGAGAATTGCTACATATCTAGATGAACAACTGGGATGTACAATCAGACAGCGAGTTGAAAGTGAGAAGTCTTATTGATTGTACTTTAGCATGCTTGTTAATTGATTGTTCCGGTGATTTCATTGTCGGAGGTTGTACAAGATGTTCGTCCAGCTGTGTGCGCTTTGGTGTTGTGCCGTGATTTGTTTTATTACCAGATCAATCCTTAGTCGATAGTGGTACAATGCGGTTATTATTTTCCATTACTGATCATATTTTGTATTTGTATCATATTCCTGTTTAGAAACGATGTATTTATTGGTACATACAAGGAGGAGCAATGCCAACTCAACTTGTTCGCTCCAACTGTTAGTTGGGTGGAGGAGAAGAGGGGAAACACATATTTTAAAAATTTGTAAAGAAAACGGTTGATTTATTCAAAATATGCAGAAACTACGTACAATTGAAACTGAAATTTTGAAATAATATTTTAATTATTATCAATTACACAAGATGTCTGTGTTGTTAAGCAAAATATGCAAACATCCTCAAACAAGATGTACGAACGTCCGTTTACATGGAAATTGATTGAACTTAATTATGTTGTTCTAGTGGAGCACTCAACGAATTGCTATTAAAATAAATTGGCCTGTGAAAAAAGTTCTTATTGTATTAGATGTATTTGCTTTCTGCACGTCCGTAAGCAAACGTTTATTAAAATTTTCTTTGTTTAAAAAATGGTTATACCCATTGTTCTTTCACACCTAACCTCATGCTGTTTATTAAGATAAATGCTAATAATAGGTTTTCCATCGTCAAATACCAACAGCTGCTAGCACACTTATTGTTAGAAATCAGTCGTTGAACACACACAGCTTTTATTGTCTGTTCACAAGTACTCTCTATACGGCTTTACTCTTTTTGTTTATTTGTTGGCGGGAATTTGGTACAAAATCCCATTCTTTCCAATTAAGTCGAGTGTAAGTGAAGTATTCGGTAATGAGGTTTTCTGACTTCCTTTTACAACTCAGAATAAAGTGTGAACACTACAGACACGTACATTTGATGGACAAAGCTTTCTACTAACTGGTCCTAACGCAATTACTGTGGAATGGTAGGCAGAGATAAAGCATTGTGCAAGCTTCTGTCGGAGTTAATTAGCACGCGGTAACTATCTGGTTTCGCACCGACGACTCTGGGAACGCAACAGATATAGGCACACACACACACACACACACTCAAACATGCCACGCCTTGTATGTGGGAAGGAGGGATCTATTTGAAAATTCCCGTAGGATGGAGAGAGAACGTGTTATTATTCGTGCAAAGTAACAATATCCACTTCTCTACTAGCCATCTATATTGTAATTTACAAACACCGGTACTTGAGTTTTAAAGCTCTACGTTGGAAGGTCACATTAAATCACGCTTAAGCCTATTTAACAAGAAAACAACCTAAATATTATCCAAAGAACAAGTGTTGAAAGGTGCAATTTCAGGCAATATTTTTCATAACACAACATCGGACTAATTCCAACTGTTGTTGGAATTAGTCTGCACCCATTCAAATAGATGAATCCGTTGTTACTATGGCAACATCCATTTCATTAAATTGCTTTCCTTATCTGCTGAATATTTTATATCAAATACTGGAAAATGAGTAGAATATGGATCAGCTTTTTTTTTTTTTTTTTAATAACGCGATGTTGGAACTTATCGGGCTGGATTTCAAATGCAAAATGATCAGGGATTGTGTAACGAAATTAGACGGGAAGGGTTGGCTAGTGCGCATGTTTACATTCATACGTGAGCATTAATTACATACCTTTCATGGGTGCAGTCAATTACATGTATGCACACGTAGTCATGTATTTCATCGTTTAATTATCAAATATTTTAAAATTGAAACGAATTAAATCTTTATTACGCTGGGCACTTCTGGACTAGACATAAATGGATGCCATTATCCCTAAAGCTGGAATAGAAACTTAATGCTATAACTATTCTATTGTAGCGTATCCAAAATAGAATAGCTGATTTTCTGTTTCAGTACTGAAGTCAGTGACTACAACCTACTTCCTCACTGTGAGATAGTTAGCACATATCAGGACGTCATTTTAACATCAGAGAATTCTGAAAAATAAACAGTCATTTCAATTTATTCAGAGTGTTTGAGGACTGTCCAGTCTATAAATCTATGGATAACGTGACTGAGACTGACCCTGTGTAATTAAGCATTACAAATACTTGATTCTCTTATTTCTACTGGAAAGGTAAGCCCAACAATTCCACTTGGTTAATCCCAACTTCCCGACTGAACTCACCGAGGTCACGTCTGCCAATTGTCTCTAGGCATACGTGCGATCATTTGCAAATTACGAAACGAGATAATTCCAGTCCAGTATATGCAGAGAGTGCGTTCTATATGTTTGCCGCTACGGGATGTAAACACCTCTTGGGGTAGATTAGAGGTTAAACTTCGCATTTTGGATGTGACACTTGCCGTAGCTACGGCCGTTCTACCGAAAGCCTTGCATCAGTTGTGTGCGCGCCTAGGACGGAAAATCTGACTACCGTGTGTAAGAGATTAGCTCCAGAGGTTGCCTCCAAAGAGCACGTGTCGGCGAGCAAGCATTGTAAGCAGACGAAAACAGTTTTATCTCTTTAGGCGGCTGCAGAATGTCCCGTCGACACGCGCGCGCTGTGTGTAGGTCTCAGCTCGACTGAAATTAAATGAAAAAGGTGATCCTACAGGCTTGCATGCAAGAGACCGTTGCACGCAGTAGGACGGAATAAATGCCTCCCTTGCTCTGACATCCTCCGCCTTGGAAAGACGCAAATTCTGACGGAGTGTTAACACACGGTGTAATAGAATGAAGATGTATAGACGCATTCACCGCAAGTTTGGGCGTCGGTCTTGCTGCTGCAGTAGCAGAACATCGTTGGAAGTCTGAATGAAGTGCCTACAGCGCTCAGCTAATCTTCTTAAGGTGTATACGTGTGTGCTTTTCGTTGTTAGGATTAAGACATGCAATTCGGTGACTGACTTAATGCAAATCCTGGGCTACAAGCAGCACAGTGCAAATTTATTTTGAGCAATCGATGTTTTTCTTTTTTGCAATTTGTCACTTTCGAATGGTGAGCTTTTGAATAATAAGATGTATGAGGTAGAGGCAATTCACGATGACGTTTTTCTTAAGCCATACATAGTGCACCAGGAAGTGCACAATGACTGTCAACCTCACACTTTTTTTGTTTGTTTGTTCCCCCTGACGTCGATTTTTATTCATTTCACACAAGTTATGCGGGACTACACCAACTTTTCATTGCATGTTCGTAGAGCGTTATCGTTAGTTACCACATCGACTGTTTGACAAGCTATGAAAAAGCAGAGATTCATATAAAATATTTAAGAAGATTGAGAAACAACTATTGTTTCTCTGATTTCAAAGAAATCACTTCTCTTTGAAAGATAAGGATTACTTCAATGGAATGAAGCAATTCAATGTATTTTTATCAGTGCTAATAACATGGCTTTATTTCCTTCTATACATTGGTCTTGATGGCCACCATATTAAGGCTAAATTGTAATACTTATGATCAGCCTAATGAGTCACGTTCTCAAAATGTTTCTGAAAATAATTCAAAAAAGAATATACAGAAAATGTGAAGACACCATCAGTGATACCCAATTCGACTTTAGAAACTGCTTGGGAACAAGAGAGGCCCTTTTCTGTTCTTAGATCTTATTTCAAAAATGTATTGACCAAAACAAGGTAATATTCATTTGCTTCATCGACTTCGAGAAAGCATTTGACAAAGTCCAACATGCTAAAATGATTGTACTATTAAAAAGAATTGGATTAGATGGTAAAGACATCAGGATCATTGAAAACTTATATTGGAACCAAAAGGCATCTGTTCAAGTTGATGACATTATTACAGACTCCATTAACATCACACGAGGAGTAAGGCAAGGACGTGTGCTGTCACCTCTTCTTTTTAACATCTACTCAGAAGCCATATTTCAAAAAGTCTTGGAAGGAAGAAAGGAAGGGATTAGTGTAAATGGTGAAATCATCAGTAACATCCGATATGCCGATGATACAGCTCTTCTGGCTGACAATATTCAGGATCTTCAAAATCTTTTGGAGCTAATAAATGCAGAGAGTGAAAAAATGGGATTAAAAATAAATATCACCAAAACTAAATTCATGGTCATAAGTAAGAAACCAATTCTTAATTTAGCACTTTCTTTAAATAGGAAACAAATAGAAAGAGTGGCAAAGTTTAAATATCTCGGATGCTGGTTAAATGAAGATTGCAATCCAGAAATGGAAATAAAAGTTAGAATTGAAATGGCAAGAAAATATTTTCTCTTGATGAAATCAACACTGTGTAACCGCAGTTTAAACTTAGAGCTTAGAGTACGCATGGTTAAATGCTATGTATGGTCTGTACTGCTGTACGGTGCAGAAACCTGGACCTTGAAGACAACATCAATAAAAAGACTTGAAGCCTTTGAGGTGTGGTTATACAGACGAATGTTAAAAATCCCATGGACAGCAAAAACGTCCAATCAGGAAGTACTGGAACAAATGGGGAAATCATGTGAACTTTTAGATACCATAAAAAGAAGGAAAACTGCATATCTTGGTCACCTACTTCGTAATGAAAAATATAAGATACTTCAATTGATTATAAAAGGGAAGATAAATGGAAGAAGAGGACAAGGAAGACGAAGAAAATCTTGGCTGGCAGATATCAGACAGTGGACTGGTATGAACTCTGAGAGACTGCTCAGAATAGCTGAGAATCGCTCAAAATTTGCCAAGGTGGTCGCCGACCTCCGATAGGAGATGGCACTCAAAGAAGAATCTGGCTACAGACGATAATTTTCTTCCTTTTATTTCCTTAATTAATTTTCTTCTATTGACCTAAGAAAGTCTTACATAATAAGTCGTTTCCGTATGCATAAAAATACGAAACATTATTATCCTGAATGTAATATCTATGAACATTGCTCTTCTTCCTCCGTTCATGTTTGATGAGAATGAGGTAATTATTTTTAATGTTGGATATCGTTATTAAAGCTGGCTGTTGATTAGCTGTAAAATTTTTATTTCTAGTGTCATAAGAAGGCAAATAATCACAATAGATGCTAGTCAAATAGGATATTCAAGGGAAGTTTTGTATTATCTTCAGAGCTAATTAATTTCTTTCTAGTTTATTGCATTGATATAACAAAAACATTCTGCTTGTAACGCTACTCAATTTATATCGGATTTTGTCCGTTAGATTTTGTGCAGTGTTTATTCAACATTTTTAATGTTTTTAATTTTTCTATTTCTTTCCTTGTAAGGTAGTTTACTATAATTAATTCGGTCTTTCAATTCTCTTAATTGGTAGTTTTTTTTAGTGCTAGCATATTGTCTTTTCCTGCTTCATCGTGATTGACTAAGATTGCGTATTTTAATCTTGACTTGTTAGATTTGTTCTATTAAGTTAAATTTCTTATTTTTTTCTTTCATACGGAGTAAGAAAGGCAATTATCTTCCACTAACTAGTGTTTTAAAACATACTCTGGTAACGATCATTCTATAATATTCTGGTATCCTCGAACCCGATTCACTCGATGCTACTGCACGAAAAAAAATAGGAAACTTTACAAATTTGATGCCCGGGAACGAAGAAGAATATATATCACGAAAGATGTCTTAAAAAAAATGCAAGCGTTGAAACAAAACCCTTTGGGGACAACCTCTTATCAACACTATTCATCCAAACGACATCGCTTTGCTCGATGCAATTCACTAACGTAACAAATATTCTGATATGCACAGACTTATCTTGCAAACGTTTGGGGGGGATAGTTTTACGAACGACAGATAGTGTGTTATTTTCTTGGCAACACTTATCGGCTCGATCTAAACGACGTGCGAGTAAAAAGATGTGTTCATGACTGATAGAAACATAAGCCTAATGAATGGAGACGTGCTGCGATTTGAAATGAACTGAGCTACGGTTTATGGGCTGAGTAAAACAGATTGCTTTGAGTATAAAAAGGCCAAATATATACTCTCCGACTCTCTCCACTTAACGTCTGTTTTATGCCTTTACTGCAGTGGAACCGCTCACCTCGTACACAATCTATTAAGCTTTGTATCGCTCACCTATAAAACCAGAAAAAAATACACCAAACTCTTTCGATGGAAATTTTGGTGTCGGATGCAAACCGTCGCATTTCGAAATCACTAAATATTAACCATAAAACACCAGGAGTGATTTATCGATAACACATCAGCGGTGAGCTACGTTACTTTGGGGTAGAAAAATAACGTTTTATGGCTGTCATACAAGGGCATGTATGTGACGTTGTTGTTGCTTTAGGTGCCAACGCAATGCAAGCTGATATATCCGATATTTAGATCATTAAATATACGCTACAATAAGAGACAAACGTGCCATTACAGTAGATTAGATTTGGTGTTAGGCAGGAAAGTAAATTATTTCTCTAATGATTAATAGCACTGGATGTAGATTAGACGTTTCAATATTGAAATGATTTGGTTTACCTAGATTAAATTAGTTTGAATCCATCTCATTATTCGTGTAATATTTCTAGGTAATGAATATAGTAATACGAATTAATATTTATGCTGATCTTAGCTACTGTGAAAGTTCATGCTTTTTTTTTTTTTATAGTTCATGATTCCTCAAATATGTTTTCACATACTAGATGATATGGTTTGTGATGGAATTACAAAATCGGCATTTGCGGATAATTCTTTATTCAGGTTAAATTAAAAGCATACTTTCTTCTCACCAATCTTCTAATACACTTCAAATTCACTACACACTCTCACACTTCACACAAACAGTTCGTATTTACACAAGTTAATATTCCTCCAGTGACGATAACGCCGTTTAACTGGGAACAAATTCTGTCTCATAACAAAATATGGATCCCCTTCTGACACTTTTCTGTGCACGGCTCAGTAGCTCCATCTAGCAGTGTGAAAACAAAGAAGGCGACAGTAATTACAGGAGCAATAATGCGCAATCATTAGTGGGTTATTTATCTGAGCTGACTTAGAAGAGAGCCGAGATTAATGGAGGCAGAGTGTCACTACTCTTGCCATTGCGTCACTCTCCATGTTTATGTGAAGTTGTTACTTCGCCAGACGAAGGAAGTACGCGTCCACGCGGACACGAGCACTTGTGACGTTAGTCGGTGATTAGCATGATAGATGGGTGCTCGGAAGCCATCTACTTAAAATTATCGAGACCCGTTTCTCTTTATTGATTTCGGTGTGGCTAAGTTTATAGGAATAAGGTCCACATTCCTCCCCTCCACCCGACTACCACCCCTTGGTACTTGGCGGTCGGGGTTCGCCTCGCTGATACACGGCTGTTTAATTAACTGAACTTAATGATACAGCATTTCTAAGTCCGCTGATGAAGGTGGCTACGGCCAGATAGAATGATGGTAATTTTAAAAAAAATGTTCGGAAGCCATTCGCTTTTATAACCTCGGTCCCAACGTGCACAAATGTCCCACATATCAGAAATACGGTCTAAACTTTACGGATAATGAAGTAATACAAAGAAAGGTTTATCTTTAGCAACCGAAATATATATTGTGATTTAAAAATCAACTTGGATCGTCCTGTTACTAAAAATACGCACGCGCGTATAAATCCTTGAGGGTCTTATTTTCTCTAGATACATTAGATGAAAACAAGAGAATAATTTATGTTCATTATATTTTTCGGTTCATTTTTATCGCCTATTTACAGTAGTTCAATCCTCCATAGCTCAGTTGGTTTCGTTGGCGTCTCCATTGGCAGGAGGGCCGATGGACTCCATCCGCTGGAGTCCATTCACATAATACAGAGCCTCAGTAGCTCAGTCACTATAGACGAAGCCCTTTGGTCGGAAAGACCTGGGTTCGATTCCCGTCGGTCATGAGGGATTTTTATCTGGTCTCTTTCGACTAAAAGTGAGTTAGCCGGTCTGATACAATGGTAGGGGATTTTGATTTTCACCCGGAAACTCGGGTTTTTGTCCCCAGAACAGACAAACCAACCTCGTGAACACACACACACATGGATTACAGTCATGAATACGTTTCAGCCATATGCCGGTCCCGAGCCAGGATAAAAATGGGAGTTGGGGAAAGCAATGGTGAACTACCCTGTAAAAGTCTCACCAGGAATACTTTGTGGAACAATGCCTACAGAGTTACCTACGGTCGGAAACGACTAAAAGGAAAAAATCAGGCAATCAGTACAGAGAGTGAGGATTTTTCCTCGGGGGAACTCGAGTTTGTCGTTCCTTAAAACAGGTAAGCTAACCCCATGAATACACATCTACAGACATAGAATACTATTGGACAATGAAAGCAACGGGAAACTATCTTGTTCTATAAGAATTCGCCAGTAATGTAGAATTGCTACTCCACCAACCACTAGATTGGGCGAAAACAGTAGTTAATACAGGTAATAAGCCAATATTTGGTTTTCGTTTTACGATCATAAATCTATTTCTCACTCTAAATTCATATTTCAATGTTTATATTCTATCAGCATCGCTAGCATGACAGTTTTGAGCCCATCTTTCCTGTAAAAAGTATTGCCAATCGCAATCAAATCGGATTTTCATTTACTATCAATATTAACACTTTCAATGACATAACGTTAGTGGAATTCAAAGTTCCTTCGCATATACCCTTTGGTAAACTGCATCTCATCCGAAATGTGTTACGGTAAACATAAGTGGCATTAGAGTAGGAACGTTTCCGTTTGAAGTGAGTTCAGCTGGATGTATAGATTCGGTAAACACTAATCGGTACACAAGACTATGTTATGTATCGATTCCATCTGACATTTCCTTACGGACTTCGCAATGTTCCAAGAGAGATTTAATTACTTTTGAGGACTGTATTAACTGCAATTTACTTTTCCGTGAAGTTATAAATTTGCTTTTCGTTATTGATAAGCACATTAGGAGGGTAAGCAGTTATTAAAAGTGGAATTATTAAGAAGTGCACAATAATATTTCCAACCGATGTCTTAGCTTGTGGCATTCTTATAATAATGAACGATTCCCATGACACTCCCCGACTAATTTTGTAACTATCACTTCTGTAAAAGTAACATAATAATAAAATGCAATTTTCAATTAGTGTTATTTATTAAAATCGATACCCATTGTTTAAGAAATGGAAATAAATATTTCCTGAAACATAAATAGTTGCCAAGTACATTGGCCACGCTGATGCGGTCACCAACCAACAGACTGTGTATTATGACTATCTTTAAGTGTAGGTGAAATTCATTTGTCTGGATGTGTAGTCCCGTGATATCATCTTGTAATTTTCGATGCTATACTGTAAATTCTCCTTTCTTGTAGCAGGATTAGATATTCTGAGTGCTTCAGTGAGAATCTTCCAAACTTCAGGATATAAATTCATACGTGATTTTGAACATAAAAAATTAATCAATAGTGGATCCAATTTATTAACATACAGAATACCGTTAAAACCGTTTATTCAAAAGATATATAAGCTACAAAAAAGTTTTTAACGTTGTCTTAAAAAAATTACCATTGAGCTTTGCAATCAGTGTTTAAAATGGATCAATAAAGCTCTTATGAACTGATGCAGACTGTCTTCCTTTTACTTTGACTGTTTTCTACTGCTCAAAGTACATTTGTGCAGTTGTTTGCACGTTATGATAACACCATCTTCGGATATTTCACCAAACGATTCTGGTTTCCAGTAGATGTTGATATACATCAATATAAACGTAGGTCGGACTCTCCCCCCCCCCTCCCCACACACTCCCATTGTTCATTCGAAAACCGTAAATGAAGTTCATGTCAGTGTAACCCAACGTAGTCTGCGTCTTTTTAGTAAAAACACAAATACGGAAAGCCTCAATAAGACGACGAACACTGTTTACGAGCTACGAGAACTGGCTAAGTACTTAGACCACGATACGAATAAAGTAAGGTAGCGATGCTGTTAATATAGCCATCTGCATCATGAAATGACCGACTTCGTCACCCGTCGGGAGTCGGACCTGTATTATATTAACTGATTTTTTTTGGTTTAGAATTACTCAAGGAAACCGTATCTGAATTTTAATAGATCATTCAGGACAATCTGTACACGTGATACATAAATATCGAATAACTTATATAAAAGAAACTATAAAAAATTAAAGGAAATGATAATTTGAGGTAAACAACCAAATTCTACATAAATTATTTCACTGCATATTGATTTGAACATTGTCAATCAGTATTGCAATAAAATTTTACAGTAACTTGCGAAAAACTACTTAGAGAACAACATCTAAGTTTTGTTGCGTACAGAAATTTTTATGTTGCTTCACACCTCAAAAATCCTGTGACAGTATTGCTGAGAACGCAGATAAACAAATTTTGAAATACACCCAATTGTAAACGCTTTAGATTGAATTAAATGCAATTGTATTTTCTCTGTAAATGCAAAATATTTATAATTGCATAGTTTCTATCTATGTCCATTATAGAAACTGACAACAATGGGGACACGTGCTTTGCTGTACGATGATGGCTGACGTTAAGTGCATGCATTGGCATATTAATGAATCTTAAACAGTTTTAAATGTATTGTGTTTGGCTATTCAACGTCATAACTTCGATTAGTCTAGAAATCTGGCCATTCGAATGTTCTCTCTCTCCTTAAACATTACCAAGTAGCAAGCTTAGCAGTCCTCGGAGATGCAATTTAGATAAGAACTTCCTTGGAATAGGCAGAAAATAAATGGAGCAGACTTAGGAAGGATTTGACATTCAGTTCGACTATCGTAATGAATGAAACAACACTATTTCTGTATACGTTGTTAATTAAACTTCAATGATTTTTCAAGCTCCTCAGATTATAAAAGGTGTCTGTATAATTGATAGAGACCTCTTTCCTTTTTTTTTTATGCTGCAGCCACTTATCCCCGAAGACCGATAGAGAAAAATATCGATAACTGGTAACATACGCTTTCCTCCCAGTGATCGATCCTCGTGTTAAAATATGCGCTGGGACATTTTGTTATCGTTGAATTTGTGGAAAGCAAGGATTATTATTTCTTTTTCCATTCACTCAGTTTACAGATAAATGAAGTGAACAAAAGAGAATGAATAGCTGTGGAACAATAACGAACAGATTTACTTCGCAGCAGCGAGTCGAGTCAATTATATCTCACACTAGAACGAAGAACGGATGACAGACATATTAATTAAGCCGAGACAGTGGTGACTATAGCAACGCACGTGTTATCTCTGTGAGAATCTGTAGTATTAAAGCGTGCAAACAATGGCTTGTTGAAACGTGCATCTATCCAAGGACAACAGAGTGGAAATTAGCGACAACCTTTCTAGTTGTGTGTGCTAGAGAACCCAGCATTATGAAAACTATGGCAAGTGAACACAACGAACTCTAGTTTGGGGGATCGATAGCCTAAGGGTTCTCTTATGACCAGGGAACCTCTCTTGCAGAGTCTGTTTTCGTCTTGTGTGCAGCTAGTGGTAACGATTTTGAGGGACTGATGAGAGAAATCCTACTTGATCTCAACAGCCATTGATCCCAATATCTTTAGGGTGTCGTAGACAACCGTTTAATTCTTTGAATTTAAAGTATTGCATTTGTTTTCGTGCCTGCATGCACCAGTCATTTCTAGTAGCTTGTATCGACACTAGTTGCTAAAGCATCATTTTATAGAATTTATTTTTATTGGTGACATTGAATGACTTTAACTTACGGAGCCTTGATTATCTTCAAGCCCAGAGCAATATGCTTAAATAAAAACAATTTAGCAAATGGACCCTTTCTTCTCATCTTTTTCATATATTTCACTTAACGAAAGACAAATGGTGTAAAGTCAGATATTGATAAACTATCCCAAATGATTTTTTTTTCTCCTCGGATTACTCCATTCGGGGGGGAAGGACAGGAAAGGGGGCCCTTTTTACTGCTTATTACTGCAACATATCCCTGAGTATTAAGTTGGTAATAAGTGGGAAACGAGCCGAGTCTAATGAAGGTCATTAAATAGATTACTTCGATAATGTCCTGTGAGTAAGACTATTGTTGGCTCGCTGTAATTGACATTGGAAGAACGCCCTCCAATGTTATGTCTCCATGGCCTCGAGGTAACATATTTGTGCATAAGGTTTGTGTGTGCCTACGAAAACTTATACTACAATTAAAGGAACTGCATCGTTTGTGTATAGAAATAAATAAATATGAATAGTGCAAATTGTTGGAAAATAGTCCCTGAGCCCTTTTCTGTGAACGAGAAATAACACACGTTGTTATGAAACCTCAGAGTGGAATTTTTAATGTTAGTTCTTACTATGTGAATATTACACAGAAGCTCTGAAATTACTACGAGCAAGTGTATTATATCTATCACTTGAGTGTTCTTGTAACTTGGCTGCTGTGTAGGAGAAAAAACTTTCGTCTGAGTTAACTCAGCTTCAGTTAAATTGTTTATATATTCTTCCATTCTAGTAAGGATTCAAACTCATACGTTTCCATCTAAAGAATACGTCTTCTCCCAATTGCCCTACAGAGATTGTGCTTATTTGCAATTCTAGCTTTTAATTATTATTACACGACACCTTCAAGGACTCAACTTTGGAGGTTACTCCACCATATACACTAAAAAAAATCTTTTATCTATATCCAACGTCACAATCTACAGACTACACCAATCCATCAACTACACACAACGCCTTTCAACGCAACTCATAGTGCATTTTTGTCTGTAAATTGCATGTGTAATAGGACTGCATACCAGATGAAAATCTCGAATTTCAGGGAGAAAACCCTGATGGCTGTACTGAAAAAGTCCATATACAATGATTCATCTCGTCAAAACGTGAATCGAAGTCACATCTTTTCCAGTCGTGGGCCTTACTGTCTTGTTGTTTTTCCAGCTGCTGTATGGAGGCTTTTGACATAACCTTGAAATTCATAGATGGATTCTTTATCTTTCTGTGGGGATCTTGAATATGAAATCCTGAAGAAACGTAAAGGCTTGTAGACATAAACAAATTCCTAACTTAACCTTCTCATCCGTCTAGGACGATTGAGTCTCCTTCTAATTAAGGGTTACTGGCGTATTAATGCAGCGGGTTCGCCACTCCTCTGTTGCATCCCCAGAGAGATATTCATGACTGTAATCCGTGTGTATTCCCGGAGTCGATTTGCCTGCTTGCGGGATGAAAAACCCCAGATAAACTGGGACAAAAACCCTGCTGTCCACGCCCAAGACCGGCTAACTTAGCCATGTCTGAGGATGATCTTTAAGCTCTTCACGTCGTCGGGAATCGAACCTAGGACACTCCTTCCCCAGACATATGGTTGCTAAGCGCAAAGATACTAGGCTAACCGTGCGGACTCATAAAAACTTCAAACCTCCAAATTAAAATGATAACCAAACTTAGTACCACGTGAATAAGCACTTTGTTCATAATGAGTGAAAAAGTTCGATTCAGGATGAAATTTGTCCAACCGTTTAAAAATTTAGTTTTATTCCAAAACAGTCCTAAGTAATTTAAATATTCTTTTCTCGAATATCGCAACTCCACTAACAGTCGAATAGAAAAATTGTATCAAGAAATGGAACCACAAAGGAACAAGAATGAGAAAGTTTTTCTTTTCCCTTGGAAAGCGATGGCTAGCTTATTACTGGAGCCATCGCGTAGAGCAAGAGTTAGGCGAACCGACAATTTAGTGTTGTAGTGCCTCCAGCTATCCTGTGGTTAAATAAAATCCTGTTTCCTTAGAAGAAATGCTCCTTCATTTTTATGCAAGTGTGTGTAGTGGAGTAGCTAAATCCCAAAGGCAACCCGTGTGCCCAATGTTCCATGGTAATGTCTGTTTGCGTGCTACCTTTAGCTTGATTGTATATGCAGAATACAGATGTCTTTGTAACGACCGGGAATAAATGAATGGATGAACATCGAATTGACTTCTCCGAAATATACGTAAAGATCGATAATGTTTCTTTGATGTTGAGTCTTTACTGTGTTTTCCGTATGGCAGCAATCGATATTTTCGGCAGCACCAACGATAGGTGAGGTTTTTTTGTTTTATTTTTCAAATGAATGAAATCATGCCGTATACAACGGGCTGATAATTTAAGATTATTTTAAAGCAACGACGAACGCTCTCAGAGCGGCTTTCAATCCGAACGACAACCGAGGGCATCTCCTGCTTAGCTCTGAAAAGCGATATCGCCGAAATGCTTCTTTATACGTTGAGTTAGAGACGAACAGTCTAGAAAGGCCATCAGCATGCTGTCGACGGTCTCTTTGAGTCGTGTGTGAAAAATTTTTTCCGAGTTTTTTTTTTCCCTCCCGCTCTCATTCAGCCTGCATTGAACGGCAAAATCAGAATTGTTAAAAGTAACAAGCAGCTCCTAAAAATACTTGGGTGGGAAAATGTTACATTCAGCCAACGTTTACCTGACAGAATCTGCATGCTGATATTGTGACGTAATAATGGCATAGAGCAAACCATTCGGACAATTATTTTCAAATAAATATTCAATTCTGTAATTAAAATAAAAAGCCAAAAGGCTAGTTTTCTGGCAATTGAATAGATATTAAATAAGAATCCTATGTTGTTATATAGCCAGTAAGTGAAACTCGAGATCGATAACTACGATCTATGAGTTTCAATGCCGAAAAACTATACATTTAAAAATTCAGTAGCCGAATTAAGCCAATTTTTTAAAACTGTTCATTATAACCTATCTACGCATCTGTCTAGTTTTAGAGGGAGAAAAATCAGTGCTTTTCTCCCTGAATTTCAAATTTTAGAAAAAAAAAAGTTATGCATTACTTTATAATAGGGTATGGAAAACAGCCAAAAAAAAAAAAAACCTCGCTAAATGGTGGAATTTTTTCGAAAAAAAAAATACTACTACTCATAGTTGACGTATATATTGTTATATATGATAGGTTTAAGAATTGTATAATCGGAGATTAAATATGGGACATTTTCAAGAAACCAAAACTTAAACTGTTTCGATGATTAGGTAAAAAAAAGAAGCCCAATTGCAATGCCAATAGTTGGTGGGATAGCAATGCTACATTACAAGGAAATTATTAAAGCGGTTTCCCGTTGCTTTCTTTGCCCAATAGTATTCTGTAGATATGCGATCATGTTTGCCTGTTTTGAGAGATGAAAATCCCGAGTTTCTGGGAGAGAAAAACCCTCCACCTCCGTATGAGACCGCTAACTCACCTTTAGTGAAGAGACCTGATAAAGGATTCTAGGGTCATAGAATTGAATCGAACCTAGGTCTATCTGACCAAAGGGTTTCGACTGTACCGACGAAGCTACGAAGGCTCCAGTCGAATGATGTTTTCCTTCAAAGGTGACGGCGTACAAATTTTCGTGGTGGTTGCTTCAGCATTAAAATTTGCACAGACATCAACTCTTTTCATCTAGAACGTACATAATTCACTCAAATATATTTCGATCTTGACAACGTAACGTCAGTGAAAACGCTGTCGCTCAGCCTACAGATGTAGCATTCCACCTAGCAGGTGCTAGGTGGAATGCTACATTACTTGACAAAGACGAGAGTACGTTTTAGTCAAATTTATTTATATTTGCTTGTAATAGTTAATTTGATCATCAACAATCCTATACAATTCTCTTATTTTGTATAAAAAATAATAAAAATCCATCTTGTAGCACATAGGAAGGCGAAGGACGCTAGCAGCACTATGTTTATCACAGTGTCATATTGCTACGCGTCAAGCAAAAGACGTCATAGTGAGATGCGAACTATTAGCGTAATGCGGCACTGTCCGTCGTGCTTGTCGTGTTTACTCCGTCTCTTTAAATATTTGGACATTACAATTAAAGGATTTAATTGTAATGTCCAAAAATTGTAAATCTATTCCTTTAATTACAATTAAAGGAATAGATTTAAATTTAAATTATTAGTTTAATTAAATAATTAAACTTAAATATTAATAATTTAATTTAAATCTAATAATTTAAATTTAAATTATTAGATTTAAATTAAACATGAAAATATATTTTCATGTTTAATTTTTTTTTAAATTTTTATCATAATTTTGATATTTTATACAAACACGCATACACTGTACTTACAATGTGTATGTATATTTCGAAACTTGCAGCACCCCCACGATTTCAAGCCACGAGCCGCCACTGGATAAGACATAAGAATTTCTTCAGGTTCCAGTTATTCTGGTCTTTCGAGACTCGTCTGTTTGTTTGAAAGAACCGACTGATCTTGCTGTTTGAACGAATCTGAAGAATGCCACCACTGCTGACACATTTGGAAGCGGTTTTCGAAATGGTTTTATTTTACATGTAAACGTAAATAGAGCCCCTTGAACTCCGAGTTTATTTTATCTTTCGACAAGTTATTTTGTCCTAATCAAGTAGCCAAGAAAACGCCACCTTCACAACATACAAAGAACTTTTTGAACCGTGAAGATGACAGCTTTTATTGGACGTTTACATTGTGTTTGGTTTTGCGTAACTCGTCCGGCATTTTCCAATCATGTTCTGTACACTCCCGACACAGCGACCTCTTACTTGTCACACTTCATCCCCCGATTTTGCTTTCGGAGCGACTGCTGTCATTTTAATCCAGTATTTTTATGTCCAACTATATTTCACCGCTGTTGCCGTTAGCCGAACAAAGTCGATGATATAGGCATCAAAGAAAACCTTTTTCTCACTCTAAGAGACGAAGTTATTATTTTTTTTTTCTTTTCTGCGAGCATTCCTGTCCTGTTGTGATTCCGTTTCTTTGGATGATGTTTTTCCCCTTTTCATATCTCCTTGTAGCTATTATCTGCTCGCAGCGGTAAGAAAAATTGTTTCAGCTACTTCTATTTCCTGTTTGCTTTTCTCCTGAATATTTCTCATCTCCTTAGCAGCGAGTCCCTAATAATCTTCATGTTTGGGTTTGTCCAGAAATCAACGAAAACTTCATTGAACGAAGCACGCGGAAAATAGAGACGAGAGAGGCTGCCGTAGATAGAGAGGATGAATGGAGAAAGAATTTTATGCTGTATGAATAGAGAGAGAGTGCGTCCACGCGCTTCCGCCCGTTCCAATAGAAAACCGCAGAAAATTGAATCAGTGAAGATTAGAAGATTAGCATTGCGGCATCCGTGTACGGAAGAGAAAACCAAAACGATGAAATGAATGCGGTTCTGACTTACGGAAATCTCAATAGTGTATTGTTCTCAAAGCAAACAAGAATCCTTTTTTAGAAAACCAGAAGACATCTTTTAAATATTCCCGAAGATTTCAATAACAAGCTAAGAGCCGTTTTATGTAAACATTAAATACAACGTAACAGCTAAATTAATGTTTAAACATTTGAAAAGAATTTTATGGTTGGTTTAATTCCTTAGCTATTAATGTCATGTTTAAAACTTTCGCGTTCTTTTTCACCTTAGCCGTAGTGGCTTCTTGGAGAAACGGGAAAATTACATGTCTTTCCTTGGTGGGGGTCTCACTTTAAGGAAATGTGAAAAGGAAGAAATAAACAACATCCACTGTCGCCGCTAGGGTTTCATACACTGCTGTTTAAAAGATGGATGAAAAGAAACGATGTTTTGTTTTGAGATTCAATTTTTCTTGAGAGACTTTGCGATGACGAATAAAACATTCTCCAGTAGACGGCATTGCGAAGACCAAAAAGATGAAGTGAACTTTGCTATGGCTTTAAGCAGTCAGTGGGGGTATTCGTTCATCGAGTAAGTAAACAATACTTCTTTCAAGAGAATATCTCTTTGCTTATATTTCAGAATAAAATAATCTTTTTTTTCCCAAGGAGTTTGAAAATGTTAAGAAGAAAAATATGGATAAGCGAATGCATCGGAACAAAAATTGTCAATGCCGTCTTAGATTTCTACTAAGTTACAGGATAAAATTCTGTTGTATATTGGGGGGGGGGAACGTATAAAGTAAAAGAAAAATGAATTATCCTTTGAATTCTTGAAATATTTACCACTTTATCTTGTAGTTCGATTAAACGTTTTGAAGAATTCCATCACTAAACACGCTCTCCACCCTCTGATTAATCGATATTATGCGAAATAAAATAATGATATTTACCAATCAATAAGTAAAGAATGAACACGTGAGTAATATGGCATTGTTCCTGGAGTAGCAACAACAATAGAATAAACATGACATCAACAATGAAATTATATTATGCTGGTTGTAGTTTCAGTAGTGAGTGTATGCAAAGCAGTTGTAGTAAACAAGAATTAAACTGCAATATATAAGAATTAGAATTACATTGTTTTATTTATCACTTATAAATACAATTCTCCATTTAGATCATTTGAAGTGTTGCTTTATAGTGTGACGTATTCAAGAGTTGAATCATTCATTCAAATGCTTTTATTTCGAAAATTGTAATACAATTATTGACATTCTCCCAGAAAGTTTTCGGCACATTGGATAGTTTAGTCTCGAATCTATTTTTAGAGAGAAATGCTATATTAGCATGAAGATATCCTCGAACCAGCGTCAATTGAAATATCGTTTGGACACTGTTTTTTTGTTTTTTTTATTTGCTGATGGAATCAGCTAGCGTGCATTTGCTGTACATGCCTCACTGAAAGATAAATGAACGCAATGCTAAAGTTATGTTTACTTTAACGATACTTTATTTGATTAATACCCAGCCTTTGACGTTTTGTATAATACTTTACCGCACTCTTCGAGCAGATTCATATTTCAGAAAAACAGACTGTTAAGATTTGAAGAAGGAAGGGGGGGGGCTGCTAGCAGTGGATGAAGGGATAAATATCGTGTGTTTGTCATCGTATTAGCATTTAGGTTCCTTTTTAAAATTATCTTATCTATCCTGCAAGATGAAGTCCGGGAAGAAACGATAGTAAAAGAGACTAGATATAGCATTTACTTTTATCCTTCTATCGAACTTTCCATTTATGATGGAATAGTTCTCCTAAATTAATTCCAGTATTCCATCTACTAATTCATCTGCATTTTATGTATATGTCTCGTTTTCTTTGTATTTTGATCGTTCCTTCGTCTCTCGCTGTGCCATCGTGACTTTGAAGTACACTCTTAAATATTTCATCGCCATTATTTTGACGTAAAGGAAACACATCCGAAAGCTCGCAGTTTGCCCTCGCTGTCCGCTGGGAGAAAATATGTTAGCTCACATCTGCCAGCGTAGAGATCGCTGTTTCGGTGAAACAAGATGTATTTATTCATACCAGGCATTAAAGCGGTCGTACACAGAGAAAAGCTATAAACTTCGAGAAATCAGCTAACATGTTTATCGAGCTGATGGATAAGCAGGGGGAGGGGAGATCCCGATTGTTTTTATTCTTAATTCTGTATGTTAAAAGGAATATAATTATAGTATATGAATAGAATGTGGGAATTCTCAGCAGCCGATGTTGTTGTTGAGTCAAACATCAGCTTAAAATGAGATTGGAAACAGGGTTGTCACGCAGTTTTTCTAATTTTAAACACTCGCTTTCTATCCGTACGTTATTATGTTTATCAACTGAAGACTCTTGAGATTCTTTTTTTAGTGAAACGAATCAAGCTTTGGTTGAAAAATACAAGGTTCGAATCTAATCTGGGATTTAAAGAAATATCCAATTGGAGATGAGTGAAACTGGTTTCATTGGGAAGCGGCAAATAGGATTTTTTTCTCTCAGGACACTAGGGTTCATCCCTGTCACGCAGGCAAACTGGACGCATGTGCAATTTTAAGTAAAAGATGAATTTTGTCATCCAGTGTTGAGACACCTCTTTCGCGATTATTTGGAGACCCGATATGGTTTGACAAAAACTGGGTTCGTAAACCAGTGGGACAAAAGGTTCCAGCGAATTAAGGAAACTGTTCACGTGGTTCTTGAATAACTGAAGGCTTCAGTCTTTGGGGAAACAGAATAAATGAAGTTGTTCCAGAGAAGTAGATTGAATTCAAAGAGGAGGAAGAGAATTTCGTTCGGTAGATTTGAAACTGGATGCCGACCAGCAGCAGCAGTTCGTGTTCTTAATCTTCGAAGAAAATGAACAATCTTTCGTTGGGGGGAGGGATCATAAACAATTAACAGAATGATAGTTATTAACTAGTTGATATTCAAGGATAACATTAGAAAATATTATCTATTTAATATCGACCGATTTAATACCTAAATCATTAGAATAATAGCCTTAGTTGTCCGAACATAATCAAACAGGCCTCTAAAACATAAGAAAAAAAAGCGATAACATATATTCAACCAACAACTAACCACTTCGTTGCAGAACGTGAGCGGAACAGATTTTCGGTTTTGGAGTAAGAAACCTACTAACCTCCAGAAGGGGAAAAAATATCATTCTTACTATATGCTGATGAGCAGCTTCCTTTCTCACTTCGAGAATTTAAAGTAAGCTCTGTTCGTGATGGGCGACTTGCTTATGTTACGCACTATTTCTTTTATGTTAAAGAATTCGACAATCCTATGAAAGGAACTTCGTTTCTGAAATTAAAAATATATAACGAATCCACTATGGCATCTTCTTAATTGCAAATTACGATGGGACAATCCCGTTTATCCAAGCTCTAATTACTGTTTAAAAACTGTTGGCTCGGCAAGGGGATTCTGCACAGATTTTTATAACTAAATTGTCGTGCATGCAGACAAGGTTACAAACTGTTTTTCGTCGTGTTCTTTCTGTATACCAATCAGCGACTCCCTAACCAACGGTCATTATTTTTCTTTGTGAATCCCACCCACCCACCCAATGCTTGTAAACTTATGGTATTGTAGACAAGCTAAGGGTTAGAAATTTCGAAACTCCGGTCTGAATAAACCTGGAGCATTTCAAGCCACTTTCGGCCTTCAATAAACAGGGTGGAAGTTTCAAACTTGCAACAAAATTCATTCATTTACCACCTTAAAGCCATTCATATGATATCCATGTGCACAGGTGGGATTTGAGCCCACATCCCATTGGTCGGTGAGTGGTAATAATGTTATCCACTCGAAGAAGCAGACAGCAACGTGTAACTAAATATCATATAATCAGAAAAGTTGCTTAAAATGATATATTGGGAATAAAGGAAGACGAAATATAGATTTTGATTGTATTGACGCACGTTTTATGTACCTTCCAAATAAGGTGAAAGAGTTCGAAGATTTTTGGAACTCAATTGCATCGTTTAGTTTTTAAAACCATCGTTGGGTTTTTTTTTTCCGACATCACCAAGAAAAAAAATACTCTCGAAGATATCAATCCTGTTTTTATAATATCGTGCAATTTTCTTGTCAGTTGCAAGTGGCTTATCTCTAATATTTAATCATCCCCTAGAGCCACTCCTAGTTTTAAATTTGTGGACAACGTTTTCTATTTTTAGATTAGATTATTTTGACCATTGTAGCAGCAATCGATTCTCGCGTACAGTCCATTAACTCCTCTTCCACTTGAAGTCTTGGCAAATCTTTTAAAACAGAACACACTGCAGAAAGTGATATCATTAGTTCAAATAAAATTATAAACGAATAGTCGTGAGGAATTTCGAATACCAGAGGATTGAATCCTATTTCGAATACTTACATCCGGGAATGATTGCTCAATAACACGACTGCACATGTCCCACGAAGTGTTTTTATTGAGTTAAGCAATTCTGAGACATCATAAGATTATTTTTATTTACTCGATGGAATTCCCCAAATGCAATTTTATAGACCATACGATATCAGCATGTGGGACGAGAAATTGGGGGAAGAGAGAACTCCAGTCCCATCATGCGTTACTGATAATCTGTTCCGTTGGTATCATTCGTCGATCTACAAATTATAGCGAAGTCGTTTTAAATGCTAAGAAGAAAGAAGAGTACACAAGATCTGGATGGATTACAAACTGTCTCCTTGACAGGAAAATCCCAGTCAAGATCGATGGCTTTTCTAGAAGGTGGAAGATTAAGAAAGGATTACTAAAAGACCGCTTCCTCCCCCCACCTTACTTTTTTATGTACACACATACACTGGAGAACTTCGGCGCAGCCAAGGAACGTCTTTTGGAACGGTGCCAGGAATTTTCATGAGTTTCCCCGAGCAGAGAAAGAATGAAGTGTATTAACTATTAGGTGACTTGAAGAATGGAAACGTGAAGGTTTTCTCATTGTTCATATTAGAGTGGATTTTAACTCGTGTTCATACAGTCTCTGTTCCCATGGCGATAAGTCTCGATCTATTTTCTTGTTGTAACAAAATGGATTTACCAGAAGTTGCAATTCCGTCTGTTTTACTGCATATGTTAGGCAGGTATTTCTGTTTAATTTGTTTCATTTTTGCTTCGTTGCGTAAAATACGCGGTTGGTGCTGAAGTAAGATTGTCGCATGACATGTAGAATACAATTTTCATTCTAAATTAGAATACAAAAAACTCCACACATCTTGTTTGCCACATTCCCCCCCCCCCCCCATCACTACCACCACCTAAAATGACTAGTCTGTTTCATTCTCTGTATCCTACAAAATAAAAATAAATGCCTGGTGCTTTGTCATTCCGTATATGGTGAATGAAATCAGCTTCTGTTGCAGTCTAAACTGAGCTTCTTCCTGGCAGGGGAAAGCGAATTTAGTTACCTATGCGGAGATAAACTACTCAGGAACCAAAATAAAAATTCCTCTAATTGGTGAGTGGAGGCGAACCTTTAAAATCTTTCTTCCACAGTCATAGCTTATTCATATTCTCGAAGCTTTTCAGATGATCAGCCTGTTCTTCATCCAGTCATGTAAACACAGTATAATGCATTACTATACGATGCTATGCTGAACGATGAAACAGTAAAAAAAAAGCTAAAAATATTTCATAATGAATCCAGATTAAATATCATTCGAGTATGGCTGCTTTTGCTAATTCTGGTCACTTAGCAACCGTCAGCAGGGATGAGAGCGCTTAGTATTCCTTAAAGGGCATTTTGTCGTGAAGTCAGATTTTTATGTGTGTGTGTGTGTGTGTGTGTGTATATATATATATATATATATATATATATACACCGTATTTTCCGGTGTATGAATTTTTTACCTTAAAAATTCATCTTAAAAATGGGGTGCGTCTTATATAATGAAGGTAAAGATTGTTTTTTCTTTTCAAAGTCATATGCACTCCCTTTTATGTTCCAAGATCTTTGTAGGCGGTTAATGATGCAATCAAATTGATGCGTGACTGCTAGCGCATCATTGGCTAAGAACGGGGAGTTCCTATTCAAGTTTCATAATATCTTATCCGAGTAATCAGTTACCGATGTTTATCAGTACTGAGTTGACGTGTTGAGATATTTTGTGTCCAGTTTGATATTTCCCCGTAGATTTTAGTGATGGAAAAAGACAGGCGACATTCATATACTTCAAGTTGCAGGTTGTAAAATATGCGGAAGAACACGGAAATAGGGAAGCTGAAAGACATTTTGGACCTCCGCTTACAGAAAAAATGATTAGAACTTGGCGTGGTCAGAAGGAGATTTTGTACAATTTGCGTAATGAAAAGCGCGCGGAACGTGGAAAAATTGCGAAGTGGCCAGAACTAGAGACCGAAATTTTGAAATGGGTGCAAGAAAATCGGCAAAATGGCATTGCCATTTCAACAAAAAAATGATTCGTACACATTAAAAATTACCTATTATTTTATCCGTTTTTTTTTTAAATCATACTTTAAAGTTTACGTTTTTTCCAGAAAATTGTATTAAATTTCTTGGGTGTGTCTTATACATAGGAGCGTCTTATACATCGGAAAATACGGTATATAAAAAGATAAGCCGAAATGTTATGTTCTAATTTATTGTTATTACTACTACTGTCCGTACACCTACTTCCTATCAAGTCTGCAAATAATTCAAACTCCATTTGAAGAGTTTGTCACAAGACTGATATTCTAAATATATAAAAGCAAGATTTATTCTTTCTTTAAATCGCTTGTCATATAACCCACTTGAGGACGCCATTCTTTCATATAAATGTTTGCTTGCAATATTATTAAATGGATTCTATTCTATTACGCCCATTATTTATCTTCTCTTCTGACTATCCCTTCTCTTTACTCAATGCGTCTTCGTACGAGTTTATCGGATCTCTAAGATCCCTTGGTTTTGTACGAAAAAGACCTTCCGATAATGTCACGACACCCCAGTCAGCTGGTGTGGTTCTCAGTGGAGAGACAGCTGACTGCGGTAACATTTAGCTGGGTTTGTCAGACGAATAAAGTGTTATGAGAGCAAACATTCGTAACTAGTACAACGAAGATATTAGGGGAGAGGAGATGGGGGGGGGGGATAGGGCTTCGAGTGAGCCACTTTATTGGAAACAACCGACAAGGATGCTTGTGATAGAGCAACAGTTACGAAAATGGCGTTCCTGATGGTCGGTCTACGGTGAAATGTTGCATCGTTAAAAGAAACTTTCACTCGTATACAAACGCATTCGTACGGCTTCGTTCTCCTCGTTTCTGGTCCGCTATCATTTTTCCGTTGTAACCTCCGTCGCAAAATGTCCTCTTTTTATGAGGACTCGCCCAAACTAAGGCAATAAGTGAGGACGAGGCACAGAGAATGTTATAGAAGTAAATTTTTTAATGCCACACTTCGGCTTCTAGCTAGAGAGGATGATATTGCTGTTTTAGTTGCGACTTCAGACTGGAAGCAGCTCATAAAATGAGTAAAAAAGACGCAACAAATTTCTTTTGATATTTTTACGGCTCTTCTGACAAACACAGTTCGTGGAAACAATGTTGTTAGCAATTTTCTTGGTCCTGTCTGTAAACGCAGACCTTTAGTAGTGGTTAAAAACAATTGTATGGTGTCTTTTCCTCGCGTGATTGAAATGTTTATTTCAAATCCATTTTGAAAATGCCGATCTGTGATATGTTAAGCACTCTGGTGGCCAAAGTTGCACATCTATGGAGTGCAAAAACACAGAAAAAAAAGTCGGATATTCTGAAAGGTTTAAAACTAGCCAAACAATTAAATATAGACCGAGTGGGCTCTTTATTAACAACACCTGCCCATTTTCCTAAGTGATATATTATTAAACTATTTAGGCAGTTAATGAACATTTTGCATGAGTTTCCTATCTCCGTCGATAATGACGACGCCTTTCTGTTAGAAACACCCTGGTTCGAATCCTTTCCAGGATCCGAGGAACCTTTATTAGGAACTGAAGGTAAATTAGTGAGTCCCAGTATGGTAATAGAGCCTCCGTAGCTCAGTCAGTATAGACGAAGCCCTTTGGTCGGAAAGACCTGGGTTCGATTCTCGTCCATGACGTGAGGAACTTCATCTAGTCTCTTTTCGACTAAAGGTGAGTTAGCCAGTCTCATACGGAAGTAGGGTTTTTTTACCCGAAAACTCGGGATTTTCGTTCCTCAGAACAGGTAAACCGGCCTGTGAACATACACGAATCTACAATCACAAAATACATGTTTAATCCCTCACTAGGAGGGCTCAACCAGGTCGTGATGGGCTGTCGAGGAACGGGGAGAAAACCCCACTCGAATAAGTTAAGTATGGTAACAGTAGAGCTTCCTCTCCGAAAACTTGAGTTTTCTCCTGAAAAAACAGACCAAACCTACCACAGAACACACGACGTCCACAGAAATTGTAAATAATGCAGACAGAAGTCACAGTTCAATCAAAGTTTTGTGAAACCAAAGAACATTTTTAAACAGAAAACTGTTTTTATATAAAACTGCATGGGAAGGATCCCTTTTTACCTACATAAATTAGAATACTTATGTTTCTGCTAAGGAAGACAATGCTTTTCTTAAACGGTATTGTAACTGGAATTTTCTCAGAAATGTGGGATACAATCATACAAAACAGGACTCGCATTGTTCGCTTCCACTTCTTTGCCTTTTTTTTTGACTTCATCCTCTGGCTGTAGAAATTTAAGCTGGATGTTATGCAACTTGACAAATATTGCTTCCGCTACCATAATATCAACTGCCTATAAATCACATGCTTCTGACCGGAGCGCATCTATCATGGCCCTTGTTTGGAGTGTCGTGGGCGAAGAACGAATTCTTGGAAACTGTTTTGAGTTCCGTTGGACACAGTGAATAATGGGAGGGATGTCCGTGGAAGGAAGTTTACTAATGTGAGGTGATTGTTTTCTTGGATCGATTTTTTATGGTTATATTTCTTCTTCGGACATCTCAATCCTTAGAGTATAATGTAACTGGGTGTTCCATCGTAATCTTTTGGATAAAAGGATACAAGCAGTGAAACAAGGCACCAAACTATCGGTTAACATAAAATCTGTCAGCTGATTTTCTACGAGCGAAGTAAGAAGGCTTCATAATACGATACTCAGAGAAGATTTCTCACAATGGACTACTTTTGTTTTTTTTGGAATATCCCTGGTTGTTGGGTTTCATTACTGCTACTATTTGGTGGTGATAATTCTCCTCTAGGAATTTTTATTAGCAATAGAGAGTATGAAGAACTGTTATTTCAAATGCGAATTTGTATTGCTAATTTTCGCTAATGCAGTTAAATATCGACTATGCATTAGATTTCGTTCGGAACCAGCGACACTGCATGAAACTTGGACCCCGTTTTTCATTTGTCAATGAACACAATGTTCAACTCTGTTTTTTTTTAAGGCGAGCCTTATTAACCGAAAAAGATAAACAGCTTTGTCAGAGCTTGCTTTTAAAATATCATGCCTTACTCGGGATTCAAACTCAGTCTTTGCAATAAGTAAGAAAGCTTGGAGGAGAGCTTCGATTCTTGAAAAATTAAATCTGAATTTATATCTCGAATTCTCAACAACACATCTAAAATTCATATTTCTCTTCACTTAAAAACTGTCGATCTCGATCTAACTTTTTATCGTGTAAATGGAAAACAACATACAATATCCAGATTCTGACGGTCATATCCTCCCAAACATTTGGAAATAGTACACAGAAAAGGAAAACAAATCAATCAAATTAATATTAGTCATTATATATGACATTAAAAGTGGTTTTACCAATAATAATTTTTTAAAAAAAGTGAATATTTTGAATATTCTTTGTTATAAGCAGCGAATTAGCATTAGTTTATACTGAGGATATGCTAGTTTCCAATTATGAATATCCTGACTATAATCTATTTTATTCAGTAATGAAAACAAGGGAACTTAACTGAAATTTAGGCAAGTAAGTTCTTATTCATCATCAGGCGTTGAGGAATATATTCGCATTCGATTCTCTCTTAACCGGATAAGATAGTCAGTGATATTTTCGCAGTTTGTTATCGGATGTGTTTCTGTATGCAGGTACGCAACACACCAAATGTCCAGCAAAATGAATCTCGATGCCATTTCCATCTAAGACAGAATAAACATAATTCTGTTTGGAAAAAAAATACCAAATAAGGTCTGGCAACGGAATTTAAACCTGCGTATTATTTCAAGGAGGTATCAATCAGTGAAATCAGTCATCCACACAAAGATCAAGGAATTCAGTACGTTTAGCAATTTTTATTAGCAGAGACTTTGTTTTATGTCAACAACTTCCAGGACTAGTGATAGTTGTGGAAGTTGTTTCAAATGCTTGGTTTCACTATTGAATCTGCTAGTGAAACCTGTGGATTCAATAGTGAAAGTTTCCTTGTGACTGCAGTTTTACTAGTTTTCCACTGGTGAAACAGCAGTCATAAGCAAGTGATTGAGAGCATACTCCATATGACAAGAAATTATCTATGTGAGAAAAGAAACTAACTTCAAGTTGCCTTTCTCTTTCTTGTTTTAGGTTTTATTAAAAAAATCTTACTTCAAGAAGTATAAATACTTCTTCTGCTTTACCGCTGTCTTATAAAAACAAGTCTTAAGAAGTTTAATAATAGCACCATCACATCTCGGGTCAAATCCTGCGCTGCCTGAAATTGCACACCTGATGTAGTGATGACGGTATCCGTTAGTTTATGCAAAAGAAAAAAAACAAACAAACACACATCGATGTTTACTTCTCTTAGGTCTCGGGATTTTCCTTAGTTGTCATAGTAACGCGTGTTTACTACTTCCCTCTAAGCATCAACCTTACTTTCCCTCACTGTAAAGATTTTCAGTGTAGTAGCTCTCCCCTTAACTGATTTAGCTTTCCCAATAAGAGCTTCCAGGAAAAGTTGACTCTTGGGGGAGGGATAAAAATGTTTTGAGCAAAGGGAAAACACCACACTCGCATCCCTGATGTCACCGTTAACCATCCCCCTATAGAGGTAACGGCGAAAAAACTTTTAACAAAACTTCTGGCGTATAAAGTACGTCTTGAAACTGAGAATCGGTAACGACAGTGTCGGTTGGGTATCGTAAAAGTAGCCTCGCGTGCACACTAATAATCTTCCATAATGTGCCAACGTGTTTCCACTCCCGCTACGTTCTTAGGGAACAAGAGTAACGGGGTGGAAAATTAGAGATGACAGCACCTTCTCTAGGTCGCGGTAGAGAAAAAGCGTGCTGTTGCCTAGGTTACATCTTGGAGGACATTTGCAGCCTTGGATAATGGAGTGCTGGCAGTCGACCTGAAATTATCAAAATGCCGTCATGGTCTGAAGCCCGATACGAAATAACACAAGGGAGAAAAATTATTCTTGAAAGTAATTTTGCTAGCAGATATTTCATTAAAACTCGCCTGGGTTTTTTGCACCCTCGGGACAAACCTTGGTTTTGTAAAGAAAAAGAAACGTGTGGCAAAAAAAGAATCGTATTCAGAGCTGCATCTCACAGCAATATGTGTGCACTTTCAGTCAGTGATCATGTTATATAGAAGTGATGGGATGGGATCTCGCTATTTGGACTAGAAAAGTAGCCTATATAATGGAAGCATGGAAGCAGGATCACAGAATTTTGTCCTTAAGTACCGGCGAAATCAGTATCTTCGAAATCTGTTCTTTGAGTACTATAATATATTATGTGTCTTGCATCCCCAAAAATTCTTAAATGTTATCTTTGAGTTCATTTGTTCATTTTCTGTTCTTAGATTGCTGGAAATATCTCACAGAGGAGAAAAATAACATGCACGTCTTTTAGTATCATATCTCACCGAAGCTGGTCTCGTAGGAATATATTCTGAGTTTCTATGGTTACAGCATAATGACCCTCTGGAATCATTTGAGAACTATTTCTCAAACCTTATTACAAGTACATTTACATCACTCATCTTTTGTAAGATGATGCAAGCTCTTTTCTATGATTTTAGTAGATCGTTTTTTGGTGGTTTTGAATAAATATTCCCATTGAGGATAAACTCACGTGTCTCCTTAACAACACTGATGTATTTTGGAAGTGTCCCATAAATGTTGATATCATTACCCCATTCGCAACGACAGGCATCAACGAAGGGTATTTTATGAGTGTGCTTGTCCGCACCGCCATTATGTCTGGCTCATATTGTCATTTCGAAGGTTGCTTTCTTGCCGTCCGCCTACTTGCAAGCGCAAAGGTCACGAAGAGGAGTAGAACATCCACGTGATTGACCGTTAGGTAACCTGGCCATTATGTTCGACCTGATGTTTGGACGTGTGGGTCAGCATGGGGAGCACGAGCCGTTATCCTGCCGTAATGGTAATCATCCATCTGTTTCCACCCCTTGTCCAAAGGAGGAGATTATTGTTGGAAAGAGGGTGCTAATGATGTTCCATCACTCACAGTCCGTCTTTCTTTGCTTTTCCTGTGGGAGTTATGCTATTTTTGACTCTGACGTCACAACACGGGCAATCTAATAAAAGGGAGCGTTACGTAACAGAGTTAGGAGAGAATGTATGAGTGGGGTAGCTTAGCTCAGAAAACAATCCCCGCATTGTATTTTCTAACTTTTCTGTGGTTGGGAAGGGGAAACAGTATCTTAATTATGGTAAACGAGAGTATTAAAAAAAATGAAACAACTGGCTATGAAAAAAAAACAGGATTTATCCGCGTTGAGTCCTAGAATTGCCATGTGATAATACTAATTGAGATGTGACGAAATTATTAAAGTTGGAAGATGAAGCATCTTTCAGTCTTTTCTGGGATTTTATTATGGTGTCTCAGATGTGAAATTTTCTTTGCTGAGATCTCATCATTCCTTCCGCCATGATCTAATTTCCCTGATTATACCAATAAATAATTTATCAATATTTCTGATACGAAATGCATTCAAGTGCTGTGTTCCTTATTTAAATCCATTCTTCTCTCAAACTCACCCGACACATCCACTATATAACAATTTTGTCGAAATGCATTTTTTAGTAGTACTCGCTGTTAGGCGTCTTTGTAACCGAGGTCAAGGCTAATCATTGAGACGAACCGCATATATCCCCATTCGTTCTAGTAAAGGTAATGAAAAATAAATGCTATGGAAATAATCATATAGAATCTATTAGCTCTGCATCACTGAATTCATTGAACTTTTTCGTATACAAAGGCGATGGACACATTAGCTCCGGACTGGCTTTCATCTAGAAATGTCTAATAAAATAGAAACATTTCACCATCTTAAAATAAAAATATTGTGAACGTCAGAATAGCAACTCTCTTCATCCCAGAAGTTTTTTTTTTTTCGAGTCGTCAGACTAAAAGTGCAAAATGAAAGTGGATTCACATTTTAACTAAACGGCTTGCAACCGCACTGCAATCTATTCTTTTTAAAAATCACATGAAATGGAGAAACTACGAATTAAATGCACATCGTATTTGCCTATTTGGAATATTTTTCAATGAAAAAGGAGATAAAAATTTATTCAGTACTTTAAATACATAAATTTTTGTAATTGTTATTTTAATTTTGCTTGAGAAACATTTAGAAAATAACTGCGTCTGATTGGCCGAGTGTGTAAGGACATCTTCGTTTTCCACCAACAGTGTAGAGTTTCATTGCACTTTGGAATGGATGAATGTGTGTTTACGTAAATATTATTTCGTTCTCTGTGAGCTCACCACCACATTATTGGAAGCCTAAAATGTTTTGAAAACTGCTATTTTTGATACTTCAAAAAAAGTTCTTGATTTTTTTAAAGAAACAAACGTTACGATTTAGTTGTTCGCACTGATTTACGACATTTGCTAAATGTAATTATTTAATAAATTTCAATCATTTAGTTGAACGATTTAGATCACAAGAGGAAAACAGTTTCAACCTACACGTAAATCGTTTGGTTATTGACAAGCAATGAATCTATCGCTTAAACAGCGTGAAAAATAAGTAAATAAAATATTACCAGATCTCCATGGAGTCAAACGACTGACTCATTGTGGGAGGTCCCACTATGACACACAAACACAGTTCATCACATCCTATCTCCCTACTCAAACACTACCTTGTTCACATTCTCATTATACATGGAGGATCTATAAAGATTATATGTTGTTCTCTCATTGTCTTTCCCCATTGTATGTAAAACCTCTTCCATGTTAATCTCATAATAATTTCTTAGCAACTTAAATATTCCAATCATGCCTCCTCCTATCTACCAATCTCCTAGAATTGCATTCTCAATCCTGTATTCATACTCGACATTACAAAGATGAGAAACCACCTTAGTCAATCGTCTCTGAATCATTTCCAATATCTCGTGAGCCTTTGAAAAAGATGTGACCAAATATGTGCACTGTAATCCATATGTGGCCTAATTGAAAGCCTTACATAATGCACCCATTGTATCCTGACTTCTACATCAATGTTGTCTTCACCACTTCCATAATTCGCGGTGCTGTCCTCACAGTTTTAGCAAAATATACTGAACATTTTAGGTCTTTGTCTACAGTCACTCTCAGATTCATCATTTCACATCTTCTAAGATATTCGCACCAATTTCGTACTCTACACCTCATCTTTCCTTCTCAAAGTTTAAAGCCGTACACTTTGTAACATTGAACTGGTAACCCCACTTATTTACCCATTAGGACAGTTGATTCAACGTTTGCAAAGCCACAAAATCGGTTCTGATCCTCGCAGTTCTTATCAACTTTGGATCACCCGCATACAACCGTGTATCACACTTCAGACGTTTCAAAATATCATTAACATAAAAGGTAAACAGCAACCGTCCCAAGACAGACCCTTAGGGCAATTTTCCTTCTTTTTCTTGTTTATTTAGCTAATTATTTTTATTTGAATCTATTTAAATAAAAATAATTGGAAAAGCCAAAGTCGGTAGCATTTTTATTAGTTTAGCCAAGAAAAAAGGGCAGAAACTTGTAGACAGAAAACGGCGGAGTTTTTAGAGTTCTTGTAGCTATTGAGGATAAACACGGTACACTAAAACTATTAATAACTAGTAGAGCAAAGAAAGAACAGAGACGGAGAACTTCTATCTTAGCTGACCGTATTGGAGAAATCGATGACAATACAAGCAACAGTCGTCCCTGATTGGGTAGATTTCTACTTGGGAATAAGACGGGATGCTAATCTATTTTATTTTCCAAGTCTTCTTTAATAATTAAGTAGAATATTATGACTACCCGCGTGTATCTGAAGTGTACTGGAAGAGAAGACAGTCTGTGTTTATCTTTCAAAGCAGTCGGAGTTTTATCATGCTCGTAGATAATGGAACTGCTTAAAGTTGGATAAAGAAAATCACCTTGTCTTGGGAAGTTGCGATCTAATCTAAGATTGTCAACATTGAGTTGTATTAATTTGGAGTTCTGGAAAATGTGAAACTTGTTTAAGGTGAGTTGAAGGCATTTTCTTATCATAAAAGCTTTCTTTCCGGCTTTGTATTCAAATTCTAAGCATCTCAGGACTCGATTTGTATTCAGGATTGTAAACTGCAAGTCAGAGAAAGAAAGCAGTAATAAATACGCTGAATACGGCAGTAGCGTTTTCATTTTTAAGACTCGTTTCTCTAAATGATGTTTTGATTTCTGTTAAAGTTTTAAATAGCCTCGGTTTGGTATCGTAATCGGTTTTTCTACTTTTTCACTTTCGTTTTTCGCAAATCTCAGTGTTAACAAATACAATCCACTTACAGGGTCCATCTTATTCGATTTGTGGAAACAATTCTATAGAGGAAATTGAATCCTTAGGCAATTTATTTACATTATATGGGCATAATTTCTATTAGTTTAATGATCTTTATCTTTCAGTAAAATAAATAGTAATAAAATAATACAGCTGATAAATACTTTCAGTTATCTTGGATGTGAAATATCACATGAAGAAGAAAAAGATAAAATTGAAAACCTCAACATTTTTACAGATTATAGGCCTCATAAATAGAACACTCAATCCAAATAATGTACAAAAAGAAACATACTTGCAAATATACAATACTTTAGCAGTGGCCACATTATTATATGGCAGTGAAATTTGGGCAATAAACAAACAAGATAAACAAAGGATAAAAACAAGTGAAATGAGATTCATGACAAAAACTGCAAAAAAAAATACATTATTAGACCAAAAAAAGAACGAAGGCATTTTAAAAGAACTACAAATAAAATCAGTAGAAAAAAAACTAAACAATTACAAACAAAATTGTGTAGAACATGTAACAATTAATAAAATATAACCCAATTGGAAAGAGAAGGCAGGGTAGACTTCAAAAGAGGATATTAGGTGAAACTGGAACAGACCAATATGGTTTATATTCGTAATTAGCGCTATGATGATGATATATTGCAGCAATTTTTTCTGACTCTATTCAGATTTCCTTTGCTATTCAGTACAAGTCGTTGCGAAGAAATGATGTCTTCAGAATTTTCTTGTTTTCTGAGACTTCTTTATGGAGAGACTTATTTTGAGGTAAATTTTTGATAGGAAGAGGACGTTAATATGCTGATTAAATGACATAACAAATACTTTCATACCATTCTCTAATTTTTATAATTTTCCTGTGATTACTCTTTAGCAGGAAATGACTTTTCCGAGTACCAAGGTTTTTTTGGACTTAAATATGTAACACTGCCAAAATCTCAAAGTATTATTGAATACGTTTTCTTGCGTGAAATATGTACTTCGTATTAGAATAGGCTGATCCAAGAAATGGTTTCAGAATTTCCAGGGTGAAGATGTTTCCGGTAGGAATGTCTTCGAAGGGCATTAACGATGTTCCAGTCGTAGAATGGTTTGATTACCTCTAAACTATTGAACGTAAATGATCTACTTGATCTTTGGCAAACTTAGAATTAATTGATATGTTGTTTTAGCAAGCAAGAAGTTGTCATCCAAGTTGATTAAGTGGATTCTATCCATGAATCCATGCAAATCAGCCGATGTTTTATAGGTTGCTCCAGTACAGAAAAAAATCATGAACCAAAAAAAAATCATGTGTAATTTTGCTTAACCCTCTGCCCCCCCCCCCCAAATCATCCCTGGAGTCATTACGAGCAAGTTCACATACTGTATAAGAATTTGTAGAGGTTTTTTTTGGTGGATCACCCCAAATGTGAGAGCATAGTTATTATCTGCACAAATGAAAAGGCTAAGCTAGGGTCATCATTTAACTCGTCTTATTTCATCAGGATTTTTATAAAATTGGCTTCTCTTCTTTCTTATACTACCAACAGAAAACAAATATCGATTCCCTTACAGCCTGGAGAAGTGTTTCATGAACACATTCACAGACGTGCATTATTTCTACATGGCTATGAAAAGCAACAGTCTCTGGTAATTTCAGACATTCACAACTTAAAAGAGCAAACTTGCTTATAGACAACTAAAACCTGTTCTGTGGAAGATAATCATTGATATTCTTGAAAAAAATGCATCGCTTAGGATACGATGAAACCCGCATAGACCAGATACTTAAGGAGATGTAAAGTATATAAATGCATCTCTACATAAGGTAGAGTTCAAAGTATACAGCAGATTCAAAAAGTTATCCAATAACTTTATGGATCCAGAACTGCAGAAATGACTTGGGAATGCTAAAATATCGGATAATATTGAGGAATGTTTCAAACATTGTCAAAATATTCAAAAATAGGTGGCGTAATCCAAAAAATGGTCTCTTCAGGAACATTAAAATTTAAGTCGCGTTATTCCTTGCTAATTGTGTATCGTTCATCTGTGCTTAAATATTTCTTATGGCATAAAAAGTTTATTGAAGGCTATAGTGCTGAAGAATGAGAGCATTTACCAAGATACTGCAAGGATGAAGCAGCATATACGTATGATTGTGTTCCAGGCGTCTGCATTTCATGGCGGAAGCCTGAAACTTATAGCCACTACAATCAAGAACTGCTTCATGAAGTGCAGTTTCCAGATTGATGAAGAGTGGGTAGCAGTGATGAGTGATGCAAATCTCATTGGAAATGATTAGGACGACTGGAATCGTGCAGAACATCCGTCAGTGTAGTTTGGAGATTATGCCACTAGTGACAAACCTCTTGAATTTTCTCATGTTTAGCCTGTTGACTAAGTGGTTCATGAGCAAATGGCGCAGTCAGAAGACGTAAAGTGGAATATACGGATAACAGAACGTGTGTAGTAAGGAAACCATTCGAATTATTTGATTGATTTGGAATGGTAAAGTATTGCAAAACTAAAACTACATTAGTTTAAAACTGACAAAAAATTTAATTTTTCTTAAATAAATAATGGCAAGACATATTAATCGGTGCTTGAAGTAGAGATGGATAAATTTGAAGGTAATCTTACTTATTTTAAGGAGTTTTAAATCGTTCCAGTATCTATTTAGTGATGCTGCACTAAATTTTTTCCGGAAATACTGTTTAATTTTTTTTATTCTTTCACTTCAAGCGCATAGACTTTTATATGAAGACTTCTCAGAGTAATAAAAGCAACATTTATTATTATTATACAGGAATTTCCATGTGGAGTCAAGAACACCCACACGAAAAATACACCTACGATATAAAAAAAAAAAAATTAAAAAAACTGGGGAGTGTTATGAAAACTATGACATAAATTTGACAATAACGCACGACATTTATTAAAAATATTGTATTTTAATACAATGACATATTCAGTGGTGTCTCCTGAAACAGAACGCGTAAGTATCCGAAAGAACATCAGATTGCTGCTTTATCAGAAATGGTTGTGCTGCATAGCATTATCATGAGCATTCAAAGAAGTCATGCATTCTTTCACTTCATAAATAAGCCTACATAAAGAAATATACGAGCTCATAAAATTAAATATATGATAATATATTTAATTGATCTTTTCTGAATATTAATGCCAACGAAATAGGAAGCAAATAGAACAGAAAGCGCCAACAACAAAGTGGGAATTCAGAGATTTGGATAACTTTGTATCCAAATGTGGTCCGCATACTGTTAAGCTAGCGGTTCCAATGCTGAAACGCATTAAAGGGATGAATAAACATTGGTTGGTAATTGTAATTACCTAAGTGACTGCATCATTATTTCCTTGTTGTGAAAACGTACATTATTTAGATCATGCAAATACGGGTAGCCGATGTTAATTGTGATGAATAATGGATACGTGAATTGCATTTATTCTGGTCAATTTATGTAAAGGTTGAGAGTTCTAGAATCGCTCCATAGAACTTTTAAAAACAAATCCAGTTTTTCCTTGTCACAAACATATGATCAGAACTTGCATAGACTTAAAATGGAAATCGAAGATAATCGGAATAAAAGTCCAAAGATAAGAGCATGAAAGTTGGAATTAAAACAGTTTAGGTTGTTTTTTCTTTTTTTTTTTTTTAAAAAAAAAAAAAACGGTAAGACGTCGAAATGGCATAGAAAAAAAGCGACATTAATCATTTGGTCTATAATATCTCTAATGTGTGGGATTGTTTACAATATTTGTTCCAAACTGGCTAGTTACAGCTTATACTTTGTGCACAAGGCCAAAGCAACTCCTTTTTTGATACATAAAGACGAAAAAAGAGAAGAACGAAGAGATATTCAAGTCATGCCCCGCTACAGGATTAGGTCGGTATACCACAAAGACGGAAACCCAACGAACATGCAGTCTAGAAAATGAGATTCCATCAAAGAGAACGAGGTGAACATCTCGGATGACAGGACATGATTGGTGACGACAGGTCAACTACAAATTACCAAGTGGGAAGCCGAGTTCTCATCACGTCCAGGATCAACGTGTCAAGTGGGGAAGTGACCACCGTATGGTCACAACGGACGGTCTTATCTTGCGCCTCGCTGTAGCGTTACTGACAGGAATCTCTTGTGGGTTGGTTGCATTATTGCTAGGTGCGGCAGGCAGCGTCGGAGGCCGCTGCGTTATATACGGAAAGCGAATGAATTAGGTGTGTAGTCTTTACTATGCGGGGGAAGGCGGTTCCAATATTCGAGGACTTTGTGAAATACTTGGCCGAGTTTCATTAGAAGTTAGCCGTTGTAATCAAGGAGAAATAAGGAAAGAGCGAAAGTAGTAATTAACAAGGAGCGCGTGTTGACTGCTTTACTCTCAGGTAACAGTGTGACTCGTGCTCGAAAGCCAACGCTGTTTACTAAATAAGACGCACGGTTAATTTCCTTGTGAGCAGCGCGAAAACCTTAAAGATTTTCGCGCTGCTCACAAGGAAATTAAGATTTAGTTCGGAGAATTAATATTAAATCCCCAAGTTGGTTCTTATTTTTCTTCTCGCCGTCGTCGTGTGTCTATTTACAAAATCGTCGAACGAAGATGGTGTTGCTGTTCGTGTACTCTGTAAATAAACCTAATCAGGCTTCATTAAGAGCGACTAGCGACATCTGTTGGTTACATAGGAAGGAATGCGACCCCCCGCAGACCCGTCTATGGCAGGAAACCTCTAGAGGTACACGAGCCATTTGTCATCACGTCATCGGGGGTCCAGTCTATCGTGACAGCGGTGACAAAAGAGCATCACTTGCCACTATCAATTAAGAAGCTGGTGTGTGTGACGAATGACGCAAGAGATAAGATGGGATGTTGGGAACTGCGTCTTCTTCAAGTGAGTTCGCCACTAATGACGCAGGTTACCGGTATCTGCACGCGATACAAGTAATGTTTAAATCTGTCCTCAAATGTAGCTTATCTACATAGTACTTTAATAAACACGCAGAGTTTTATGTAGTTCCACGATTGGATGCTAAAGCCTTGGGGAAAAAATGTTAATTGGAGAACTCAATCAAACCAATGGCTTTCGTTTGTTTTAGTGATTCAGATATATGATGCTGATTTTTGCTAATTACGTTTTTCCCTCTGTAGCTTGTCGATAGTTAGATTCATTAGTAACAACGTCAGTTGACAGAGGAAATTCTAAGTTTGATAAAATGTTTTAATTAAAATTAATTAAATAAAATTAATTTTAATTAAAAAGACCAAACACTTCTAACTGTATCAATCTACCTAGATGTTCGTGTTCCTCCTAGTCTTGACATGTGTTTTTGCTAACCCTTCCTCATCTCCCATTCTATTTAAGTGACCACACAACCTTGAGATTAGCTCTGCTAGCAAATTTCTGAATGCTGACGATGTCAAGCTCTTTCCTAATATATTCATTTTTAATCTGATACTGCCATTGATGCCATTTGTTCAGGCCCCTAATTTTCCTAAGAACTCGCACATCTGTGATCTCTAGTCTTTGATCATCAGCTTTATTATTTTTAACCCAACTCTGCGATCCATAAGTTAAAATTAGTTTGAACCCTGTCTTTTATACAGCTAGTGTTGTTTCAACTTTCTCTTTTATATTTTAAATGCATCGGTAAATAGCCTGAGTCCTGATAATTTCATTGCGGATAGTATAATAATCAGAACATTGCGAATTTTTCATATATTTTAAAGTCAAACTTATGGTTATACATCTTTATTATCATTAGAGATTACTTGCTTTTTTAATTTTTATATTTCGATCCATATTAGAATACTCTTCGTGCTACTAAATGAAAGCTAATTTCTGAAAATTTTTCTTTTAGCTATGATATAATAACGAGTTACTCTTGATACTTAATACGTTTGAATATTTCTTATGTAATTATATTAATTTACTAAGATATATCTTAGCGTGAAAAGATACTTATAATTCAGTGCACAACACACTTTATAAGACTGCATGCTAAACTGAATACAATTTTAAGAACTTCTTTCACAAATTTGAATTTTTCAACTTGATAACCCGTGAGAGCTTAAGAATTGGTAAGTTTCGGGATTAGAGAAGTTAACAATTTTCTCTTTCCTGGTATGCCTAACGGCATCGTTATAAAAAGCCTCTGACTCTCAGTTATATCTCAGTTAAGGCTTTCAATCCATAAGGTACTTGCAATTAACATAACAAACACGACTATTTCTCCGTCAGTTAACTCACCTAAAAATACGGCATACCATCATCGAGTGAATTTCCACTTGCGGATATTTGATGAGGTTAACTGGCAGCTTTCTTTAATACATCTTTAAGATCAATAAAACTGTCATTTAAAATTTGCTTGCATTATTCTATACTTTAAATAAACAAAATATAAATTCTATATTATTTTGAACCACCTAATGAATGCAAGAATTAACATAACTGGGCTGTATTGGCCGAAGGATTTTAATAATTGATACTAAGTAAAAAACACCAACACGTTTCGCCAACTTAGCTATCTGGCTTCGTCAGAGTGTATAAAAGAGATACAAAACAATTTAAACTGTTCGTGAAGGAATTAACCGAATACAATTGTATTTTTTTACAAATACGGAAGAACGCGTACATCAAACGCATGGAGCGTGTATGATGTCAACTGTTGTTATGCAGGAACGTTCTGTAATTAGCAGCGAAATTTAACTCTGGCGTGCTTAGTGATCTTTTGAGGGGCTTCCAAATATCAGCTAGAATTAATCCTTGGTTTCTATCGAGGTTGCGTTTAGAACAGATGAATGCTATAGCTTCTTTCATGTTTTTGGAGCGGAAATCTTCCTTTAAATAAGGCAAGGAGCTTTTGTCCCATTCGATGGTATGGTTTGTCCTCGAGAAATGAAGGGCTAACCCAGAGTTGTCTTCTCTGTTGTTGTTTTCATCTCCGACGTGTTCTCTTTTCCTTATTTCCAAACTTCTTGAGGTCTTACCAATGTAGTTTAATCCACATGAACAGGGGATGTTATAGAAACCGATGTATTTGAAGAAGGCATTACTGTCTTTTGGAGATCTTAAAAAGTGGCGGATAGTCTTTATAGGTTTGAAAGTCACTCATATTTCATATGGTTTGAGGAGTGTAGCAATCTTTTTTAGAAACTGTCCCAGCATAAGGAATGACAATAGTGGATTTGTAGCGTGTTTCCTCAGATGGTTGTTGTGGGGGGGGGGGGGCAGAAAAATATCGTATGGATCTGAGGAAACACGTTACAAATCCACCATTGCCATTCCTTATGCTGGGACAGTTTCTAAAAAAGATTGCTACACTCCTCAAACCATATGAAATATGAGTGACTTTCAAACCTATAAAGACTATCCGCCACTTTTTAAGATCTCCAAAAGACAGTAATGCCTTCTTCAAATACATCGGTTTCTATAACATTCCCTGTTCATGTGGATTAAACTACATTGGTCAGACTTCAAGAAGTTTGGAAATAAGGAAAAGAGAACACGTCGGAGATGAAAACAACAACAGAGAAGACAACTCTGGGTTAGCCCTTCATTTCTCGAGGACAAACCATACCATCGAATGGGACAAAAGCTCCTTGCCTTATTTAAAGGAAGATTTCCGCTCCAAAAACATGAAAGAAGCTATAGCATTCATCTGTTCTAAACGCAACCTCGATAGAAACCAAGGATTAATTCTAGCTGATATTTGGAAGACCTTCATAAGATCACTAAGCACTCCAGAGTTAAATTTCGCTGCTAATTACAGAACGTTCCTGCATAACAACAGTTGATATCATACACGCTCCAGGCGATTGATGTACGCGTTCTTCTTATCTGTAAAAAATACAATTATATTCGATTCATTCCTTCACGAACAGTTTAAATTGTTTTGTATCTCTTTTATACACTCTGACGAAGCCAGACATCTAAGTTGGCGAAACGTGTTGGTGTGTTTTACTTAATATCAATTATTAAAATCCTTCGTCCATACAACCCTATTTATGCTAATTCTTGCATAAACAGAATATGAAATAACAGAGAAATTGGCCTTATTTCCACTAACCTTTTGTTTATATTAATATAAAGTCACTTATATGAGACTTTCTTTTTTTTTATTTAAGGATACTATACACAATACATAGTTTTATGATAATCACGCCAGCGTGTAATGATTTGAAATAGACTGATTTTATCAGACAAAATTTATCTAAACGAATTTTCGTTAAAACTTTTACCTTACTCTAAGGTTAAGGCTCTTGTATAGATCATTATGTCTAAAACATTGAGTGCGAGTATATATTTTGGAGTGTCAGGGCTTTCTAAATATATTTTGGTGGCCAAATGAAGAGATCAATATCCAGTATGCAAATGACCCGAGAAGTCACAAAAAAGGCGTTTTGAAATATTTCTTGAAGAATGATTGAAGCATCCGTGGCTCAGTCGGCATTGATGATGTCCTTTGGTTGGAATACCATTAACATAATTCAACAGTAAATATATACGAACAGTTTTTTTAATCTTTTTCCCGTGTAACAACTGGTGGTATTTTAATCATCAAAAAATGGATCCCATAACGTAATTGCTTCGGCCGTGGTACCAAACAATAGTAATGACATTCTTTATCAAACAAAAGAATAATTGAACGTGAAAAGACCTAATACAGAAGTGGAGAACTTTTCCTAAATAACCAATGCAGTATAGTATCGCAGTCTCCACTTACCAACCTAAAGTATGATCCGCTAACAATATTACTGTAAGCTAATAAGCCTCAATCATATTAGGAATAAGTGCCTGAAACTCAACATCAATTCCAATACAAAATTTATTCAACTCTAATAAAAAAAATTGGTTTGAACAAAGTTTTTGTTGCCCCCATCGGGTAAGTTGATTTGTGTTTTCATCCCGAAGCCCCCCCTCAACAAATGAGCGTTCTCTGGTGGCCACAAGCAGTCCCAGACAAACCGGAATAAATGCCCAAAAGAGAAACGTATTCGGCAGTTCTGATCCACAGAATGAATGTAGTGAGATTCATCACGAGACAACGCTGATACCTTCTGGCAGCAGACATCGTTCATTCGAATGTGCTTTGACTTCTCCGTGCTGTTTTCCCTTTGGAAGATAATGTCGGCGGTTTGCCTCTGGGATTGTCTTTATTCTGAAGACTACTTAAGTTAAATACTATAATGCCTTATAATAAACTAACTTCTCACCATCCCTTACCTCTAGAGACACAAGGAGTATTACCGAAAACTGAAATGCCCGCTTTAGTTGCCAAGAATAAC
Source organism: Typopeltis vanoorti (assembly GCF_054136105.1). Classification (NCBI taxonomy): domain Eukaryota; kingdom Metazoa; phylum Arthropoda; class Arachnida; order Uropygi; family Thelyphonidae; genus Typopeltis; species Typopeltis vanoorti. Next base: position 135,181,147 of record NC_143551.1, on the reverse strand, counting down.
AGAGTGAAAACGGTTGATGTTCGAAGTACAAATTTATCCAAAGATTAAGAGATGTAATAAGTTACATTTGTTTCTTCGCTTCTTTTTGTGCTTGTATTTGTCACGAAATTCTACTTAGGATGAAAGTTAGGCTTATCTATCTCCGTTTCTTGTTTTGAATGCTGGGATACATCAGAAGAAAATATAAAGTAGAATGTTAGGAGAAAAATAAAGAAACTGTAGCGTGAGTAGGAACATCGAGAACATCATGCACCGGCTGGCTACTAAAGGCAATAGGTGATATGTATTGTATATGCGCATGCTTTCCAGATCAAACATACTTGGATCCTTACAACTAAAGAACAATATTACTAATGAGCTACGTTAGTTTCTACTTTATTTTTCTTGATATTTTATTAGTTTCTTAATATTTTCGAACAAAAAAATCTCATGTTTCGTGGTTAGTGACACCAGTCAGTAGTGTACACTGAATTTCATGATGGAATTAGTACGCTACCAGCAGTTGTTAATGCTGCTCTTGTCGGTATTGACACTAGCAATCAGAATTAATATAATTCAACAGTAAATATATATGAAGAGTGCTTTTTTTTAATAAATCTTTTTCTCGTGTAACAAATGGTGGTATTTTTAATGATAAGAATGGTACTTAACAGCAAGTGGATTTGCTCAAAATAATCATACTGAATTTAGTGAATTAATGTTTGTCTACTATAATATAAAACATAATGGTTTGTTTCCATGACTTCAATCTCGAAATGTTAAAATCGTGCCATCAGTACCTACAGAATCGATATTCCTGTCTACTGATCAGAACCAACTATTTTATTTTAGTATGTCATACTAAAACAGTTTAACATACTTCATTTTAATAATAATCCGCGGTATTTATTGGCCATTAAGACTACATCCTGCTCAAATTAGCTTTCATGACCATAATGTTAGGATAAGGCCAAAATTAGTCGCCCTAATTAGTCTTATGCTTGAACATATATTTTGTGTGTACTCACTCTCCTTACTGATTTGCTGGTTCCAGGATGAAAAACTCAAACTCTGTATGAGAATGGTTAAGTCACCTTCGTGAAAAAGCCTTGATACATTTAGGTTCTTTGCTTTCTAGACGGAATGCGAACTCAAATCTTCCCAACCAAAGGGTTTTATCTTAAATCGACTGAGCTACGAAGGCTCTTAGTTTAAATATTTGCTTCTATTAATCAAACTATCACCGTAATTAATCGACTCGATTGAAATCCTTTTCCGCATGAAAAGGATATGCGCGTAAGAATACCCTCTTGGCTACCTTGGAAAAGATTTAGAAAAATTGCGGTATAGGAATAAATAGGCAACACGTGTTTTGGAGAAGGGAGGGTTTCCAATAACAAGATTTCCAATTATTGTAAGAGGAATGCATCAAATGAAGTGTATCCCCTAGGACCCTGATATTTGAGTTTCGTAAATTAATCTGTCTTAATATAAACCCCACAAAGGATTTTGAGAAGTGCTATTAAAGAAAGCTACACTTCAGTTATTTTGAAACTTTATTTGCTCCACCGCGACGTAAAATAAAAGTTAACAGATAAGCCCCGATTCTTGAAATAGCAAGAGAGGGATTAAAAAAAAAAAAACTTACTCGATTTAATTTCTGTACTCAGATTAAAGTGTGACATGAGAAATTAATGACGAAAGATCCTAATTTCATGCCGCTTCCAAGGCAACAAAAATCTGATCAAGGAGAAGTGAAAACTAATGAAAGCGGATTTTTGTTTTAAATTTAATCTCCTTGAACTCTTTTAAATCACCTGAAGAGCACTGGTGTCTCTTTGAATGCCGTAGAGACGTGAGATTTTGTTGGTTTGCCCCCCATGTCGGTAAAGTTAAGGAATCTTTTGAACTGATTCCTTAAAAAACATGTGTAAAAGGTTTGTTTAAAGGTATTACTAATGGATGGCTTTGATCAATACTCACATTGATTGAATCGTAAGTTTCCCTTCTATTAAGGACGTGAAGGGGAAAAAAAGAAAAAGAAATCGCATAGTTCAGAGAAGGAGAAACTTGTTAAAATATGAGAAGATTTTAGAAAAAATATCTTCGTTCTTAAGACTTCCTTTGAGATGTCAGTGAAATAATAAGAAGCGTCAAAGACATTTATAATAAATTGCTTTCATCAGCTTCGCTTAATTTGGAGAATAATTTTGCCCTTCAGATTATACTTTTTTTTTTTGGAATCATTGAATAGTTGAGTAATCTGGCAAATACCAGAATTGTTCTGGAATATCCAAAAATCCAATTAACTAATTTAGTTCCATTTCATCTTATGCGAGGTTAATGTCTAATGACCTAGGAAGAACATCTGCCTCTCCTTTTGTTGAAAAGATCTGGGTTCGAATCCCGTTGACTCGGATTCTGCGACTTAAAAAATGTCCAATGAATTATGTTCAGCGGATAAATGTCCTCACTCCAAAGTTTCAGTTTCGACAGGATCGAAAATAACAACAAAATCTGCTTCACAATGGCTTTTGTGGATCAGCAGATAGAAACATGTTCCATTTTCTGTGATCAGTAGTCATTTGCCGATAGTCGTCTACTGTTTTATAGCGAAATACGAATAAATAACGAAAAAAAAACAAACCGAAGAATAGTTGTCTTTCTATAAGACAAGAAAACAAGCCTATAGACACAATACGTATACATTCTGCAATACTTGGGACAACATTTTTACTAAGTTCCCTTTGACAATACTGACAAGCATATGCAATCCCACGGGCCAAGAATCTAATACGGATCGCTCTCAATAACATGTAGGATAGCAGGTTTGCATCCCTCTATACACGGAAATAGGTGGCGGTTTCTCGTCTGAATGTTGCAACTGCTGAACTAAACTATCTTCTTTCTCCTCGCATTTTTCGTTGCCATTTGTGTGTGTGTGCAGTAAAAATGAAAGATGCCTGAATTTCGTCTGATGTGCTTGTGTATGTGTATATAGAGAGTTCGCATGAACGAGAGAGCAATGGAATGTTGAATACATTGAACTTTTCGAGACATGCGCTAAAAAAAAACGAAATGTAGACGTAACAGCCAAGGAACGTCTTTCACTCCAACAGCCTGGAGAAATGATGTAGCACGAAAGCTGTAGCATCTCTCAAGAGAACGCGAACGCAACGCGCGTTTAGAAGATGTAAATACCGATGAATAAAACATGCCGAAGTTACTTGGCGGTCGTCGGCACAAATGAATAAATTTGACCAACGCATATTTCGTCCTTCCCATTACCTGTATCAACAGGGAGAGCCGTAGGTACGCCACTATCACAATAGCAAGCCGGAATATTTGCTGCCCTCTCCCTTTGTAATATGTAAATCTTGGTTTATTGCACTCATTCGTGTAGTACACGTTCTCCATCCTGAATCTCGCGAGTAATTTAAATTCGCAGATATTGGAATTGTAACTGCGAGGAACGTCAACATTTGTAGGACGAGTAAGGTAAATATGAATCTGTCTCAAGCCGAATGACTCGCGGGCGTTATTTTGCTTGTTACCGCGCGGCTAACTGTCGTTACTGGTGTACGTTATTCGTAATGCATTCACAACTGCCCAACACAGCAACCCTTCTCAATGCTTTCCTATGTTATGTTGAAAACTGTCCGCTATGAGAAAGCCATGTCATCTAGTGTGTTGTACGCACTGCATAATACACTCGGATATCAATAGTCACACTTGCGAACTCAATGCAAATCCTTTTACGGAAGCCTGTTAGAGTTTAAATATTCCTGTTGATAGTAGAGTACTAAACTGCGCGTGTATTGTCTGCTAAAAAAGGAATTTGGATCAATGGACCGATAACTTTGGAGTCGACTGAAGGCACGGATAACCACAAAGTTCAAAATGTTAATCGAAGGGACAGTTATGTGGTTTAGATTAAGTATTTTCTAAGGTAACTTTAATTTTATGTTTATCGATTACTATACGAGAGTTAAAAAGAAAGTACTGAGAGCAACAATGTGTGATCTGTCACGTGGACTTACTCGCATGCCTAATTAACCCTCATTACTACAATCAGTCTCCACCCATGTCCTGCACTAGTAGTCATTACTGAAAAGAAAATGGATGCCGTTAACATACTTACTGGTTGCTATCTTCAATGGAGGGCTCATACATCCAAAACCGCCTTCTTCATTTTGGGAAACGATCCTAATTGCAAGGACTTATATCCAGAAAATAAGACGGATGCTGAACTACCACTGTTCGAAAAGGCTTTGTACGTTTTACGGAATATGGGACAACGCACAAGTCACGCAACCCAACTGGTTCATTCGGATGATCTTCCTGAAACGTATGGTAGCTCTACCGCCTAGAGAAGAAAAACACTTCAGGCACCAACCCTTACAGTCAGAATCTACCTTACGTTAACCAATTTTTGTGCTGTTTCTTAGGGCTTATGATTCCACGTGCTACTTTCAACTGCCTTCTCGGTTTAGGCTCATATGACTATGCCTACGTTTCTATTTGCATCTAGGATGTGATGGTGTCAGTGAGTAACAACAGTGTGCAAGAGCTTTTCGCAGTCCAAAGATGTGCAACATTTTTACATGGGGGGGGAGGACACTAACTTCTGTAGCTCTCATTCGAACTCGCAATCTGTTGGTTGGAGAGTGGATACGGTAACAACTCTGCCAACCAATCTTCTGTCTAGATGGATGTTTACATTCTCCACGGGCAGTTTTTCAGCACCATGCACACTCTCAAATGACATTGTGCCTAACAGTGATTGCCTTTTCAATAATTACCGTTCATGATATCACGGTAAGTTGCGTGCATCCTCGTAGGGACCATTCTTGACACATTTGATCGAGACCTCGTCTTTCTCCCAACGTCCCAAATGCTATCTCCCCCATATGAAGTCTTTTGGACCACAATCATCTGATATGAAGTAATATTTCTATGACAAGAAATAGGTAGATAAACATTATATTTTGATTGTTATCATTATTACTGCCATTCTAACAGTAAAATAAAATAAATTTTAATTTGACGAATTAAACGAATGTCTGGGCACTAAAATAAACGGATTCTACAATAAAAAGCGTTTGAGGAAGATGATTTCTCATACTTGAGGCGAAGAAGTAAACATTTCAATTCCTCAGACGAGTTAACTCAGCACAGAATAGTACAGATGAGTTACTGAGTAAGCCTTATAACTCTGGTTGGAAACATCTGGGTTCAAATCCCGTCTGGGATGCAAAAATCCTTTATAAGGTTTTTTTCATCTGAAGATGAGTTAGAAGGTTTCATACGAGGTGAAAGAGGGGAGGTTCCCCCCCGGGAAACTGTTTTTGTCGACTTAGTGTTCAAAATAATAATAAAATAAACTTAATCATTTTCTCTTCCTAACTTTACATGAAGATGTTCTCTATTTTAGTCCCATTTACAGTATAAATGCCTATTTTTCAAATTGGCAAAACGAAACACACACACACACACACGCGCGCGCGCGCGCGCGCGCGCGCCAGATAGATCAGAATAATCTGTAGCCAACAATAAATTTCAACCTAATCTTAAAATCCGATTGTTCGTAAGAAAAGAGAGATGCCTGACCTTTTCGCGAAAGGGTCAGGCACATGGTGTTTGCAGATTTATTTTAAAAAATTACTATTTAGAGTAAGGAAATTGAACCCATCATTACAGATGTCCAGTAATAATATTCCACAATTGAGAGGTCGTAGTTTTTTTTTTTTTTAACAATTACTGAATGGTAATGAAATTAACATCTGAAATATTAGTGGCTGAAATTAGTGTAGAAACTTATAGGAAACGGGAAAAACACGTAAAATGCATTAAATTGTTTTCTTTACATCTCCTATAAGTTTAATTTTGTTCGTGTGAATTAGCAGGCCTAAATTATTAAAGTTAGGCCTGCGAATCAAGACTTTATCCCTTGGAATTGAATAATTTATTATGCACGGTTTGCTTTCTGATTTCAAAGTTATATCCATTGGGGGAGGGAAGTATGGGAGGGGGTTAAGTTTCCTGTATACAGATTATTGACCCATATTAAATGTTACAACATATTGCAATTATTGGTTTTCTTCCAAGTTCAGATACCTGAATTCTTTCAAAGCAGGAAAAATTCCTGAGGCAGTTAATTATTTTGTGTGCAGCGGTTTGTAATTTTATATGAAATTCATTTTTATGATGCTCGCAACAGAGATAAATCTTTCTTGTTTTTCTCTATCATTCCCGATTATATAATGATCGATATCTGCATAGAAAAACTCTATTCGAAGGCTCTAATAATAGCATCATGACGGTATAAAGTGGTCGACACACTTTTATCAAAGAATCACACTTTCAATCATGAAGTAAAATAAGGAATGAAACTTGATGTACTCTAATGTAATCAATTTTAAGAATAGATCGCGTATTGGCTGACATTACAAAAGATGCAGCAAAAGCCAGTACACATGCCATATTACATTTAATTACGCGTGTGTGTATTCCAGTCGTTTTTTTTTGGGGGGAGGGGCTTTCCACTATGGCGTAAGATGAAAACTTTCACTTCATTTAATAAACCCTTATTAAGGTTCCTCGCGGGTTCGGACTCTAGTCAGAATCATAGAAGTGATTGTTGTTATTAAATTTTAATCACGAAAAATTATTATAGCATTATAAAGATTAAAATACGCGCGCGCGCACACACACACACACACACACACACACACACATATATATATATATATATATATATATATATATATATATATATATAGGCCTAACTTTAATAACTTAGGCCTGCTAATTCACACAAACAAAAAAAAAACAATTTAATGCATTTAATATATATATATATATATATATTTGCTTTTTTTAACTAAAAGCAAAAACATGATTGAAGTTTCTATAGATATTCAATCTTTAGTTGTTCTTCCTGATGTGGTTCTCCTTTTTATTTCTGGAATATGGAGCAGAGATACTGTGTCATCTTTCTTTTTCAGTTTTTCCCAATTTTTTTTCGCAAGCAATCTTTGGTTACCTTTTAGATCACTTCCTGTTCTTATGGCTTAACTATCTGATCCTCTTCGAATCTATTCTTGCATAACCTGTCATTCATGTTTATTTTCCCTCTGTTCCAAGTAACGAAACTTACATATCTGCGTTTTGAATTTCTCTTGTTTCTTTTTAGTTCGTGACTCCATCAGTGATAACGTATACTATTGAAATGTTTTTTTTTTTTTGCCTTCAGTGCTTTGATATACTTCGTGTACATCTTGGAAGTTCAATGCATAACAGCAGGAAATTTTACTGGGCTCAGATAAAGTTTATTCATCCACAAAAGATTTCAAAAGTTAGATCTGATGTTACATCCTATCTTCTCTTGCTACCAAACTATCCTTCGTTCAATTGCTTTCGTTCTAGTTCGACTTTCGTTGCTTACTTAAGAAGTCAAAGTTGAATGGTGTTACTGCATGAAGTCAGGATTTGTTTTTTTCACGTGGGAAACGGGAAAAATATTTTAAAAAATATTCAGTGTTATTTTGTGTCATCCAAATGCTTGTTTTTGTAAAAGAAAATATTTATTTTTTACTAGAGACTTCTAAATTTTGAGCCTCTTTTGTTTATTCGATAATTTGAATTTAATTTGTAGCATTTTCAGTTATGATAGATTATATCATTTTATTTTATAATTAATAATAATCTAAATTATTAATTACATATATAACGTTGACTTCTTTTCAAGATATATGTCGTACGCACATTGAGGAAGAGATCGTTTGTTTCCAGGTAATATTTAGGAGCTAAAGTAATGGAATTGTTCTTAAGAAGTATTTCATATTTTAAATTCTATACGTTCTGAAGAAGTGTTGTACATCATCATTGAAAGAAAGGATGCGACAGCTGTTCTTAAATCATTTGTATTTGAAACTATTAAATTAGTTTTTAATATAAAAGTTGCTTATTAACAGGGTAAAGACGGTATTTATGAAATAGTCGATTTCATCATCAATGAACTCAAGAATTATACAAAACGTGAGTCTTCTTATATTTTTGATTTGGTACCCATTGGGATCTTATTTGTTTGGATTAGTAAGTTTAGGGGAAATATTCCTATACAAAGACGTTTTCGTAAGGTAGCTGTGATGATCCTTGCTTTTTTGTGGAAAGATTGGGGTTCAAATCTCGTCTAGGATGTGAGGAAAACTTATGAAGCCTTTATAACTGAAGTAACCGCGTTTTCGCTCCTGTAAACTGACATTTTCTTTACCTTAACGTTTAGTTTACGTTACCAGCACAAAACTAAAACTAACGGAAAAATAATATATGAAATTACAGGCATAATACACGGATAATAAATAATTACAGTGCACTCTTCAAAGTGTGCTTATATTTTCATAATTAATTGTAAAAAAATTGCTAACTCTACATTAATTCAAATAATATCAGATACGAGTTCGCAGAGCCAGATAATAAGATCCGACTCTGCAGTGATTTTCTTGTCTTTCAAACAATGAATTGACTATCCGCATCTCCTACTCTTGTAAGGTATTCTATAATAAGCGTAAGAAGTTCAATATCGGAAGAAACAGCAATCAGGAATTCTTAAAACGAACAGATTCACCTATCAAATTTTGAATTCTACAAATAAAGATAAACTCGGAACTGCAAATGAATTTTGTGAGCAGGTAAACATTCAATAATTTTATTTTTCTGTTCAGTTATAAATCGATCTCCTATCTTCAGACAAACATCAAAGGAAATTGAAAGAATTAGAACCCCAGGATGTTTTTTGGAATCCCTAGTGCATATGATGGGATCTGGCACCGAAATCATGTATATTTAGAAACATTTGAAGGAACGGGTGAAGTTCCTCGCTCACCGCACATTCTTAACCCCGTTGTACGCTATGCATGTTTGATTGAAAGTAATTTATAAAAAATATAATACATCTCTTATATTCCATATGGGGTATTTACATTTCTTTTATGATCAAATTAAGTATCTAAATTTGTTTATAAATCTGCAGAATGGAATATCTGCTTCTGAATAATATTTCTGAAACCAATTTTAACTGTGGAAGTTTTTGCACTAAGTATGAAATGTGATATATTTAGCTGTAATAATATAAAAACTGATTTAATTAAAAATATATATATCTGATTAGCAAATACTATATTTCAAGCAGAGGGCGCTAAGGTCTGTAAGAGACATATTGTGCTGTATTTTAAAATCTGCAGACAATACACTCTGTAGCCTGAACAGGTGTTATCGAGAATGCCATGAGTTTAAAGTGTAGAGAGGCGGTTGTTTGTTACGCGCAAGTAAGGAAAGATGTCGTTTTCTATACATGAAAATTCTATGTGGGTTAACGTATGCAGCATAGATTTTCCAATGCACCAATCGCCTGGTTTAATGCTATCCATACATGAGCAGGTCTGAAAATAACGGAGATTTTCTTCAAGAAGAAAGGATCACTTACTGGAATGGAATATTCTCAGAAGAATATGTTCAAGCGTGGAACGTAAGATAGTAGTGAACAAAAATAAGGCTATGAGTTAGTACAATGCATAGGATGGAAGAGAAGCAATTCAAAAATTTATCTTAGGTTTGGAATACGTTTACATTATAGATTCTACTGATGTAAGATCTGTGAAATTATTAAAAAACAAAAAAGTAATAGTATTTTATCCAATGTATAATGCCAAAGCGAGAGTAAAACTAACAACGTAATTTCTCATTACAAAATCTAAAGAATGAGGAGAATACTTCGTCCCAGAATAAATCTAAGAAATAGAAATTATGCTCATAAAATAAAGACGGTCTAATAGTGTTCATAATTCTAATTTTCTACGAGATTCTGGAGATTGCTGCAATTACGAGATGTATAAAAATAACAGAATGGTTCTAGAGATCATTACTGCATCCTTTTATAAATAAACGAACACTTTTGGAGGTTTTTCAATTACCACAAATTTCAAGAATCTGAAACACACTTTAATATTTGTGTGTTATGTTTATTTTTAAACATAACATCATCTACATGCTGTTGTAATCTTCGTATAGCTGCAGAGATTACTTTCTTAATTTATTTTCGCTGCAATTAAGGTGCCAAAGGTTCTCAACATGACAATTTCCCCCCACATTTCCATTCCTCCCCCCACTTCCTAGGATATTTTCCTCTCTATGATGAAACGCATTACAATACTGCTTAAAATATTTCCTGGTGGGCATAAATTAGCTATTAAAATTGCTGTAGACCCTTCTTGATTATGCAGTAATGTACAATGTAATAACCGACAGGTCTTAGGGGTTTTAAATTTACATTAATTGCAAACATAAGGCGAACATCGTTCCTGCTAGGGCGTATATACTGCTTAAGCGGGGCAACGCGATATTGTCTGTAGTAGGCATTGCATTGTTAATTGTATTAGAGTTCGGTTTTCTAGTTTCCAGTAGTGTGCGCACTGTGGTAAAATTAATTTTCTCGAAGAGAATAATTAGATGCTGTTTATTGAATGTATGGATCTCTCTGGAAATTATAGCTGAGTTATAAATGTTGGCCGAAACAAACTGATATTTAACAGAGCAAGCAGAATTCATTTATCTCTCGTTATGGTGATTACCAATCATTACAAATCATACGATTGCGGGGAATATTGAAAGGAGCTGCAACGAGATGAAATATTTACGCAATAAGAATATCGGTTTATAAGTAATAACCTAGGGGTAGATACAACTGTTAAAACCCGCATATAGATTAAGAAATCATGACTACTTTCCCACCAGATTTTTGTACTCGATCTTTTAAAAGAGGGGGAAAATAAAATAAGTAAAAGATGTAGCCGATAGAGAAAGTTATTTTCATTCCCTTCCCATCTTGATAACGATTACCGGTGATGGGATGTTATTAATATTTTTCACAAATGCCTTAATGAGAAAATAAATCAGAGACCGCCATGAGATCGATAAATACCCGTTACCTAGAAAACATTGATTGGCCTGCATATCTTTCCTGACTTCAGCGAGTGTAGTCGAATGCATTCTGCAACTCTCACGCAGGGCTACGTTCGTTTTAGTTTCGCTACACAACCATAACGGATATTATTAGTTTTGCGGACATCTGGCATTTCTCAAATCTACTCTGTTTAATGGTCATGCAGAAAGTTTGTTAGCAAATTACTATTAATGTATCCAGACATAATAGATGGTGTAGAAATATCACACTTGTATACAGTAAGAGAATGGCGAAAGATGCAAGGCGATTTGGATCATCGAATGTGGGATTAGTGCAATAGAAACTTAACTGCAAGTTTCTTGTTAAAGATGCAGTTCAACAGTATCTTATACGTAATCAACCGTTAATGTTCTAATCAAAATTATGTTGGATATATGATGGGAAGTTATTTTTATAAATTACCCTGTAGTTGATCTACATTTTTGTAGTTTTAAATTACTCTGTCTAAGCCACTTCCCGGTAATGCCTTAATGTTATGCAGAGAAGTAACATTTACAGACTAATTGCGTATATACGTATATGAATGTACATGTATATAGCACACCCACGAAAAACTACTGCCAACTTATTGTAATACTGTACTATTCATGAGAGTGCAGAATCTTATCGAATCCCACCTTGGAGAAGTGGATTGGATCACGAGGGCTGAACTTGAATGCGTGCTAAATGGTCACAGCTACTGGTGATGGTTAGGTGTTTCTTCCCGGAAACTCGCTTTTTTTTTTTTTTTTTATATGCAAAAAAACACACTAGGAAAAGATTGTGTGGTATAACAGGATTAAATGCTTATTTCCAAATATATATGTTTTTCTCCCTTAAGAGTGAATAGCTTCTCCACTTTCATACCCACAGCCTGTAGGTTGGAATTTCACTAACACGGAATTCTGGGTGGTAGATGATTTTCATCATCAGAATACCTTTTTTAATTAACTGCATATACTACCGATCAAAAATATCCGGACACCCTTCTTAGTAGCGAAATGACTATATAATCAAAACCATGACACATACAGATTTAAAAGAAAGCACGTGGTCTTGTAGTTTTTATAGACAAACGTTAACAGCAAAAAGGGCAGCACTGAAGAGCTCAGTGACTTTCAACGTAACACTATCATAGGATGCCTCCTTTTCAAAAACTCAGTTCAGGAAATTACTGCAGTTTCCCAAATCAACTGAAAGTAATGTTGCTGTGAAGTGAAAATACGTAGGAGCAACAACAATCGCGACTTGTAAACATTTTTCGTGTCACGTGCTTCAGTACGTGGCACGAAGCAATGGAGCTTTGGAGTGATGAATCACGCTTCGCCACCTGGCAGATTCCATGAGAAGCTACCGGCTCGAATGTGTTGTACTACCTGTAAAATTTGGAGGAGGAGGAGGAGGAGACATCATAGTCTAGGATTGTTTTTCATGGTTCGGGTTAGCCCCTAGTTCTAGTGATTTGGAATCTTAACACTGCAGCATACAATGACATTCTAGATAATTCTGTGTTTCTAACTTTATGGAAATAGTTCGGTGAAGGCCCATTCCTGTTTCAACACGACAATGTTCCACAACGCGAGGTCTGTGCAGGAATGCTTTGATGTGTGTGAAATGTTGAAAAAAATTGACTGGCCTGCTTAGAGCCTGATCTCAACCACATCGAACACTTGTGGGATGAATTAGAACACCGATTGCGAGCCAGGCCAAATTGCTTGACATCAAAGACCAAGCTTACTAATGCTCATTCTCGAAGAATGAAAGGCGATTACCGTATCAATGCGTAGTGCAAATCCTTCCCAGAAGATCGAAGGTGGACCAACTCCACAATATGTCTTTCATATAAGAGTTGAGATGAGAGCGTCCAGATAGTTTTAATCGAATAGTATAAGTGATTAGAATCAATTTTAATTAACATGACCGACGACTTAGATTTGTTTATTTAATAGTTTTCCAGTTCTTTCCTTTAATATTTAGTATTTGCCTACATCTGAAATGCATAACTGAATATTTTGCTGCATTTATGAAGTTATCGTTGTTATATGTTGACTAAGCACAAAAAATTAAAACGCATTCTAGATGTTGCAAATTGAAATTCTGAAACGCTTTAAATATATAATATCAATCCATATAGGAAGATGCTGGAAGCAAAATCTATTTTTAGTTATCTAAAACATTTGTGTCTTCTGGTTTAGAAGTAGACAACTCAAATTCCCACATCTCCAGTCTAATTTATTTGGAAACATAAATTTTACTTTACTTCGTGTTTTCCTGAATTATTAATCTCAAATAACAGGAAAAAGTTAATACAAACCTCTTAGTTATTAGAACACATCCTATGACTTGTCATATTCCATTAAAAGCGCTCAGAGCCCTTAAGAACAGGGGCACGCAAAGTATTACATCCCACGACTTAGAAGAACACTGGCGTAAAAAAAAGAAAACTTCTCTAACTAAAACAGAAAATAAATAAAGCCTAAATAGATTATTAAAGAAGCACTATAAGTTTGATGTTAAACAATCTTACTATATGTTTTCAGTAGATGTGATCGTCAGGAAAAGAGGCTGGAGTTGTTTCTTATGATTTTAAAGAAGTTTAGAAATAAAAAACGCATATCTTCTCGTATAAAATCTGTGAGTGGTTTGTTTATAGCAGAATTTCAAAAATGATGATGAAAACTAAAAATCGATTTAGACACAAACCCGTGACATATACATTCTTATAAACATTTCCCAAATTATTAGGAAGCAAGTAAATATTCGTGTAAATTCATGTAAATAAACACAAAAAAGTCATAAGTGTTATTAATGTTCTAGAGGAGGAGTGAAAAAATCAGACACCCCGGTATTATTTTTTACAATTTCACCTTTATTAATAGTCTATAATCATAATCGAAAAAGCATTTGAAAACGTTAAAAGAAGCATTTTATTTAACATATTAAAATAAAGACCAAATAATATCCTAAAATCTATCATAAGTAAATATGAAAATAATCAAATACAAATATGATTAAATTATGAATTATCATGTACGAGTGAGGTAAACCAAGGAATCCGACACTGATGTCCCCTTTCAGTAACTCTTTTTAATATTTGCTTAAATGATAATCACAAAAGAAACGAAGAAATTATGAAAGAATTAAACCAAGAACCAGTAATAGAAAAAATTAAAAAATATAAATATAAATGGATGGAACACGTTCAAAGAATGAAAACAGAAAGATTACCAAAACAAGCCTTAAAGTACAAGCCATTAGGGAAAAGAAAACCAGGACGTCCTCTTAAACGATTCAACGATGACTTCTAAGGCCGGAACAGGCCACGCAAGCCTAAATCCTTGATACGCATGATGATGATGATGACGACCTTTATTAATATTCATACCTAAAATCAAATCAGCTAACATGCTTGACTGGAGTTCAGCACGTTTTGTTTTGTTTTTTAAACTATTATAGTGCCATAAACGCTTAAGCGTGGATTTAACTCGTTAATAGCAGTATTATAATTATAAAAGTGAGTTACAAACGCATTTTTTAACATCATTTACCTTTACCTTCCTAAGTGGTTGCATTCTGGCCATGTGTGATTCCAAATTATGGATGACAAAGCCAAACAAGTATCTTGGGTCGGATTATTTAACTGTTTTGGGAAAATAAATTATAACTGAAGTGAAAGAAACCATGACAAAAATATTCTTTTTTTTGTTTTCGTATCTTTATCCCATTCACAAAAACTTTCAAACCTATAGTCATTAGTACCGCGGGTAGGCCAAGGATTTGATTTAACTATTTTTATATTTATTTTCAACGTAATACAGACACCCTACTCCACAAACCAAACATAAAGAATTTTGAAACTACTTCAGGTCTCCAGTAATTAGGACCGTAGTCGCACACCGGGCGATGAAATTCATCTACCACCTAAAGACAATCGTAAACATCCATGTTCACTTCGAGATTCAAAGCCACAACTTCAAAATAAACATGTTGTTTTAAGTTATTGGCCAAATAACTTAAAACAACACCATTAAATTCTTAAAATGAATTGCAAATAGCTAGTACACTGTGTATTATAATTGTGGTGCGAATTTTCAATGGCAATCTGCCCAACTCTTCCTTCCAATTTGACAGGAAAAATTCTTCAGTGAAGTCTTATTTACTGATTTACGAAGAGGGTTTATAAGACGATGTCGTCGCTTGAATGGTTGTCTGAAATGTCGAATATCGTTTATAAAGATGAAGCGATTTGGTGCGTGAGTTTCACCAACCCGTGCAGTTTGTAGAATGCTGGCTCTTTAACTAAAAGCTGTTTCGTTAGTCTAAGAGTGGCCTTAAATGTTTACCAGTTTTCGAATTGGAGTCTGAAGAGTATCATTCAGTTTGTTTCTTCGCGTAATGATTCTACTGTAATGCAACCTCAATTCTATACAGCTTAGATTGGCATCATGCTTCCCTTAATGATAAAGACACTCCATTTCATAAGTAGGCTGCATCGAGCCACCAGTTAAGGACCACCGCGAAAAGAAATAAATCGACAATGGAGAAGATAGTATCTTAATATTCAAACAGTATTATGAAGTATGTTTGCAATTTATTTTTTGCTATCCTTATTGTATTTAGTAGAAAGTCAGTCGTCTTGGCGAGTTTGAATGATGAGATGGTTTTCCCACAGAACATTATTCTATGAGAAGCTAGTTATTCGATAAATAGTAATATTCCGTGAATTAAAAAATTAGTACTGATTGCTATTGTTTTATTATTTTTGCTTAGGAATAGAAAAACTGCTGATCTTATTCCTCATTTAGAACAATCAATGCTAAACGAAAGATGAGGTTTGACTTGTTGAGGAGAGGGAAAAAAAATGGAGGCACAAATGTTTCTCATTTCCCAATCCTGGATTCTGCATCATGAAAACCCGAAAGAAAGAGATAGATGGGAGGGTCATAATAACACGTCTATTTTAACACACGTGACTGCTGATTGTAAATATCTGTTTTGTAATCTCGTTGAAGGAAAATGCATATTTTTTGACTGAATTTAACTTAGTCTCAGGCGGGCTTAAGGGGTTCTATTTCTAGCTGAAATTTTGTTTATTTCAGAAAAGTAATCATCGATACGAGTATTCAAATGATACACGTAACTGATACGGCATGTTTTATATACGAGTATATAAACAAAGAGGTCAGAGGCCAAACCAAGAAAAACATAACCATACTATCACACCGTTATCTCCAAATTTCATAATTAGGGTTACGCGATCCGGTAAGAGACGTTCAGCGGGCATCCGCTACATCCACATTCCTACATCTGCTCAGTAGAGGGTGTAGCGTGATTTGTTGCACCATAACATAGCTTTCCTTGGACACCCCCTCCCCCTGTACACGTTCTTTGCACTGAAGATAAAACTGAATGTTGGTTTGGATAATGTGGAACTTGCATATTGAGATCGTACCATGGAAACCCTATTTGTGAACCTCGGTTCTGAATGTTTTTGTGCAGATTCGTGTTCCAGTCCATGCCGGGACGAATGGAGGGTTTTACATATTATCCTTCGTAGCCCATAGGGTTACATTCGATGAGTGGTTGGTCATCCACTGCGGGTGGCACTTGCAGTTGACTCCCTGCGTTTCCATCTCAGTATCGTATCACTAGTGTTCACCTGAGATGGCTCAATTTGTCAACAGTTTGCCGAACAGATAGGTCTGCAACATGACATCCTATCACAACGCCTCTTTCAAGCTCCGTCAGTTCCCCCTTCTTGCAGCCATTTCATTCGGACACAATTGCATTGACTTGGGGAGCATCACATTCCTCCAATTTATACCGACTACAAACACGTAACGTGTTACATGGCACGATGCACCTTGCCCATGGGATGTCCGTTGACTTCTTTCCAAGCAGTGTGTATACACACACACGATTGTTTCAGTGATAATTTATTTATTGAAAAGCGTTTACTATAGACTGGAAAAGCGAAGGTTTTTGACATACTGCCTGTCGGTCAGCACAACATTCTCTCTAAAACGTAATGCAGCTAAAAGCTATCACTAATAAGATTATGCTTTATATTAGCTGGTTCTTTTAAGTCAGAAATGTGCTTTTCGCCTTAATTTGATTTCAGGGTCATTTGAGGTTATTTGATGTCAGGATCAAGAGAGAACGTAGGGTACTTCAAAACAGGTGTTTTATTAACCGTGCGAAAGGAAATCAAAAATAAATTACATAAAATAAATGTTGTAAGAAACAACACTACAGGTCAGTTTGGTCGACTGGGTGGCGTATCCCCTCTTCGACCAGCAGAGTGCGGGTTCGAATCTCATTGTGGACACAGATGTTTGCAATTGTCCTTAAGTGGGAGATGAATTTCGTCGCTCTGTGGGAGATCTCTAAGTTCCTTATTGGATGCCTGAAGAGGCTTGGGGAAAGTTCCCATCTGAATGGGCTGTGTTTTAAAAATAATAATAACAGTACTTCTATTCAAAATTTCACTTCGATCAGTGTAAAATTAATACCGGAAGTGCCCACAGCAACATCTCATGCGTCATCATTCTTGTCTTGAATATTCATTCTTCAAAGTCATGTTTGTTCTCATAAAACCTTCATTCGGATAAATAAAAAGAACAACCCTCTGTGTAATTAAATACCGCTTCTTATACATAAGAGAAATGCTTGAAGATTGATTTTAACAGTTCAATCTCAATAATCACTTCTAAGCACGATTTAATTCAAAATGCGATCCAAAAACATTAAGACTTTCTTACTAGACGAATGTGAGCAAGTCGTGAAGAAAAATGATATTTCCACTGAAACAATGTCCGTTTTTAATAAGATAACCACTTGAAAACCTAATAAGATGGGATAATGGAATTCTTAGTGATGCAATCTGAGAAAATTCGACTTTCTTAATACGAAAGTTGAATTTTCTCAGATTGCAGTGCAGTTACCGTATGAATTTAAATTTTCTGATCATAATTGCGATCTTAAAACGTCTTGTTTTTAAATTTCATTTTTTAAGGAAATAACGATTTGCCCCGAAGTGACGTCATTTCCTAAATGGAAAATTCTTGATTTAATTACAAGCCTTGACTGTTCATTTCTGCAAAATGTGAGGAAAGAAACAACATAGATGGATTGAAATGAGAATCAAGAGAGTCGATCTATAGGATTTCCTTTTTGGCGTAATGAGACTTAAAAACAAAAATTATATTTCTTTCATTCATTTTTCGACCCATCTTCATTGGTCTTTAGATTATAAAATATAAACGGCTTTTCCTCATCCTTCCATTATCTCAAACTCCTCTTAACAATCTATGGAAGTTATATTAATAGTTTTTTTTTATATAATTTTAAAAGAAACCGCTGTCTTGAACGGTGGTTAGGAATGAGCACCATTTTAGTTTCGCGTCGGTGTAGACTTTGGACCCCCCGTTTTTGAAATCGGCAGCAACAACACTTCAAATAAAAAATAAAAAAAAAATAAGGCAGATGGCTTTTACGAGAAGGAGCTCTCAGCGTTTAAAGATCTCAGTTATGATGAAAAGGCTCACAGTAGATTGCCGCTTGCGTGTACACCCCGACGATGATCGTTACTGAAGATATTACGCGGGCACGTGCGGCACGGAGCTAGTTGTAAAGAACACAGGAATGGGCACATTATGTGCGTACACAGAACAGGGGAAGGGCTGTTTTGTTAGGCCGTCATTTCGCATCTCGGACCAGATTAGAGTTTAATATAACCCTTGCAGCCAAGGAAATCGCGCGTGTGTAATTTTCTTGTTGGAATCACAAACTCTGGAGGAAAGTAAATGGCCATAATATAAGATGGACTTCTTAGGTGTAGAGGATAAAATAAGAAAGGGGTAAAGTGAAGAAAGTTTGGCTTTTTTTTTTTTTAATGAACAATAATCGCCTTAGTATGAAAATAGGGTGTTCGCCACGTCATTACGAAACACTCGCCAGAGAATCTGTATTGCACTCTCCCTCCATCCTCTCAGTTATCTAGTGGGTAGCTCTGTAAAAATAAGAGGAATATTGTCTCTAACTCTGTGGTTGACTACGGAGAGAGAGTAATTTTTACGTAGTTAAACTCCTCAAGAGAACAGCAGAGTAGAGAAACCACATACTGGTATACTGTTGAACAAAGCACCTCTTAACATGTGAAAGATTCCTTAGTATTTCTCTGTTTTAGACGTAAGGAACAAAATGGATTTTTCTTTTGCATCAGCAGTTGCTCCATGAAGATCCAGTTTTTTCATATCGCAAAATAGCCGAACACACACAATTAACAAACATAATACATTTGACTTCATAGCCATTGTTGCTCCCCCCCCAAAGTAAACATGCACAATTAACACATTACCTATAGCTGCTTCGACAATCCTGGACAGCACACACACACAAAAAACATCCTTCTACGCATTCACCATATACTATGGATGACGAACATGTGCTGCCATCTGGTGTAAGATTCATTATCGATTCATGGATGGTCTGAGGCCTTACAAAACTGGGATTTCATTTTAATTACGCCAGAAAAATAAGCTCCTAATTCAAGTGAGAAATTTTTACTCTGTTTCGTAGGAATATAATCCCAAGTTTCTAGAGAAAAATCCTGCTGCTTTTATGTGCCACCAATAGCTTACTTTCAATTGTAAACCGCCTCCTATAAAGGTCCCTGGTGCATGAGGGATTGATATATATAGCAATCCTGTATTTGAGAGATGCAGTGTGTATGTTATAGAATAGTGAGATTTTAACGATTAGCGCTCATTTCCAGGTGCTGTTTGCCTAACTCTACACGATCCGGTATTACCAACGGAGCAAAGCATACAGGATGTTCTTAGTCGCCAAAACTCGTGATGCTGCTATGGCAACATTAAAAGCTGTGATTTAAGTCGAAGCGTGTGCAAGTCTGTTAGCGGTATGGGATCAGCTGGGGATTAGAAACACGAACTACATAACAACATATCAACACTAGAGGTCACTCGATGTCTCGTTGAAGTGGGTCGTGATTGATCGTGTAGTAAGGAGCGGTTCCTTTTCTGTAATTCGTTTACTACCAGCACCTATTGAATATCTAGCACTCGGTGAAAACTCTCTTGAAACGATGGTACGATGAGGTAAATATCTTTTCGTGATGTACTCGGCGCTTTAAGAAAACCAGAAAATGTTGCGAGCCTATTCACAGCAAGTAGATTGCAACAAAGTAACTCCAGGTTGAGTGCTCAAGTTTCTTTCGTTGCGATGTATTAAGTGTTAAAGATGTATTGGAAAACAAAGTTTGTTGGAATAAGTTTGTCCCTTATTCTATAAAAGTGGCTCGTAAAGTTGATCTTAAATTATGAGTGCATTTATAGCGTAATTAACATTGATCTTATATAATCAATGTGTTCTGATTGGCAGTTTATTGCCAAGCGAAATTTCAATTGTTGCAAAGTAAACAATTGAATTAATAAATAATTGAAACGATCGTAACATAACAATAGGCTATTTGATTATACAATGATAATTTATTCACAAAAAACGAAATAAATGTAACTTGAAAACTTTAATAGCTTATGGTCATTTATACAATGGTTTTCTAATGTCTTTATCCCTGTTTTCCCCATATATTGGGTATTGGCTTTGGTAATTAAGTTTTAGAGAATCTCATTAAAATAGATTGATCCCCTCTCACATACAGACACTTTTAATTTTGTGGGTCTTCCTCTCTGACCATATTCCCCTTATACCCCCAGTGGAGAGCACTAAAGACCAGCCGTTGAAGTGTCATTCCCAGCTAATCGGCGCCAATTAATGTCAACTTACATACTGCACGCACAGCTCCTCTTGCGTAACCTCTAACATCTCTAAAGGGGAATGTCGTGCTGCCTTATGATTGTGTCGGGGGGGGGGGGAAAGAGAAGGTGGATCACCCATGCATTCGTAAAGATAAATGGAATGGGATGGGAGGGCGAGTTATTACCGTAATTAATGGACTGGTAATTTTCTGAAAGATGATCCCCAATCTAACGGACACTTAAACTCAGCAGGCCGCATCCGGTTTAGCGGGGGGTAAAATTGCCGCTAATTACGGATTATGGTAATTAGTCAGTGTTGGCGGCAATGATCATATCCAGGGAATTAGCAGAGCAGAACGTGGAAAGACTAAGATGGACTCCCCGTAGCCAGCTGAGTATTAGTACATCGAAAGAGTAATCGTCACCAACTCGTGAGGAGGCCGTTTACCTAGCCTCGCAATCGGGGGTCAGAGCTGTGAAACACAGATACTGTTAACTGAGAATGGTGATCAATGAAGCTACAAGTGGGAAGGAAGACTTCGAATATAACTGTTTTACGAGTGTTAAATTCTTGATACGGGCTCGGTCTGGTCAGATTTGCGAACCAAATCAGTCGTCTACACAGACTTGCATACGAAAAGGATTCAATACTTGCGGTGGTTCTTTTCGATTCTATTTTCTTTAAACTGTTTCACAAATTTCCTTTTATTTTGTCAATTTTAAATTGCGCTGAATCCAGGATGTATAAAATATTGGGCTGTTAATACGAGGAATGTGCATTTTTTTTCCACTGTATATTACGAAAATGATCCTCATTGGATTACACCACAGCTTTTTTTACTTATTTGTTTATAATATAAGTGCATTTCTCATTCTTATTCTATCACTTTCTCCATAAGAGACTAGAAAATATTTGAAATTTTCAAAGATTAAAGATTTTTCGAGCCTCCGTATTTAAGTCGGTTTCAACAATGCCTTTTCGTTGAAAAAAAAAACTTGGTTCGAATCCGGTCTCTGACATGAATAACCTTCATTAATATCTTTCAAATGATGGTCAGTTAATTGGTCTCGTATGGAAGGCTTTTTTTTCTTCGGAAAATCCGGAAATTCTGTTTTTTATCCGCAAAACGGGCAAACAGGCCTGAAGAATACACTTCATTTACAAACAGTACGGTAATAAGGATTAGCTACCCTATTTTGCCAATCTCGTTTCGAAAGCCTGCATGTCCTACACATAAGTGTAAGGAGGAAAGGGGGTTCCTTTAAGGAAGTGTGTCCTTAAAGTCTGGTTCTTCTATCTGAAGCAGTCCCCACAATCCCCCAAATCCTGGTTCCGATTTGTGCCTGGTTTTGTTTTTGCTGGGGGGGGGGGGGGTGTTCCTCTGATTTCCAAGAGGAAGAACTCGGTTTTCGAATCCTCATTGAACTACTCGAAGCTTATCGATATTAAAAGAGTGAAATTATCATCCAGAAAGTTTGGGAAATAAAAATTCGTTGCTGATGAAGTACAAACCTTGATGTCTTCCTCATAATACGCTGTGAAACTCGCTCAGTTTTCTTTCATCCGCAGTGGAGAAACTTGCATTCAAAGTAATCAATTGAAATGGCTTTGCTGTAAATGCAAGAAGTCTTGAACCGACGAAAGGCACTGACAAGTTCTGAGAGATCTGTTGAGTTAAGAATGCGATAAAATGGATAGCGGACAAAATAAAACAAAGAAACTGAGCTTATAGAATTATAAAAAATTAGATATTATATATTAAGGATGCTTTGATAAGTGTTATGAGAATCCATAAGCACGCTTATCATGGGGGGGGGGGGGAGTAACAACAATGAACGTACATGATATGTACGTTCATTGTTGTTAAATCTTGCGAAATGCTCATTTAATGAGCATTTCGCAAGATGACTGATATATATAATTAGTTAATATAAGTCGTTATAATTATATTTACATTAATTGTCAACCAATGCATTTAATAAGCATTTTATTAATTTCTACCTGCGTAAAAGATAGAATTATTTGAAAAACTGTTTTGAAAGATCTTTCATGTCTTTAATTTCTTCCATAAGTAGACTTTTTAGGATTTTCTGTTCAATCATCAGTTGTCTACCATTTGTTTATTATGCAAATAAATCACCCAATAGTAAAATATATAACAAACGTTCCGTGCAAAACACAATCATTTCGATGATTCAAGCTGAGTAAACTACAATACATATCGGGTAACAAAGCTATAAGTCTCCAACAAATCCTTTTTATTAGGTTTTTATGGGTGGGGGGGCGTCAAAGATGAACACATACTGCGTATCTTACATCATACAAATCCTAATAAGTTAGCCAATATAGCTTGACTGGAGTTTATGTACACTTTGCGTTGCTTCTGAAATTTAACGTTTCTTACAAGCATATAGATGGAGCCACATGTCTATACCAGTTTTTCTTTACTGTAAAATCATTGGTAGTGATGAATAAAGACTGTTATAGAATATGCACGATCATTTGAAATCTGGTCACCACAATACTCGTATTTAAATAAAACTATATGATTATTTGCTCAATTAAGAAACAACCTAGAAAAACAGTTGTATAGTTTAGTTTAAAATTTTTAAAAAAAGAGACATTTTCATTTTACTATTCTTGTTTCTCTTCAGGTTCCTTATTTGAAGGAGATTCGATATTGTGGAATTTTTTTTTTAAATATTAATTTTGATTAATTTTGTTATCGTGTTTAAGGATCTATCTTGCGTTTGAAGGGAAATTTTTATCTATTTAGTCTTTGTTTATTTTTTTTAATTTAATCTTTGGTTATTTGATCATATTATGTTTTTTACTGATTTGCAGGGATGAATCAAAATGAATTAACAATCCCCCGTCCTGAAGCCATGCATAAAATCGGACTTATCAGATAACTCGCTAGAAAAAGGCCATGTCACATCTGCTTTACTTTGGATTAGATGTCGAGATCTTATGAAAATCATCCATCCCAAATGTTTTATGGGCGTGGACTCCCTCTACTCTACAAGTCTCAATGTCATTGGACGACTCTTTCAATGGCAGTCATATATAAAAATAGCCTCGGATCTCATTCAAATATCCTTCCTTCCCGGACAGAAATGGAACAACAACATGCACAACACACATACTTGTTTGTGTTTACATTTATTTACACTAGGGATCGCTGCCTACTGGTGGTTTGCAGACCTTTCGTTGAATGACACTGTCCAATCATGAAAAGGAAACTTGTGTAAGTTAAAGCCGAGCACGAGTCGCAAGACAAGTGATTTATGTCTTCAACCCCTCCTTTGCTTCCGCCCGTCTTCCTTTTTTCTTGAAGAAAAAAAAATAACGAGACAGCAAACGACATTCCAAAACATCGCAGCGGTTTTTATGGTCTTCTGTCAGATTCTTGGGGGGGGGGGGGGGGAAGAGAGAACCGAAAACCCGGACTACGGGTCATTATCACCGGCGTCCCGACATCCGACACTACCCCGTAGCTCCATCTCTCCCTCCACAACCTTCACCCCCTCCCCCGTTCCTACTTCCTTCGTTCTCTCATCTGTTTCTGCCCACTTACTCCCCAAGAAACTTGTTGACAGGGAGCAGCACTTTGGATCCTCTCCAAGCATGATTACCCAACCGCCATACGGTGCGCGAGGACTTACGGTGATGACGCCCGAAATGTTCCTTGTGTTGAGGTTAAGAAAACTGGCTGCAACGCATTCGTTTGAAGTGGTCCGCGTCACCGATAATATACGGCAGACTGCTGATGTTTGCGTCAACGGAAAGTGAAATATTTCGTCTCGAAGGATCTTCCTTTTCTAGTCTGCAAGTCTTCAGTCATACGCCTATCCCTCCACAACGTTTCTTAAAGCCGGTCGATCTTTCTTCACGTTTTGAAGCGCAGTTGGTAATGTGCTTAGGACTGAATTAGTCTCGAGTCAAAAGCAAAAAAATGGATAGAAATGTGCTCGAATCATAATGGTTGTCATGACAACGACGTTTCATTTCTCCAGTGGAATAGATTTTAATTATACGAAAGAGAAATTATTTCGAGTAAAACTTAATGATTAAATGATACTGATAACATCTTAGAAAAGATGAAAACTCAGCTAATTTACTGCAAAGAAAGACGCTATTCACGATACCAAAAGTACTGTTTGAATTCACTTAAACGTGGGATATTTGTGTGGAGGTGAAGTCATTTGTAAAATATCCAAATCGGTTGTGGCAATGGAGGAATATCCATCTCCTCAGCTGTCAACAGAAGAGGTGAATGATGATGAAAAGATTTGTCCCATTTGTTTACATCGCGTCAAGAAGTAAAAACATTCCTCACCTCATCTGGAAGTTAACATCAGCACACGGTGGTAACTGATGACTTTATTCCATTGCCCTTTGGTACGGCCTGTTTCATTCATTTTTTTAAGCTCAATTGTTAATTGACATCTTTCGTCGAATGTTATTATAGAGTATTTTGCTAAGGGGAGAAATTTTTTTTTTTTTTGGAGGGGAATCTAATTAGAAATGCTACGACAGCAATTTGTAAACTAGACTAAATATGAAAAAATAAATAAATGAAAAAATAAATTGATGCCGATGATATTTCTGTGTTATTTAAAGAAACAAATGTTTATTTGTTTCTTTCAGAAGGTAACCCACTACAGCTAATTTCATTTTTATAACGATACAAGAATGTTCTTAATTGCTTCTGAAATCGCCATAATCCGCTAGATGGCAGTAGTACTTTAATACTGAATATACGACTCTAGCATAAAAGGGAGTGATTTTTATTTTTTTTTTAAATGCGAACTAGAGTTAATGTTTAATTGCCTGAAAGTTTACGTCTGCGTGATAGTGTTCGTGATTAATAGCAGAGTGGAAAGAAATAGCATGAAAGAAAGAAAGAAAGAAAGAAGGTAGTTACCCTCTGTTTGGCCATGTGTCTTATGTCACATCACAGGACACTAAACTATGTCTCGGCAAGACTCGCTTTCTCAAAGATCCGTTATGTAAACATTCCAAACAGTTCTGAGATTAAGGCTTGGCTTCGTTTCTTGTATCGCCCAACGAAGTTTTTTTTTTTTTTTTTCGTCTTGTAAAATGTCTTATACGAAAGGGATCGTAACTCAAAGGAACGTTCTTTTGTCCGTTTGGTAGACTTACTTAAAGCTAAAATCTTTGGAACCCCGTAATGAGGCCTATTTTTGTTCCCGTTAGTAAACCAAGATGTTCTATAAGAGAAAACTCTTTTCTAAGAGCGCGCTTCCTTGATGACTATGCTGTTATATAACTGTTTGCTTGAACTTTGAAGTTATAATCTCGTTACCAAGCGCATTAGGTGGTTGATGCATTTTGTAAAAGGCATCGCCTTGTCATCGCCGATATTATCATAATCAACGTTTCCTCTACCGACGAATAACAAATTCAAAAATGTCAGGAAATTCTCTTCGCTCTCCCACACACAAGATAAAATGACACATACGGTACCTGTCAAAATAAATTCAATGAAACAATATTGAAAATATATAAATTTTGACTATTTTACGCTTGGATCCACCGATACTTTTATAGTTTCTCTATTCGGCACGACATTCTTGTAGTTTCTCTATTCGGCTTTGAAATAATGTTGGATTTAATATCCACTTAATTTGTATAATTTTGCATCGCCGAAGTTGAAGCGTTTTCGCTCTCTTTTTCAGTATATTTTGACTAGTAGAAAATTAGTGATGAATTATGCGCGAAATATTGCTTGCTGATCGGAAAGTAGTTTAATAATATTGAAAGAATTAGATTTTTCGGTACAGAGAGGGAAGCAAGACGTCTGTGTGTCAAAAGATAACACACTTTTGAGTGTCTCTGATAATCACGATGACGTTTGGAGCAGTATGCTTAGTTTGCGAACAATAAAGGATATATAGCCCGATTTCAGAATTCCGAAATCGAAAAAAAAAGTCTTCCGGTACCAATAGCAACCATTTACTTTTAAAAACATTCTTAGCAATAAAATCTCTGAAACGGTTCCAAAATACTTCCTTTTGTAACACATTGCCCAACAGTATGTGAAAGATTACAAAACATCAGGACATCTGGAAGAGTTAATTAATCATAGTTCAAGGAGTACACGTGTTCCATGTTTGCGGTCGCGACCTTATTCCTCATGAGACTATTATTAGAAAGAACTAGCAAGGAAATAGTTATAAACACGTAAAAGGCGTACTCTCGAATCATACTAAAACTATCACAGTATGGTGAACTAGTCTGCTGGAAGCGACAGTGTTTTTCGACCAGGGGAAAAAATTTGCTCAGAAAACTCAACAGATCATACGGAGAACACAAACTCAATTGACTGTAATAATATATTGACTTCTTGGCCTTCATTTCCTGGAATTCCAACTAATTCCAATCTGTCAAAAAAAAATCTCCTTCTCGTCTGAGTACAGCAATCATTGACAAATCGACCTTGGTCAGTAATGTTTATACCTATCGGCCGTTTATCGACATCTAGCTTTATAGAGCCCAAGGGAATTTTGGCAAACTGACCGCACAGTTGCGGCAGCGTCATACACTCTGCAGTCGCATGCCTTACGGAAATGCGGGAACATCACACCATCTGCTCTGCTTTCCATCACTGTGGTACGATTCATTGGGCAAGTGCTTACACATCCTCTCTCTCCCCCGACCCGCTTCCGTGATCACTTCTCTATTATTAGAGTCCGCAAACTATTCCCACACATTTGATCTAATGACTAAACTTACCAGCATTCTCATGAAGCGTATATGTTGAAAGCTAAATGCATTTTTTTTTTTTTGTGGGATTTTTAATGGCATGTTGTTCTCGCCACCAACAGAAATCCAGACCGTTAATTAGGGACTTAATTTGTGTGGAACCAACTTGATTTAATTTTAGAACACATTCTTTTTACTCAAGATATGCACATGAATATCAGGCAGTTATTTACTGGAACTGAATTACAAGTTGCGTATTAAATACAGCATTTGCCTTTATGGCAGCGGAAACTGGTTTTATTTATATATCGTCAAATATTAGAACTTGAAGTGGTATCTATTTTAGACTACATCGATTTTTATAGAGTGAGATGGAGACAACATACAGAAAGAATGAAGACTTCCCCAGAGAGATACAAAGATATCGACCTTAAGGGAGAAGGAATAGAGGACAGCCTTTGAAAAGATGGGAAGAGACAGGCCACTAGGCCTATTACTGAAAAGGAAGAAGTAAATATTAGAACCAGTACGTTTGTGTCATTTCGTCATGAGCATTGTACGTACCTGAGTTCTGTGATAGCTAAATCATATTTCTGGAGTGTATCATGTATTTTTATTGAGATTGTGGTCGTACCATCCCAAATGTGAGAATAGTATTCTATGATTGGACGGATTTGAGAATTATGTAGAGTTAGTTCTGAGGATGAAAAGTAGCGGCTTCAGTTAAAAAGGACACAAAGACTTTTGGAAGCTGAGAAGGATGCTGATGTGATGTCTGTGGGACGAAAGATTAGTCCAAGAAGAGAAATCTGATCTTGTCCAGGATCTAAGTATTAGCAAAGTAAAGGAAAGCGAAATGAAATCTTGCTGGCAAGAAATAAGGAAGAGTTGGGTTTGGTATCATTTAGCTTTACTAGATTTTCCTCCGAGAATAGCAAAGAGATTAGTATTTAAGACATTGATTATGGAAGATCTTTGCCCGAAATGTTTGCAGACTAAGAGAAAGATTGAATTTACATCAACGAAACTGTGGGTGGGGTTTGAGGTTAGCGAAGTATAAAAATCATTATATAGTGATGTATAACCTAGTTAAATGTTTGGATTCGCTTTTTAGAAATAGTAGAATTTTTCGAGAATTTTTTTAGAAATAAATTATCTGACGCCTTTTGGAAAAGAGTGGAACCGTTTATAATTGAATCTTCCAGTATGACTTAAAAAGGAAACAATCGATTTTCGAAGTTCAAAATCTCTGATTCGCTTTAACGCTACCAAAATATACCATGAATTTTATTCATTTAAAACCCTTTTTTTTTTGTAATGAAAACAAGTGCTTTGAGTTTATTTTTTCACAGTAGCTCATTTAACAAAAGAAAATCTAACATTTGACTGCACAAGTTAGCATTAGCAGTCACCATACTCCTCCTGATCTTGTCTGATGCAACTTTTTCATATTCGTAAAAGAGAAATTCACTGAAAAGACTAAATACTTTTAACGATATTCAAATATGATGCCGTTATTAAAAGGCATTCAGAATATAACTTACTGTATCTTCTCTATCCAATTTTAAAGGAAAAAACTCTGTTTATGTATTATTTAAAGTCGTCGTTCTAATATTTTATTTATACTTGCATGTTCCTAATGAATTGCCTATACAGCTTTAATATATTAGTTACATAAGATTACAGTGTACCATTAGTTAAGGTTTTGATAGAGATATTGTCTAATTTCAGTATCTACAGACTATCACGTGATAAAATAATTTGTTAAAATCGTTTTCACAAAATTAACGATGTACTTCCTTTGTGTTTTAGTTTGAGCGCTATTCAGTGGAGATTAAGATACTGGTCATATATTAGCACTTTATTGCTTATATTTGTTACCATAGCAACATCTCGTATCATAACAGCTCTAATAAAATACCGAACACCAAACTGCTAGACTTAAATTACAAGAAAGATCATCATACAATTTACTATATAAGCATTGGAATAATATAAAACTTAAGCGAGCGAATAAGAAGGTGACACTTTCTTGAAAGGTAAATTTAGACGCTTTAGATATAAACATATCTAAAGCGTCTAAAAAAAAAATGTTTGATGTGTCTATCGTATGCGTCCTTCTCATTAATCTAACAAGGCTTTGTTTTCTCTGGACGTGCAGTTTTCGGCAAATACAAATAGCCAGACGTGATTTATCTCATTTAAGTGCCCGGTTTAACCACCTTTTGAATCACAAAAGGCTTTTGTCTGCTATCCGGCATCGAAGTGACAATATTTCACGTCACGGTTTGTTTGACCCGCCTTCCGTCATTATGGTTGAGCGGAATACGTCGGTAATCGGGAAATTTGCTCAACAGCAACAAGATGCGGAGAGGAAGCAGATGAAGATGTTTCCTGTTCTGAATTTGTAGCCACGAGAGAACGAAGCGCCACCTACTGGAGATTATAGACATTCGAATAGCAGAATATCCCTTGAGTATGCCGCTGGAGTTTCGTCTAGACATCCGGATAATAATTCGAGTGCTGTCTGGACGAGGATTTATGCATTATGGAAAATAAGCAAATATCAGAATCCCCATCCTTAAATTTTGACTGAAATATTATCGAAGGGTAATGGAATTTTGAACTGAATTCACAGAGCATAATAAAACATTGAATATATATTAGAACACTGGGAATTACAGTGTATTTTTGCACTAAATTCAAAGTAACTTAAAGCAGGTTAAACATAAATTCAAAGAATTGTACATTGCTCTTTTGATGCTTCGTGATATGCATGAATTTATAAGTCACTCTCATTAAACTCTGGAGTTAACGTCTACTCATGATTTTCAAATTAATCATGATTCAGAAAATGTAAAGGAAGTTTTGTAATTGCCTTTGTTGTGTGTGTGTGTGTGTGTGTGATCAACTACGACGTTTATTCTCAATACATTCAACATAATGACGTATTCTAGAATTTTGCAAAAAAAATTAAAAAAAAAAAAGTTAAACGTTACATTTTTAACTTCATTTCACTGGACTTTTACAAATATAAAAATAACTTCTGATCCTTTAAGCAGTTTCATTTTGAATTTAAACGTATTTTCATTCCATGCCCGATTTACACACGTTTCTTATGACATCTACCTCTATCTCTCTATCTGATTCAGACGGGTTGAGTCTCCTCCTAGTGAGGAGTCACAGTGAATCGTTCGTGGCTTTTTTTTAACTGAAGAAGATGTAATTAAATCTTCTCAAATGCAGCAAAATGGGTGAGAAGATATATAAGAAGACTTTGTTGTATATCTATGACTGAGAATGATGCTGTTTTTCTGTTGTCTTGAATCCTTTCTCAACTGTTTTTTGGATAGCAACCACCTTTATTGTTGTGTCTGGAATTCATTGTTGTTTAATTGATACGTTTGTTTTCTCTTAATAAAAAAAAAAACAAAAAAAAAACATAAACGTTTGTTTATAACATGGCGAATTTTTGGGAACTTGAATTTAAATATACTAAAATAAATTAAAACAATTTCTTTCGATACTGCACAATACCAATGTATAGTATACCATTTACACATTTACGCAGCCTGAGTTAATATATAAATATTTTTTTTAAAAAAATCAAGTCATATTCGTAAATAAAATCCTTCAAGTATATTTTTCATTATTTTCTACAATTTGCGCCCAATGGAAATGCGCTTATTCGAAAATAATAATGGCAGTAGACCAGGAGTCGCAAACTGGTGGCCCCCGACCTTAATGATTTTTTTTCTAAAAATCAATGTTTCTAACATTCTGCGGGGATTAAAACAGAAAAAAAATCAAATTTCTAAATATTTTATGAAAGCTTTAAACAAAAGTAAAACTTACTACACTTCTTTGTACCATGTTTCTCTGATCAAATGTTGGCAACACTGAATGGAAGTTCCTTGTGACGCAGCCATTTTAAGCCACGTGATACAATGTCAATAAATTACAGGTTACCATTGTAATATGATAGTAGTGTTAATAAAAAGTTACCTCAACTTATATTTTTTTTGCCCATAACAATGTCTGAATTTAAAGTTAAAAAAAGAAAAATAGATCAAGAAGGCAGAACTTTTCAAGAAAAATGGGAGAAGGCATATTTCTTTGTGGAAGTAAAAAATATTCCAGCATGTCTATATGTAGACAAAGTGTCGCCATGGTGAAAGAATATAACCTAAAACGCCATTATGAAATAAACCATGAGAACTGTGATAAATATACAGAAAAGATGCGTGATGGCAAACTTAAAGATTTAAAAAATGAACTGAAGTTTCAATAGAGGATATTTTCGAATGTTATCACAACGGGTGATGCTGTTGTTAAATGTAGTTACGTCATAAGTGAAAAAATTGCTCGGGCTTCGAAGCCTTTTACCGATGGAGAATTTATTAAAAATTGTATTTTAAGTGCAGTCGAAATCATATGTCCGGGAAAAAAAAAGCAAGCGTTTCAAAGTATAAGCTTATCAGGAAATACAGTTCCGGAGCGTGTTGAAGATATAGCAAAGAACTTCCAAGATATATTGCGTGAAAAAATAAAGAGTTTTGTAGCGTTTTCCATTGCAGTTGACGAATGTACAGACATTATTAATACTTCCCAGTTAGCAATCTTTATTCGTGGCATTGATGACGATATGAATGTGACTGAAGATCTATTGGATATAGTGCCTATGTCAGGAACAATGATTGGAAATGACTTATATTTGTGTAATGAGAAAAGTCTTGAAAATGCTCACGTGGACTGGTCAAAATTAATAAGTGTGACTACAGATGGGGCTCCTGCTATGGTTGGTGTTAACGTCGGACTTGTTACCAAACTTCAAATGAAAAAGGAAATGTTGTGCAAGGACAAACTTAAATCGTTTCATTGCATAATACACCAGGAGTCACTTTGTGCTAAAAACAAAAGATGGAACACGTCATGAGTATAGTAATTAAAACAGTAAACTGGATACGCTCTCATGCCTTGAATTATCGACAATTCAATGCTTGGTTGGATGAATTGGATTCACAATACAGCAGTTTGCTGTATTATATGGAGGTTAGGTAGCTTAGTCGTGGCAGCGTTTTAAAAAGATTTTTTGAACTCTTAAAAAGAAATTGACATGTTTACTTAATCCAAAGGAAAATTGATTCCTCAGCTCACCGATGAAGATTAGTGCAAAGACTTGGCCTTTTTAGTTGACATAACAAGACATTCAAACACTTTGAATACTGCTCTGCAAGGACGTAAACAATTGATATGTCATATGTATGATTCAATTAAGTCATTTTTGGCAAAACGCTATCTTTGGCAAACCCAATTGGCAAAGAATAATTTAGCCCACTTTCCTACACTTAAATCGATTTCTCGAAATAATAATGATTCTGAAAAGTACATTCCTCAAATTGAAGAAATGAAAATTGAATTTGAAAAAAATGATTTTCTGATTTCAACTAGTTTGAAAATGAATTATTATTCATCTCACCTTTTTAAATTAATATTGAAATGTTGACGAAGAATTACAAATGGAAATAATTGAACTCCAGTGCAATACTGAACTAAAAAATAAATATAACGAAGTTGGCATACCAAATTTTTATAAATATCTCGGCAGTAAATGTCCCAAATATAAAATTTATTGTGCAAAGATGTTGTCAATCTTTGGAAGCACCTATGTATGTGAGCAAATATTTTCAATTATGAAACTTAGTAAGTCAAAGTTCCGCTCACGGATAAAAGATCCTAGATTAAATGCAATACTTCATACTGCAACACGAAACGAAAAAGCAGATGTTGACATGTTAGTACAGAGGAAAAGATGTTGGTTTCAGGATCAAAATCAAATTAAAAAAAAACGAATCGTAGATAAAAATCTTTATTTTTGTAAGTCAGAATTATGCGTTTAAATAATTTTCTTAAAGTATGAATAAAATGTAATTGAACTTATATTTCTAAGCTTGTTATATTTTTAAAATTTAAAAATAAAAATGATTATAAATTTAAATGGTAATGTAACTGTTTACGTAAGTCGTAAAGGCCCGGCAACAAAAGGGCCTTTGTTAGAGCCTTTCTTTTTTTAGTTTATGTTTTGGTTCACAGAATAATATTGAATACGGCCCGCGTCTTATATACATCTAATTGACTGGTCCTTTGCTGCGTTTGAGTTTGAGATCCCTGCAGTAGACTATAAAAATGCTCGCCGCCTATTCATCATACACGAGGATCATTTATTCGTTCTATTTTTAGTCCAACAGTTTGAATAAAGTAAAGAATCTTCGCTCATCTATAATATTAATGTTATGATGCTTCTTACTACCGAAGTTTCTAAGAAATAAAATCCCACAAATTTGAACTAAAGTCCCGGATTATTTCTCTTGTAAAGCAACAAAAGTAAAAATGATAATAAAATCTAACTTGCTACCCCAATACAAATGAATGTTTTTAGTGAGGTGAAATGACTAGCCTAGAATGTTACACTTCATTTCTTTTAATTACAAAGGCATGCACTTTAAGCATAACGAAGATAATTCGTTTCTTTCATGCTGTCAGAATTTGTTCGCCAACATCTTTAGGTAACCGCTTACAAGAATGTACTGTTAGGGTTATAAAAAATTATTTTGGCGACAAAAGCAGTACCGCATGACAAGTAACATTTATTATATGCGTAAGTTTATATTTCCATAAGTGCATATGGTGGATTATTAATACCCAAGACCATAAGAATGAACAAAAATTACCTGGAAAGATTTAGGTATTCTACGGTAACATTTATGAAGGAGGTGGAAAGAGAAATAGGTGTGCGTTTTTTTTTTTTTTTTTTTTTTTTTTTGTCGATAATATTGTTGCTATCATTGGTATGCAAGGTTGGTAGGTTTAATTTGCATTGTTCTTCTCTTTTCCTCTTTGTGGCCACAAGACAACCGTTAAGAAAGATAGAATACTTTCGAAGAAAATGTTTTTGGGTGTTAGTAATGGGAGTACATTTAAATTCATTCCGGATAAACGCATTCAGATTAACCTACTTTTCCGAGTGTTTTATGGTTACGAACACACATACAGAGGACAAAAATGGGATGCAAACAGGTGATAAATGCAATGGCAAAAGAGTACCGAGTCTTCCATTGTGTATCTACTCAACCGCAGAATTACAAGACATCTCTGGAGGGGTTAAACTTTTTTAGAAGGCGCAATTGTTATTTGCAGTTGAACTACTTTAAAAGATACTTTCGAAGACCTACATGTTTATTATACTTGCTTATTCTTGGCCTGTTAGTTTGCAAATTGTTGCAGTACAATACTGAAATAATTGTTGAGATCAATTGTTGAAAGCCCAATGCATGTCGGTTGTAAAAAAAAATGCATTCCTATTATAATGCCGACATATACACTGGAATATTTCTAGACTAAAGATATTTGTTCTAGCAATGCACAAAATTCTCAAGGGCAATTTCAGGATTATATATTTGATATTTATCTGAGTTTCATTACGATCAGGTTTTATTTATTTTAACGGCGACCTAAGGTATTAATCTCATGAAAAATAGTACGATACTTGTATTATTAAACTGTAAGGACTAAATTAATTACTTTACTAGTCAAAAAATGCTTTTTATTTAATAAAATCCTATATTGCGATTTTCTCAATAACCACGTTAGGTGAAAATAAAGCAGATGCTATTCACGTAACTCGCAGACTGGAAAACCTAATTACAGGCAGTCCCCGACTTACGTAAATCCGGACTTACACAAATTATCCTGAAAGTGCTATAAAAAAAATTGGAAATAAAAATTTTCACTTAACACGTACGGCACTCTCAAGCCACCTAATAGCGATCATCTTCAAGAATACTATACAGCGCATGCGCGTGCCTCCAGCCTGCTGTGTGTTTCTATTCATGCTTTCATAAGTTTTAGTGTTTATATGCTCTGGGGTAGAAAACATTCATGACTGGATGAAGAAAAACAGAAGAGAATTGGAAAAAGTAACAGATGAAAATTATTTAAAAAAAATATCTAGTATATATTTGATGATTATCTTTTAAAAAATTCTGTACCAGGTACATAATGTGTTCTGCTGCATATTTAGAAGTTTTTTCAAGTTGCTTTTTGTGTTGTGAAAGGCGTTAAAAGCATCGTTACTATTGGTTCTTGCTATGGGCACAAGCGATAATCTTGAACGCGATGCTTATGTGACGTAATTCTTTTTTATGAGGAAATTTCTGAAGAATGCCAACAAAGACGTTTCCAATATTAATATGAACGTAGACAGTGCAATCGGAGGATGGATCCTGATACCTCATGGTCTTAAAGTCCGTAGAGAAATAGATAATGCTTTTAGCCTGTTATCAAGATCTTTATAAAGAGAAGAAAGAAGCTACCATTCAGATCAAGGTGGAATAGGCAAACGAAGCATTTTGTTTCTATTTTCCTGTACCCTTTATACATTATTATATTATTTTGCATTCATTACATACTGAAATCTAGTTTGTGCGTGTATCTGTGTATTAAACTATATAACACGTTGATATATTACTGTATGACGTATTGTAAACACGTAAGCAATAGGGTATTATTAATGAGAGGGATTAAATTCGAGTTACTTAAATTTGCGGAACGTAACTCTTACCAAGTCGAGTACCGTTTGTTAGTTTGAATAGTTCCGTTTCTTACTAAGAGAATTGTTACACGATCTCAACAGCATTCTTCGGATTATCATTCCTCTCAGTATCAGACGTTCTTCAGCATTGAAAACACCACCGTGGCGCACTTAGGTCAACGACGCAGATTTTGGGGTGGCAAAAGCCTTCATTGGAATTCCACCAAGAAACCTGTGTTTACAATTAAATTTGAGTTGCTGGTTTCAGATGACGATTCAAATTTTTTCTTCTGTCAAAACAGACCAATTGTCCTCAGAAAATATAACCGTTATCAATCAAAACTAAGACAACGATGCATCGTGGATGGGGTGCCTCTGTATAATCATATCCTGAACACTTAAGTTGGTTTGATCGTCTATCGTAATATCTTCAGGATACTACTTCTCTCTCTTAACAGCATCAGTGTGTCGGGAGTGATGTTGCTTTCATTTGATGGAGCAGAGAATTTGCATCCAACTATTAGTGAAATTCAGGAGGAGGGAATCAAAATTTATAACTTTATAAATTTATAAATAATTATTTTATAAATTTATAAATTAATGAGATAAACTATAACTTTAGAGAAAGAGGGGGGAAATTCTATTCTGTGTTTAGAAAATGTTCAGAAAATTAAGCCTTTCAAACAGCTTAAGAGAAATTTTTTTCCATCTTACAAGCACTGGATTACTAATTAGGACATTTCAAAGTATATTTAGTTTATAATGGACTGTGTTATAATTTCAAAGCGGTTGCAGCAACTTTATTATAATCTATGACTGTGCTTAATACTAAGTACATGTATTTACCGTATCTGCTTTAACCGTTCATGCACACGTGATGGTCAGGCGATCATAATAAATTAAAACAATTATCCAATTTTTTTTTTTAAATCTTAATATAGTCTTCCTATGCGCGACGTATGAGACATGCACTGTATATTCAATAAGTATTTATTTCTTACTCTGTGAAAGTCACGTTATGTGGCGAAGTCTTAATGTATGGTTGCAAGTCTTAATCTTCAATCTTGAGACAGTCTTGTGCTGGATTATGAAAGAATGTTATGCAGTAAACTCGTGATTACTACGCCGCTAGTGATGCTATGTGCATTTATATTATCGTATTTATTTGTTACATAATGTATTATTACTCGATTAATTGTTTTCTTTTCTACATGTCGCCAGTCGTACATCATTCTTTACAAGATTCGTCAGTAAATGCTGCATAAAATATTTCTTTAAAATTAATGCCCTGATTTGAAACAAGACTTTAGGCTCAGTAATAACAAACAAACAAAAAAACCGCTTTACTATTAGTACAGGAATATTCTGGAATCTCCAAAACGTTCCCAGACACCACTGGAAGATCGGTGATGTGCGGTCTATCCTCATACAAGTATCATTTGTTAATCTATTCTCTTCCACACGCATTAAAATTCTCACAGTGTAACACCGACTTCGCAAAGAGGTTGTCTAACGACCTAACTAATGACTTCTCGTGTGGTAGGAGCAGTTGGCGAAAAGACGAAGAAGTAAGTTGATCTAAAATTCCTTAATCATCCGGAGTAATAAATAAACCTCGAGTCGAAACGCTACGGGACGGATTTGACCATACACTGTCTCGTTACGTACGTAAACCCTTGGCTCAGAGCCTTAATTATGACGACATCCAACATCTTCGTTCTGCTGATGTTTGTATATTTGGAAGAACGGCAAAGGGGAGGGAATAATTGGCGTTCCCTGTGAGGGTCGTGTTCACTGCTAATGACTATACAGAGCTAATGGAAAAAAGAAGAAATAGGAGGAGGTCAAATTTAAGCAGTCGGCAATCCGTCACGGCTCCTTGGTCCAGGGTAAATAACAGGAACTTAATTGCCGTGTAATGTTTGCTATTAACGTGTCTGTTGGTCTAGTGTTAAGCCTTCTTTTTTCCTCTGTGCCCCCCCCCCCCTCTCTATCGCCGGTGTCGGTCTCAAAGAAAAGTCTTTCTAAAAGCCAAAGATAAATTCCTAGAATTCCAGACATAAGAGCTACTTAGAGACAGCTTACTATCTTCGGACCCAGGGGAGGACACAAAGAAGGAAGTTTGTGCAAGATCGTGTTCTCTGGATAGAGCACTACTGTGTCTCCGTAAATAGCATAACGAGCAACCAGATAATGAGCTAATGAGGTGAGTTGGAACTACTTCGCATAGAGGGTCTCAGTTTATTTGGAAAGAATAATTAACAGAAACGTCTTACCCAGTTCATTATAGGTCATATCTGTTATCTTTATTTAAAAGATAAATATTACTAAGAAAATAGATTCTTGATATGATCTTAATTTGCTCTTCACATGAGAAAGATTTAGCTAAGCAGGCGTTGAAAGCTACTTCGTGTCCATCCAGTTTGTTTCCACACGGAAGGTGGCGATATCGTAAATTAACTTCCTATTTTTTTTTACTTTGCGTTTACTGCTCTATGTTGTCACACGCGTTTTTGATTTGACATCACGCGAATATGATAGAGTTCTTCGCGTTTAGTGTGCACGAAGAGGACAACAATATATCGCTGACTTGCTATACATTTAAATGTTCCTAACTTGCTTTCAGTAAACTTGCAGCCCAAACACGTAATACGTGTGGGTTCACATGTAACGTGCTACGAGGGTTAATTTGATGGTGTAAGTTGTTCAGTTACTTTCCAACGCAGCATGTAGGCTACATCCATCTTTGTCTTTTTTTGATGCATCACACGCAGTTTCTTTATAAGATTCTTGTTTTCTTATAGACATCGTCTAAAGAACCATAATGTGAAATATCCCTAGCGCTTTTTTTTTATGCAGAATTTTATGAAGCTACAAAATGGCCATTTTTATTATATTTTTGTCTGAATTTTGTAAAAACTATTAAATTTTTATTGTTTGGCTCACCGCATCGTCATGTAAATACGTAAGCAAGTTCACTTATTGTACTGCCATAATATAATAACGCTTTTCTATTTCTTTGACGGTTACGCTTCTTTGAATAAAAAAAAAATCTTAAAGGTACTTTAAGGAAGGTGAACAGAATACTCTAAAATGCACGGACCGATTGATTAATACTTGTT
Source organism: Typopeltis vanoorti (assembly GCF_054136105.1). Classification (NCBI taxonomy): domain Eukaryota; kingdom Metazoa; phylum Arthropoda; class Arachnida; order Uropygi; family Thelyphonidae; genus Typopeltis; species Typopeltis vanoorti. The sequence continues at coordinate 135,141,945 of NC_143551.1, read as the reverse complement.
CACTCTCATATAATATTTCTGATTACTGAATCTTGACTGGAAAATGTAAAGATGTTGAAGTTTGCCAATAGATAACTTGTAAAATACAAATTTCAAATTTTTGCAGTGCGGTTAGTCTGCATGAGAAAAAATTGCCTTGTACCCTTTCTTACTTTTCAAATGTATTCCTACAAAAAAAAAAAAATTAAAATTAAAAAAATAAAAAAATCCTAAGCCTACCCACGATACAAAACGTACTATAGGTTTGCAAATAATCTTTCGTGGGTGGGAGAAACATTAAAAATAAATAAATAAATAAAACTAGCAGAGTGTTAATACAACTATTAGTCATTGACTGGATCACAGCATTGAACTGAATTCAAAGATTCTAACTGGTTCTGAATCCAGAATTGAATTTAAAGATTCTAAATTCAGCTCGTCCTACAAAACGAATTGGGCTACATTTTGTAATTTTTCAGGAATAATATCAGGGAGTCAGGAAAAAATATATATGGTACTTAAAAAACGTAGAAAACCACAACTGCGTTAAATATTAGTAGATAACATTAATTATTAAAAAAAAAGATTAAGCCTTTCAATAAAAGTCATTTTGATTAAACGTTTTTCTTATCCTTCTAATTAGAATTATAAGGAAACAATCCTTCTTAATTATTAAGGATAAACAACTCTCTAAGGAAATTTTTGTCGCTGAATTAAACATTAACCATGGAGGACAAACAGAATGTTTGCAATAAAGTCCGAACAATAACTCAACGTCTCTGATGGTGCTTCTTGTCCGCAGTGTTATCACGCGGATGCGGTGTACGTATTAACAGTCATCAACCCCCAATTAATAATAAATCTTATGTTCATTAAAACTAGCAGATCCCGTTATTTAAATGAATTTAATGACACTGACTTAAAATTAACATTAGGAAAAATCCAAATCCAAAACTGCCGTCTTAAAGTTCTGGTTATTCTTTTGAATTTTACATAATTAAGAAAACGGTTTGTTTAGCTCAAAGGAAATGTCAAGACCTAAATTATACGTTCGAAGCATTTGTTAAATTACGCCGTCATTTTTTTAAAGTCTAGACATTTTCTACTAAGTTAAACAAATTAACTGAACTTCCGGATCTAGTAAATAGTTTGTTAAATTTGAAAATCTGAAATCTTAAGTTGATGTAATTAAGAAGGTTACCCACGTTCGCTACAGCCCCCAACCTCACCCCCCACCCCCGCGCAGCATGGGATTAACGAGTTCTAGCGAAGGGAGGGAGATGCCAGTGCTCGAGTCTGCTTCATTTAATTCTCCGCTTTGCTAGTGCTTTCTGATGCCATTTGGGCATCTTTCGATCCTGTACATTTTATGCTATAGAAAATAAAATTCAGCTAGATCACGGGAATAAAATTATTAGGAAGATCTAACAGAATACAGTACTTTATTTTCACTAACATCTCTATTTGATGTTAGCGGAATTAGTGAAATGGATACTTTCGTACGGTGGATTCTTTGAAATTGTCCCGCTTGCTATGACTTTTCCAACTGTTATCGGGGCTATCATAAAATACAGTTTTCCCAACGAGCGATAATTATGATCAGTTAATTACTTTTTCTAATAGTAATATACGTGCACGCTTAGTGGTAAGGTTGGTTGATTTTCAGAAAATGGGTCGAGACAGGAGCAGATAAGAGAATCATCTCGTAACTTTCTGAAAGTTGTCTCTCTCTCAGACGTTTTAAAATTTAAATAAAATTTAAAATAACCGAATTAGTCATGTTTGTAACCGTTTTATTAAGTTTTTTTATTTTGTTTTAAACGCTTAGGAAATTATTTATGGGAAGAAAATACTTTGAAATACCTTGGAACCGATTGGCAACTGAAGAGTGAAAAGGTGAAGTCAGCTGGTCCTACTTTTCGAAGTCTTCTAAATGAAGCCATCTAAAGTAAGTTGGAATTTACTGTTGGAAAGAACTTTAGAAACTTATTTTTTATTAAATGTATAAAAGATCGAAACAGCAATTCAATACTGTAGCATTTTTCCCGCTGGTAAAGAAGAGAAATTACACTTAACAAGAAATTATTAATTTTTGTTTTTAGGAATACGAATGAGTAAAAAGAAACGTTTTCACAGAAGAATCTTGACGACCAAGTTACTTACTGTCTCTCTATATATATAGAGAGACATCATCTCATTATATATATCTCAGTATCTCTGTGGATCTAGCTTCCACTGATGAGACCATAATAAAGTGGGAAGCGGTCAGCGTAATGCTGTCCCTTTTCATAATACATGAAATTATACACACTCTAGAATTGAGTGTACTGTGTATTATGGGATACTAGGATAATTAGATGGGAAGTCAGCTATCTATACATTTATATCTTCACAAATTTCTTCTCAAATATAATTTAATAGCAGTTAGATACGATAGTTCACTGTACGTATTGCTCCAATTCCATATCGTTTTGTAATTAAAGTTAGAGTCCACTAAAACAGCTCTTTGACTTAATTATATACGCTTTAATTCTAGTATCTCATGAGGCTTTTCTGTATATGCTAAGTAGATTTTTCTGTCAACAGACTGCGATATAATTAATTATTTTTACGCCCTTTGGGCAAGTATTGGGTTATGTAGTATCGCAAGCAACTATCTGGTGATAAAAAAACACAATACGTACAACACGGTATTCTTATTGTATATTGTCAGAAGATCACAACTTTACTATCTAAACGAGAAACCCATAATTCAGTAGGCCTTTTTGTTTTTGACATTCATTACGAAATCGAATGTTTTGAGACTTTCAGTCAATGCAATCAATTTATTTAAATCGAGGTCAATTATCCTATGAAAGTTCCTGTAAGTAAGTGGAGGACTTAATAAGATTTCTTCATCGTCTTGATATATATCTTTGGAAGAAACTTTCAAAAATGCACACAGAACCCAAACTTCATTGTCCCCTTACAATAGCCGCTTTCAAGTTCATGTATTGTCAAGTTTATCGTGGAACTTTTTTTGTCCCTAGTTAAGATAAGAATAATAAACTTTAGCAATAACTCGCGTCCAGAAATCATGGAAAAAATTAAATACTATTGAAAGCATTAATGTAATATTCGCAATTGATTGTGACTCTCATTAGCATTCATTGGCCAATCCACTTTCTTAAGCCATAAGGATACAATTTTCCTTAACGTATGCGTTCGTTATTCTACAAGAATAATCTCTTATTCCATCTGTTATGCGCTATCCATGAATGAGCAAAATAAATGACTACATTTTAAAGCAGACAGCCAGTTCAGAATAATGTACAATAAACTGAAATCCATTGATACCTATGAAAATAGATATAAAAAAGGACTTTGTTGGTAAGTAGTGAAAAGAAAATAGTTTGTCTCGTAAGCGGATTAACAACGCATTCTATTGATTTATTATATGAATGCATGTCTAGCAGACTTGGTCATGTGACCTCATTTACGTTACTCTATTTCTGTTTTGCAATTTGCTTAATACAGACGAGTGCACGTGGTATAATCTGTTGAAATATATAACGAGTTCTTTGCATATCTAAATACAGTTTCTCTGCCAAAAAAAAAAAAGATAGTCATGTAACTTTAGTTCCAAGACAGATTCGTAATGAAGGATATCGAATGCAGTGCCATCTCGAGTTTATTTTCCAAAACACGAGAAGCAATTAGTGTACGTGTGCCTACTATACACAGATCGAGCGCACGCACACACCCTGCTCCAGAGAGCTCCCGTATTTCGTCGTAAAGTAAGGAATGCAGACAAACAGAGTAAAGCTGGCGCCATCACGGTATAAGCGATCCCCACCTATTCCTCTTCGCTGTAATTTCGTTCCATTCTGTTGAGAAACTTCTGAACCGTTTAGTGATGGCCTATCAAATAACTACAAGAGGGTCTGTTTCCAGACAGAGGCGCAAAGTTTCTGAGTTTGGATGCGGGGACAGCACTGGCATCTGTTAGAAACTTCAAAGAAATATTTCTGACGTCTTACCAGATGGCAATAATGATACTATCAATACCTAATTGAGGTAATTCTTTATAAATACTTCCTCTATTTAACAAGATATGCGTGTATTTGCAATACTGGGTCGGAAAGAAGGCATTTTAAAAGTATATTTCTCTCTCTCTCTCTCTCTCTCGCTGCTTTTTCCCCGACGTTCTCTGGAGTCTGAAGGACTGAAAAATTCTTAATTTCTTTACCCCACATATATCATCTTCTAAACATCGCTTTCATCCTTTATAGAAAAGAGACGTAAACTGCTCGAGCCATCAACAATTGTCGATATCTCACCTCTTTCGTCTCCCTCCCATCCTCCGCAACTCGTTCGTGGACCATTACCGCTGATCGCCAGGGCCAAAGTTGACAGTGTTGATGTAGTACTTGAAAAACCAGCGAGAGAAAAAAAAGATTTGATTGCACAAACTTTATCTTCGCGATTACCAAGTTCAAACGTCCATTATATCGCTTTCACAGTAACTGGGGTAATGATTATGGGCTGCAAGAGAATGGAGCCGTCACAAGAAACAAACCAGCGCGGAGCAAGTGTGATATTGCTTACAGCTCAAAGTCCCTTTCAGAACACCTACGGGCAACAGTAGGAATAACAGTTTCTATTCTTGGACCAATAAGTTGCTTTTACTGAGATTATTTATGCAAATAAGTAGCAGATTTACAACAGCACACTTTTTTCTCCCCATTCTGTGCATGTGAGTTTTGTGCATGACTCTGTTGCGAAATAGTTCGCACTAGATGAAAGAGAAACTATCGATCGAGGTGATATGGCGTTGATAACTTTACCATTCGTATTACTCTGGTGGGCCGATACGGCGCGCCCAGTATAGGAACAGTTTAAAGTATTGATGTTTCCCTGGGAATGTTGCCTTCACTTCTATCAGCCTTAGTCGTCCTTATGCTAGATGCAATACTCCCTATGCAGTGATAGGAAATATTGCCTCGTTGAAGGGAAAAGGGAGGATAGCGCAAAAAAAAAAAAAAAACACGATAAAAGCGAAAAATAACCGAAGAAAAGAAAATGATATGGAAAGTATACAAAAAAGTTAGAAGCACCAGAAAGATAAAGAATTGAAAGAGAAATAATAAAGTGTGCAGAAAGAAAGGGTGGAATTCACAAAGAACGAGTGAGCTTACTTTATGGGAACTACTTCATCATGTTAACTGACTTTTTTATGACTTTCTTGTCACTGGTGCTATTGGGAATCCCTTTTACTCAAACAAGAGTGCCGTGGCAAGAATATAAACAATGTTTTGGATCTCGTCAGTCGACACCAGTTATTTGTCACGAGCTAAGCACATAACTGTAATATAGTCTACTTCAAGTACAGAGTGATTATGAAAGAAGTTTACTAAAAGTTCATATCAGAAGCAGTTGAGTAGAGGAATGTGAAACTGTAGAAAGCTCTTGGGAATTCGGAGGAGTCATGAATGCTGCTGTTGTAAGTTGGGGTCAAAAGTTGGTGGCACACCACTAAGATTCTCCTATTGCATGGTGTTAAATATACACTATGCGAAATTGGGATAGCACTATAATTCAGAGAAACTAAATTTATGTACATCCTAAATAGTCATCCTTTGAAGTTCGTTCTCTATCCGACTGCAAAGTTCTTGTACAACCCATCCGAGAAATCTTTGATTCCTTGGTGTTAAGGGTCTTCCTGGGTGTTTCTTTGCTGAGTAATCGTTTGCATTTCTATTGACTTATATGTTGCATACAGTGGATTTTGATGATGCGATCTTTTACTAATTCACGAACAGTTAAGCCTCTGACATTGCATTCTATGGATGTGTAACTTCTTCACGATTCATTGATAGATGTATAGTATACGTATGACTCCAGGTGCGTATTTACTTTACATAGCAGTATTATGGCTAATGATTGGAATATATGTGCGAGTGTGTTTCATTCTAAACCAGGGATGCCGCAATACCTATTTCAGCATAATGTCTCAATTCCTATTTCAATATTCCATCATTATCCAAAATATAGTAATATAGTGGTCCATTTATTTGGTGCAACTTCCCCATTTTCGTAAATGGAGAGGTGTTCCTAAATGCAAAGCATTTTTTTAAATGAGGTGTTCCTAATAAAGTGTCCACTGAGTGTACATTACACTGCGACCTGATATTTTGTATTTAGCAGCTCTACTTACGAAAGGTAGAAACTTGAACTTTAACGGTCTAAACAATTTTTTGCTTTTTCCGGCTTTCATCCCGGCAAAACACTTATACAACGAAACTCATCAGCGACCTAATTTTGAGGACAGTTGAAAGCCGTGTGTGTGTAGAAGGATTCTTATATTAAATTCAGATCCTTCTACGTGGAAATAATACTGGATTTCCAGTATTATTTCCACGAAAAATATAGTTTATCACCATGAAATATTGTTCACTATTGGCTTCGTATCTCCAAAATGCCCTTGCTAATGGATTCCCAAAATCATTCAGCAAAAGCTGGCCATGAACTCATGCCATATCATTACTACTATGAAACGGCATTGACAATGTTGCAAATAGAGAATCTTATGTGGAAACATTCCCAGAATTGGTCGAAAATATCTCTACTGGAAGAAGTATCTTTCATAAGGAGTTTGAGTTTTCCGATGAATGTGACTTAACTGGTTCCATACGGATGTGGAAAGGTTTTACATCATCCTGGAAACTTGAATTTTTCATCCCGAAAAACACGCAAACGGACCAGAATTGAATACGCGACATACGTTGGCGTCATAGTTGCTTCGGTTGTAATCCGAAATGACAACGATATCAGCATTTGTTCGACTTCTCTAGAGAATCTCTTAAGAGCTAGTTGACTTAATAATCTACGTATCAATGTAAAAACTCCTTGACCGCATAGCTTCTTATATACCGTGCAAATTCAAAATCACCTCAGTCTGAGAATGCTGTTTGGGATGATGCACAAAAAAAAAAAACTCCCTAAAAATTCTTGATGTCACAAAAATCAACGGTAGACTGATACCTGCCCTACTCCATTGCTTTCTCATAGACTTTTGTTTTATATTTCCTTTTCAAATCACGATTATGCTGAACTGACTCCTCTTATTCTTTCATTTTCTTCCAAACCTGTAAAAATGCTAGCTAACCACTGGTTAGCAGCCATTTACATCTACCTTAATTTTAGGGAACAGCTTTCCTAAGGCTATGTTTCTCGGAGGACTACAACCTCCATCTAGTGATTAAAAAAAAAAAAAAAAAAAAACTTTGTTTTTTCAACTATTTTCCCACAACATATTGCACTAAATATGCTATTCTGTAACTTCTCTTGTATAAGATTACCACTGAAAAATATACTTATATGCATGCAGGGTAACAAGAAAAAGATATTCTTCTTGAGAAGTTGTAAAAATTACAACGACAGTTGTTATTGGAAAAACAACAGAAGACAGGAATATCGTAATGAACGTAGCTTTTAACTGTGCAAAGAAACGGTTCTACAAGGAAAGGTCAAAGATATTACCGCCTTTCCGTGGCTCCATGCTTGAAACACCAGTTGTCAAGAAGACAAATGATGTGCTGTGTTTATCTGATATTTCTCTCTCTCTCTCTCTCTCTACTTTGGTTCATTGATTTTGTTTACTTCCAGTCAGTGTCGAGTATCTGTCTGATATCTGTTTTTAAGTACCAAAGACTAATGATGACTGAGTATAATTATTATGGTTTATATAGAGGAAGAGGTTGTGAGCAAAAGGAACTGGAATGACCAGTTTTGTAAGATTGAATTCGGAACTCAGAATCTAGCTCTGTAATTAAACGGACTAAACGCCTGCGAAGATATTAACATTTTCCAAGATCCTTTAGTATTTTATTTTATATAAAAAAAATAATATATATAATTAAGTTCTTTATATATGAAATCAAACATAGAATAGTCTTAGAGTTTTTAGTTTGAGTGTTAGCAATAAAACGTAAGCCAGTGAAACATAAAAGTATAAAACATATTTATTCAACCAACAGTCAGTAGATGGCAGTGCAGATTGTGCACATGAACATATACAGGACATCGTAAAGAGTCCAGTGTAGACATAGAATAGGTGATTGTAGGGGAAATGTTCAAATACACTCGTGGCCGAAGCAAACAGTCACGAGTGCTTGTTAGTTCAAATTTCATAACGCGTCTCCGTCCTGCTTACCAAATCCCTGTGTTTTGCTTTACGATCGTGGACAGCCATGATTTAGCGGAAATTCTCTGGGGATGGTTAAAGGAATGCACGCGCTAACCGAGCGCATTGCTTGTAACCTCGGTAAAAGGCACGTGAGTACGCTCTGTTGGCACTTGCGAGTTCTCCATGTAAACATTAACTGGAGATTAACGTGACTGACGAAGATCATAAAGGTCATGGAGGATAAGATGTCTTACCTGATGTCGGTGCACTAGTTATTTCTTTCATAGCAACCGATATACTTGCACTCTTTATCCCACGAGAGAATTAGTCCGTGTTTTGAAAGGAGTTAATTATCTTTTGACTAAGCAAAATTATGCATTTATCCGTGGAATCTTAAGCCAGTGTTTTTCACAATGCAGTCCTCTAACCTTCTCAAAATGAAGTAACTGCTCAGTGAAGTTACTTTCATTTAATTTTTCTTTTTAAATTTCTTTTGTGCCTTTAATTCCAAATTCTCTATGGAACTGGAATGCATAAAAGATTAATACCACACGTGTGGTGTTTATACATAGACATACTGCTTACTTTCATCAGGGAATAATCAATGCGTCTCTATGCTCATCTACCACTAAGTTATTCAGTCTCATACAGGGAGGGAAAGCGAACCACCAGAAGAACTAGTTCAGACTTGCGATGCACTGACTTCAATTCACAGCTTTAGCTGTTGGACTACAATTCCTAATAACAGCTACCAGTTTTTGGTCATTTATTATTATTACTATTTATATTTATTATTATTTTGTTTTCATTTCTGTATTTGTAAATTTTGTACATATATTATTAGTTAACACTCGGAATATTTTTTAAGAAAAATAATCAACATAAGTTCACATTGATAGTTTAAAATCGGTAAATTTTTAGATTTAAATAACTGGATTGGTTCTTTAATTAATATTAAGGCTAAGAGGCGAACGAAACTGTTAAATGTGTGTGTGCGCGCGCGCTCTTTTGGCCGTATGAGAAATCTAAGTTTCTAAGGGGAAAAAATTCTTCCAGCCCCGTATTGAGATTAACTCATCTTCAGTTCTTTTTTTTTTTTTTTAATCTATAAAGTTTCTTTGAGAGTCCTAAAGATTCATTGTTTGAAACGATGATTATGGTTGGACTCCATTCAAGTGGAATATCAAATCTGGCAACGTGATATATTCAGCTTGAAGAAGGTTTCGCTCCTTGTACAACCTAACCTAGTTAAAGCGGCCTGAAATGATGACAGAAGCCTCTGCTTGCACTTTGAAAAAACACTTAATTGTTATTCGAAGACAAAAACAAAAAAAAAAGTTTTTATTTTGATTATCTATTACCTGCTGAATTAAGAGCTCAATTAATAGTTACTGAAATAAAGACCTTTACCACGAGTTGCCCCTGTCATGAAAGGTTTGCTTACGCTTGGATCTGCCCAAACTTTTATAGTTTCTCTATTCGGCACGAAACTCTTGTTTCTCTATTCGGCTTTGAAATAATGTTGGATTCAATATCCCCTTAATTCGAATAAGCTCAAGTAATAGTTTTATGAAGTTCAGTCGCAATCTCGAAATAGCCAACTGTGATCTTGAGCGACTTGACTTCTCTTTAATATATCGAATTCTTTTTCTTCTTCCTTTACGATTCGAAACCGGAAATCCCACGAAATAAGTCTCCAATCCTCATTCCTGAAGTACCCTATGTCTTTAGATGCCTGTGTTTACAGTGCCGGTTTGCCTGTTCTGGCGGACGAAAAACCCGATTTTCGGTGTCAAAAAAAAAGCTTCTACTCCGTATGAGACCGACTAACTTACCTTTAGTTGAAAGAGACCAGATTAAGGTTCCTCACGTCACTGACGGGAATCGAACCCAGGTCTTTTCGACCCAAGGGCTTCGTCTATACTGACTGAGCTGTGGAGGCTCAATATATCGAAGTAAAGAATCCAAATCCAATAAACAGAAAAAGGCTCTCAAATATCTTATCTTAAGAACTATACGTACGCCTACTGAATTCGGTATAATAGAGTAGAGGCAGCATAAATGTTGATGGAATGAAAAATTAATAATTTGAATTAATAAATTTAATTTGAATGAAAAATACTTTGAGTATTGTTTGGAAGATTTTGGAATATGTTTTACGAAGCAAAAACAAAATATTAATATTTGTTTTTATTATTAGAGTAACCTGGTCGTATTTAACGTTTGGTAACAAAGGAAACATTGAAATGAGAAGGAAATAAATCAAAAAGGATGAGTTTGTATTAAATTTTCACAGTAACGGCATACTACGGTATTCTACCGGAATATATTCCCTTTGCTAGAAACAAGGAACGTTCCAACGCAGAAACTGGATGGGTGAAGAGTAAATGAAAAAGCTATCGCGCGTATTGTGGCGGATGATGAGAAAGACCGCTACTATACTCGGGAGTAACGTACGAATATCCCAGAGGACCGAAGAGAGGAAATTCTACGCTGATACTTTGGTCTTCTTAGATGAAATCTTTTCACTAGTACCGGAACAGCGGGCTAATTGGTGACCGTTAGCTAGATATAGTGGGGTGATAGAGGAAAATGAGGAGACCGTCTTGGTATCGTTACATTCCCGTACTAACCCCTTTCTTGAGGCTGTTAAGGAAGCCTTCTCAATTAACACCGGACGATAGCCCAGTCAAGGTGCATCGGACTGTTGCCAGGCGTTTCATTACTGAAACTACTCCGTGAGAGGGCGCTTGTGTATCGTTAATCATTTTTAACGAGGTCTAACGAAGCTATTCAGATGCATTTTTCTCTCTCTGCCTAAAAACGAGGTTTTACTCTGATAAGTTCGGTAGGGAAAATAGGCGATCTTCCCTTAGAGAGTACGCTCAGAGGAAGATTTATGCGCCGGTGCCGTAATAATGATGTCGTAGCTATCAACGCACAGGTGAAGATGATTTATAAACTCATTTTGCACCGCATAAATGAGAATAAGAGTGCACTACCTCACCAAAAGTATTGCACACCTCATTCATGAATGAATCATTACCTGGAACATTTTTTCCACAAAAAAAATAATAATAAAAAATAATATGGGAATAATATAGGAGTTGATAAGAAGTGTCACATCTTAAGATTCGTTGAATGTCTCTTAAAAGCAAATGAGATCACAGCTGTGCTACTGATAAGGCAGTGATATAACTAATCTAAATGTATGCATCTTCTGCTGTTTTAGCAAATAATTCTTTTTATATTGCAAAATATAAAACTAGCGTTGAATAGAATAAGAAGTTCCCTGCGATACTTGCGCGCCACAAAACTCTCCATTGAAAAGATTTTAATTCACTTCTACTACACTTTGTTCTATGTTGTTGTTGTCACGCAAAGATGAATTGCATATCACACAAAAGCAGTAAATTTTTTTCTACGTACTTCAGAGTAACCAAAAAATATGAAAATCACGCTAAAAAAAAAGTAAACTCAGTTGAGCGGTTTACCTACTTAACTATCCCTTGTACTACTCATAACGAACTCAATCACGTCATAATGTTCTCGAATGTTCAGCATTTGCAAGGGTGGATTTGCAATCACTGACCAAAGGGAAGCAACCTGTCTGACGATATACTTGATACCCATGATAATAGAACTATCCATCTGGTATACGCAAGCAGAAACGATTGTTTTCATATAATGAAAGAGAGAAAAGATAATACCTCATGTTTTTAATCTGCTTACATCATAAACATGGACGAACTCCACTCTGACGGGGTATATGCAAAGAGAAGCTGTTTTTCCATGGAAACGAGAAGCCTAACATCATCATCACCACCACCTTAAACCAACATAAATATGTCAATATCAACAGAGAGGTTACACGCACGAGAGGAAAATTTATGAGAGGAATATGTGAGATTGGGAGATAAATTAGAGTTTGATCTTTAAAGGATAGATTTCTTCCTGCGGGGTGGAGGGATATTTGATAAACGATAATTTCCTTTTTTTTTTTTAAGACTATCAAGGTTCCTTTCTCTTCCCATCCCTTCGCCAAAACACACACACACACACACACACACACACACACACACACCTGTGTCCACACTACAGATGGATGTACTCCGAAGAAAAGAACAAGAAAATCGAAGACTGTGCTCTTAATAAAAGCAAATAATAACCTATGACTATCTATTTCTTCCTAATCTTAAATAAAAAAACTAAGAAAGGCGCAGAAAATGTATGGCAGAAGTTTTATCAAGATATTCAACTAAAAGACGACCCGAAAATCACAGCAGTTAACAGCAAACAGGAGTAGTAGAACAACCAAAGCGTATTTATGAAACCTCGGTAACAGTCACATGATCATGATCTGCATCACATGATCATGTTTATTTCAGAGAATAAATGGATTTCTGAATCATACGGTGATTTCCTTCTTGACTATCCCGAATCGTTTTTTTTTTTTTTTTTTTTTTTTTCGTGAGTGCTCCGTAAGAGGATTATATTAAGCGGATTGCTTTCTTTCCTCGTATCAAGAAGTGCATAAAAGTAAGGAACTTCATCATGAGAGAGAGTACTAGACACGCATTTCTTACTTGCATGTGATATTCATGTTTCAGCTAACTGATAACTTACACGTCCTTCTTTATTTTCTCAAATAAGAAAACAAATATCTCGAAACATAGAACTTGAAAAGATTTATATATATTCATGTATCTTTCAAGGGAAAAATCATTCATTCAGTTACAACACATTAATACACAAATATTTTATTTTCGTTAAGGGCGAGAGACATTACATGAAAGCTGGCATGATATAGCCCCATTTGCTGTTCAATATATCTTGCGTAATAACACCGAAGGGCATTTGAGAGATATGTTATTGGGCCTGTGCAGGAACAAATATTCCCGCTTATAGTTGGCAAGCCCATTTAAATATACACAGAAAAACACAGACATACATCTCATAGTAATATGAGACCCACTTTTGATTGATCTGTAACGTATAACTCTGGTAGATTAAGTATCCTGATTTTTTTTTTTTTTGTTTTTTTTGTTTTTTTGACTAGGCAAGTATCGGTGACACCAAATAGAAAATCACATATATATACTTCAGCAAGGCAAAAGTCTCACGACATTTCAGATTTTTTTTTCTTTTAATAAAAATCGTGCAAGGTTTAGAAATGACGAAGGGTAATAAAGCGGGATATACTCACTTATAATTCCATATAGACTTCCTTTTAAATAAATGCAAGTTTATAAGTTATCACTGTGGTTCTTTTTACATTTAAAATATTTTTTTTTGCTTTATACTAACACCGAAACACTTGAATAACTTTAAACATATCAGTTAAACTGCATACGAAAAAGAAACAAGAACTTTACTTGACAACAATGACACTCGTGCCAAACGACTATTGTTAGTTAGGCACGTGCATTATTGTTGAATAGAGAAAATGACTATTGTTAAGTATAGAATCAGTTCAAGCTTTTGTTACTAAACGAAATAACCACACATAAAATAATGTCCTTTAAACCATCTTTTCCTCGTGTAAAAGAATATCCAGTTTTGATTACCTGAGTTCGCTAATTTCACAGCAATTTTTTGAAACATCAAGTTTGAAACATGGATACTTACGAAAAACCAACCGACTCCCGTTTTTATAAAAATCTTAAAACTCTCTTAAACCGTGCTACACTTAGCAAATAAATAGTAAAAATGTTATCAACATGTAATAACTCGTCTAGTGATGCTGTACAAGAAGAGGTGTTTCTTCTCTTTTTCTTTTTCCTCCTCGAGATATTCACTTGAGTTTTATTTGTCCATTTAAGCGTTGAATAAATGGTTTTCGTATTTCAACACAGTGTCATACTGACGTAAACAGGAAGGCACATTCACGTATGTAAACGGCAAATACATAGCTCAGTATTAGCGACGTGCAAAAATAGAACCTCAAGAGTTACTTATAGATTACACCGGTTCTCTTCACTTTAATTCGTTCTTTACTTGAATTGAATTCCTTCGATGGCTCTGATGTTACTTAAATAAACGTCTTAATGGATTTGACCGCACGATTTAACAGCACCTTAATATGCGAATTTTACTAGCAGTTCATGAGTTGTATATTCTTGCACATTTTACCACGGTTTATAATCCAATAAGCTTAACTGTTTCTTACGAATTTAGGAATGAAACTAATGAGGGCCGAAAATAGCGCGCGCACACACACAATGTACTTAGAACTTATCGCTTACTACAGATTATTAAATATTAATGACTATGAAGAATGTCATGAATCATTCAGTATTGTTATTCCTACAGGAATTTATCAAGAACTTTCCTCAATAAAAAAGTTGGTACCGACAATGTTTTTTTTTTTTTTTTTAACAGACGTTACCGTATGTGATTTTTAAGAGAATTACATCAATGTATTTCCCCAGTTACTCTTCGACGTGTATGTCACTTCTGCTAGCTGTTTGCAATTGAATGCGACGACTAATGCAATGAAGTTTGTAAGGGCAACCTTGTCGAATATTCTTTAAAAAAGTAATGTTTTCGTTCGCATAACATAGTGAAGATAAAACACGTGCATGAAGAGCGCTTAAGTGACTCAGAGCCATGGAAGGAATGATGTCGAGAGGTGGGGGAGGGTACACAATATACGAAGTTAGCGAGGGCTGGCAGGAATGTAGCAGGGCTAACTCACACACACACACACACACACACACAGCAGTACAAACACAAAAGTAGTTTTTGATATAGATGCGGACTGTGATCCGATCCACGGACAGACACCATCGCCTCTTGCTACCTGGAGCGAAGTGATGATCGCAATGGGAAACCCTTGGCACTTGTACACATCGTGCTTTACAACCTTTTTTCTCCCCCCTCCGGTGGAATTCAGTACGTCAAGGAGGCTGAAAGGGATGCTCCTTCCGTGAACTTCAAATTAGGCAAACTGTGGAGAAACTGCGGGTCCGCGGCTTCTTGTGCAGGTGAGCTTGGAGGGCTGGCCGACTCGTGCCCTTCCATGAGGCTGCTGGAGGAGCGGTCGGAATCCGTGGGACTGTGGATGCCACTGTACGCCACTTGAGGTCTCAAATAGGTGTCGCGCAGTATGTGGCGAGAACGCGGAGATCCTGTGAGCACCGCCGCCAGCGAACTCAAGAGGTTACGGTCGTTGGCGTAACCTATGCTTGGCGGTCGTCGGTCCCGTCCGTTGGCGGCACTGTTGGTGCCCTGGTTCCATTCTGAACAAGGATCCAGTCTGTCGACGCATTCGTAGAGAGGCTCTTTCACTTGCGGAGAAGTTTCCGTCTTGTGATAGCAACACAGAGGTCGCTGGTGAGGCCACCGCAACTTCTCGTTGTCGTCGTCATCATCTTCGTCCTCTTTTCGTTCGGTGGTCTTTCGGCGTCTTCTTGATCGAGACCAGTCCTCCGATTTTAGGTCGTAATCACCGGATGGTGGTGGTGCTGTTGGTCTGCTGTTAGGTGGAATTGCAATCTGCAGAAGATATTGTAAAGGATGTTCCTCAGGTTCGACTGTACTTCCTGCAGCTTGAGACTGACGGCCTACAACGAAACAAATAGAGTATTAAGGATATGCTCCGTATGTGGATGGTCAAGAGATGTTATAGCTAAATATAAAACAAGCATGATGCTATGCAAAAGGTTTTGCAACTATACTCGAATAAAAAGAGGGATAAATCTTGCTTAGTTTTATACGCCAATCGCATGCTTTCTCGAATCTAGAAATACTCAAATAACTAAAAAAATGCTGATGATATATCCTCCGCAAAACTACTATTGCGAAACAATGAAAGTAACTTAAAATCAGAGTGTTGTTTCAGTTCATTCCTTAAGTTGGACACTTAAAGGCGACCCATGGCAGAGAAAATAAAAGTTTCCAAGTGAATAATTAGGAAAAACAATTATATACTCAAAGCCTAGCAGCACGCATAAGTACGCTGAGCCAATAGTCACTTAGCAACTGGCTAATGGAACACGTGGATTACTTTTCCCATTGTTGGCTAGCGTTCCGCGTGACAAGCTCACGTCATTTAACGGCTGGTGGACGCTTGCACGCGAAAGCTGCCTAAGTTAATTAGCAGCCTTTTGAAGTGTATTTGACTAGCGTCAAAATAGCGATTTTCTCGTTACAAAGTTAACTCTTAAGGTGTTACTTCTGAACTTGAGACCCAAAAGGCTAATTTTGTTCGGTAAACACATGGAAAGTGTTTTTACGTATTAAAACACAATATCATTCGAAGATAAATAGACCACACCTTCGTTTCTATATCAGTCAGTGGCGTTAGAGTTTGGGAAAGTCGAATGAAACAGACTCTAGATCGCCAAGAAAATAGGTGTGTACACTTGGGAAATCAGCTGAACACTAGTTCATGAAGACGGTGCTGGGAACTGCGAACAAGTCAAACAATACACTCATTACACGGAGAATCTCGTTTCTGATTGATTTTTTTCTCTTTTCTTTTACTCACCCCCCCTACTCTCTTTAATACCCTTTTCTACATCTCTTACCCTACCTCTTCTGTTCAACTATTATCCACGAGATGTAAGAATAAGCTATGGCAAGACAGCGGATTCTTTTTTTTTTTTTTTCAATTACTGAAGATAAGGGTCCCTCATGTACACCGAAACTTTTGTTTGCACGTATGTTGGCAATAGAGGCTCTTTAAGAAGTGAATACGAACTCCGAACACACCAGGGATAATGCCAGGGCGCGTGCTATAAGGAGAATTACTAATGAGGAAAATGTGATTTGAGGATTTTTCCTAAGCGCTTTCGCTTTGCGTGTGTATTCTTCTTCCAGCTAAAAGCAACTTTTTTTTTTTAATTTAGTTACTACAACTATTTTATTCATCACCAGATACGCTGCTTGATTACCAACGCGAATGTCCCTTCTTAGTCCCGGATGTGCTATTTTTTGGTAGGATAATCTGAATTATTCTACTCGGTGTTCTGAACGAAACAGCATTAACTCTCTCGACGTAACACCTTCTTAGCACGAGTGCGATGGTATGTCCAATGACTTCTGCTTAATCATTGAGAATATTCATGTCTTAAGATTTAAAGCATTAACCAGCTAATTTCAAGGAGTCGCTCAAGATATAATGAGCCACCACGTCTCAAGATTGATGAATCACAATTGTCAACCGAGATTCTTTCATTTTTATACAGATTTTAATAACTTTTACGATCATTGTTTGAAATGTTAGCTTCAATGCTTCTTAGCTTCTACGTTATTTTCAATTTTTATGTGATTTGCATTCACCAAAGGTTATAAGCCTGTGTTATTGACAAGGTTATAACTTTTGGTGTAAATTTAGCACATTATATTTGAGATATCCTATGAATATATTCGATTTCGAATACAAATCATACATAAAATAAAGCCTGTGTCAATCTTGAGGACAATATAGACAAATCCATGAGGGATGGGAATAAACGGAAACAAATCTAAGAGAGCTACTGCAGCGTAAGAACTAAAACACAATCGATTTTCGTTGAAAGCTTAAAATATTTAAATTGAATATTCTGGTTTAGTTAGTGATTTAATTACTGGTTTAATTATTATAACTACTGATGCACATATCGCCTTCGCTATCCCTCTTTTGTCATGAAATACCGACCATTTTTCTTGTTTTGACTGTCTGCTGTATAGTAAACGAATAAAAATTTGTTTGTGACAGTTTTTTAATATATATGCTAAATATCAAATTTTCAATGTTATTTATGCATATTTCCATAATAAATATAATAGAAATATATATTAGCCTATAATTCGGAAGTTTATTTGTTTAGTTAATATATTTTTCCAAGGTTCGTGGAGATTTTTTTGCACACTGGAAAGTAAACATCGTGGCATTCTCATTACAGAGAAATGACAGCACTCAAGGGATGTTTACAACGTTCATCTTTCGCCTTGCTAATAACGTTACTTAAAATACGCACATCCGAAGTCTGTATATTTGCCTTGCACTGGGTTTAGCAAAATAAGTTCTATGAAGTCAGTGCCGTTTTTTTTTTTTTTTCTTCCCCTGATTATCATCAGGGACCAGAAAGAAATGTAAAATACAAGCAGCAGTACAAAACAAGATCTCGGACGTTTCGATCACCAGTTTCGAAACCGATATGTAGTTAGTTCTATTGGGCTGAGAGAACGATGCTAAAATAATTAAAAATGAAATTTAATTAACTTTATCCAAAAATAAATAAATAAAAGAAGAGAAAATAGGAGTCCTTCTGAGAGCGTGTCTTTTAAGTAGTTCAACATCTGTACAATAGTGAGGAACAAAAAAAAAAATCCAATAGGTGCTTATGAATTGTGCAGAAGACACTTAAACATGAAAATATCTTCCTCAGGATCAGAGAATAAATAAATATCAGATAGAAACGTGAAACGAAATCTCAATTATTTTAATGTTGTTTTTAACTTTGACTGATCTACAGTATTCTCTCTATCGTAAAGGTTCCTATTTCTAGAATAACTCAAAGAACTTTAAAAACTGAATCTTAACAGCTGTCACTTATCTACACTGTGAAATGTGACGTAAGATATACTAACCTGGAGTATTGCAGTGATGAGACGTTCCGGAGAAGGTCGAATTCCAATTTTGACAGACGGCCTGCAAATAAATATAAATATTAGTGCTTCAACAGACGCTGCAATATGACTTGTTTACACACCAAGGGTGGAACATTGGCAGCATTCCAAATGGTGTTTCACCCTATTGGTATTTAACTAATTCATAAATAAAGTAGAACGTCTTAATGACTGTCTCATTAGCGATGTAAATCGTTCTCTTGTTTATTAATGTGTTTGCTAATCGCCTTCGTACCAAATTGCTCGCCTTATACGTTATCTGGAGAAGGTTGAAAGGTCAGGTCAGTACAACCAGATCATAGCGGAGGAACTAAAAGTGGATTATTATCTAGATTTAGAAAGAAAAAAAAAAATCCAAGAGATTTGAACCGAACAGAAAGATAAGAAATAATGTTTGACGTGATCCCCAATCTAGATCCCTTTTTTTTTTTTCATTATAACCGTTGAAAACTTGACTATTGACTTTCAGAATTTCGCCTTTATAACACGATTATATCCTCATCTTATCCTAGTAATCTCACATGAATCCAACTAAGATAAGAAGTCTTCAGTGACTCAGAAAAAACACGCGAAAACCACATACTGACGGATGAAATCCGATACCGCTCTCACTAGTTAATGAGCATCATGGGTTGCCATGGTAACGTGTTAAAATAACGACTGCAGTTCTGCAGATAAACTTGAAAAACCTGCTCAAGCAAGAAGAAGCAGAAGTATTGCTTTAGATTTAAGGCGAGCATTCAGAAAGGATGGGTTTCACTACTGGGAATGTTGGAACTAGTCTCTGGAAGCACGTGTTTTCTTCTAAAGGACCACTGTTTCCGGTTCTCAGAGGGTGAAAGTGATTTATTTGTCTTAGGGCTTAAAGATTCAGTGCAAATAGGAAAGTTCACAAGGAGTTAAATAACTTGAGTTTAAAATTCCTTCTAACATGCTTATGATCTTAGACTGACGTCTCCTATCTTCGATTAATGTGTTAGGCCTAATGGTTGGTTCCATGGCTGGCTTGTCTGTTTAACAACTGGAAAAACACACATTTCCGGAAAGAAACCAAAGAAAGACGGGATTCGAACTCGTTCTTTGTAACCAAAAGATGCTGTCCCTACTGATCGTCGCTACGGAAGTACGAGATAATCAAAAATTCTTTTGTTAGGAAAATCCGTTAAGACATTAAAATAGAGCTTAATTTTAGTATTCTTAGAAGTACATTTTCCGAAGACCGATTAATGAAAATTGCATTCGGGAACTAAACTGAATTTCTAATCAGATAATTTCTTTTAACGTGATTGCAATTAAAGTTGCTCCTAAATTATGTGGAAGTCAATTCCTTTTTAAAAACTGAACGCTAGTGCGATCTTTCTTTCATAGTAAAGTTCCGCAATTCTATAATTCATTTTATGTTCGATCTATTATTACTTCGATTTTTTAGCCTAGATTTCCTCGTATTTATTTGCATACACGGAAAGAGAGATTTTCTTATTGGATCTGCATAAGCTGCACACATCACGTATCTTTCGAATTCTTCGCTCTTTCTAAGAAAGTGTAGCATTAGTAGAATACACAGAAACTAACTCGATAAGACGTCAAACGCAATTCAATAATCAAATTAACTTAGTGACTGCTGCCGCCATCTAGCGGTAACAGAGTTAAAGCAATCTACTTATTAAGTTAAAGGATTATAGAATGTAATTTGATTTAAATGCACGCTACAAACTAAACAAACAGTAATGGAAATAGATTTCTAATAAACTTGAAGATAGATTGGGTTTCGTGTGAAATGATTAATAAATCGAGCTTTTAAACTTAATCGTTTATCGAATTTTATATTGAAAGGGAAAGTTGCATTGCAGAGGATTGGTAAAAATAGAACATTTACTCACGCTATGATTCTGGGCTTCGGATACTACGTCGGCTGGAGTGTAGAATGTTCGCCGACGTTGATTAACTTGAGTCTTTCGTAGACAACCACATAATCGGTCAGGCACTGAACAATCCCCGTATGATTTGTTGACCTTAGTGAAGGGAAGACACAAATCCTTTTAGGATGAGGTCATTACAATATTATACACACTGTGATTAGACCAAATCTTTATAAATGTAAATCCTTTTTATCAAGCGCACCCTAGTGGCGAATTTTATTACTTCTATTATAAAAAGTGCTGTCTGATACTTACCATTCCTGCTCTGATGCTATAAAATCCAAATACTACAAGGCTGAGCAGTGTGTTAAGAGATGTAAAGGTATAGGCAGTGATTGCTGATTCTTCGTGTAGGTAGAAGATAAAGAAACCCCATGTTGAGCATAACAGAATGAGTACCAACGTTGCTTCTCCAGTCCACACACTGAGGAATAACAAAATCAAAATATAAGAATAAAGTCTTATTAGTCGTTATGTTTAATATAGTTATCAGAGTGTTTACAAATTAACATTAGTAAAATGCTATCTTATGATGAACGGTACTAATCCTTCTAGTGTCTTATTTTAATACGAGAATAAATATTATTGCCTTGCAAACGCTAAAATATTTAAATAACTATATTTACTCGAACGCCATTATTGCTATCTGTCATGTCAGCATCGGTCCTTTTTGTTGCGCACGAGACAAATGCATTTGGTTCTAAATAAAGTTGTCCGTTAGAAGAAAATGATGTCTTAAGATATCTGTGGCGTTCACTGACGGCGTTTGTATTGCGCTAGACTGTAAAAATGATGTTATTAAAATGCATGTTTCGCGACACCGTTCGCAGAGTGACAGCAAATTAACACCGTACGCCATCTGCGTGTCTATGACACGGGGAAACAATCGGGAGTTCTCCGTAAGAATGGCATCTTTGCCTTTCACGAGTGATAGCCAAGCCTCGATTTAGAGGAGGAGCCTGCCAAGATGGTCTTTCTTCAACGGCTTTGCGAGTGCCTCTGCGATTATTTTTTTTTTTCCCCTCTTCTTAATGGAAGGGTTTTTGTGATGCAAATTCCTTTGAAGTCTTAGAAATGGCCATGAGATCTTTGAAAAATGATAGGGTTGGGATAGTTAAGTATCCCGTAAGAATAAGACAGATATTTCTCTTTCGGTTAATGGCAAGACTAATGGAATGCGTTTGGTGTTAAGATGGATTAGAAAATGGACGAAGTGAGATTAACCAGCATGCACATAAATACGCAAAATGTCTCGAAATTTAAACTTAAAAATCACGCTGCTACGTTTTCTGAAGTTCGGACCATCACCCTGTTGGCGTCTTTCGCGTTGCACTGTTTCTTGAAAGGTTGAGCCAACTGTTTATCGCGTGCGCCAAAATAACTCTTAAATTATCTTTACGGAGATCTAAATTCACCATTACAAGATGCATTTCTACAACCCGTGTGCGTGTGTGAGTGCGCGCGCACTCCAATTGTTTTCAAACAACTGCTCAATTGCTAAGAGAAGCATTTATTTATTTTAATACATTTGCTTACTTCTAATTCGTTCTTAAATAGCAAACTGAAGAGACTTAGTTTCGATAAATGCATTTATCAAGCGTTAAAAGATATTTCATTGTTTATAGCGCATTATCTTCTCTAGCATTTCTTTTACTTAGCGTCGCATTTTTTTTTTTTTCCTTACGACTATTGGGTAAAGTGGCTTATCTCTAAGATCTTATCGGCTAAAGCTGAAGAACTGTCTAAAAATAAACCATACACTCAAGAAAATGTTCTTACGTGATACGTTGTTTCACGTGCAACAGGACATCCTCCTCTCTGCGAATGCATGAAAAAAGAAAGCAGTTTTTTTTTTTTTTGAAACAGCAGTAAGAATATGATGATAAGAATTGTTAAATACTCCAAAGGGACAAGACAATCTATTTTGCTAAGATGACTCAACCCATTACATTAAGAAAGGTTAGCATCATCAACAATACTTTTTATATTGTTAAAATTGTCGTATATTAGAGGCAAAGAGCCTCATGTGCCACACTGAAATGTTAGTAGTTAAATTAGTCATAATCAAATCGATTGGCTAATGATAAGACGATAAAACACCAACTTTTTGTGTCCACACAAAAAGTTGGTGTTTTATCATTGGCGTTTTATAACTCTTGTGCCAACACTGAAGCCAACGCTTCAGTGTTGGCACAAGACTTATAGTTTTTGTCTGATGTTCACATGAACACCTATTATGGACAGATGTTTTCAAGAGTTACTTGCAAGCAGAAAGGAAATAAACCAACTTCCAAGTTATGAGCTAGATTTTTGTGCCGCTACTTCGTGTAGCGGCACAAAAATCTAGGTTCTGTGTTGATATTAAGTTCAGTAGCCCGATTCCTTAGGGAAACTACAGAAAAATAGGCTGTTCTTCTAAGTTTTACCTTCAATCTTCATGACAAGCAATGTGTGTGTGTGAGAGAGAGAGAATGGAAGATAAGATTGCCAACGATAAAGATATACAATCCTCTCCGGAGTCAGCACGAATGGCAGTTTTCTTTTTTACAGAAAATACACAAATAATATGGATTGCAGAATGTGATAACCTGGGTAAGAGAAAGAAGCAGTTCTGAATGAGGATTGTCGTTGATCAGAATTTTCAAATGGTATTTGACATTGTGGTTGATGTTTCTGATATATCGTCAAGCTGCTAGATCAGCCACTTCAGGCATTCCAGCACAATAAGTCCAGAGGATCTGCATCCCTTCCCCTTTATAGAAATCATCATATACGAAGCATGTAGGCTTGGTTGGCCGAGTGGTTAGTGTATCCGCTCTCCAGCCAGGAGGCTGCCGGTTTGAATCCTGCCTAGGGCATGAATGTATGTGATTGTCTTTCAGCCTCATACATTCATACAAATATGTATGCTGTACATTGTCCCAAGAGAGACTGGATCGCCATGGGAGAAGTAGACCCATCTCTCCAACCAGCGGACCCTGCACCAAGCGGGACATAACGCTAGGAAGAAGAAGATCGTATACGAAGCATATCAGAGTTGCCCGGATGGCGTTAATTGTTGAAGTGGAACTTTTTATAGGGACTCTTCAGGTGTGGACTAGTTGGCCAGTTTCATAAGGATCGAGTTCGGCATTGGCGAATCAAAGAAGGTTGCTCCTTCTGCAGTACTTTGCTTCACACGGCTCCAAAATAAATTTTCCCAAAGAGAATAAAATATCCTAAGTAGGGTATTTATCTTTAGGAGATATTTTGATTATTGATACATCGTATAAAGAATGATAATAATGATAACAAGTAACTGTTATTAAGGATATTATTTTTTCTTCTTTTTATCCAAGATAATCCATCAGTAGGATCGCATTCCGCTTTGACAGGCTCCACCATCAAACTTTTATTCAGTGTCAGAATGAATGTTAACGATAAATTATACTTCACGAGAAATTATATTTCCGTTTCAATCTTCTCCCCGAGGGAGAGCAAACGAAGTTTGCACGTGAAGTACCTTCACAACTAGGCTACTTCTATATGGAAGCCGATGACTAAACATTAAGTTGCCCTAGTATCCCATAATGCATAGCATATGTATTTTGAAGGTGTATACAGTATTTCCATGCATTATCTGAAGAGTAAGACAGGTACTCCCACTGATGAGACCTTTACTGAGGTCTCATAAGTGGAAGCTAGATCTGTGGAGATACTGAGAGTTAAATCAACGTAGTGAAACAGTCAAATACTGCAACAATCTTTCCATATCATGCCTAAAGTTTTCAATTTAGTTTCTAGTAAGCTTGAAAAAAAATATTCATAAATTCAAGTGATTACGTACAGTATATTACCCTGCAAACAGCAGTCTAATTAATACACCATTAGACCTTAGTCAAGAAGAACTCATCCTTACAAAATCCTTAGAAAACAAAATAGAGAGCAAAGTTCCAACTTACCCCATGCTGGTCAACTTGGTGTGGTCCTTAATTTTGCTCTCAATGAAGCTACCACGTTGACAGCAAGATCTCCAGAAGGCAAGGCTAAGGAACAGTAAGGCAGCCTGGGAAAAAAATGAATACGATAATACTTATATACGTTAGTTGTCAAAATAATGAAAAATCCCCAAGTCATATGTTAATATTAGGAAATCCTAGCTATTCTTAGGATAACCAGGGTGTCGGTTATCCTAAGTTCACGTTTTAGGGGGAAAATGACCTCAATTGAATTTTGAAAAAGCATTTGCTTAAGCAGTTGTAATCTAAAATCTTTCATCCTGTCCTTCTTGGACTTCATAAGACTTCTTTCCGTCATCAGTTTAACTTATTTCAAGCAGATTAGTTACTTTATAGTTCACTTATTAGCTTCGCCAATTCTCTAAGTGAATCGTGGACTATTGTTAGGATAAGCACCAATCTCTAAATGCATTTTTATCTAAATGGGCACTCAGCCATTCCACCCAGAAGCACTTTCCAAGTATCGCTTATATATTTCTGAGTTTAATTAAATATGTTGGCTTTTATCATTACCTTTTACTTAGTGGTACACAAATGGAATTTTAATTATCCAATTACTGCTACTGCATTCCTCTTTGTAATTATTTTAGTTATTAATGCACTTTTAGCGTATTGAGAATTTTAAGTGTTGTGTGGGGTTTAACTGCTTTAACTTATATTGCATTTGGATGATCATATCGTATTATTGGTTTTTATCGTTCACTAAGTAGCTTTTAGAATGATGTGAAGTAATTAAAAACAGGGAAAGAATTGCTAGAGCGAGACATCGCAGTCGTAGTATGCGTGTTTTAGTGTATTTTCTGTTTCCCTTTTTGGCATTACTTGAAGAATATTAATTTGAGTTCTTAGTTGGGGTGAGAGCGAGGTTCAGTGTGAATTCTGCATAGTAATCTTTAAAATAAGATAATTCGGTCTCAGACGGAGGTTGGTAAGGATGTTTCAGCTCCAAAACAAATCGGCTGGTTAACATGTTCTATAGGCATATATACGAGGGGGGATCTGAATAGTTCTAGGACTAACAATGAAAAAACGAATTTATAATTTCAAATTTATTTTTATTTTTCAACATAATCTCCCTTAAGACTAATACATTTATTCCAGCGAATACTCCAGCACCATTATCCTGTCCCTGTAGTGGTTCTCAGTAAGATCTGCAAAATACCCCCTCCCCCCTACAGCTGCAATCACCTCTTGATTCGAAGAAAAACGCTGACCAGCGAGGAAGAGTTTTAGTTTTGGGAAGAGATAGAAGTCAGAGCGAGCCAAATCTGGGGAATAGGGTGGATGTTTCAACAATTCATATTGCAGATTCCTTAATTTTCCCATTGCCAAAACACCTTTGTAGGCAGGTGCATTGTCCTGATGAAAGATGATTTTTTTCTTCAGCAAACCGGGTCTTTTCTCACAAAGTTTTTCATCTAGACTGGTTAAAAGATCGGAATAATATTCCCCAGTTACTGTTTACTCTTTTAAAGATAATTAATAAACAAAATGCCTTTAGCATCCCAAAACATCGATGCCATGACCTTTCCTGCTGATGGAACCAACTTTGTCTTCTTGGCACTGAACAACGAGCTTCTGTTTTGACTGCTGTTTGGATTCTGGTGTGTAATGGCGAATTCAAATTTCATCCATAGTAATAAATAAATCGACGCATAAAATCAGTTTCATTCTTGTTAAAACACTCCAAGCACTGTTCAGAGATTTTCATGCGAGTGCGTTTTTGATCTTCTGTGAGCAAGCGTGACACCCATCTTGCGCAAAGCTTTTTCATTTGCAATTCTTCATGCAAAATATATCCTACACGTTCTTTTGAAATGCCTATAGTCTCATCAATTTCACGCATTTCGATTCGCCGGTCATCCAATAACATATCGTGCACTGATCAATGATTTCTGGCGTTGTTACACTTTTTGGACGTCATTCACGTGGATCATCTTCAAGGCTGGTACGGCCACGTTTAAACTCGGAAGCCCATTTCTTAATTGTCGAACATGAAGGAGAAGAGTGCCCATAAACTTTTATGAACTTCG
This sequence comes from Typopeltis vanoorti, assembly GCF_054136105.1. Lineage (NCBI taxonomy): Eukaryota > Metazoa > Arthropoda > Arachnida > Uropygi > Thelyphonidae > Typopeltis > Typopeltis vanoorti. The sequence goes on along the minus strand of NC_143551.1, from coordinate 135,115,232 downwards.
AATGAATTTCGTTTGGCATTAAACCTTCGTTTACAAAGAAGTTTATAACCGCACGATACTCAATTTTATCCATTTCAAGGGATACGAAAGGACTTTTGCTTCAGACAGCTGTATAAAACAAACTATTCGATAGAATGACTTGCAATTTCACAGAGATGCTTATGAGAGTTTCTTCATTAACCATCCTTTCTGAGCTAAATGCAATGGGAGTAATGTTTGACGTCAAATGCTTTTAAAAAAGAGTGGTTATTTTTCAATAGGAATTCCGGAGAGTGCTCCAGAGCGAATGGCTAGAGATTTCAAAATGCCCGGAACTCTCTGATTGCACATTCATTGTTGTGCATCTCGACCTTAGTCCAATATAACCTGCAATGTAAGTACAGTATTAAGCGTTGGGTTGAAACTAACAACTTATTGGTATTCTTTTGTCAACACTTGTGTCATTGGAGGAATGCAGATGTCATCATCTCTCAATAGCAGTTTGCGTTTTGATTTGAGGTCATATTTCTGCTTGTTTTATATATAACGAAACAGATATTTCCATGGAAATAATAGGGTTTGCTCGCAGTAAGTGTATATTTGGACTGTCATCTCAAAAATATCTCCAATAAATGCTTTTAATTTATAACTGCATTTTAATTGAAAATCTTAGCATTTTTCTTTGATAAAATAAATACGAAGTAAAACCATGGAACAGATGTTTGAAATCAGTGCGGCTATAAATAATAAAGTTTTTCATAAATATGGAATTCTTTCACAGTATACCCGAATGTGCTCATATGGGCGGAGTAACCTTCACATGGATTCTTGACCAAAGATTAAAAAAAAAAAAAAAAAAAAAAAAAAAAATCTAATCTTTGCTTATCACTGTCGGCGTTCTCATCTTATCTTTTGATCTCCCCACCAAGTCAGCGTACCGGATGTCAGAAGGACGACATTTCAGTTCAGTAATAAGATCCTCTTTAGAAAAAGACCACGGTTGTCAGCGGTTGTTTTGAATGTTTGGCACATGGTGGCAGACAGATGGAGATTGTCTAAATATCACGGCGAACTTGCCGAATGGAGCGATCTTTGTTTCTGTATGTTACACTATGGGAAAAAAAAAAAGAAAAACAACACTTTGCACTATTGGAACAATGAGATGAATTCGAGGTATAAATTATATATATATATATATATATATATATATATATATATATATATATATATATATATATATATATATATATATATAGAGCTCATTTTTCTAGAATGCAGTTTTGATTGTTAGGTGTTTGTGAATCAGGTCTCGCGACACGTGTGCAGTCAACAATTAACTTTGATTCTAAAATAAACACAATCAACTAAATTATTGCAACATTATGATAATAACATCGCAAAACATAATGCATTTTGTCTTTACATTAAAACTAATACAGTAAGTAAGCAAAACCGCACTTACCATTGCACAAGCAATAGCAGGGCCTCCAAAACTAAAAATATAATAGTTGTCCACCCTTAGCCAGCAATAGTGATCGGTTCCATAGCTGTCGGGATCTATTAGAGCCGAAATTCCCACTACTAGTAATGGCACTACGTATGCTACGAGACAATACCATCGCAATCGCCACTTCTCCGAGTCAAAGATCTCCACTAACATCACATACAACTGGAAACTGTCCACGAAGGCCCAGGCGAATGCAGCGAGTAGTAAATAGTGGAGTATCCCCGCTACAATGCAACAAGCTCGGAATAATGTAGTTTGGTCAAGTCCACCGGCTACAGTAACCTCCGAAAGAAGCAGGCACAGACAAAGATGTTTGTGAATCACTGTCCTCTCACTCCGAATGCATCTAAAATGGGAATGAAAATCAAATACGAAGCTAAACAAATGCTATTTCATATAAAATGTATTGCAATTTTCAATACCTGATATCAATAACAAATTCACTGTTTGTTGTTGATAGCAGGTTTAAGTAAGGCCTCGTTTCTTAGTTCAAAGTAGGGGTGGATGAGTTGGAGTTTAGCCGGAACCTCCTTTGAAGACCAAATATTTTTTATTACTCGAAGCCATAAGTAAGCTAGGTGGCATTGGTGTCATCACACCGGACAATGAAAATCACCTACTAGCAATGAAAGTCTCATTTACCGTATTATACAAATGTTTTTTCTTTTACTTATAAATTGCAGAGGTGAGCCGATTCCTGTCAGCTACCGTGCAAAAAAAATAATAATAAATAAAATAAATGGTTCTCTGCAGTGTCAGCAGGGATTCTACACTGCAATTTCCAAGCGGATGTTTCTTCGTCAGCTTGGGTTCTGTGTCTGTAAAAAGATTAATAAAACCCTCCAGACTTTACCGACCATAGACAGCGATCATAGATGCCAACTTATTCTGTGGAGAGATGCGACATTATCGCGCAGTCAGCACTGATTTAAGATCGTAGCTGAGAAGATAAAGAGCTCAGTATGCTGTAGGTTTTATGTACAGAGCGGCACATACCAACTTTTCTGTGGGGATCCATGCGGAGGTTATTAGATTACCCCAGGGTTATCTGATACACTATTCAAATATGCGTTTGCTTCCGGAGGGATGGAGCGGGGAAGAGGGGAGGGGGAAGAGGAGAGTGAAGACCAACCGTTGCTGGAAATCTTCAATAGTTTTTTAGAGTTCGACAGCAGCGAAATGACAGCCACACACCCGAATTCTATGATCACATTTAAACTTCGCCCCGCAGCTCCGCTTCTCTGATTTCGTATTTTTCTGCGTTTTCGTTCGCTGGAAGCAAATCCCATTTAAAACAGAAATCGGCCTTCTAACGAAGTAAGGGCAACGTAGCACGAGCGCTGACAGCACACAATTGGTGCTGACAAGGCTCCTAAAAGTTACAACTTGACACAGGCCGACGCCACTTACCTGACAAACTGCAGGATCAGAAGTGTTACCAGGAAACACACCGTCGAAACTGCGCAGCCAACGTACACGATCACCCGCAAGTTCATTTCTTCGTGAGGGGTTGCCTAGCAACGAAAAACGTGAGTGGGTTTTAATTTACTTCACTTTTCAGACAATTCACTACACACAAAACCTCGCGTCAAACAAACAAACAGACCCACTTGGTATTGTGCTTCCCTCCCTCCCCTTGATTCAATGGATGCCTTCCCCGTTGTCATGGAGACCGATAATCGGATTTTATATCAGACTGTCTCAAACTTATGTTCACTCTTTTTCCCATCTCTCTCCCACTATCTATCTATCCTTTTCTTTTCTCTCTCTCTTTTTTTTGTGTGTTTTATTCTTCCTTTCCTGTCTTCCATTCTTTTTTCTCTCTATTTATTTTACTCTCAGTCTTTATTTCATTTTCCCTCCCACTTTTCTCCGTCTATCCATTTTCAACGAATAACTACTGAATAACTTTTAATGATTCAAATTTACATCAGTTGTCGCTTGAATGATTTCATTTGCATAATTCCATTTAAATGTGACGTACGTATTAGTCTCGTCTGCTTCCGCTAACACGCGTTTATATGAAAAACAATAGCTGAAAAATAACATATAACTTCTCAAAGACTTTCTCATGTTGGAGTTCCATTTATACATTTATTAGCCGTCAGTCTACTAACCTATTATTTCTCACAGATTTAATATTAGAAGCAGTACGATGTACGCGCAGTATTCACTAGAAGCTAATTACTTTCTAAGTAGAGTTCTGTTCAATTTCTTAATATATCTCTCTCGAGTTTCTTCGGATAACAACGTCTGTAATAATAGCCCTTGCTACAGGTTATTAGTGATGCCGTAAGGAAATTATTTTGCTCTTAAAATTAATCAAAATTTTCTTGAAAGTAAAACATTTCCCTATCTGAATAACAAGGTAAGGATGCATATACTTGACTCTCAGGAGTAATTAATAATTCTTATAATCTAAAATGAATTCACAAGCGAAACCTGTACGAACACGGATAGCATTCTGCGATGAGAAGAAATGCTAACATGCTCCTGAAGCGAGTTAAAATATGAAAATGCGATTTATGTAGGATGGTAGATCAGGTAATGTCAACTATTTGAAAAGCAACACAATTTATGCCTAATTTAGAAAGTTCTATTTGTCACAAATCATGGATTAAGCGCATGCGTAGTACGCACTATTTATATGAAGGATTAGTTGTTTTGAATTAACAATGACCAATCAGAAAAGAACGTCTTAATTGTCACTACATTGTTAGTTTTTTTACGTGAATAAACAATGCCTATTCTAACTTCAAAACCCTCTGTACGTTGTAGGGAAAAAATTAAATTCAGAAATGCATTAATTTTTTTTTTTTAATTTCATTCAAAAATTAATAGAACCGTTTTATTGACTCACCTCTGTTGGCGTCAGGTCCATGAGAAGAGCCACCGTGGTCAGATTGGCACACTGACACACTGTGTGAGTGATGTTGCTGTCGGTTACCCAGCATCCCTCTGAAGACCATATTCTGAAATGGTGATGTAAAATAACACTAGTTACATGTGCCTGATAATGCAGGAATGGTATCGATTCAACTATGAAAAAAAAAATGTTAAGCTAGGTGAAGTAAATAAAAAGAAAGAACACTTCCGTTATCTTCAATAAATATATTAGACTTAAAAAAGACTTTATTTTTGGCAACATTACGGTGGTTAAATTCAATCACCAAAGAGTTTGTGTCTACCAGTTCCATTTGTTCCTAGCTATTTTTATAGGAAGAAAAAAAAACCCATTGTACTTGGGTATCATCCCATAATAGTAAAATGTCACGAACTAATCTTGGAAGAGGTTTTTGTTAGGAGGGGAAAAAATGCAAACTGCTTATATTGAAAAAATATCGAAATCTTACCTCATGTTAAAATTCCAGAGGGCACATACAGGATTGGAGACGTTGTCTACCTGGAACAAGAAGGGAACAGTTCTTAAATATTGAAAAAAAAAAATAAAGAAAAGGCTATATAATCCCAGAATCTTCATCACAAAATATTTCAACTCGTATTGCATGTGATATCTCTATTGGAGTGCGTGATCCAATGGTGTGATGCGTACAGATGGATATAAACATAAGTAAATAATAATAATAATAATACTAGGAATCTCACAATATTTTTTCTCATTCTGTAAAGCAAAATAAATTGCATTTGACAAGATGTTATGTTTTCATCCTTTACCCAAGTGTAAGCAAGCAAACATTTGATTGTAAAGTATCTTCACGACTACATCACTTGTTCCAAATTGCCTCAATATGTCATGTTGCACCAAATATTTCCTTTCCGACATGTATTCTACTATGCATTATACACTTCCGGTTGCATCCATTATTGAAGTCTCATCAGTGTGAGCTAGACTCGTAGAGATGCTTGAAACAAATTCAGATGAAATCTGAATTTGTTTCCATTGCAGTTTAAAGAAGCGAAATTGTTTATGATAGGGTTTCTAAGGATTTTAACTATTATAAATCAGTTTTAAGATTTTTTTTTCTCCCCGTTAGTCTGAACCTAAACGGCTATGTTAAATCAATCACGAATGCCCATAAAAATCAACTTTGCGATCAGTGTGGAATTTATAAAATTAATGTTCACTAACAGTTATAAGGTCAACGCCAAAATGGTCAGTTTAAGTATTTCAATTCACCATTTTGATTTACTTGGACAATAAACATCTTAGAGGATTCGCCGATTATAACTGTCATCTTCATGTGATTGCCCATTAAAATTCTGATTGAAAGTTACATTTTAAACAACATTTATTTTTCAAGCCCAAATTTAATTTTTCAGTGCAATTCCGTTATTTCTCGTATAATAAAATAATCACAAGAGGCAAGTAACTTTGAGCTTACTGAGATCTGGCATCGGATAATGTATTGCGAGCCACTGCATAATACAACGCATTGTTCTTTGCCGGTGTAGGCTTATGGCACAGCTTCCGAGAATTAGAATTTTTCGTCTTCCTGCCTGCCTTCTCGAATACCTAAACGGAAGACTGAAAGTAATAAAAATATTTTCCTTTCATCCTCCTTGGTTGGCAACGAGAGAAGGAGAAATACATTGAATGGAAAAAGGAGAAAAAAAAAATTTCTTGCCTTGGCCTTTTTCATTTTATCGTGACTTTTACGGAGGCGTAGTGAATTGATTAAAATGAAGTAATGAAATATTCATCGAAGCAATAAAAAGAGAAACGAAATAAAAACAAAAAAAAAAAAAAATTCGTGAGGATAGCAGCAACATTGCTCATTGCAGTCAGAAGTTGCAAATTAGCATTTCTTATATTATTGCCGAGTTTCCATCAAGGAGGGTTGCCGTAGAAATACAGGGATTTTTATAACCGAAAATGCAGACGTTTTCTCTGATGTTTTATTAGATATGGGGAGAGGAGGGGGACTGTCCCTCTTGAGCACTACAACTGCTTTCGAAAAGAAGACCCAATTTACGTAAGGTTTCTCAAGAAATACGTGTTCCTTGGGAAATGTAAGAATGCCGCCGACAAGCAATGATAAGAAGGTTACAAAGTGCCACCTGGGGACAAGGTAACGCAAGTGTGGATAAGACAGCGATATTCAACAATTTACTACAGATGTAGCAACGCAACCCGATGAAATATTAAATACAGAAAGATGAAAGAGAGACAGACAGACAGACAAATTGGTCTGACTGATAAGCGACGGCTAAAGAAATTTGAATAAAGCAGAAATTGAGGACGTTATCCGAATTGTTCGAATCCCAGGTGTGTTAAGAAGACATTATTAATGCTGAGCATGCGTAATACCATCAACACCTATTTTTGATTTCGTTCAATCAGATAAGGGGCACAAAAATCGTACAAAAAATGTTGTTTTTCGTCTTAAGACGAGAGATGATGCTCAAAAACTATATTCGCTTTGCTAAAACCAAACTCTGCAGTAATAAGAAACAAAACTTCATTTATTCTGCGGGAAGAGGTAAAGAATGGTGATTATTATTTCTGAGGAAAATGAAGATGGAGAATAGCTTCATCTGATAGAATTTTGATAAACTAGGTGATAAGTTTCATGAATTTTTTTTTAATATTCAGTGTATTCATTGTATGACCATGTAATGACGCTCCGGATAGACGAACAAAGTAAAATCATTTTAAAAATATTAAATACCTACTGTATTTCAAAAAAAAAAAAAAATCAAAATGAGTATTTTAACATAATTCTGATAAAGTCAAGCTGGGTTATTATGGCAATAAGAAGGGAAGTTTAAAAATCGGGAAAACCAGAGCAACTTAATTGATGAACAAGTCTCAATGCATACATTTTTCCATCTATAACAACTTTGAATTATTTGTCAACATCAAAATTTTGGCATTAAATAATTTTACTGAACCGAAACGGTTTTATAGATTATTCAGTACGCTATTGGCCAATAGGAAGGACGCTGATTGTTGCAGATGGGAATGAGTCCAGAAATCAATGTGCAACAATGTTTGTCATCCGCAGATATTTTTGCATGGTTTCCTTTATACCACAAAACTTCGATTTTCCTCCTTCAGTATAGAAACAATAAAATTCAATTACTTCAAGAAATGGAATGAAATAATAAAGGGAAGAAATAAATAAAATATATAACTTATTAAAATGCGTAAATAACATTAAATCATCGCTCTTTATACAGTATGAAAAAAATAATCATCTATTGTACACCAACTATGGTGCAAACTACCTTTACCTGAACGTGCTGAAGAGTAACTGTAATTGGAACCTCCATGTTGATCGTAGGATGTCCAACTGCTGATGTGGCAATTATCCTAGAGTTCACGATCCGAGTGACATTGTTATTAGGCATATCCAGTCCGTGAATCTCCGACCCTAGTAAATCTCTCATATGGTCATAAGTGGCCAATATCACTCTGGTTACACCTAAAGTAAAGCAATAATATATAAATACTACAACATGAACACTAGCACTGATCACGTGGTTTTTGATAAACGTAACAAAGAGCGCACGTGGAAGTGATCATTGTTACGTAACACTTTATTGTACAGCATTTATTGATATCTGTCATTTTTTTTTTAAATTCAATATTTTTGAAGCATGCGCAGAACACACGTCTGGGAAATGGTTTGACTTTTTTTTTTTTTTTTTTTAATGTTGGTGCAAGTCCCGTAGTTATTGAATGGATCAAAGAGGACGTTGGTGAAGTTTCTGACAGCACATTGCGTTGCGTCTACCGAGTGATGCTACAGTTGACAATATCTCGGCCTTCTCATCTCTTGTCAAACACTTACCACTTTTCACACGATTTACACTGCATTGCTTTATTATTATTATATGCAATATAAAATGTTTTAATATATGTTGAAAAAGAACATACATGAGTGTAATTCATTTTATATTGTTGTAAATTATTATTTTACATTAATCTTTACTTGCGTTACACAACAATTCATATTTAATTCCCTGAATATCGTAATGTGATTGAATGACATAACAATTGTTTAGTTGCAAGACACTGCATTAAGCATTTGATTACTAGAAATATTCTGAAATCGCTATGGTTACGTCCATTGTTGAGTGTGTTTGTTTGTTATTAAAGTCTGGTCTCCATTTTTTTTTTTTTTTGCACTAATTTTTTTCACTGATAACAGTAGATTATTAGCACTGTTAATTCAAATGATTTTTAATATTTCTAGAAAACATATAATTATATTTTATTATAATGCATATGGAGATCAACAGAAGCAGGAAATTGTTAGTAAAGCCTGGGGGCATGTAATTAATTTCAACCCTCTAATTACGTCCTAGTTATCAGTACGGGAAGTTTATAAAATATCTTCGGTTATATATCCTTGAGATGAAGAGAACGCATATACGAAAAATATTATTCATCTTATAGAAGCAGAGTAATTCACGCATTCAACGTAATAGGTACTTGAGTATCCCAAATGACAGCTTGTTTTCTGCAAGATGACTTATGCTATAGAAATTGCACTCAAGACCACCAATTGATTCTCAATGAGTCTAGGAAGTCCTTGTTCAAAGAACCATTTAGGTAAGGTTGAACACTCTAATTACAGACACTTTAGATTACGATAACATCTTATAAGGTTATTTATAGCAGGAAAACAAGGTCATGCAACAAACATATTCCCTGTTGTGTTATCGCTACAATCTACCAACCAAGGAAATTGACGAATATCGTGTCTGAAGTACTTATCAGCGAATATGCATTCAGTTTATCGGCAACTACGAGGATAAACGTACATAGAACTAAAGAAAAATATAAAATTTCACTGGAATTCTGTACAAGAACTGTTGGACTTTCGAAGAAATGACATACCAGTTTTAAGTCCTTAGGAAAAAGTAAGGGAAAAAAAAAAAACTTTGATAGGATTGCCACGGGAATTTTTCCATCTTTGTCAACAACCATTTGGACATAATTTTCTTTTATTTTTTGCTATTTTTTTAAGTAATAGTCATTTTTAGTAAGCACAGCAACTACAATACTTACTATGAAATATTATATCGACAATAGTGAAGTTATCGTGGTTAAAATGCAAAATACTCAAGAATTAACCCGAGTCGAACAATTGGAGACATAAAAACCCCAGTTTAATGTAGAATATTTAAAATTTTATTTTAAGAAATCCTAAAGAACGATTTAAATAGAAATTAATAGAAAAGAAGCAGTTACTACCTTGTTTAGAAGTAGGCAGATCTCTAGAAGACAGTAAAAGGCAGTCTTCTGTCCTCCACCAAGAACGATCAAGCTCTGCTGGTACCATCAGATTTCCTGCATTCCAAGACTCCATCACCTTAACGGACAACACTGTAAATAAACAGAAATGCAAATAAAACGCTGTAAATAAACAGAATATGCAAATGATTAAAGATGAATGGTAGACAGGATTATTATTGATGATTTAAATGATAAAGGGAAGAACAATCATGAAGGAGGAGGAATATTCAGCAAGCATTACAGACTGAAATTATTAAATCGCTAGCAAAACGTGTAAAATACACTATGGCCCGGCTCTGTCGTCTATTTTACGAGGATGCGGCATATTCTATTCTAGCAGCATCCCATCAAATGATGAAGGCGACCGCAGTCTCCTCTGTTAGTATTTAGTACAATGGATTTTAAGACATCGACACAATTCAGGCAGCATAATCTTACACTACTAACACTACCCCCGTTGACGTAGACCTCCAGTGCGTGATGACTTTACGTGAATTTGTCTCCGGACTCATTAGCAGTGCAAAGTCGTAAACTCTGTACACTGCAGTATTTAGCTGAAACATACCATTAATCACCTACGTAGAGCCTCCTTCGGAATAATATTAGCGCTTACATTTACCTCATCAGCATACCAATTTACAAACCCACTAAACGAACGGGGGTTCGATGAGCTCCAGGTAGATGTCGCTGATGTCGCTAGTGAAATTTGATTGGGAATAAAAAGATGTGCTTCCTTGTTTCGCCAGCTTAGGAAACGAAGAGTAAGTAGAATGAGTACAGTGGATTCTAGCCACAGATAAATACTTCCCCGTCCCATGTAATGTTCCAAGACATCCGTTACTGTCTATAAGTTGATGGTAATATCACCACATTCCCTTTGACATTATATCAGATTTATTGTGATCCAATCACTGATAAGTAAAACAAAACCGATTATTTTCAACAATGAATATTACTCTGTTGTCATAGTAACACGGTTTACGATGTACTTTCAAAGCATAAATTGCCATAGAAATATTGAAAAACTTACAGATGTTGCTTTGGGATGCTCTCAAGGTATATTGCTTGTGATGAGACTCGGCAAGCAACCGCCCACTCCTTTCGATGCTCCTCATCAAACCAGAAGCTGCCCGTTTTTGTTGAGGAGGAGGAAGATCCTGCCACGAAGGATGTTGAAAGTCTTCTAGAAGGTTATTGCTGACCTCCAATACTGCCTAAACAAAAAAAAAAATAATAATAAAATAAAATAAAATATGGATAATTTTTCTCATTTGAATCAGAAATAATAGCTAAATGTTGCTATTACTCATTATTACGTAACGACAATGTTCGTATAAGTAGTTTATTTTAAAGTTATAAATAAAATTAAATCTGTATTTGAACGTGTCTTTTTAAATATTTTCTTTTTAGTTTCTTAGGAAAATGATTTTTATCTATACTCATGAATCAAAACATTATGACCAGTTTCTCCTTTCGCGAGATAACAGATGGCATCCATCTTGACACTGACTTCACTAGACAACGAAGGGATTCTGAGATATTCTGGACCAAACAGAACACCGTTCCAGAGGTCAACGACCAAGAGAGGCACTGACGTTGACCAGTGGATGCTACGTTTCACATGATCCCACAAATTCCTATGTGATTCATATCAAGAGCATCAGGTGACTATGGGAGCATACTGATTGTTTGGATATGCTCTTCAAACCCTACTTGCACATTACTGCCCTTGTGATATTATCTTGCTGGAACAGTCCAGCTCCATCGGCTAGCATTGTCACCAAGTACGACAATGTCTAGTCCGAAACAATGCTTAAGTAAGAACTAGCACTAAAGGTTAAGTGGAAATGGGAATGAGAGAATCCAGAGATGTGCGTGAAAACAATACCCATACGTGGATACCGCCATCACAGGCATGTTTCTAGCCAATTAGTTTGGATGGTCATAATTTTTTGGCTCATGGGTGTATTTTAAGGTTAGAATTCCTGTTGTTTAAGAACACTGGTTTTATTTACTAGAATACAATAACCTAGCATAATAAATATGAGTGTTACAATAGTGTTTACAACTGCAGTTCAATTTTTAAAGACGCAACTCAGAACAATTGACAGGAGAACTCGCACTATTTCAGACACACGCGCACACACGTGTGTTTCTTTTTCAACAAGAGTATATCCATGACGCTATCCCATTCTTCAGCTTTATGACCTTTTCTATAAATACCCAATAGAGATCGGTATAGCATGAAATTGATGAAGTTCTGAGAAGAAAGTCTAAACAATGTATAAATCATTCTTTATTATCTAGACTTTGAAGTTAATTATCAAAACTACAATAATGGAGAGAGACGAAATTATGGAGATTAATTTGATGTTTTCCTAACTACATTGGGAATTATCAATATAGATAACAGCCGAGTGTGTGCGTGCGTCTTTCTCTCTCGCTCACACACACACGAGAGAGAGCCAATTTCCACATAGTTGTAAAAATTCTTCACGCTGTCTTAATTTCAATTATTATGGCGCATACCCTTAACATATTACATATTACGTCTAGCACGAATAATTAGATTATAAATCATTTGATAATTCGTATACTGCGAAGGATCCTCCTTTTGATATCTTTAGAAACCCAAACTTAATGAAAATGAACACACACACTGAGAGTTCTGAGTTCTAAAATAATCGGAATTGTTCTGGAAAGGATGATAGAAGCTGCAATGTCCGTGCGGTTGGAATTTTTTTCCAAGTTTTTCTCAAGTTAAATAAATATCGAAATTTCATGAAAAAAAAAGATATTTTTCTAAATTAAAAAAACTTTTTTTTTCAATTATTTTTAAAATTAAGTTTATAATAACTATGGAACACAACCTTTGCTATCTTAGCATAAGAGACTGCTCTTGCTTTAAAAAAAGCGATATTAAATCAATTATTATTCTGTATGCTGTGGTTATTGACTCAGTCAACATTACAATCATTACTTCAAGCATATGTTTGATCCCATTTTTTTACCGTAATTCGCAAAACCTCCGTCTGTACACACACAAATGAAAGCTCTTAACACACGTACGTATTACAAATGTAAATAAAATGGCAGACCAAAATCCTTTCTGTTGGAAAGAAAATCGTAATTAAATATTCACAAGTCAACTAAATCATAAGTGCTTTGTGAGATTAAATATTCATATTAATGATGTTAATGACTGCCAAAGAAAACCCATTTAAAATTAAAGAAAAAAAAATAACTTGAAAAATTTTTTCCTTACGAAATTAAACTAGTTTGAATTCAATTTCTTACTGGAAAGAGAACAAAGCATCTCATTAAGACAGCTAAAGATTGCTTCACGCTTTGTTAATAAATGAAAATACTTATCAAATAAATGTAGATTTAGTTACATCGAAATCATCACAATCGGTTGTCCTTACAGCAGCTCAATAAACAGTCATCACACCTCCAGAACCATTTCATAGAATGGTAACACACGAACGACTGGCCAAGAACAAACTTCACAACACATTACTATAAAGGTTACACAAGCAGACTAGCAAATCTAGCAATGGGCAACAATAGAGATAATTAGTTTACTAATTGTTGCCTAGCAGCGAACATATCATTCGTATCAACGATTTATCGAAAGGCATCTACTACAAGTATCGACCAAGCACAATCGAAAGCAGAAACACGATCCCATCTTTCGGTAGAATGACCGTACAATTCCAGCAACTATTAATATCCATTGATTACTACTGATGTCCATCATAAGCATTTGAAATCTAATTCTGCAGAAATTATACCAAAACCTACAGCTTCAATCATGTAGTCTCGATAAGGTACAATAATCTCGTAAGATAGAACGAAATCGAGAAAGATATAAGTGAATAAATCAGGGTGTTTTGATACGGATGGTGTCGGGTGTATGATTTAGTGCACAAAATTACTGTGTGTGTGTGTGCTCGCGGGCGCAAGGCTGAAAGAGGTCAATGAAAGATCAAGGGAGATGACTGTTTCATTCTCATAAATGTGTGAAAAAATAATAATCGTTCTGCCTAGGACTCAAGCAGTGCACGTAACTGACGCCTCATGTCCTTAATTATCTTATCGGTAATCCGAAAGAAGGCTGTTTTTTTCCCTCACATCGTAATTTTGTGAGCAAGTGAAAGATGACTGCATAATATATTTTTTTTATGAAGTTTCAATCAGAGGTAGACGATGCTCCCCTGGCTATTATGGCGTTCCAAACAGGTTGTATTTCCTGTCTGTGCCTACGCAGAGAAAAACAAAGAAGATGAGACTTTTATAATCCCGGATAGCTAAACTAAATGATAATTAATATGTGACACTTTGGGATCAACAGAGGAATCATTTTGATCTTTTTTCCTGTTCAATGCTGAAACACATCGCGACACGCAAATATTTGAGATTTGTTTATATTTGACAGTCTGAAGCACTCGTGCTTTGCAATTATGTCCGTCCATCTGAGGTTCAACCACATCGCAATCACTTACTAGGATGAGAGGTTCTTCATCGCACTCCTTATAGCCCTGATCTAGCTATTAGCAACTTGCATCTGTGTGTGTGTGTGTGTTGGTCAGCAAAAGAAAGATGTCGCCCATTAACATCTCACAATCGATATTAAAAATGAAGTTCTGATTTTGATCGCTTCCTTGCCATCCAGTAGCATTCTCTGACGTGGGAATTAAAAAAAAAAAAATAATAAAAATATATAACTCACAGGACAATGAAACAAATGTCTCGACAAGTTTAGAGGTGGTGTTGAAAAGCAGTTTAAGCATTCTGATTTCATTTATAATAAACAGTAATCAATCTTCTGACGCCCTTTTCATTACCTTAAGGAAATTCGCAGAATTCTTTCAGCTCTTTTCGAAAATTCATAGGAGACAAATTTCTTCCTGATTATCACTAATATTGATGTAATCATCATAGTCAAATTAAAAATTCTAATTAAGTCAAATTCGAGATGACAGATTAATAATTTTGTTATAATCCTTAAATTGGAAATTAATTTAATTACGGGTTATAACAACATTTGTTATAATCCTTGAGTCTACGAATTGCATATGTACTGAAAACGAGCGTACGATAGACAGCTGTAGCCATTTCGTGTTCCTAATTCAAACGGGTATTATTAAGAATAAAAAAAATGAGCAAATTTTACAGCACGCTTTTTCTAATGTAGAATAAGAACCAATTCTTTCTAGAGCAAAAAAAAAAAAAAAAAAGATCAACTCACAAGAACAGTTGAAAAAAAAAAAATTAGAATAAATTTTTCTAATCGGTTACTAGAATTGAACTTCTTCTGCCCACAACATCACGGAAATTACCACGAGAATACTCACCTTTTTTTCATTTGTATATTCTGAAATGTTTATAGCACAATCTATCGAACATAAAATGCTATTAATGACCTTTAAGTCGTAAATTTCTAGTACGCCTAAGAATGGTTTCGCTCCTCAGTAATAAGTAGGCTTGAAGACTGTGATGATTATATATATGCAGTTAACGAAGTCTTGCCTTTAAAATTTACAAGCATTGCATATGGAGGCAAAAAAAAAAGAAAAAACACCTTATATCTTCAGTCATTTAAAACATATTATTATTACTAAATGCTAATGTGATATTGACTTTCTGATCATCGGTTGAGATAAGGACTGCAATAACATTAGTGTATTAGCACATTGTTTGAACTAAGAATCACAATTAGTTCAGTTTATTTATTGTTGCCAGTGATTATATTTAATTTCAAATCATGTTGCCTAATTCTGCAAATAAAATTATTTAAGCGATATTTCTAGATAATAAATTTTAATAAAAATTCCAAATTTCATTACAATTCGTTCAGGAGAGCAAAAACCGAAATGCGAAGAGAAAAAAGCGACAGAAGGACGAAAAAAAATCATAAAAGTGCTTACGAAGTTTTGCGAAAAGTTCCCAAAATCAACGGAGACAAAACTTACAATCTTAGGCAGTGAGATATTGTTATTAGGATGCGGGGGGAGGGGATGGGTTCCCCCCCTTCTAGACTCATCGATCTACTGCACTCCTGCTGTCAGAGATTCACAAGAAAGAGATACGGGATACATCTCTTCCCTTATCACTCTTCTAACAGGTTTTTATGTATTTTATCATTCCACCCCACCCTTTACCCTTTTTGTTAATGATCTTTAGCAATGTAGCTCAAGCACAAAACCCCACACCCATCCTACCCCCCCCCCCTCGTTCATTCCAAAAATCAATATCAGCCTCTTAATTATATTCATTGTTTGTTCGTTATCATACGCTACAGAGAAGAGCGGGGCGATGTCAGACTAATGAATCCAGTGACAGACCACTCTCCCGAGTAAACTACCGTGACGCCACCAGTGGGGTGTTGCTACTAATCTGTCTACCTAGTGTCCGCAGAGGGTTGGCGATCCTCCTACTACACACGCGCACACACACACACCAAAAATTAAGTGATATTGCTTTTCGGCAAACAGCACTAATGGTCTACGGCAAACACACGTGCCATATCTCGTCCCGTGTTTGGCTTTGTGTGCGATCGATAACCATGAGTTTGTTTCTTTGTAGTCTTCTGGTTTTACGGCAGCGATGAATCAATTACGTTGTCTCTACCGCAACTCCTTTTCTATTCCGAGGGTTGAATAGGGTCTGTCGATTGTGTGTACTTCGTCGAGTAACGAAAGCATCTTTGATAAAGGTGAACAATGAAAAGATGGACTACGCAGCGACCAGAGATGTGTGTGTAAGAAAAAAAGATGTTCTGTAGTGTAGAACTAATCACTGGTTCCTTCAGATATGTGCTCAAGAAATGCTAGTAGAAAACCCAAAAACTACAAGCTATGGCTTAAATGCTATAGAAGTATTCAATTGACTTTAGGAGTGATTGCAGTTATAAGTGGCTGCTGATTTTTCGAGTGAAATAATATTATAACGAATCTCTGTAGATAACTTCGCGAATAGCATATTCGCGAATTTACTATGATTATTTAATTAAAAAAAAATACTGCATTTAAGTATTTATTACTTGAAAAAAGTTTGAAAAATTCCACTAGCTGACTAAAAGGCTTCAAATTAATTAACAAAAAAACTTCTGATTTTTTAAAAAACCCGTTGTTGATTATAAAATAGTTTGATTGCAAACCAATCATAATAACTAATAATAATAATAATTCTATAGGAAGTGAAATCAATATAGACCAAAATGTCGTTCTTAGCTAATTTGTATTGAAGTTTAACTGCGCATGATCCAATCGTCACTTCCTAGAACAACAACTGCTTATCGGATTGGTGCACTTCGAAGTAAAATAGTTT
The DNA here is from genome assembly GCF_054136105.1 of Typopeltis vanoorti. Lineage (NCBI taxonomy): Eukaryota > Metazoa > Arthropoda > Arachnida > Uropygi > Thelyphonidae > Typopeltis > Typopeltis vanoorti. The sequence goes on along the minus strand of NC_143551.1, from coordinate 135,098,208 downwards.
AGAAAGTATTGAAAAAAAAAAAATTCATTTTTAAGTAAGCCATATCTTGACTTTAGAGTTTTATTTTCTACAAAAGGAAGGAGATGAAATTACAGACAAAAAAAAAAGGGTTAAAACCCATCTTTAAGTGATTTTAATTGTTTTCTCGAATACTTGCAGCGTGCAATTGTGTTTTAACCAAAACTATACAAGTGTTTACAGTAGTGTTATACAAGATTTTATGAAAATCAAACAGGTGATCTTACACAACGCAAAACGTTTCTGGTCTCGAACATGATCACTCACTTTGGCGGTCAGCTAGCTATCACGTTAACGCCATCTACCAAATTTAACACCACTTACAAAAGAGGTAACAATTGATTGTTAACATACATGCACACACTGGTTTTCGGTAAGCCAAATTAACACTGAACTGGTAGTTATTTAAGTGGATGGCATTACTTTAGCAACGTTTGATATCTTTATATTTAATTACGCAGGTTATATCGATGGATACACAACTGCCATATCACTTAAACTAAACAATGCATTTATGAATCACAACATTGATACTCATTTATTATAATAACAGTTACAAATAGGTTGACTATTGAATCTTGAACGAAGTGCTAGCATGTTTACCTGTGTCAACTCCTGCAGAAGACGTTGTCTTTGTTTTTCTTCAGCAATGTCATGAACTCTTTCGGCCATTTTGGAGATTAATCTGTGAAGAACGTCTGTGGTCTGTAAGATATCCCCTCCATATAATGGCTTATCGCGCGTAATGGTAGCTAGTTCGCCTGCAAGGTTAACTACAGAATCTCCTTCGAGGATCTGCAATAGAAGAGTCATGTTAAAAATCTTTTAATACGCATGCTTTAATTTTTTAAGTCGGAGTCAAAAAAAAAAGAAAAAAAAGTTGATTCATTATATAAAGGCATAGGAGAAGAGTGAACGTTGCACGAAGGAAAAGTGGGACTCAGCCATGTTAGTTGATGGATATGACAAGATTATAAAGCTAGCAATTTTTAAATAATTAGTTATTAATTATCTAATCAACATACTTCATTGCTTCAATGGACTTAAAATAATAAAATAATTTTTTAAAAATAAAATCAACTGTACACTGCGACTAGCTTATCCGGTTTTTTTAATAATCGGATCTGTAGAAGTATATAGAAGTGAGAAGTTTTAATTTTCTAGTGTACAAATTATATATTAAATACAATATATAATTTGTTTGCTTTTTTTTAATTCCTTTTGCAATATACGTGATTTAACTTCGAAAATGTCTCTCTGTTAGTCTTGTGAAAGTGCACACTTGAATGTAATGAATTTTCCAATATAATAAAACCTGCTCAGATTTCTTATAAAACAGATGGAGGGACAGTTCCTGAGGATAAGTTAAGAAAGGAATTTAAACAAAGTACATTTCTACGTCTTGAAGATCCGATTGCTACTTGTGCAACATGCTTGAGTGCCATCCAAAAATCGTCTTTCTAAATCTCATCAAAATGGAATGTCCGTATACAACAGATGATTGAATGGACAACCAGCAAGCAGTTTATTTCCAGGCCAAGAGAATTCACTCACTACCTACCTTAAAGCCAAGTTCTTTAAGTTTTCTTAGATGGCAAGAAATTTCATTCTTGTTTTACTCGGTTGAAATTTCAAATGGGTTTAGATTAGATTTCATGTTGATCTGTTTCTTCTCTCATTTCAGAACGAAGAAATGAAGACAAACAAGACGATAGAAAGAAGAAGAAAAAAAAACAGATTATATTTCTCGTCCTTTGGCGAGTCGTAATGGCATTTATATCAGCATCCAGGTAATCCGAATCCGTAATACATTTACTGCGGTATTCCTTTACCGCATCCGACTAAAAATAACTGGCGACCAACCAGTGAAGAAACACGAGATGGAGCTGTAATAAGTTACGTTACACTAAGACGGAGGGCAGATAACAAGTAACAGAATTTCTCGAGACGATAATGTTTGAGGTAGGGAGGAGGAGGATGCTAAGACGCACGTGGCTTTTTCCGATAACGGCAACACAGGAAGAGCGCATTTCTCTCCTATTCTTTTTTTTTTTTTCTCTCTCTTTCCTCTTCAGAAAACTAACACTTCTCCAGCAATCAGAACAATTTTCCGGGATGCAATACGAAGAAGTAGTTCGAAGGCAACACGCATCTTACTCATTGTTTGTCGGGGGTTTATTTGGTGGAGACAAATCAAAGACGGAAGGCTTGCGGTCATTCAGCTTCTGCATCCGCGAGCTTCGTCTAATGAGAAATGATGCAGTAGAAGCTTCTAGAGTGAGAGAGAGAGAGAGAGAGAATAAGGCCATGCCGTTGGTTTTTATTCTACTTCTGGCACTAACTTTTGGCGTGTTCGTCTCTTGATCACCTTATTCCAACACCTTCCGCCTCTGTGGCGTCGGAACTTTTCTGGGTTTTTTTTTTTTTTTCCACCACGAACGACATCTCATTTCCAACGTACACGATTTGTTCCGGATCTCATTTCAACATTGGCTGTCAGCACGCAAATCGTTTTGAATATCACGTTTCTACTTCCGTTCCGATTCTATACGTTTGCCGTAAATTGGACGACAGGGACGGTCTCATTCAATTTTCAAAAATCGTTATCATCCCTCATGATGACCGCTGTAAAGCAAAATTAGATATTTTATTGCCGTAGATCAATGCACGCATGATTCGGGTTTCATTGCTTTTTGTCTCCAGTCTCATTGCTGCTCAAACTGTTTTTTTTTTCTTTATGGTATTTTGTTCAATAATGAAATACAACAAATTAGTTCATCATTGCCATCCTTTCTTTCATTTCTTACCAAAGGGGAAAAAAAAAAACTAATTCCTCAAAGAAATCAATGTTATTTGTAATTATAGTTAATTTCTAAGTAGGCAGCTAGCTTACGTTTTTCTTCATGTTATCCACCCATATAGATGTGCACTCGCTGAGGTCTGGTGTATCCGGAGTCCAATGATTGCTAATGCGATCGCAGCGCCACTTCGCACGACCTGTGGGAAACAACACATTCATAATTTGTATACTAAATCCCAAATATTATAATACAATTTATATTCAGATTAAAATGAAAAAAAAAAAACACATTTTCGAATTAAATAAAGTTGACTGTAATAAGAACTGGTCTCGCCCAAGTCTGTATCATATTAAAGAATATAAAATTATAGGAAAATACACATAACTTCCATACAAGTGAAGTTTAGTATTCTAGTTTTGATAATACTGCATAATATTGCAGTCATTTAATTTCGATTACAGTTCAAAGCCTTTACATTGTGGTAAAGACTTTAAAAAATCACAGCGAATGTGTTTCACCCAAAAAAAGGATGCTGAAAAGACACCGTTAAAATGGAGTGTGCCGATATCGAATTTAAAAGTCAATTTCTCTATCGAAATACAACACGTAAAACCGCCGTACGCTAAAGGTTTTGTGATGTTCGCCGTTCTTAAGATTAACAGGAATCCATCGGTGTCAATAAAGTGGTGGTTTTCCCAATAGTTCTAGGATGCTCTTTACAAAACGGATGAATAAGACTTGTTTGAAATATGAATGACCTTCGGGTAGTTTTTCTCTTCTTTACTCTCACCATGTAAGTGTTGAAGTCGTAAATCTTGACAGCTATTTTAATTCTGGGACAAGCAAAGCTCATTATTTTCATGTATCGATAGGGAGAAACGACTTGTAATCGTTAAAAGAATTCCAAGGTTTCTTCTTGTAGTGTTTACTTCACGCGGTGCCAGCAAAAATTGATTCAAGCTTTGCAATCCTCTCAGTAAAAATATCTCAGTGAGCTGAAATTCAATACGTTGAAGTATGTAAACCATCCATTGATATTAAACTGAGACAGCTTCAGCACATATTCTATGAAGATTACGTACAGCCGATAAGTCTACTTCCTTGTTTAATAAATATAAAATTAATTTAGAAAGAACCTCAACGTTTAATTGAAATAATTTTGAGATTTTAAAGTAATGAGCATAACCATGCACCATCGTTAAGTAATCAGTTAACTTGCTGAATTATCCGCGTGAAGAATGACCATTTCGGTGATTATGTACACTAAAGAACAGCGCAAAGTGATTCCATTTGATTTGGTGATTAATAATTTATGAGAAAAACTGCAAAGTATACTCTATTCGATCACAAAAGAAATGGAGAAATTATGAACAGAATTAAACCAGGAATCAGTAATAGAAAAAATATAAACGTAAATAGATGAAACACGTTGAAAGAATGGAAACAGAAAGATTACCAAAACTAGCCTTGAATTACAAACCATTAGGAAAAAAAAAAACCAGGACATCCTGTTTAAGAGATTCAACGATGATTTCTAAAGCAGGAACAGGCCACTCTAGGCCTGTTCCTTGAAAAGCGTGATGTTGATAATATGAATATTCCTGCCAAAAGGGAAAGAATATAATAAATGATACACTTATGTTAGTATTGCTGTCATTCAGTTTTGATCAATATGATTAATGTATCATTCAGTTTTGATAATAATGATCTTGGTAAAACTTTTTCTTCTATTATCGAAATATCTGAAGGTAGAAGTTCTATAAAAATCAATTTTAGCAACCAGATGGAATGAAAGAATGTCAAATATTTGTGTTAAAGCAAGTCCAACAAGCTCGAGAATGGAAAGCAACAAAAACCGTCATAAACTTTGATCCACTTTTATGGTATAGGAGAGGAATTTCAATTTGCGGAACAATGCAAATCCCTTCAGTAATTTACAGTCCTCTAATTCAACTATGAATCTATAAATAGTCTTTCCGAACGTATTACTGTACTTTAACTACTGTAGCAGTTCACATCAGTAGCAAGAAATATATAAAGAACGTGTGTGGAAAATAGCTGTCATGTGACCATAACTTACCCCCGGTATATTTTCGTCCTTCCATTTTCCTTAACCCAGTAATATCAGGATCCCTTTATTGGCCCGTTAAGATAATTTATTTGGTACGTGTGTCTGCGAATATCTCGAGGCTACGCATTGATGGAGTCAGAATACGCAATTACTGGTCCGAACATCCCCGTAATTCATACGGGAATCATTAGACGAGAAATGCCTTAGCAAAAATAACGCACTGATTATTATCTTGAATTTCTAGAATTCCAGCAGATGAACGCTTGCGTAATTGAAATGGACGGAATTAGAATTCCATTATTTTCTACAAAGTCAGGTTTTAATAGTCGTCGAGCGCCTATGACGAAACTTTTAAAATTTCGTAAACAACTTTGCCTGTTAATTTAATGAGATGATTTAAATAAACCATTATGGCGACAGAGACGATTATGTTCGGATAAGGTAGGTCAAGTTAATATAATTTACAATACGATTTAGCGTTAGAATCGTGTTTGACTTATTCTGTCTATAGAATATAATATGATTCTGCACTAGCTAACTCCGTACTTGGTAAAAAAAAAAAAAATTCGAAAAAATTCTTTTGGTGTGTAAGAAAAGGTCAAATTATACGTGATGATGGAAAGTCCCCCTCTCCAACTTAAAATATGGATGGAAGAAAAACAAAAGAAATGTGGAAAATATAGAAGGAAAGAGGGAAGAAAAATTGAAGGAAGAAAGAAAAAGAAGAAAAAGGAAGAAAGAAAAAGAAAAAAGGAACAAAGAAAAAAGAAAGTAAGAAAAAGAAAAAAAGGAAGAAATAAATATTGAAGAAAGAAAATGAAGAAAAAAGAAAATAAATATTGAAGGAAGAAAGAAAAAGAAAAAACGAAGAAAAAATATTGAAGGAAGAAAATTATTATTATTATTAAGAGAGACCTCCAGGGAGTCAGAGACTCATCGAGGGAGGCCACATACTACACACACACACCAGCTATCATACTTATTCTTGAATTCATTCACGCTGCTTGCACTCACAACATCCAATGGCAATCCATTCCAGTCACGCATCACCCTATGAGAGAAAAATCTAGCCCTCACACTCTTCTTAGCGGCCTTCATTCTTAGCTTCCAAGGATGCCTTCTCGTCCTCTCCTCATCCTCCATAAATTGAAAAATCCCATCAATTGAAATCCTGTTTGACTCTTTCAGAAGTTTGTAAGTCTCAATCATATCACCCCTCTTTCTGCTGTTTGCTAGTGTCTGTAGTTTACAAATTCTCAATCTGTCTTCATAATCAGTATTCCCCAATCCTGATATCATTATGAAAGCTCTCCTTTGCACTCTCTCTAACAATATATTAGAATCACAACGGAGATCAGACCTGCTCACAATAGTCCAAGTGAGGTCTTATCAAGGCCCTTGTAAAGAGGTAAAATAACATCCTTATCTTTACATGTGAACATTCGTTTCAGCATTGCAATTATCTTTCGAGTTGTATTTGCAATCTTTGCCACATGGCCCCTGAACTTCAACTTCCTATCTACTAACACTCCAAAATCCCTGGCCTCATCAGTTTCTTCTAGCCTAATCTAGTGTATGGGAAACATTTAAACAATATTTAAATGATGCGATATCAGAATGTGTCCCGAGAGTTCGAAGAATAAATAGATAGGAGTCAAATGGATGTGTAATCTTATTAAGCAAGAGATTCGTAAGAAAAGGACGATGTGGAAGGAATACCGTTTGCATAAGGATGACGTTCGTTATGAAAGTTAGGAAGAAAATGAAGAAATAAGAAAAAAATATTGAAGAAAGAAAAGGAAGAAAGAAATATTGAAAGAAGAAAGAAAAAGAAAAAAGGAAGAAAAAAATGTTGAAGAAAGAAAGGAAGAAATACGAAAAGAAATATTGAAAGAACGACACGTGAAAAGAAATGTGGAAGGAAGGAAGGAACAATTATGAAAAAGATATGGAAGAAAAGAAAGGCGTCAAACTGACTGTAGAGCACACTGTTGAATTATTACAGTTTTTTTCTTCCTCGTCTGTTTTGTTCCTTTTTATTTATTTTTTTTTTTTTATCAACGCAGTGATTTCCCTGGAGCGAGATTTGAACTATTTATGCTCCGGCAGCAGCCTTGGCTATCTCTACTTTATTTGCCCCAAATCGTTAAGCTAGTTTTGTTTCCTTCTTAGATAATGATTTGCGTTTGATTTTTCATTTCTTTCGCCATTATCTTTGGTTCATCAAGAAATTAATTAGCTCCACTTCTTTCATTAGCATAATCGTTCATCTGTTCCGAATGTGGTTTGCAAGCAAATGCATTGAAATGAGCGAAAATATTTCACATTTTTCCAATATTGGAAGAGTAAACTATTAGAGTTTACGAGGGGGGAGGGATGCAATTTATTCTCAATTTGTTGCGCAAAAATAATTTTACTAAAATTGAGGTTGAAGATGAAAGACAGGTAATTTATTAAAACTATACAACCTCCCATCCCCCTTTCCTTTGATCACAATGGGGATTCACTGGATGGATATTAAATTTCGACGGCTTTCACTTTCGTAGCAAAGGAGTTTTATTTTCAATCTTTGAACTCAAATAAGATTAGCTACTGCCGGGAGCTTCAAGAGCAATTTCTACTAACGGTGATGTAGATTTTTGTTATCTCCACGTCTTGTTACCATTATTGCCGGAGAGAATGAAAAAAATCAATGTGACGGATCTTATTAAAGATTTATAATAGTGGAATATCTTAATGATTGCCATTTTCTACTATGCGTGTCTGCAAATGGTTATTCGTGTTTTGGCCAAAGCTAGTACTTGATATTTTAAGGTAAGTTGGGATTTGCTATTTAACTATGGATCGAAACCTGTTAAGCAAATGGCTGGCGGAGACAACACCTCTCTTACAGTGTTTGTGTCGCTTTCTCTTACCTCATAACTGTTGTTACAGCGTTTACACTGGTTTTCTTTCCGACAAGCCATTCTAAACTCTTGTTACGTTCTGTGTTCCAAGGATGGTTGGTCTATGTATGACAGAAAAAAAAAATCCCAATAAATATACTGCTACGGCTAAAGAGTGTACTCATTGAGTACCCCATCTGGTTCTTTTGTGTCTTCATTCTCACCAGTAATATTTCACCATGAAATAATAAGAAAGCTGACAAGTTGCTTAATTGCATTTCGGAATGGGCCTTGGTTTTATGTGCTTGTAATCGACGTCGTCATTTTTATGCTCTACCTCTTCAGAGCAGCCCATTATGGTTATTAGGCCACAACAATGACAACCCTCTACGAGTAACAATAAAGTCGTTACCATGGCTACGGAAAATTGGTGAAAATGCCAACAGGTCTTCGAGCATGTTATTTAGTTGTGTTCATTTGCATATAAAGCTTTAATGTATACGCATCACCTCCAGTGGACAGCAGCTATTTTTGTCATTTTGAAACTTATGTAATCCCATTAATCTCGTTCACAGCGTGATCAGTGTCCACCTTTATTACATTCCGTTTTTGTGTCAGAATGTTTAGTTGAGGCCACGTTTTACTTCTCAAACCCAATCTCTGAAAGGAAGAGGACTGAATAACAAACAAATTTTATTTATCGGGTTGCTCAATATATTATTCTAAGAGACTTTTATCTTAGTACCCACACGACAAAATATATTTGAGTTTTTTCTGAATAAAATGCGACAAATGCTAGAAGCTTCGGGTAATTTATAGAAAGTAAATGAGAAACAAAGTGTCATCACTAATTTCCTACACTTTTTCGTTTCTTACCACGAGCGCCTCCAGGACACTTTTGAACTGCTGTTTGACCGGCTTCAGTCCAATTCCAATGTAAAGTTTTAGCGACTACTGGAGGACAGTATCGGTGAGCTTTAGTAGGAATGATGCGTTCCGTGGTAGTGAATGACGTTGTGGTAACCGAAGGTGGAGTACCTGAGGGGAAAAAAGTTTAGAAATTTGTAAAATTTGTAAAAATTTTGTAAAATTTGTAAAAATTTTGTAAAATTTGTAAATCAAACACTTATTTCGTGTAATTGAAAAATTGGACAATAGTTTTTAGTTAGATACTGTGTTTGCCGGTGCAACATATAGTTTTGTTTGAGTCTATACAGCACAGTTTCTGTATAGACTCAAATTAGTTAGCGCCGTTTTTATTCAAGCTGTCTCTAATTGATTATTTGTTGAGAAATATATTACACAGACTGCAAAGGCCTCTGTACCTTGTTCAGTGATACAATAAAACTACTTGTTTTTCTTGCATCTGCAGTATAGTAGCTATTGGGGAGGGCGTGTTATTTACCGCGGGGAGCGAGTTACTATCCCCCCCCGACATGAACATGTTTAAACCTTTTTTATTTTCTTAATTTCTTCTCTCGTAAAGTAAAATCAGGGGTGAGAGTTATATTCGAGTAAATACGGTTAAAAATTAATAATCTATTGTCTGCCGGCTGCCTTCCTTCTGGCCAGTGACTCCAAATTTAGGATAACAAACCTGAATATTTAAAATCAGGTTTGATATTTTGAATTTAGAGTCACTACCCAGAAGGCCATGGCCATTGAGTAATAACCAGCTTTACTAAGTATTTCTTATAGGGAGCATCTTATAATGCCTTCCTTATAAGTATCAGGTGTTTCATGCGTCTAAACTTTGTTCCCACAGGACTTGTAGGTTCATCAATAACATTTCATATTTTGCATCCGGCAAGTGAAAATGCGATTTATTTTTTCTAACTCTGGCTCAACATTGTTGAAATAACGCATGCGCATCATCTTACCTGTAATTATGAGCAGTTCACTGCTTCCTACTTCCGCTTCTTTAGATACGCTGATTGCAGCTTCCGTTGTTCCAACTCCACTCGTGTGACTCGAAGTGTCGGTGGGGTAATGAGCGGACGGCGATGGGGTGACGGTGACATTTCCCGTGTCTGTTGACGGTGATGGGTAGGGTCGAGCGTACCGAGTGACAGGAATAATGATGGGTGGCCGACTGGTTGTGGATGAAGCTGCAGTGCTCGTGGGAGAGGCTGGAGTGACTGCTGATACTGGCGCGGACGACTCTGCCACCAATGGTACAACGGACATTGGACAAATTAGTAACTATCTGGGACCGTCTTCACACACACACACACATTAATAACAACTATGTCTCAAGCATGCAAATAGGGTAGTTATCTCATATGATTAATTCCAATAATATTATAAATACATTGCATATGAAAGACCTCAAACAATATATGATAGTAGGTGTCGTTGTAGCTTAACATATTTTAAAGGCTTTTCAATCCTAATGTGTTGCTGGTTCCTTAGCGCTGTTATAATCATCAACAGAGAATTATAAGAATGGTTCAAATTCTAAATCGATGGCTCAGGTGCTTCTTGGAGATAAAAAAAAAAAATGTTCGGACAATACTCAATGGCTTCCATTTGCCAATGATAAAATCAAAATTAATCAAAATATTATAATCCACTAGGTAAAATGATAATTAATTACAATTCCTAGGACTTATTACATCCAAAGTCTAAATTATTAATGATGTTTTTGAAGAAAAAAAAATCTGGTTACGGTTTAGAACGAATGTTTTTATTGCTACAAGTGAACCACGCATGAGGGGAACAGTACCTGGAACACAGTGGTAGTGAGCTTCTAAATATTTCAAGGTACCCTGGCAAGGATCTCCAAAGACGGCAGTAGATGCCTGCAGGCTACAGTTGGTCTTCATTCCACAGCTAAAATAAAATTTAAAAAATAAATAACATCGAAAAAAAGGTGGAAACAGGGCATTCATCCGAACTGTGAGCATATCAGTATTTTAATTACTGAATCCTTATTTTACATACTACAAGAAATATACAGTATAATAGTAAACATCAAAATCATTTAAAATTCGTACGCATTTGAATAATGTTTTCCATGGGAACATCCTATATCATAACATAGAAACAAAAGTAAAAAGTACATAAGCGAGTGTATTGTTACGTCATAATCATATGTTACATCATAATGAGTCTAGTACAGATAAATGCTTACAACTGGTTAACTTATTCATATTAATAAAGGCAAAGCGCGAATGTATTTAACAATGCATGAAATGAAGTCGTTAAATTGACGACAGATTTTATTGAGAAATTTTATTTTTCTGCGTGAACTCCTGAGGAGAGTTTTGCTTTTTCAGTAAAAGCTAGACTTCATCTTGTAACAGAGAAGATTCTTCTCCAATTGTCATATATTATAAATGACCCAGTCTTCTTCGTATTATCAAGATTCCTTAAAATACTTAATCTTATATTTTAAAGATCCTTTGCTGTTTTTAAGAAGTTTGTGGTAAGTTAACAAATATACGATTTGTTATATTCGATATTTCTTTCTTTTAAATGTAGTTTGATTCAGAAAGAAATTTTACCTGTCTTGGATCACCTGAAACGACTGATGAGATGTACAATCAACGCTCCAGTCCAGATTGCCGTGTTCGTTACATATGCTAATACTGAAGCGGCCATAATTAGCTCGCACCAGTTGAATAAGTCGCCCTTCACCACAGGAAATGTGTAATTCTCTTCCTTCACAAGCATATGCAGTACGGTAGCGTGGTAGCTCTGAAAGAAAGAAGGATGAAAACCAAGTAAGAATGTGGTAAGCAAATAAATTTATTTTATTAGTGCTAAGCCTAAAAAATTAAACTAGATAACGATTTTGATTCGTAAGAAGAACGAGGTATTTGTGTAAGAAGGTTTTTTTTTTGTGTATGTTGTTAAGAAATTTTATGGGTTTAATGAAGTCAGAGAGCCTCCATAGCTCAGTCGGTATAGACGAAGTCCTTTGGTCGGAAAGACCCGGGTTCGATTCCCGTCAGTGACGTGAGGAACTTTTATCTGGTCTCTTTCGCCTAAAGGTGAGTTAGCCGGTCTCTCACACTTGCCCCGTGAACACACATACACTTCTACAGATATAAAACACTCCTGGAATAAGGAGTAATCAACCTATCCCGTAGGGATTTCGGTTTCGAATGCCTACACAATAAAGTGTGGGTCTGCACGTGAGCGAATGAAGTCAGAAATTGGGGAAAGGTGACTATTCTTCATCCAGTTCCCCCCTCCCCCACCACCACCCACAACACACAAATTAACTTATTTCATGTACTATGTGTAAAACATAGATCGCTCGGCTAAGGACAGCACACAAATTTTTAACCTTTCCCCAGGGAAAATTGTACTCCCCTGTCCCAAAATATTGCCCTAGTGCGGGCCTAGGGTTAAATATATACGGCACAAAATAAGTTTGCTCGTACATCAGCAGAAACTTTCATCAACTACATGTCTCTAATAGCAGAGTTCCCCAAGATAAAAAAGAAAAAAAAAAACAATAAACTTAAGTGAAAAGTTTACAGAAAACTATAAATAGTTACTTCTAGCTGTCATAAATCACACGCTACATTTTCTCTTTGTTCACGGCTTCCCCTCCCCCCTCCTTTCAAATCCCACTTGTGGCGCACTAAAATCATGGTGTCTGCGTAAAATGCCGTACGGTGTGGTTTTGGACGAAAGTAAAACGAGACACAAGACAGACTCCTCGACTAAAGTCCCCGGAGTGCTAGCGAAACGCAGAGAGGTGTTGAGTAAATGACAGCCACCGTACTTACACAGTGAATTGTTAGCGGCTAAAAGTGCATTTTCATCAACGGCACGCAGGCGATTTTGGTTCCGCCGAAATCATACGTTTCACACGAACGTATGTGTGTGTTTGACTGAAGATAAAAGAAAAAGAAGAAGAAAAAAAAAACTTGGAACAAAGTAACTCTGAGATATTCCGGTGTAGTGGATCGTAGAAGAAGATAAAGAAAAAGAAACTTGTCCATTATACTTCTGAATGAATGCTCTTGTTTTAGTTTATTATTTACGATGTTGCTACATAGGAGAGTCGCAAATACAAGCCCATTTATTTATTTTAATGATATTTGCATTTTGCTATATTGCGATAGTTTTTTGTTCGTCAGAATCCATTTGAATTAGCAAAATCATTCATATGATATTACCATTTTCAATACTTTATGATTGTGATATTTGAATGATGGGAAAATAAAGCAAATACCACATACAGAACTTCATCTCAACAATTGTTTCATCATGAAAACCAGATAGAGTGATTATTACTTTCAACAATCAGTGAACAACAACAATTATCTTGAAAAGCAAAGTTTGTAATACTAATTGTTGCCTTTAACAATCAAAAAGCAACAGTTGCCTTGAAAAGCAAATTTACGATATAAATTGTGGCCTTCAACAATTAGAAAGCAACAATTACCTTGAAAAGTAAGTTTGTGATGCTAATTGTTGCCTTCAACAATCCGAAAGCAATCGTTGTCTTAAAACGCAAGGCTGAAATACTAATTGTTGATGAATTTCTTGTGTTATAATAGAATAACATTAAATCTATAAGTGAAATTAATTAATAAATTGTGACGTTTGTGGCACATGTTTATTATCCTGAAGAATAGACGAATGACAGATATATACTCGCAAACCAACAAAAAAAAGTATCGTAATAAAGAATTCCTGTTTACATAACGTAGCTAATCATTGGAAGATCTTTGATCTCTTGATGGATTGTTCATTAACGAAATTACGATTTTTCTTTTCATTATTCAGTCATAGTAAATTAAACAAAATGCTGAAACAAAACAATTACTAAGCCTCATGAACTTCTTTTGATTTTTATCGTCTTTTCACCAAACATAAACTCACTTTTGACCACTCGTACAGTATAAACGCAACGCATTGTGTGTGTGTGTGTGTGTTTTCATTAGAAAGAAATAATGACAAAAATTAGATACATGATCGATGAGGTCTAGCTTCAAAGAAAACTATTTGCTGTAGGCATCCAAGTCTTAAAGATTTATTTCTTCGTCTCTACCGACCCTATTAAAAGAAAGTCTTGTGAACATTCGTTCATTACAACATAATTGAGACTACCTGTTTACTTAGATTAAAAACAGCGAGTACTAGTGTCTAATGTGTGTCTGCAATCCACTAGGGAATGACAATACCACAAGACTACAAGCTACCAAAGACATTTTCTTTGCGGACTGTTCTCAGTAATGGGTTTCAAGCAAATGTCAACAAACCATTTTTTCCCAACGATGTGCAACATTCTGATTCGTCTACGATGCTATCTTCTGCAGAAACAACATTTATTTTGGTTTCGTTTGGGGATGGGGAATAAGAAAACCAAGATTGTTCGTTGCCCACAAAATTGGATAAACTAAAAGGCTGTAATTTTAATAATAATAATAATAATTTGGCATCGACTTGTATATATTTTATACTTAAAATTACAATTAGTTAATTAAATTAAGTTCCAGGTTTAAAATGCTGTACCTTTTCCCTCGCCAGATGTCGCTAGTGATGTTAATGCACTAGATCCTGTTATCTATTCGCTTAACTGCTAATCTTTTTTATCACAATTCCTGAATAGCACACGAAACCTTTTTTTACTATGGAACAGTTATCGTTATGTATAAACTCCGTAGTCTTTCTTTATTTCCAAAAACTCTCTTGAGGCCTGTCAATATTTCGATGACTTCCGCGCGCAGAGAACAGATTGCATGAAGTTTTTCTGAATATGATGCGCCACAACAGCCAGTGTGTTGTTTTGTATGTTGCAGGTGCATTTTCCAACTTGTTTTTATCTTCTAACGTCTGAAAGACTTAGCAATCGATTTGTTTTTCTAACAACTTCTTGGTTCTGGGTTTTTTCCCCCTTTTTTCTTATCTTCAAGAACGTAAAAGGTAAGGTAACAATAACAGCGGAACAGAAGCAGTTGGTGGGCAATGTTATAGTCCAAGGGGGCTTCAAATTGGGGTTTAAATCATGACGGAAAAGAAATGATTTACATAAGATATTTCACTAACAAGACTTTCTCCTGCACTCATGAAGTTACTACAGAAACCAGATACCAGACAATAACCGAATAAACTGGAGAGAGTGTCCAACATACGCGAATTGGGTACACTGCCTCTCCAAAAGTATTGCAGCACACACGATGTGTGCTGCAATAATGTATCCTTTATAATCTCCTTGGGAAATCATATTTTTATGTTATTTATGCCATACAGACAGAGATAACCAATTTTATTTTAGAAATAAAGGATGGCTTCCATTACAGTATAACAATTCTTTTCTTTTGACTTTATTGTAATCCTGGAACGGGATCGCATATAGTATACCAAAATACCGTATTTTTCGGACGATAAGACGCACCCCAAATTTATGAGACGATTTTTAGAAAAAAATATTTTGTTATATAAAGATATTTACAAATTCTTACTCAATTTTTATTTATTGTTACAATCATTTGTATTAGCAATGTTCAGTTCATCTTCACTCTCGGTACTATCACTCGTCTCGTTAATGTCACCGTTCGTATTACTTTCGTCTGAACTGTTGTTGTCACTCCCTTCAAAAACTGCGTCATCTTCGGTACCATCCATCGCATTACTTATCCCCCTTTTCTTAAATGACTTTATAATCGTCTCTTCTTTCACAGTTTCCCATGAATTTTTCACCCATGAAATTGTTGGCCGTTTCATACGTCCTGTTACTGTAACATCGTGATTTGGCTTTGCCATCCATGTGCTCCTCTCTTATTTTTGAATGGTTTATTAATAGATCCATCCAAGGATTGTGATATACTTATATTCCTCCACGAATGACAGCTAATTCTGTATTCATTTCTTTTAGAAGCTTCTCGGTTGATTCTGTTTTATGCACTCTGAATTGATCCCACACTAACATCGCAGGCTTTTTAATCAACTCACCTGGACGTTTTGTCCATATCTTTTGTATCCATAATTTCATTCCTGTTTCGTCCATCCAGCCTTTATCTTGAACGTGGATAATAATGCCACGAGGTATTTCATCTCTCGGTAACATTTTTCTCTTGAAGATTAACATGGGGAGGGGGAGGTAGTTTTGTTCCGTCCGCGCAACAAGCTACAGTGTAGTGAGTTTTTTCGTGACCTGTTTTTTTGATCATTATTGATTTGGTGCCTTTTGAATCTACTGTCCGATTTGAAGGAACATCAAAAGTTAGAGGCACTTCATCCATGTTTGCAATTTGATTAAGCTCAAAGTTAAATTTCCTTCTCGCTGTTATGACAAATCTATGGAATTCTATAATTTTAGCTTCATAGCGAGCCGGCATTTTTTGGGCTAGAGTGCTTTTTGTACGCATGCATAACCCGTGTCTTTTCATAAATCTAAAGCACCAAGACGGTGATCCGGTAAAATCTAAAATTCCATTAGCCCATCGTTTCGCTTCAAAAATTATCATTTGCGTAGAAACAGATATTCCCATGTTTCGATGATTTGTTACCCAATTTTTCATTTGTACTTCTAATTCTGGCCATTTTCTAGGCGCGAACGGAATGTTTTCTTGTGTTTACATAGCAGTTTTAATTGTTCCTCTTGTTTTCTCCACTCGAACCATTTTTTCTGTTGGTGGTGGACCAAAATGTCTTTCTGCTGCTCTGTTTCCATATTGTTTGGCATAATTTATCACATTTAATTTATAACTCACGTTATATGAAAGTATTTTTTGTTTTACGCTCATTTTTTCTAATTTTAAGATAAAAATTTTAACGACTTATAAAAAATAATTCAAATGAACCGTACAAAAGCACATATGTTTACACATTAATGACTGTTGACGCTCTAAATCGGTGATTCACCCACATGCAGCGAGATAACTTAGGTACCTACCTTCAGTGGCGTACTTACTAATTTTATTAACATATTGCGCCAGTAATTGAACTTTGGTACAGTGTCAAGATTCGTATTTCAATGTTACCTTCGGATCATAAGACGCACCCCAATTTTAAGTCGATTTTTCTATGTAAAAAGGTGCGTCTTATGGTCCGAAAAATACGGTACTTTGTTCTTAACGAAGTCCGCATACTTGTGATGCGTATTTTGGGAGTTCCTCTAGAAACGATGGAGATCATATAACCACTCAGCTATGAACAATCATCTATTCTAAACTCGCTGGGTCAGTTTAGTCCTTATGGATGCAGCGAGTTTTGCATGATTGGAAACTAGGTTTTACGTCTCGTAAAGCCAAACGAAGAATGTAGTTAACAAATTGCAGTTAAATAGCTTCATTATTCGGAAGTGATTCAAACCAAACGAAACCAGTCCAACCCTTGACAACGCAAACTATCAGCATGCAGACAGAAAGTGACTCTCTGTTGTCATGGAAACACGATTCATTGCGTCACATCGGTCTTAGTCAAGAAACAAACTAAATTGCTTTTATTTTGAAAGATTAGGTTAACAAAAGGATGGCCGAAATAGAATAAAAAGACAATAGTTAAATAGTTAACAATACTAGAGTCGTTTATTTCTGCTGCTTCATTCCAAAAATAGGAAATCAACAATAACAAACAAAAGTAATAACCAGTGACTGCTCAAAAGATAGCCACTGGTCATTTTCCAGTTGACCTGATCAATTAGATCAACTATGAAATTAGTGACACCAATAGCCGTTGGTCAAAAGGCCGTTTAGTGAATTAATTTATAATTGCACATTGTATACGAATTACAGTACTTTGTTCTAGTACATGAATTAAATGTCTTGCTTGTTTTTTAATGATGGCTTATAACGATTTGTCCGAGGGAAGACCGTTATAAGTTCAATTGATCACCAACTAGAGGAAGTTGTTGTACTCTTTCTTTGGTCGATTCCCGAATTTCAACCTTTGACACAATGAGTGAGGTTTCCCTGCCCGGAAACTCAGGGTTTTTTTAATCCAGAAACAAAAAATCGACCATAGAATTGTTTCAGACATATAAACTGTTAGGATTTAGTGAACACGAGATGGTCGAGTTCATCGGCCGTCATTTCTCCTCTGAAGTCTTGGTTCGTGCCACAAAAAACGCAATCCTACCTTTTCTCTCGCGAAAGGAATCTAGGCCTAACTTCCCTTACCTCAGTAATACACAAATTACCAGACAGGATTACATCTCTTTCCTTGGACTGGCATTTACCTCGGTCCTCTCTTGGCATAAACACATCACCTCACTACCTTCCTCAGCTTTTAAAAAAGCTAGGCATTCTTTTCCACTCAAACTTTTAGTAAACCCACCAAGTTACTAACCTTATACAAATCCCAAATTCTCCCATCATTAGAATACTGTTCACAGATTTGGGGTGGTGCAACTAAATATTCCGTAAAAGTTCTTGATGCTGTCCAGAGGAGAGCAATACGGCTCATAGATGACCCTTTCCTAACAGACACACTTCAACCTCTATCTCGCATCCTTGTCTCGTCTTCAGGTTTGTTTTTATTTTATTTTTACTTTGGACCTGTTAAAAAGAGCGGCAGCTGTTCAATATCCCTTTGTAGTACAACTGCAGACACATCGAACTTCCTTCTCCTCTTCCTCGTTTAGTTCATCTGCCTTTGTCCTCTGGAACAGCCTTCCTTATAATTCCCGGTGTGTGTTAAATGTATATTGTCGAAGAAGAGGCTTTCTATTTATTAAAGTACAAAATTTTATTTTATTTGTTTATTTATTTTTATCCCGTAACTAACAACGAGAACAATTCGCGATGTGTAAAATCTCACACGTTGCAATAAATATCGTCATTTACTTGTTTGCCATTTCCGTAACGGGTAGCGACATTATCTTCGGATTTGCTTATTTCCATAGCCTGCGAAAAGTATTTGAAACCGTTCATACCCTGACGGTATTTGAATAAACATGCAAAACCTGATCGAAATTCAGTTTACTTGTTAACCAGTTGTTGAAATAAACTACACACTCGAAAAACATATCGGATTCTGAAAGCATTTTGAATTCACAAAAACCTCTTCGAAAACCTCTTGGTCGGTAATACTGACGAAAAAAAAATCCTTCGGAAATAACAAACGTTGTTATCTCGTGCTTAGCATATGCATTAGACATGGCTCAGATACTTTGTCAGCCTCTAACAGCGTATCCCAATGCGCTCTATTTTCTTAAAGAAACATGAAACCTGCAAGCAGTCCTTGAAGATATTTTCACTCGAAGAGCTTCCGGAGCAACTATATAAACAATCCGTGCAACTCAATCCACAGAAAATTCTTATCGTTAGAACGAATCCAATTTTAACGCTTCGAGAAAGAACTGCGATCTTTCACGACCTGCTACATGGTCGCATTTCGGAATAAAAAGGAATAAATGCAACAAAGTAAGGTGGAAAAAATCTTTACCTAATACCTGGAATGTTGTCAATTCAATACCAATTAGAAACAGTAGAAATTATTCCAACTAGGTTTGAGATTTGCTAATATATATTCATGGAAATAATAAACCGACAATGCCTTTATGCAATAATAACGTCAACAATGCTTTATGCAACAATGCAATTGCAACATGAATGATAGTTTTGATTTCAATTACCTGAATATGCAGAAATTTTGGAATTGCCTAAATATTACGTTATCTAAAGCGTGGTACTTTTTTTAAATAAAGCATTGCTTTCAGTCTCGTGAGAAATCTCAAATTAGCATCGAGTATTTCGGAACCAAGCGATATTTTAGGATGCAATTACACACACTTATGTTACATCGTTCTCTTAAAGGTTAATGAGACAAACGGATCATCAAATTATACCCTACTCTCCAACTACTATTATTTTTCTTATTGTTGAAGTCCTATGCAGGTAATTCACACACTTCACCATAAACACATTCTCCGTGCATTCACCAGATGCACATGAACGTAACTGGACAGCCACTAACTCTTATAACAGATTTATAGCTCGGCCGTTTAGCTGAATGAGTGACATAAAGCGCTGTTCACGTACAGGCAATCAACCAACTAACCAATCGGTTACGATAGAAATAAGAAAATTCGCGTGCTGCTGCTGCTTCTCGTGTCGAGTATTGTTTAGCACGAATTCAGAAGTGGTAATAGTGGTTGCATGGAATGCGCATTTCAACTCTTTTGTTCATCCATAATGGGAAACAATGGCTTAGAAGACCAGATTCAAATATGGCATCATAACACGCGAGTGAGATATTTGCTAAAAAATAAAAGCCACGAGCTAAAAAAAATAAATAAATAATAATAATTAATAATAATAATAAATAAATAAAATAAAATAAAAATCTGCATTAGAATATTATACGTTGCATACTTAAACCCCCTTTTTTTTTACCAATCCTAATTTCTTTGATTCACGATTTTTTTTTTTTTTTTTTTTTTTTTTTTTTTTTTTTTTTTGCGATTCAGACACTATATAGGGATTATTTTCCACCCTTACAGACACTATATAGGGATTATTTTCAATTTCTCTTCTTAAATTACATGGATTTTCCCATTAGGAAGGGAAATTTTCAATCTGAAAAGTTCCCGATCAATAATAATTAGCAATTATAATTAATATAATCGGGTAGAAATGTCATATCTTAAATCTTTATTCACTATACAATAAATTAATACCCAAGTTTATTTAAAAGAATTAGAATTGAGAGTGAGTAATAGTGGAAATACTAATATTACACTTATAATGAATAATAAAAATCACAGAGCAGAAATAACGCTAAAAGTTTCCAAATTATTTCATAGCTAAGAGTAATTACTACATAATTTAACTAAGGCGAGAGACTCGCTAAGGTTTTATTGCATAATAAACTACGTTTAAACTTCCACACTACGCAGGGCTACGAACATTCTAAAATAGAATGTCCTTCGGGTCATTATCTGAGTCATCCCCAATCCCACCAAATGAGATTAATGACCAATTTGTGAGAGCCTGTGGAACACGTGAGATTTTCCTATGGAGGGGGGGGGGGTTACATTTATTTTAATTAGCTGTATAAATCTTTAGCAGTACTACAGCTTCCTTTGAAAAGTCTAAATGAAGAAACTTCTCCACACATACAACCACGAAAGAGAAAGAGAGAGACGAGTGTCCACCATCACTACATTGGTAGGTGATGTAAACAAAGATATGCAGCAGATCTCTTTGTCCACATCACCTACCAATGGACAAGTGTCATGGAAAGGTTTGGCATCGAAGGCTTCAGAAAATAAACATCTTATGGTCTTCTGATCTCTGAAATGGATTTCCAGTTTTCTCACTGGTTGTTCACTGGCATATTATAATGGATGATGTTCTTCACCTCGGGGCTCTGGTTTCATCCATCCTCTCTCTCTTCTACATAAACAAATTCTCTCACCGACCTCAAACCCTATTCACAGCATTCATCCTATCCATACGAAAACTCTGCATTGCTACATCTCAAACTTTAAGATCATCCGCGAGAAGTGCCATTTCCGTACCATCCTTCGATTGAGTGATGATGCTATCAAAACATAATTTTGGCTTTTTTCTTGCAAAAGAAAAAAATATCTTTTCTTCTTTCCCCTTATCTTTGAAAATGTTCAACTTAAAAAAGTCAAGATCAAATCACTCTTCTCGGATTGGACTCACTCCTAGTATCACTTTTAAAGAATCCTCGACTTCCAGAAGGCATCCTTTTCCGTTCAAGACGTTACACTTCGTCTGCTCATTTACAAATTTCAAATCGATCCCACATTGGAATATTGTTCTCACATTTGGGTCAGTGCACCGAAGACCAACCTACAAAATTCTCGATGCTGTTCAGAAAAGGACAGTTCAGTTGATTAATGATCTCTTACAGACTCTCTTCAGCCACGGTCTCATAAAAGATTGGTTTCCGCACTGTGTCACTTCTACAAAGATTTCCATGGGCGTTGTTCAGAACTGGCATCCATCATGCTACGCAGTTAAACCTACAATAACATCAACAGTAACTGTGCTACATTATTTTACGGTTGAGTTGCTGACTCATCGAAACTGCTACTCGCAGTCATCTTTTATTCCATCTACCGGGGTTCTGTGAACCAGCCTTCCCCAAAAGAATATCAACAGATTACTGTTCTCTTATAATGATAAAATGATGGATCAGAACTATGATTGATCAACGCGTTATCACCTGTCGTTTCAAGGCTGTCATTTGTAGGAACAATGAAGTGAGGCTCAAGTCACTCAAATATCTGAGTAGGTGTGAACTGCTCAGAGTTACGTACGTACTTAAAATGAACAAACAGCTAAGGAGAGTTGATTACACATTAAATTATTATTATTATTACGTCGGTTTTCCTATCAAATCAATATCATCTTCGGGAATAGTTGATGAGCGATAATGTCCAACAGATATGATCACTTGACAAAGGTCTCCGCCAATTCGCTAACTATCGAAAGAGAGCAAATAAAACGTTAGGGGGTAGGACGAGAAGGGAGGGGAGAAAGAAGGTTATTTTTCAGAAATCGCCTTTCGGATAGGAGATGAACTTCCGACGTTCATTACAATAATCAACTCTTGTTGTAACCTCCGCGCACTTTCCAAATAAACGACGATAGAACGACCGGAGAAATTGTTGTAATTATCCTCCGCTGCCGAAGTAATGTAGTTTTCCCCCGCAGTTCTATCAGCGGGACACATCCGCCATTAGACATCCCAAAAGACCACGAAACCGCCGACCCACGCACGTCTAGAAATTGCCGTCGAGTTCTCAGGTGGTCAGGAAAACGGCGAAAAGCTCCCTCGCTGTTACACGCGCGCGTCCACAAACTCTTGTAATTAATGGGTCCATAGACTTCCGTCACACACACACACGCACAATCAAGGAGTATCTTAATGCACGTGCAGGGCTGAATGAGCACCCCAAAATTCTTTGGGTAATCACAGAGAAAGCAGGCAATAGTAAGGGAACATTCAAGATGCATCGTCTGATAACACGAACTGGGAACTAAACACGACGATAACATTAGTGTGTGTGTGTGTGTGTGTGTGTGTGTGTGTGTGTGTGTGTGTGTGTGTGTGTGTGTGTGTGTGTGTGTGTCGAGGGTGCTCTAAAAATCGCAGTAAGACACTTTACGTACGTGTTCAAGATGACGTTTCGGTAAGTGTGTCGAAGTTTTCCACCAAGTTCAAAATTTTAAAGAATTTTAATTTTAAAAACCTTCGTATAATTATTTTTAAATGACACGTAATTGCAGCAGTCACTTTTTGGTCTACATTAAATAGTTCGGAAAGTTTAATGTAATGTCGGTTATTACAGCAAAAAAAAAACATCCTCAACGTTAATTGCTTTTGTACGTTTCTATTAGCAAAGCATGAGATGACTAATAATTGTTGTCATCGGGGTTTATTCGAAAAACATGAGCGAAACCGGTATTTGTTTACTCTGAAATACGAGGTGATTAACGGTAAATGGCCTTTAACGATATTAATGTTGTTGTTATTATTATTATTATAGCCTTCTGTTTAGAAGACATGTCCTTCAAGGATGGTAACGGCATTCACAATAATAACTGTATAATTCTTGTCGTATATTTGAGTCATGTGACATCGCGTAAAATGTACTCGAAGCAGTTTTATGCTTGTGAGAGGAGAAATGGACACAGCAACAGAAGAGCAACTAACTTGTTTGTTTTTTTTTACCAGCACTATCATCAGAACAGATGGTGATACTGATGTTTTCAAAACCGTCATCACTCTCTCATTCCAAACCGTTATCGCATCAAATAGGGTCGTACTTCATAATTACTCCATTTCTTGATGCAACAATAATGACAATAATCCAATAATAACATGTTAATCATCTTTAACTGTATTTATATTATATTTTATTAACATTTAAGAAAAAACAACAACAATAATATCCATAGCAACCTGTCCAATGCTACCTTATCTACGGTAATCACAATTTAATTGTCATAGTTACTTTGCGATTTATTCATATAAGATATTTTAACTTCCAATCAGTTTACATGAGAATACAGTCCTCATGTAATACAGTCCGAAAATAAAGATCAATATTTCTTAAGTTAAGTGATTAACATGCTGAAGAGGTTGTTTATTCGAACGCGTTTATAATGTGACTGCTAACCAGATTTGTACTTTGAAAACGTTTGCATAATTTTGTGTTTAAAATCAGTGTTCTAAGAATGTGAAGGTCCCAATTAGCATTGTTGTCATCAACATTCGAATTCTATGCGCGTGAGGACCATTGTTTGCAATGGTTAACATAGTGAATAACAGTTGAGTATGAAATTAATCGCCTTTCTTTTCTTTGTGATAATCTCACTCAAAATACTAATCAGTTGTAGCAAATTAAAAATCGTGACCTAAGTTCATTAGCTAAAGTCAATCACTTGAAGCTATTTTCCTTTTCTGATTATGTAAAAGTATTCACCTGATCGGACACAGAATTTTATTATTCAGCACAGTCGAGCAAAGTTTGATGCATTTGCTCAACATTTGCAGGGGTTTTCTTCCAAATCAGTGATTCATATCCTTGGTAGATACCTTCTCAAAGAAAGGAGTGATTCTATTTGCCAAGTAAATATGTCATTAGTTTGTCTTCTTGGCAAACACCGTCACAAAGTAATATCATCTACAGATAGCATTCTCTTAAAGAACTCCTGCAGCCACTGTTATATTAAAACGATGGCAAGGATGGACAAAGAGAAATTCCCTTCTGAGAATACAGGCTCATTGATAGCAAACACTTTCTATGAAATAATGCGTATATTATTATCAAGTTTATCAATGTCTTTGTCGTCTCTATATGAATTCCTCTGTTGGATTATTAACGTACAATATGCTGGTAATGCAATTAAATCAATTTACTGAATCAGTGACATTAGTCAATTACATGGGGATGACTCTAGAAATGAATTTTCAGCGATTAATACAATTTAAATCCCCAGAGTGAAAATATTCAGTTTTACATTATTTCTCTTCATTCTTTCCCATTTTCTCATTGGTTCCCCTTCTCTCTCTCTTCGATTATAACACGTAGTAACTGATGTGTTTAGGTTAGGACCATCACGTAAGCTTTTCCATCGTTATCATAGCCCCGGGTGACACGCGTACTATCAACCGCATCTGTCATGCAACCGTATGACCTATCGGTGTCTGTTGGACGTCCGACCATTGTTTTTGTAACAATGGGACATTTGCACACAGTGGCCTTCCAGACTGACTGGCAATAGTTGTCCACGCCATTACCACAGACAGGCGCACTGATACGAACCTTAGAGAGCAACGAAAATCA
Source organism: Typopeltis vanoorti (assembly GCF_054136105.1). Lineage (NCBI taxonomy): Eukaryota > Metazoa > Arthropoda > Arachnida > Uropygi > Thelyphonidae > Typopeltis > Typopeltis vanoorti. The sequence continues at coordinate 135,073,197 of NC_143551.1, read as the reverse complement.
TTGCCGGGTGTCGAAGACTGCACGCGAATGTTTCACTGTGGGAACAATAGCATGGGATAGTGATCTGATGCGTGACAATGGAACCACTGTCAACAACACAGTACATATGTTAGCGAAAGTCTGGTAACCGTGGGAAATTCGGTGTGTGTGTGTGTGTGTGTCGCGTGTCACGCTTGCATTGTCAGAACGGAGATCGAATCCTCCAGATAAGCACACACTGCTACTTGAAAAACTTTAATACTGTTAGTTATAATAAACTTTTAAAGTAAATCTCAGCCAATTTCTTCTAATTAGCATGTTGTGATAGCCGGGGCACCAGAAGAGGGAAAACGTTCAGCCATATATAAACTGCCTTTATTTTTTTTTATCGGATTTGAAAGAAAAATTGGACCTCCCGAGATTTTTAGTGTAGTAATTTAACTTCATTTGCTAGTCCTCACTCTACTAATGACATCACAAGAAATTCATACTTTATCTCATTTCTCCAAGGAATAACACATAGAAAGAATCAAGGATATTCTTTAAAAATGAATTTTGTTTGCCTAATAAAGTAATATTCATTAAACATATAACGTGTACAATAGATATTTATTTTTAAAAAATAAATAAATCCATAAATTCTCTTATCTTGATGGAAAATCGCTAAATCTGTCTTTCTTCCTTTTGGGACTATAAAAGTAGGCTGAATTTTTCATCCTGCGTACAAGCAAATCGGCCATTTTTTATTTTATTCGTGTGGGGGTTCCTCCCATTCCTGGGACTACCCCTTAGGACTGGTTGAGCCCTCCTAATGAGGGATTAAGTACTATAATCCTATGAGTGTAGCCTGCGTGTTCACAGGGACGATTTGTCTGCTTGCGGGATAAAAAACCTCCATATAAACCCTGCTGTCCACGCCAAGACCGACTAACTTGGCTATGGCTGAGAAAGATCCTTAAGCTCCTCATGTCATCGACGGGAATCGAACCTAGGACAGTCCTTGCCCAGGCACATGGTTGCGAAGCGTAAAGTCACTAGGCTAACTGCGCAGACAATCAGCCCTTAGAACACACGCAATTTATGGACAAAAATAAATACTGTTGGTGTAGGTGGAGAATTAAGTAGTAGACGGTGGGATGTGTGTAGCAGAGTAGAGTTGAGTGCCCTTCTGCAATGAGTATTATGAGTGCTTAGACTCTTTGGAGGTGTCACGTAATAATAAAAATAAATGTTTAGATACAAAATACAGTTGCGTATAATTAATATTAATAGAATAATAAAGTAATTTGATACTTGTTTATGTTTCCTGGGTTAAAAGGGTACAGTTAGCACAAAAAGTTTGGAAAACTACTTTGTATTATGATACCTTTTTGTTACATTCGTTATTGACTGAATTTCTACACACACACACACAGTTTTATAAAATAGCTTCCCTAACAGATAAAGTAGTATTACGCTGACTTGTTCTACTCTCTTCCAGTCTTTTATCCTGCTTCCTTCTCCACCTCATTAGTATCAAGCTGACTCAAGCAGCTTCGTGTAACAGGTACCTCTTAAGCCATTCTTTCTTTTCACTTCCATTAGGCTCTTCTTTCATTTATCCAGGTAAACATGGTGTTCCGCAGCTAACTTTATACTTCCACTGTCAGGATTTCAACCTTTGATGCACTTTAGCGGGCTTGCTGTGGCCGCTCTCCTTAATTCATTATCTACTTCTTATGCCGCACATTAACTTTTACCTCCGGTGATAATACATCACAGGTGGTCAAGAAACAAGACAATCCAGTTGAGTTGAACGTGCAAAGCAGGAGCATTGAAGCCAGCACAGGCTTAAGTAAACACCTCTATCTGCTTACTTTCTCAAGATCTATTCTATGAAGTTATTTTAAAGTCGGACGATAGCACGCTCATTAATAAAACAAGATCGCATCAATATCCACTTTGAAACATTGAGTGTAAGCGTACAAAAGCGAAACATATGTAAAAATATATTATTCTCCAGACGGTTACGAAATATAAAAAGCGTATGATAGAATCAATTTGCTAATTATATTGAAAGTTTTAGAATCAACAAATCTTGTTGAAATGACTTTACTGAAATGATATACAAAAAAAAAAAATAAATAAATAAATGCGTAATAATAATATCACAACGCAAATACTCAGACAATCCCTAGGGAAAGTAATCAGACGAGGAAGTTCTTTGTCCATGTTTATTTAACGTAACGACGGATGAAATAATATAATTCAGGTAATAACAAAAATTAAATAGAATGAAAATACCAAATGAGAATTTAAACATGATTGAAGATGCGCATTATGTCATACTGATTTCAAACAAAGATAAGCGACAGTCAGAAAAAGACTTCAAAGACATTATTTAAACTGCAACAGATATACAATGATTTTAATATAAAAATATCAACAAAGAAAACACACAACAATGGTACTTGAAAAAGAACCAATAATGTGTAAATTGATTCTTATTCAAGTACCATTGTTTGTGTTTTCTGTTTTTGTGAAAAGATGAATATTACATGGGAAATGGAATTTAAATACTCGAGAATAACAAAAATGAAAATATAACAGAGGAGTAAAAGAACAATCTCTAAAACCTATCAAAATATAAGAGTCGTTTCAAAAGTTCTGCATTTCATTGCGCATATGTGCTAAATACGATGACGTGATAGTTTTCAAACCGTCACGGTTACCAGCGATATTGAGTAAAATGACTGCATGTTTTCTGTTTCTGATGAAGTGTTAATATAACCCTTCTTAATTCTCGTGGTTAACTATTCTTATAGTTAAGCGAATATAAACAAAACCTGTCATGACGTAACAATTAAAAAAAAACTCGTTTTGACAATCAGCACACAGAATAAAGGATCAATCTCCATTCCTTATATTGTAAATGCTTCAAACGAAACATTACCAGGTTATCATGAAAATCGATTCTCATTCAAGAAGGTTTTCTTTGTTTTGCACATCTTAGAGTCAACAAAATATGTCGCTTGTGCTGGAGTACAAAGAGAAAAAAAATAATTGGAGCGAGAAAGAAACATCGAAGAGAATCAGTCAACAAAGAATAAATAAATCTAGGTTATCAACAGCCCATAGCACCAGAAAAAGAAAAAAATGTGGACTGCGAAGCACCATTACAGTTTTCTTTCTCTTTCGGTGCTTCCATTAATTTTAAAGAAGCTGTAGTGGTATTTAAGAACACCACCAGGGTATACGTAAGGGGATGGATGACTTTAAACTGTATACAGAATCACGGCAAACTATTATAATTAAAGATGAACACGTGAAATCTATTTTGATTTCACGTGTGACACAGAAGTAGTATTTAGGCTCAATTGCATACGTTCTATACGGCACTTGGCACAGTGTTTGATACACAAGTTCAACGTGGTTTATCCATCTATCTATCTCTCCCTTCCATCTGCTTCAGACGGGTTGGGTCTCCTCGTAATGAGGAGTCACGGCGAAATAATGCGGCCGGCACGCCACTCCTCTGCTGCATCCCTATTGGAGGTATTCATGACTATAGTCTGTGTGTGTTCACGGGGCCGGTTTGCCTGCTTGCGAGATGGAAAAACCCCAGCTAAACTGGGGGGGAAAACCTACTGCCCGCGCCCAAGATCGGCTAATTGGCTATGGCTATCCTTGAACTCCTCACGTCTCCGACGGGAATCGAACCCAGGACACTCCTTCCCCAGGCATATGGTTGCGAAGCGCACAACCAGTAGGCTAACCGCACGGACAGCGTAGTTTATACCGACTTCTTAATATGTTAAGAAACTGTATTATTAGCGTATATATTCAAATACTTTTTTTTTTTTGTTTATGTTTGTCTCCGGATGGGAAGACAAGTTGTCTGTGTTTTAAATTTCGAGTTCAACATAAATATGGTGACTGTACTCGGCTGTCATAATCCACTTCTAGTGCTTTGTATTTTTGCCCGCACCGGTCTTTCCACGTGTTTAAGGAAGTTTTCTCAATAATTTATACCTCTTTTTTTTTTTTTTACATGGAAAGCACTTTATCTTCCAGCCAGCAGTCCTGTAGCTCTGATATTGCTAGGTAAGCACAGTAGCGCGTGCTATTTACAAACTCTACGTTCTACCTCATTGAATAGAGTGAGGAATTGGGAAGAAGTGTGTTGCGAAGGAGGGGGGGGTCGGTCGGGGGAAGGATAAGGAGGGGTGAAGAAACTCCTCTAGTTCTGCACCATTACTTCAGCAATCTCCATATGCACGAGAAAAGAACGCGGAGTATGTTAATATAGAGTAGCTAGACTGTATTGCTGTCAACAGCACGTTCTTAACATAGAAAAGCCAAGCCAAAGAAAATGTATGCGAAGCACCCGTCGGCACTCAGGTTTTCAATATATTCTTTATGGACTCGGAACTTGAACAATGGGGAAAGGAAACTCCGGAATTAAGTGGCATGCGAAGAACGACGGCAGTTTGCAGTCTCTTACTGGTGTTTATTATCATTTCTAACTATCGCCAGCATGGGTGACTCGACTAACCCTCGGCGCTTCTTAGATTAGAGTACGATATGGTATTTAAAGGGAGGCGGACGGCATTGCTGCACATGACAAGCACGCTAGCAACTCTCGCTAGAGTCGCTCCGTGTCGCATGATGTATTTGTAAGATATGGGGGACGGTCCTGTGCATGCTAATGATTAGCTGGAACAAGCACACACACACCCATACACGCAGAAGTCGTCAAAGAAACCAAGAAAAACCAATCGATTTGAGGTAAGTTGCAGTTACTGACTTCGAATCATCCATCAAGTTGGTAAACTCGAAATGCAAATGTAAATATTCGCTTGATCAGGTATTGCCCTAACATTAAATTCACCTTACTAGGATTGGTTGATAATTTCTGGCTTTATTTCGTGTATCCTCTTTATAATTAATGAAGGCATAACAAACGTTCCTATTGTTGAAATGCAACAATGATATATTCCTATCATGGTTTGATGTCAAAGATTGATTGTGACGTAATAGTTCCATAGCAACATTATATTTGGTTGCTTTATCAAAAACTGAAACAGACAGGTGTCAGTAGCTCTGTAGTAACATATGCCATAAATGTTCGTTTAATTTCAGTTCTTCTAAAATTCATGGGGATATGGGTGGTGGAGAACATTGATATCATAGTAAATAATTTTTTCTCAACCTCTCCACAAAAATCTGATTAACAATGAAACAGATGTCGTATACGAAAATACAAATTATTTTGTAAACACTGAACAATATCGATTACTTCTATGGAAGAGAGTTTTAATATCTAATTACGCAAGTCTGTAAGAGTGGCTACTTCCGTTTTCCAGCTAGGAAAGCCCGTCAGTAAATTAATGAACAAAAAAAAAAAAAATGGAATTCTAGATTTTGATGGAATAAATTTTTCAAAAAAAAAAAAAAATGTTGGAGGGCTTCGAAATGAATTGTGTTCTTAACAATCGCGCTCCTCCGTGGAAGATAGCAGGGGAGGGATAAAAGGGGTAGACTAATAACCAAAAGAGATACCACTCAACAGGATAAGGAAGTGTATTACTTGTAAAGATCCCTCCCCCTTCCAAATCAGGTTTAAATAAAAGGTCACAATTTTCTATGCGTATAAGCCAGTCTAGTGAAAATGAAAGAAGGAAAAAAAAACTTGGAAGAGCGGAAGTTCCTGCATGGAGTAAAACGAAGGCAGCAACAGTGTGTCATGTTAATTAGCGCAATTTTTCCTGCTGCTACTAATCCGTGAGGTATTAAAAGATAATAAGATGTGCGACAGGCTGAAAATTAAGAACAACTTTCTCACGACTCTTATTTTTCACATAATTAACCCAGGATTAGTATAAAAATACTTTGCATCCCATGAAAGTGAACAAGTTTTTTGTGTCATTAATCAGGTGTTGCTGGGAGTCTTAGTGTGCTTTACAAGTGTCCAAAATGCCGGATTAAAACTCTTTAACAGGAACAATTAGCGATAAAAAAATAATCCACATTTCTCTACTAAATGAAGAAAAGCAACTTCAAGAAGGAACGTCATTAATAAAAAAAAAAAGTTCTGAAGTACATAAATGAAGAAGAATGTTAATTCTCTTTCCCATAGAAGAACTTGCAGCGCCCTCTTATCATTCTGGAATTCTACCTTAGTAATTACACTAGAAACTAATCATATGCAAATGTATAATTTTCGAAGTCATCCTCCCAATCCTGGAAATTTTTACAGACCTCTTTTTAAAAAATGTCTTTTTCCTTCTTTCAATTAAACCAACTTCAGTTCTTCGACGAGTTTACGTAGCATTTCTATGGAATTATTATGAACAAGGTCGTTTTCTTGTCCAATAGAACAAGGAAACGACCTTGTTAATGTTTTAAGGGACGAAAAATCGAGTTTCCGAGGGGGAAAAAAAATCCTAAACCGCTGTATGAGACCAACTAATTCCCTTTTTTGATTGAAAATCCCTGATAAACGTTCTTCGTGTAGACGGGATTCGAACCTATATCTTTCCAAGAAAATTTCTACGTCGAAGCCAACTGAGCTATGGAAGCCCACTTTAATAATAAATAGAATGGCAGCCAGTTTTTTATTTTTTTTCGTTCGGGTTGCCATCCCATCACAGCTAACCATATCGACTAAAGTAGTTGACAAAGCTATTAAAGAGGCTAATTAACGTAGTACATAATTAATATAAATTAAATCATAATAATTGTTATCATTAAGTATTATTATTACTATTAGCGTAGTACTTAAATATCATAAGGCGGCTGGTTAGTAAAATGGTCTTTTATATGCTCCTTTATGTTTTGAAAACTATTTAATAGACATCAAAAAAAGTAAAAACGGCCACAGTAGTTTTCTTATGAGCCTTCGTAGCTCAGTCGGTATAAACGAAACTCTTTGGTCGGAAAGACCTGGGTTCGATTCCTGTCCATGATGTGAGGAACCTTTATCTGGTCTCTTTCGACTAAAGGTGAGTTAGTCAATCTCATACGGAGATAGGGTTTTTTTTTTTTTTTTTCACCCAGAAACTCGGATTTTTTGTCCGCCATAACAGGCAAACCTGTCTCGTGAACACGCATCGACAGACATAGGACACACCTGGAGGCATCGGGCCAACCACCACCTTATCCTCGAGACGGTCGCGGTTGTGAAGTTAACAGCTAGAGAACTTCAGTGGTTGGTGAAAAGCTTAAGACAAGTAGTTTTCCTAAGAAATATTAAGTTCAAAAAAGTACTGAGATTAATTGTCTTATTAACAATATCTATCATTAATTTTACCGCTTAAACGATTTACATTTTAAAAATAAACATAATCTGCATTGATCTTCGCTGCAGATGAAATTCAAACTATGATAAATGCACTTCAGAAAATAGTTTCCAAACATGTTTCACTCTAAACCATACTTCAATCTACAAAACACAGTTTGTTAGTTGTAAATCGACGTTAATTCTAATTTCTAAATCAGCTAATAACCTTCATTTATAAAATATCGATAAATACAAGAATGTTAACCGCATACTTCGCATGGATACAGACTTTTCTTTGGCATGGTAAGGTATATTCCTCCCTACCATACAAATAATTATATACCTGTTTTAACAAATAAACGCCAAATATAGTTTATTAACTTTTATCTCAGGCTTTTAAGGCCCATGGGGTGTTTATAAAATCCTTATAATATATATATAAACAACTAATAAAAGCCTTATTTCAGTAACACGTACGTGAAAGATGCTTAGATGTATAAAAATAATATATTTTGTCACAAAAATGTTCAGTTTTTCCTTCCTGCTAATGAGAAATTGTAATTAGTCCACACAAGTATAGTAACCTGATGGATATTTCAACTTTTATAAGAATCTGACACTTTTTTTAGGATTTAAAGCAGTCTATGAAGGAAGAAGAAGAATCTGACTCAGATTCTCTATCAGAACTTTTGAAATGTTTGCAAAAAAGCATTTAAAACGTTTTGTGTGAGATTGCATACTGTATAAATTGTCTGTATTTTTAAAATCTGAGTTCTCATTTTTACGATAGCAGCACCAACGAAAGACAATCTGGAAATCCTGGAAATGCACGGACTTTTTTTTTTCCTCTCAAAATCACTTCAGGCTTCGAGTAAAAGGGATGGTGGTCTCAAACATCCATTTCCCGTGAGATTAGACCTGTAAAGTGTTGTAACAGAGGGAAGTGTAATCCAATCGACTAACCAAGTCGACGCAAGACAGTCTGCTATTGTTTCTTTCTTAATAGTAGTGCGAATTCAAGCAAGAATATTTAGTAACATTTTAATTTTCTTTTTCTCTTAACCTTTCTGGTAGTTTTATTTCTTTCCTTAGTCTTCGCTTCTCATTAACTCAGCTTACCTGTTCCGAAACCTGTTTGCGACTAATGGTGAAAATGTTCGGTATCACGAAATTTTCTACATTTCCTTGGCATCTAATATACGCACGTGTGTTTTAGCGTTCCTAATTAGTTCCAATTAAAGAAATTATTCTTAATCTCCAACATGCAAAATACTTAAACCTGCAGGAGTTGATTAATGACAGTGGATCTCTCTCTCTCTCTCTCTCTCTCTCCTGTTTCCCAGTTTTGTAGATGGTGACGGAGGAAGTTTTTACTTGTCTAATTACCGGAAAAAGATCGTAATGTTTCGTCCTTCATTTCCATATTTACTCTCTGGTTTTAATGTGTTCTGAGCAAAAATGAAAATACACATAATTACATAAGCTTTCTAAAAACAGTTCGGGCTTCGTAATTGGAGATATTTATCCTCTGAATAATGAGTCAGGAAATTATTCAATTCATTCATGCTGTTTGGTTTCAAGTGCCACATAGAAATCACGCATTTTTATATCCCAGTTCCTTAAAGAAACATTTGTATCTTCTGAATACGCTCTCTAACAGAACAAGGCTTTGTTGCAATGTAACCCCCCCCCCCCTGCACTGCACTGCAGTCAGAATGGAGTTGGTTTTTCATTAGTTTCTATTTCTGTTTTATACACATTTTTCTACTTTGTTTTCCTTCTTTCTTCGTTTTTTCTAGTTTTATTCATGCGATGTGATACTTTTTTATTCAGTATTCCGTACCCTATATCTCTACTGTATAGAACTATCAACTTTTTTCTCTCTCTATTAAATTTTTCTTTCTTTCTGTTTTGTTTCTCTACCTGCTTTCATTTTATATTGCTTCTAGTTTATCCCGATTTCGTTTTTTTTTCTCTTATTTATTCTCTCCTGCGTGTCTTCCTTTGTTTTTCTAAGTGGCAGTAATTACTTCTATTTCATCAGTTGCCGCTGCCTTGATAGCTTCTTCAAACACTACTCAAAAGGGTAATAAAAAGGTATCTTTGTTAGCGTCGTACTTATTTCTCTCCATTCCCTTTCTTTTTAGCCTTAAGAATATTCACAAAAGTCAGCGTCTGTCGTCCCTAATGGCATCGTTAAGAGAGACAGGCCGACTCTGTAATCGTCTGGAATTCCCGTCATCCATCATCCACTAACATACGCTATTTGCCTGTAAAAGTAATTCCGCTCATAAATTAGCTATTTAATAATTCACAATTCTTCGTACTCTCTAGTTAATGACGTTACGAGCTATTCCTTCAACCATTCTTTAATCCCCCCCCTCCTTAGTTTTGCACTATCATGTGATTAGTGCTGACGATTAAATATTGAATTTATTGTATGTGGCGCCTCTAGTGAGCAACAACGTACATTGAAATAGTGGACGGTAGCACCGTAATTAATAAATCTGCATGACCATTATACATCCCATGTATCGTAGTAAGGCAAAATTATAAAGGATAAGAGTGTACTAGCGTTATTACTTCATTGTAGTAAACGTGGCCATTGTCGGCTTCCTTATATTCTTCTACTTGGCATTCATTCGTACGGAAAATAAATGTTGACATTTATGGACAGCACATTATTATTAATGGAAACGTATTACTAATAATTACAATATTTACTCTGAGAGTTGCCTGCATAACATTAACAATAGTACAGTTTACAAAATATTCCTAGGATTTTTCTTGCAGTTAATTTTTATTTAGCAAATTAATCTTGAATCAATAATTATAATTAAAACCATTACGTAGGTTATAAGTAATGTAATTTAAATTTTCATTCATAGTTTTTGTTGTTGATATTAAATTATAGAAAGTGACGAGAGTGAAAGAAAGAAATGCTAAATCATGTACTATTTCTTAACGATGATTTAAGGTATTACCATCGTTAAAGTGAGCCAACAATTAAGTTATAAAAAGAAAGACAGAATGGAACAACAATTAAGTTATACGTGTTTGCGAACAATGGTTAGTGGATGACATTGTTAAAGTGCATCAATAATTAAATTATAAAAATTGAAGAGAACAGAATTACAAGAATTATATGAGATTTCTTAACAATGGTTTATAAACAGCATTGTTAGAGAATGTAAACAATGTTATAAATGCAACAATTAGAATTGAGTGCATGTTTGTTAAAAACTAGATATCTACGTTCTTTTCGAATGCACAATTCAACTTCGAAATTAAAATCCAATTGAAGTATTCATTTGTTTCCATAATTCATACTCACAAATGAACCAAAAGGGGTTATACAAATCTCATTTTACTTGACGTTCAGCGTGGAAAATTGAATCACTAGATCGTATTGTTTCCAACATCAACAGGATTCCGAATTGCTATTATGAAAGGTGTGACACACTGAAGCACATGCGCAAATTAAATAACAATACGGAAAGGCAATTAGATACTCTTGTGAGCCATGCACTGCTATTCAATACATCGGTCCTCGCTTTTAGGCAAATGCAACGCATCGCTATTCTCCCAACAGAATAACAGAAGACTGTCATCGAGAGAAACGAGAGACTATTCAAAGAGTACAAGATCTTCAAGTATTTATCGATGATTGAGCGCCATAACGGGGACTAAAGACAGTCAAGTAAACCACTTGGGTTCAGTCGAGAATGATAATTAATAGAAATTCGGCTTCGTATTTGAAAATACCCCAAACACTTGTAACTGTGTGTAAGTGCGCTGTGTCGGCCTTGCAACGAATCTTGAGTGAACATACTAATAGCTTAAGAGACCCTTTGGTCCTTATTAATTACTGCTATCTCTCACGGAGGGTACATCTGTGACTGGAAACGTTTGCAATGGATAGCTGGAGAAAAAGAGAAATAAAAATAGGGACTTTAATGTTATTTGATATATTCAAAAGGTACCATCTTCAGGACTCATGGTCTTTATATTAACACGATTCTACCCAGTATATTCATTCATAATCCAGTTATGTCACCCCATTTCGTAGTTAACAACTTCTAAATTAATTTCCATCAAATTATAGTTTCACATTGAGAATAATTACGTGTGCTCCGATTCCGTCTACCAAATGCTATAATCTCTGAACAATGTACAAGATCGGTAGAAGGATGAATAAACGTTATTATAGTGATTAAATGGGGCTCTATAGGCTTATCTGGACATTAAAACGTTAAGCAAATGCATAAATCTTTGGTTTTAACCCGTGATGCAATTCATTAGGGTTCCGATTTCGTTGTTAATTATAATTAGCGCCATTCGCTGTTAAAAATGTTACTCGCAGTTGCGCAGTATTGCTAATGTTTGCTAGAATAAGCAGAACGGTATTAGTATGAGAGGAACGTGCTGCAAATTCTTGCAATAGTATTAATTTAAATCCGCTTGAATGGGAAACATGCTATAGACATTAGACGTATCGTCTTAACCTTGTTAGCAATAATGTAGCTGAAATTTGTATCTTCGGTGATGTTTAATACCTCGTAGGAATCCATAGGGATTAATATTCATAATCTATTTTAATAAACTTTACACAAAATCTATTTGTCTTTTAACTCACCGACACACTCTTTAAGAATGAGTGCATTAATAATTACTAACAGTGTAGATTGCCAGTCAACACTAGAATGCGTTTCTGATAAATAGAACGATTATTGCTTACAAACCACCACAGCCCAAACTGAGTTGATTACTAAAATTTTAAAAGGTTAATTTATTGATTTTTGTGGAGATCGAAATTGTATTTTTAAGAAGGGAAACCCTTGCTATCTTTTTATGAGACCGACTGCCTCACCATTTGAATAGTCCTTTTTAAATGTAAGGTTCTTCAACACAGATAATACTTGAACACCGGTCTTTCCAACCAAAAAAAAGAGAGAGAGGGAAATGTGGTACTAACTGCTCTATGAAAGAACTTGTAAAGAAAACGAAAAATCCTCTTGCCTTAAATCAATGAAATCCATTCTTCATAAAGATGGTCATTATTCTATTCCCTTAGCCATACGGCTGGTGGGGGTAGCTGTATGCTACCATACTAGGGAGATGAGCAAGGTGGTTCCCCGTTGCCTTTCTTGCCTTAATATACTTTATGACTGTAGCCGTGTGTGTGTTCACGGGATCGGTTTGCCTGTTTTAAGGGATGAAAAACCCGAGTTAGTGGGAGAAAAACCCTCTACCACCGTATGAGACCGGCTAACTCACCTTTAGTCGAAAGAGGCCAGATGAAGGTTCCTCACGTCACGGACGGGAATCGAACCCAGGTCTTTCCGACCAAAGGGCTTCGTCTATACCGACTGAGCTGCGGAGGCTCCATCATCAAAATATTCACAAAAGTGTAATATTTAATCCCTCAAAACACACAAACCTGCCGAAGAACACACACGATTAACAGACATAATACACTATCCTCAACAAGCCTTAGTCATAATTCTAGCCAGCCAGAAGGAGCAATACTCAGACCGAAGAGTTGAGAACACCTCCCCCCCCCACACACAGTTTTTATGCAACAGAACAATAGAAATACAGTACAACATGACTTGCTGAATGAATGATACTACTTGTCTATATTTGCATTTTTCTCCACTAGAGGGCAATCCATGACTTTTATCTGATATTTTATAGACACTCACTAATCGCCATCTGGCAGACAAAAATATCCAATCGGAAACCACCACATTACTGTCTCACTCGTGATTACTTCTAGGGGAGAATATAATTGTTCAGCTTACCCTTCACATCTTATCTTAATTAACTGGAGAATTGCTCATCAAAAACCAGCTTCCGGGTAAAAGACTCAGTAGGAAATCCATTTACATTCATTCATTACACTTTATCAGGTTTTTATTCAGGCGCTACCTAATTTCCAACTGCACATCGAGCTACTGCCTACCAAGGGATTTCAATTTTTTCCTTATCTCTAGACCCTAGGGGTCAGCGAACATGGAAATTTGTATTCCCTACAAGAACTGCTCGCTGGACAAAGAATAATCTGATCACGATAAAGGAATCAACGCACAAAGGGAAAAAAAAAAAAATTCTCCCCTCCATGTCTGGCTAAGACTGTTCTGCAACATTGCCCGAGGCGTATGTCATGCATGAGCTACGACGGTAGGGTGGTGTGAGACTGTCCGAACCACCATTATAATTATCGAACAGTTGGTCGGCTGCTGTTTCGCTCGACTCGTGTTGTCGGTACCTTTTTACTGTGACCCCAGACTAACCAAACCACCAACCATTTCGCTTAATTAGTTTTGCACTGGGAGACGTGATGTTCCGGACATTCTCCCTTTTGTAAGCGTTCATTCCGAATGCATTAAGCTGGAGAGAGCAAACAGCAAGTGATTGATTGCGAGAATTAACGATTTTTATCTTCTCCTGTCCACCATATGTGCATGGGGTCAACTCTGATAGGATCGCAATATCTTTTTTAATTTGTTTTTAATCCTTTCGCACAATAAATTTTACTTTTCTTACATATACTAAATAATATTTATAATTTTCACGATTCTACTGAATATTTTTCCTTTTTTTTTTTTTTAATCTCTCGTGCAATATTGTTGTAGAAACACGAGCATGCGCTTATGAATGACATTCATGCGCCATCTGAAACATACAGTAGCGCGTGAACCATGGCAAGCAGTAGCAACAATGGATGTCGCGAATAATTTTGCCTCTGGGAATTCAAAACGTACAAACGATAGCGTTAATGTGATTTTTTTAAAAAAACTCATTTTATTAGGTCTAATTGTTGAGCACAATTGATTTCCACTTCACGTTTTCTATAATATTCAACTGACTGAAGCAAAATGAAATATCGTTAGGTCTACATGAATTGAGGAAATGCGTAATTGAATAAAAAGCTCTTGTTAACACGTACGAATATATATTAATACAGCAGCAATAACACTTCTTGGCGAATTACATAAATAATCTTTTTTTGACGTTTATTAAACTTTTATTCTTTATTAAAGAACTGAAGTCGGCCGTAATGAAACGCAAATTTAATATCCCTTGGTAGTACTCTGAAAAAAGATCATTTGGCACATTTTAAATGCTCAGACAGCTTGCAATAACTAAAAGATTGTATACGGATTACCGTAGGCTAGTTTAATTGACATGTCAGCAATTTCCCGTTTCAAGTGGCGCATTGCTAATATCACATTTACGAAGCACGTAAATGTGATATTAGCAATTACGAAGCATTTCAATTATGAAATTACGAAGCACGTATTTTCAGTATAATTTAGACAGATCCAGAATGTTTAGTGTGTTCTTTGGCTGGTGAGCCTGTTTGCGGAACGAAAAACCCGGTCGTCCCGGTATGAAACCATCTTAACTTATATTCAGCTAAAGCTCTGAAAACGTTTCTTGTGTTCTTGAACGAGATTTAAACCTAGGTCATTCCAATCGAAGGGCGAAAGTCGTACAAGTTTTTCGACTGCACTTCTGAAGCACTAATCATCTAGTTGAAACAAAAATCGAGTTTTTTTTTGGGGGGGGGGAATATTTCGTAAATATTACAAATAGAATCTAAAGGAATCTAATAATAAGTGCTTAAAAATTCATCTAAAAGCAGAGAATCGTGAATATTATAGAAACTCGGCTTGTTCGACACATCACACCCCGCCAACCGAGTGACATAATGGGATAATTTTCGTATCACCCGTTGCTCTGAGCATTAGAGTACTTGCAGAGAAAACAAGTTCGTCAATAGATCGGGAATGGCAAGGCTGACGAATTCGAACTTCGAAAGATGCCTCATCTGTGGCACTCTCGCATTCGGAATATCTCTAAAGGCATCATCAAGCGACTTTATCGAGTGTGTCGGTAAAAATAATGTCTGGGATACCGCACTCACTGAAACGACAAGGAAAAACCTGCAACCGTAAGAATAATTCTGGGCGACAGAAGAAGATGAATGAAAGGGATCGTCGAAATCTTACGAACTATTTCCACAAATAAATGTGTTACGGTAGGGCGGAGATTTCTTAAGGGGTTTTGATATGTCCATTTCGACGAGAGCACTTCTTGAAGAAATAGCATGCAATTCGTGTGCTTATTTGGAAACATTACTTCTCGTAGTAACGAGAAACGCCACCTAGTGGTGTCATTTTGAACTGCTGATCACTGCGAAAATCGAAAGAAATTCTGGTAAAACACAGCGATCTTAGAGCACCCACAGTTTGGAAGTCTATAATTAAAATCGAGTGTCTGTTATCCCTAAGCTTCCATCTAATGCGGAAATAATTGTGAGCCCTGGAGTCTTTGGTGGGAAGAGGACGTATACTGCATATATATATATATATATATATATATATATATATATATAACAAGGTCACTTGTCATCCTGGAAAGAATTCCAGCTTTCGATCCAATAAATAAGAAAAAAAAAAGTTCGAAGAGCATAACATGAAGCAATTCCAGTTCACTTCCTATTATAGCTTGGAATTTATCGAACATACGAATATTCTGGAGATGCATGTGGCAACTGCTTCTGCTGTCTAAGACAGCAAAGCAGGAAACTCCCCCCAACTTCAAGTTCTTACTTGCAAGACAAACTGTTGGAAGAGTCGCTGTATCTATTTCTCGCTATTGAGTGCCACACCACGTAGAAATAGTTCTAAAAGCTAGGGGTGGTCCAGTTCATTATTAAAGAGAGTAATCAGAAGTGAGCAGCAACAAATGTCATATTTACGCCATCTGATGAAGAAACTGAGAAGTCTCTCCTTAAGAATCTGTAGACTGAAAAAAGATGAAAGATACCTTGAGAAAGATTCCCTCTACAAACTAGCAAACCAGCCGAGAAACACGCACCCACACACACGTACATTTAGAGACATTGCAGACTTTGACTTCTTTATCCTACTCGGCACTGGCATGGGACTATTGATTAAGGGAAAAAAGTACAGGAAAATATGTAATACGTATGAGGAGCGTCAAAGAACAATGTGATATATTTTCCCTCCGTTGGAAAAACCTGGGTTCAAATCTCAACTAAAACGTCAAGAACTTAAGAGGTTTCAACTGAAGGTGAGTTAGTTGGTCTCGTACGGAGGTGGAGAGTTTTTCTATAGGAAACCCGGATGCAACAGCGGAGTGGCAAGCCAGCTGAATTAATTCCCTCAAACTCTTAGCCAGTCTCGGACAGCGAGATTGGTGGCTTCATCGCCTTAGTTGTCTTGACCGCATTTCAAACCTAAGAATAATATGCCTGAATTGAGTAGAGTAGAACTAATTAACAAAACTGTTGTCATAGATTATTGGTATAGTAAAGAATTGTCCAACAATGATTAAGCGATACATGGAGCTCAATTAGTATATTCCGAATAAAATAAATGGATGACAAAGTGCTATTATTAACGTACGAAATAAGCAAATTACATTCCTGCCTTATTCAATGGATATTGGCAGCGGATATGCATTGGTTCGGTAAGTACGTTGCTTACAATCTTGGTTCAATTAAATTGTAGTTAACTATGAAAATTTTCTCTCAATCACTCTCTCAGAGTAAGGGAACGCAGGAGTCGTCTTTCACGAATGATGAATGAAGAGAACAACAGATGGGTCTGCTATAACATGTAACTGACGGCTTAAATGCAATACGTTACAAGAGAATAATTGCTAACAATCATCTGGATTTTGGACAACAATATCGTTTCACTCGTTCGCTGATGTAACAAGCTCGTGGCTCGAATTATTAAAATGGCTTCTTTGAATTCATTTAGGCGATAGTATCTGGAAATAATCAAATGAAGCCATTCTCTAGAGGAATTCGATTAAATTATTAAAAAAGTATTTTCGTTGCTTATTTTTGGATGCTTATTTTTTCTCGAGACAGTATGCAATGAATATTTTATGATTTAAAATTACTCAGCGACTGCTATGTTATATTGTGGTACTAATAATTAGCATATTTATATTCTTAATATATTTCGTAGTTTACGTTGTTAATGTTACTGGTTGGATTAAGCAATGCGCTATTTGTGTAAACTATTGTGTCGAGAATGCATTGCATTACCGATATAGATATTTACATGGTGTTAGTATAATTCAGTATATGCTAAATAAATATAAAAAGACTATCTTTATTTGTCCTATACGTAAGGAACATTAACCAGTGCATGTTTAAATTGTGCGCCCAACCTTGTAGTATCATCTGCTGTAGTCAACGTTTTAAAGCCAAGCTTAAATAACTCTTTTTTTTTTTTCAAAAAAATCGTGGACGCTTCTAATAGCCATGAAAAAAAGTCAATATTATTTTTCCCTCTATGCACAGCGATTTATTAGATGAAGTAATTAATCCCCGACTCTCAAGCCAGATTAATTTCTGGCCATATGCAAATTGTATGCAACTGAAAGCACTACGGTTTAATCCAAGGGTAAACAGAGTTATCCAATAGCTTGAATCCACAAATACCAAAGTAAACTGACGTCATCTGATGGTGAAAGAGCAGCGTGCGTCAACCACACCTCTCTGTAATACCAAAAATTATCGTATTAGAATCCGTTTCAGTAAAAAATAGATTTGGGTGGGGGGTGGAGAGGTATAAAATCATTTCTGACGAATACAAAAGAATTCAAGTAGTGTAATCTATCACCCCCATTCTTTCTTTCGTTCGTTTACATTTCTGTACGTAATTCCTCAAAAACATTTCTATGGGGAAAGAGAGAGAGAGAAGCAGTCAGGCTGAAGTTTCTGATCGTATCACGGCATCGCCGACTTCCATTGCCGTGACCTGTTTGTCGTACCCAACGACGCATGCACTAAGTCGTGAACAATGAAAAGTAGAAGTGTGTAAACATTTACTCAGGCTTCCGATGAAGCTCTGTTAGTGATCCTTTGCGACCAATATCACCGAAGCACCTGCTACGGAGGTTGCTTCTTATCTGCTGTCTTCGAACGGAGATTTAATATTTCCGGTAAATATCCGTAGGAATATGCGAGGAATATTTTTAACTCCCAGCTGGGATTGGGGATAAAAATAAAACTGCAAAATGAACTTTTTTTTATCGAATTTTTCTTTCATGTTATTTAATAAAACTATATCGAGTTGAAAAATGACTTGAAAAATCCGATATAAGCTTTTATTTCTTGAGAGAGAAAGAAATTCTATAAGAATTGTTAGTGCGATGATGCATTACTTTCATCAAGATGATGTTTGCTATTTACGAAGTAATTTAGTTAAAGTAGGATTTGCAATGATCACCTCAAGTAGCTTTTTAATTCCCACTTCCTGAATGGAATTTATTCATTAACTGCGACTTTAATTGTAATAACTCGTTCGTTCTCTGGATCATAAAAAAGAATCTTGATACAGTAGAAATAATTATCTTGAAAAATCGAGTACTTTTAATATCTGGTAAACTAGCTAACAAATCCCAAGACGCATGCGCGAAAAATGTAGTTCATAAAAACCAACTTTTGATTGTTATTTTAATGCAATTTTTGAGACGCCCTCTAGCGTTAACATACAAAAAAGTATGTGTAGTTTTCTATAACGATAGTAATATTTGACTAACATATTAAAGAAGCGAAAGAAAAATACAATAAAGATTTCGTTGTTTCAAAGTTTTTTTTGCGATTCTTATCCGAAGAATGTTTTACAATTTGCCACATAACGGATTGTTAGAGAAGTAATACAAACCAAGTTTTACTGAAGCGTACTTTGTTGCTATCATCTGTCGCACTTGCTCCATAAATTAAAAAGCACTTTAGATCATTACAGTCCCGAGAGGCCAGCTAAGAAATTAATATTCGTCCCCGAGGAAGTCGACGGGGGGTTGATATGATTTATTGTGATGGATGTGTGGTCCATTTACATAATTAACGGTCTGGGAAAAACAATGACGGCTTAGGGAAAACATGCCTAGCATTTAATGTGACGCTCATTAGCGTGCGAAAGGTCAATGAGAAGAAATCCATTTCTTAGTTCAAAGAGAAAATCGGGATCTTTAATTCCACCTGCTTTTCTCGATTTCGATGGAAGGAATGCAGGCGTGGGTTTCGGTGTAAGGTCAAGTTTGAAATATTGCAGCGGTACCTCTTTAATGATTTTTTTTCCCATTTTCTTTACTTAGTTTTTTAACTGTTTTCTTCATACAATCGCATACTAACTCTTTCTGTTCTCAAATAGCAAAGAAATGGTTCGATTACAATTCCCATCTGTTATCTTGGTTAAGGTCATTCACCCAGATAGTACATCCACTGTTGAATCCAAACGAGAGAGAGAGAGAGAGAGAGAGTAACAGTAGTAATAGCAGTCTATCATCATAGGTATTTCGCCCTAGGTATTCTTATTTGTTCCTCTAAAAACATGAAGGAACCTTTACAGTCTTGTGGCAACTCCAATACGCTAGATCTGCAGAAGAAGTGCTTATAGGTTCGATTCTAGTCACCACCAAGTAGAAATCCTTCCGATCTTTTTATCAGTCAGAGTTCGTTTACTTTGGTTCTAGCCAGAAGAAACTTGGGTTATAACTACCTTACTCAACGAACTCGACTGCAAAGCATGCACGGTTATATGCAAAAAAAATTAGTTAGTGTTAGGAAAATCGCCTTTCGTCTAGAATGCCACAGAAATGCGGTCAGCTGCAATGATGACGAAAGGTGAAGACACCAACTGCTTATCGATTTCCAAAAATTAGAATTAAAGAGTGCTGCTTGCACCCTTTGAAGAAAAAATGGCGTTAATATTTTTAAAATAAAAATACTTGGGTGAAAAATTTGGTTCATTTCTGAATATGGCTTTAGTGTTAAGTGAACATGAAACTCTAAAGTCATAAAAATATCACAGTAGACTGAAGAAGCATAAGTGATCAACGCTAACTATATATATATGATGATACAATGCTCGTGAAGTCCATAAGACAGATACGGCATCATCTTATGAAACCAATAGTATTGTTTTTGCTGTAAACTGCGCGTGTTCTCCTGGCGGGGTTGCCTGGTTGCGGGAGAAAAACCCTACAGCCTCCTTATGAGACCGTCTAGCTCACTTTCAGTTGAAAAGTCGTGATAAAAGTTTCTCGCCTCCAAGACGAGATTCTAACCCAAGTCTTTCCTACCGAAGGGCATTGTCGAAACCAAATGTGCTACAAAAACGCATAATAAACTAATTGAAGGATAAATTTGATATAAATAAAAATAAAGGCCCAATAAACGGAGAAAGTGATAATTGTGTAATAAATGGAATAATGAAAACGTAACTTTAAATGAATGAATAAAAAAATAAAAATAAAAATAAAAAAAACTATACACTCGACAAATTAGGCTGGCCGACTGGAGAGCATACCCCCCCCCCCCTAAATAGCTGAAATGTTTTGCTCATTCCATATTTTCTCCATTCAGGATACACTTTGATGTTTTCGATGCTCCTGCTTTTTTTCGTGGTATTTGTTTTCATGTTAATCTTCGTACCAAATTTATTACAGCTAGCATTCAGTTTAAAGAATCTAGGTGAAATCTGTGTTTGTTTAGTACATCTGCATAAAGCAAAAAAATTAAGTTTAATATCTCCGATTGTGAGATCAGAATCTGAAGTAGTTAAAACTAAACGTGTTTTAGTTAAAAAAAAATTTTTTTTTAAATCCTAAAGATTTCAAAATGATACCTAAAACAGATATTATCAGCTTTACTTCAGTCGAAACAATTATATGTGTACAGGCTGAGAGACGGGCTGATTCTATGAAACTCGCTTAAAAAGAATGCGGCAAACAAACAGGATCAGTGCAGTGCCGAAGAAAATTAATTGATTTTCTTTGAAGTTTGACTCTTTAGTTAAAAGGATAAATGCTGACATGAATTGTATAAAGATAAGGCACTAATCCGAGATTAAAATTCCATAAATCACAAAAGAAATCAAGGATTTCTAAAACTAGCTGAATGAAACCCATCTGTAAAGCTAATTTCAAAGATATTGGGAATATGAAAATCTTCATTAGTCTTCCTTGGCGATGCATAAATGAGAAATATCGGTGGCAAGACTTAGTTGCTTCGTCGAGGATCAATCCATCGTTTGTCATCATTTGGGTCTTCTAATCGTTCTTTCTGCAGACTAATCTAGACCAAGATGGTTGCCTTACTCCAGACCCTATAAAACGCTCCCAATTATGGGTCTCACGTGACTAACTCCCCAAGCGTTTCTCCGCTAGCACCTTCCCCCTTGACTTGCAGGACAACTGTAGTCTTTACGAAGTGCTTGTGTAATGTTTTCTTTTAGAGGAAGTTCTTGTATTGATCTACCTACTTTATGGATGTTTCTCGAGAGGCAAAAAAAAAGGCGAATTAAATAAATGATCGATTCCCGCAACAGCTTCTACTGTGGACTGGGTACGCCCGAATCTACTCAACTGTCTGTTCCTATTACATCACTACTGATGTTCCGTCGTCTCATTTATCTTCTGACGTCACTGTTAACTACGCAGTCTGTCCAACTAATGATCAAAGTACTGTTGGACGTTTCACAATAACAGACCAAATTTTGCGCCTCTTTTTGCTGGTCTGACAATGAAAGAGAATGTTAAGTTCACGGGAAAAGGAAGCAATTGGAAACAGCTGTTCTGCACAGAAACGAAAAAATTATTCCTATGGACGGGGTTGCAAGCGAGAAACAAAGATGAAGCAGTTGATATATAACTGGTTCAATTTCTTTATGATTTAGAGGCAAAATAGAGGGGAAAAAAATTCTTTGTCTACCACAAAACGAAATGCAGTGAATGAATCGTTGCATTTCTTAAGAAAAAACATTTATTGAATATTTACACCTCCGTAGCTCTGTCGGGATCATGGATCTCTTTGGGTTGGAAATACCTTGGTTCGAATCCTGTGGGAAACGAACTTTTTATCGGAGCTCTTCAACTGGAAGCGAGTTAGCCGGTCTTATGTGGCGGTGGAAGGATTTTCCTTCCGGAAAGTCCAGCTTTTCCGCAACACAGACATCGGAAAGAAGAACACACGTATTATGCAGATACGATTGATCGATGTATCGTAAATAATTATGCAGGCTTCCAAGATGAGAAGGCACTTGGCCATGACAAGTCACTGAACCTAACACGAAATATATTGAAATACTTAAGGAGGGTCAATAGGGGAGTGTACGTCACAATTGATGTTGATAATTATTTAGTAAAAAAAAGAAAATAAATAAAATAACGATGGTGGTATTTTTTCTTTCATTAATAAATGCAGACAATGTTTTTAAAAATCTTTCTTGTTGGGTTTAATTTGTGGTTGTAATTCGTGTGTATTATTACTTACATCGTCGATTTACCACCAATCGCTAACCATCCCTAGCAATCTTGACCGCTCATGAACTTTTTAGTTATTTTTGGAACTAAAAGTTAAAGATGACGTCACATGGAAGTGACGAGACAAAAGACATCTTGAGAGCTCCATCATCAACTATTCCATATAAACTACCGTCTTGTTCATCCCTTTTCTATTACACATCTACTCAAGGCCAATAGTTGGATCTCTCATGCACATACGCAGCGATCCTTTATGAAAGACCAAAAAAAAAAAAAACTTTCTCTTTAGCGAAGGAAGTAAGCGTCACATCGGTCAGTTGAGCAGCAGATGGCGAATGGGTGGACAAATAACTGCCAACACATCAACGCAACTGCTTATGAGTTTAGTCGAAACAATGGCTAGAAAAGAAGAATGAAAATATAAAAAAAAAGAAATGCCAAATAAAAACAACCTTCAGAGCAAATGCACCAGATGGCGACATTGGAGCGGACTGTTGGGTGGGCTGGCGAACGAATATCGATTCCTCTTTAACCTTCGCGAGAGAGAGACTGCTCTTCCGATCGGAGAACAATAGCGATGGGGACGAAAGTGTCAAACAGGAAATGAAGGAGCGTGCAATCTCCTCCGCCTGGGTCTTGTGTGAATCGGTCCCACATATTAATGTTGGCTGTCGGGTTTAGGCCCTGCTATGTCACAGTCCAACGGGTTCGAGACGGTGCTGTCAGGGACTTATAGAGCGCAGTCGACATCCTTAGATGGTGCTGAATTGTTTCCTCCGCAAGCTACCTTTTGACTGAACTACGCGAAACTCCACTTTTATCGACCGGAGAGGCAATGTGGAGACCAAAGGGATCAACGCCACAGGCACTGAAGGATGCTTTCTTGGAGTAAATGGGAGATATTACTGCTCACTTCCCCCCTCCCCCCCAACGACTTTATTGAAAACTTCAGTGCGTCGCAATGAATTACTATTGAGACGATGTAGTAGATTTGTATGGAAAATTAATCCGATTATTTCTACAACTGGATTAAGATGCATTTAGTCAAGTTTTGGAAGGTGAAGGTACTTACCTCCTCGTCTTGTTTCTCCACTGGCTAGGAAGGCCATCATTAATAGTGTCTGAGCTACTGATTTCATTGCAATGCCTGAAGAAAGAGGGAGAGAGTCTGAAAAAAAAAAGACAATAAATACTACGTCAGTATGAAAATATGCAAGCACACGTGCACAGAATGTCAACCAATGTCAAACTATAGAAATAAATCAGTGTTGCTTACAATTCCACTACTTGTATAATTTTTAGTTGTCGCAATCAGTTAAACAACTGTACATAAGAGAGTGCAAGGCACGTGATGCGATTGTTAGTCAAGAATTGCAAACATGATGAAAAGCGTGCCATTCTTAATTTTAAAGCTCTTGTAACACCTTACCTAAAACCCACTGTTAGCAGGTTCAGATTTCGAGTGACGTAATTCTGAAGAGCAAAGACAGTTACACTATCACCAGACATAAAGAGGATTACGTGAATGCTCAGGTCCCGAGCATGCTCATTGAGTTGGGAGAGAGACTTGCTAATTCAATGGAGAACTGAGAAAGATAATTCCATTTCGTAGTGATTCTCAGTTCGTGGTTATCCTCTTTGTCACTTGACTCGCATTCAAAAGCACCTGTTCTAGTAATAATTTTCGTCTCTATCACGAGCCTATAAACGATCCCTAGTAGCTTTGAACGCGCATACGCGTTCGCGGAGTTAAAACAGCAATCTTATAATTCTAAGGACTTTCTTCAGTTGACGCTCTGGCAAACCTGTTGCTAGCAGCAGCAGCGGCAAAGCACAAATATCGATCCTTTCTCGCTCGCACACCTTTAGACGAAATCGTGGGGATTTCCCTTGCAGGCATCTTCCGGACTATGCAGAACGCGCAGTCATAGGCGGCTTACTGTTGGGTGAATCGTTCCGATCCAAAGCATCACTTCATGCACGGATAACCACATTGATATGTCGGTAACTGCACATCCGTAGTCTCGACGGTCGTGTCTACTTCGTGTGCTGGAGAAACTCACCTGCTCGATAGCAAACACCCTTAGTTACATTTGAGGATTTTTCGTTTCCTAGAACGGTGGAGATCTTCCAAGTATCACCAAGGGATATTAAAATAACCTTAACGGAGTTTGGGGAACGCGTACGTGATTATGGTTTCGTATCAACGGCACTGAGCTTATACTGACTAACACGCCTTGGCGTACACTAATCGCACACCGCTATTTTCGTTTTCATCGTTGAAGCGTGACTGCAATTCATTGTTGAGCACAACTGTTGCTCGACAATTGGAAACATTGTTTCAAGATGTCATTCACAAAACAGAACTTCAAACTCGGAGATTTAATGAAAATATTTCAACAGCGGCCGCTCAGTTCCTTCAGATGATAATCCCATTACGATGCCAAGTTTCTCCAGTGCATCAATCAACACCACCTAGCGTCTAGTTTCAATTATAAACCGCATTACTAAGCGGATACGACATTCCCAGGCTACACGTGTAGCACAGACAGGTACCATTTAACGAACGAGGGTTTTGACGGGGCTTTACCTATCCGCTAATTATTTGATAAATTAGTTCCACCAGTGTGTCGGATGTAGTGGTCACTAACTTCGTTGCTACCAACTGGCCGCAGTCCGACGGACCACCGCTACGTAATAATAGCGGGCTTCCTTCCCACTCACCCCCCTTTTCTCTGCACTCGTGACCGCAGTCGGCTGTCGAAGTTGGCTTGTCGACGCTGTGACACTGCCTCCAACATCCCCATCTGTCATGCTAATCAGCCTCGCACGATGCACACATCTATATCTATGGTTCGGTGACAGTGAGTTTCGTCCGATGCGCGCTCGCGCGCTACCGGATCGACAGCAACTGACGGAACTTTGGGTGCACTTATACCGAATGTGATGGGTCTGAATGATTGATAACAGCCGTGTTACGGAGGCGGACAGTAATTGAGGCGGTAACAATGCAGCTGTGGTCCACTATGGGGAATTTGGGCAGCTGGTGAAATGTGGGTCTATCAGCTGCATTGAATTGATACAGGGCACGGGCGATACAAATAGATACGGTTATCCCTGCAGTATTTTACAGGTAATGTAGCGATCAATCGACGATGGGAACCCTCCATTTGGTTTGAGAGAGAAAAACTGTGTCATAATGGCTGGGACAAAGACTTTTGGGAAGTGGGGAACCAGGAGAAGAGGATCAGACAAAACACATTTTATGTCCCAAATCTTTCGTCCCCCCCCCAGCTTTCGATTCACGTGGAAAAGTTTTTTTCTCTTTTATTCTTGTTCAGATTGGGTAGAGGGTGCATCTGTATAATTATCAGGAAAAGCTACAGTCTGTCGTTTCAAATCATGCGTTTACAACAATGATTTAATTGTTACAAATAAGAATTAAAATATTCTGACGTCAAATAATTGATTCGTATTCCAGGAGTGATCATTTGATCTTAAACAATAAAGCAGTCGATTCTGATCTTTTTTTTTTTTTTTTTTTCTGAGCAATAGTGTTTCCACTTAAAAACGCATAAGCTGCTAATGCTGTGGCTTGCTTTAAAAAATAAAAAATAAAAACAGAAGCGATTATGTGCAAAAATGGTTAACTAAAAATATTATCAAGTAATTATATGGGTTAAACGCGACTCAAATTTATGCGTATTAACCACCATCAGGTGTTTTTGATAACGACCTCTGGATATGCCCACGCCAAGATATGACTTGTAATCAACGCATCGATCATCTTGTATTGATCCCCACTCGCTGTGGCAAAAGTCTCCTTCCTTTGTGTCGTTAGATGAGAATCACCTTCAGTTATTGACCAACTCATGAATATTGAGTAGCTTCCGCTCGCCAAATAAAGGGATGATGTCCTAGATTTCGGTGTAATCACCTCCACACTATATGAATAATTAATATAATTTGGCCTCTGTTAATTGCAAATATTAAAGGGGGGGGGGGGACCGTGAACAGATTAATTAGCACTAGCAGAAGGTTCCGCTTTGTGCTGCTGGTCTGTGTACTGTCGTCACGAACATCGTGATAGCCCTGTGGTGTTAACATTCTCGTGAGTGTTTTTTACCACGTGTTGTCCTGCAGTGTCACGAACTTGCTAAAAGAAAGAAAGAACTGCGCGCACACACATATTCGTGGTGGGAAGAGGGGGGGGTGCTACCGTGAGACTTATCTGATGTTACCATTTTGAATCCAGATTTTGGGCGATAATGCAAGAACCCTCAGCTGATAATTTCTTCTCTAGAAGGCCGCATTAAAGATGGCACCTTTTTTTAAAATCAGGAACTTTGTTTTCACGTGATCATTTGACTACAACAAACGAAAATTAATCAGAATTTCCTCAGAAACTTTTTTAAGTTGGTTCATTCTCTGTATGTAGTTATATGCTGTATAGAATGCACGCGCAAATACACATAAAAAAAAAACTCTCCCTTCGGTGCCGACGACAGTTGGAAAGTGATGCGTTTCCCCGACCGTAACGTTGTGTGTGTGTGTGTGCGTGCGTGCGTTCGGTGCACAAGAACATCAGCGCGCCAGATGATGATCAAACGCTCAATCACCGTCAGAAGGTTGAGGGGAAAACTTGGCCTACGAGACCAAATGCCAACAAACTTTTCTTGGGAGGGACACGCCTACAACAGCGTCAACTACTGACAGTAGTTGAAGGTTTAAGGTTTTCTTTAATACCGCCAAGAATGTGGCACTGAGTTAAGACTAACGTGTCTGCAGGGACTTTTAAGGAGTAAGTACAAGTAACCATAGATGCTGATGGGGACTTTTTCGATTGACAGGAATTACAAGACTGAAAGAACCCCTGGGTCTCTTTGGCTATAAATAATACACAGAAGATATTTACTTTCTTATTATATAGACGACGCAGGAGTTATTTGTGTCATAGGACGAAACTCAATCAACAATTTCGTATACCTTCATTTCTTAGATTACCAACAAAAAAAAAATTCTTTCAACAGAAAATTATACTTTTAGTACGCTAAATTTATATATACTTTTTCATGTTTGCCAGTCTCGATTTCGAGGTTACTTCTGTTATTTATTTGAATTCACGATTTTAAGTTAATAGCATAGTTTGAAACTCGAGTACGGAATGTGTACTTTGGCATATGACATAAATATATTTACAAAACTGAGCTGCCAAAGTGCAGTAGTGTAGCTTTTCTCCTCGGATTTTTACACTTCAAACAGTGAGGTCTTTTCTAGTTGTGCCGTAAAAAAAAAAAAAAAAAAAAAAAAAAAAACATGTTTGCATTTCTGATGGTCTTCCGAAAGTCGGAAAAAAAGAAGTTGAAAAGCGACTTTTTCTTTTGGAAGAATTTTAAACAACGGTCATAACTGTGAAATATTTTTTTTTTTTACTTCGATAACTGTCGTACACATGAGAGAAAAAAAAATCACATTTCCGTGTTCATGCATGCAGCGCAAACATTACAAATATGATCTAAAATACAGAATAACGAGGGCGGCAATGTTTCTTTCGTTATTCAAAAAGCCATCGAAAAAAAATAAATAAAAAACATTGAAATATGGACGTATTTACACCCACTCAGCATATGACTTTAATTCGTACCACGAAGAAATCACAAAAGTCTTATACAGCTGCAGAATGGTTCGCGAAGATTTCAGAGATAGATTTCAAACGTCTGCCTGTGATAACAATTTTTCAAATACGTTAGAAAATGACGTCATCAAAACGAGATAGTCGAAGGTTATCAGAGTAGAGAGGAATTGTCCAAGGGAATTCTTCTCCTAAACAACCTACGCTCGAACACAATAGAAAAACGGTGGTGAAAAACAAACAAAAAAATCATATAAAAGTGAAGTGACGTCATTGAAGCCAGAATACAACAAAAAAAAAATCTAGGTTTCAGACAAAAAATAAATTTAAAAAAAGATATAAATTATTGATCTAATAAAACACAATCACATTCCTAAATCTTATGCAACTAACCTTTCCACTTTTGAGACTAACACATTTCAAAAAATAAATAAATAAAATCTAAAAAAAAAAAAAAAAAAACGACATAACTGAAAGAAGGGACAAATTTATGCCACTCTTTCCTAGTCTCAAGTGAAATCATTGTGACTGAAACACTATTGGCCCCTTCAAGAGTAGTACTATGGACTTTTAGAACCTAAAATTTTAAAAATCATCCGAAATTTAAATCAATAAATTAACGAGTTGTGAATATCCTATCGTTGATGAGCAGTATGTTATGATTTGGGAAGGAAGAATCTTCCGATAAGGAGAGACTGTTATAGAGAGACCCAGAGAGAAAGAAGATCTCTGAGGATATTATTGGAATTTGCAGATGAAGTTCCAATCACCATGTTTCCAATCACAAAGTTTCAATAACCATGGCTTGAAGTAGCAAGCCATGGTTATTGAAAGCCGCTGTAATGTGCAAATAATCCTGGTTTTGCTCAGTGATGGATTGAGTTGCATGCATCTACTGGTTAAGCCAAAGGGTAAACCTGAATTCTGGCGGATAGTAAGTCACGTGTTAAAGCTGTTCTGTACAGAGCATCGATATCTATACATAGAATATTCCAGTTAGTTTTTTAGAGCATTTTATTTGGGAATTTAGAGGGAACTATTGCAGGCATGTATTTTGTCTTTTAGTTGAGCTAAATATGATTGACTCACGTATATTGGAGATTTTCACAACAGAGAAATCAAAACTATGAGCGCCTTCTGTGAATAATGAAATTAAATTGCTCAACTTTAGCAATTTAATTAATACGCAGATAATCGTAACTAATAGATAAATAATCATAAATTATTTTACAAAATGAAATAATGCTAAATAATTTGTCTTGCTTTTATCTAATGAAGTGCATAATGGAGTCCTATTATTAAACTAATATAAAATTAACGCTTATAATCAAACGGAAGATAATTGGCTGGCTGAATACCCCCCCCCCCCGCCCGAAGAATATGGTGATTTTACTTTGCTTTCATCCACAACTTACTTCCAAACCTTCCTGCAGGAGACCTCGATCGAAAAGATTTCAAGAGAGAAGCTGGTTGTCATAGACATGCGCATTAGTAACTTCGAATTTCTAAGGGAAGAGAGGGAAGAAAATAAAAAATACCATCCTCTGCTCTGGGATAAGATTATGAACACCCTTTGGATGAAAGAAAGTTGCTCTTGAATCATGAGAAACGTCCTACGGCACTTTTTCATTGTCGGGTGACCTAAAGACTTTGACCTAACATCTCCGTTCGCTTCTTAGGTCCTACCAAAAGGCTAAAGATAGAGACTGACCCAACAATTGTGTGTAAATTAGAACTTTGTTCCCGTTGTATGGGAGGAGGCCTGAGAGTTAACACCCGTGAATCACGGACGACTGTATAGCGGCATTTAGATGACCTATTAAAGTTAATGTTAATTTCTCACGCACGAGGAACCTTGTTTAGGCTACAAGGCACCAACACCCTTTATCTTAAAGCTGAATATCTTTAGAAATTAAAGAGAGAAATGGGTCGTTCCGAATGGCTGTACATTAAAGCAGGTGCTACCTGAGCATTAATAACGGCTGAGGATATAAATTTTGCTTTTAAAAGCTCAAACTCAGGACGAACAAAAGATTTGTCTTCGAGCAATGTTTACAAGCGATGTTGGAGTTAAGTCGCAGACGTTACTGTTTGCATAGGATCGTTGAATCCGCAAAGGTGGGCGTGATACACGAAACTACATTATTTTTATTCATGGGTCAACAAGAATTAATTACAATTCTTTAAACATCTTTGCTTATTCGCTGAGAAAGTCAAAAAGATTTCACGCCTTTGAATTATCAATGGAGAACCAGAGGGATTAGATTGGCAAAAGTGACCATAGGGTGTTTTAAAGACTGCATTTATGACCTGGGTTCGAATTGCGTCTAGAACGCGAAGAATGTTTATCAGGGTGGATTTCATAAGATGGTGCGGTACCTCCGGATTGGTCTCTCGGCGTTGTATCATCATAGGCGAGCTAACTAATCAAGTGACATAATTATTAAATGCATCGAAGTAAAAATATACTGAGAACAAAATTTTAACAGCTGACAGTAGCACTCATCACTAATATACAGGTCACGTGTTTGACTGATCTGCTATATATAATATCCTTGCACATAATCTAGGAAATATAAATATTCGATGTAACATTCTTTCATATTTAATTGGCACGTCGATCCTATGAATCCTATGCCGGATGATGACGTATTCTTTCATAATGTAATAGCGTATCATGGAGTCGACTTGCTTGCTTTAATCATGTTTGAACAGCGGAGTCCAAGATAACCCCGTAATCTAATCCACGTTACATTCTCCTGGGAGAGTGTTAAAGCCCGTGAACGTCTCGAAACACGAGTCATACCCGAATTTATCTTCCGTGATTTCCCAAGAGTTGGATCGATGCTCTCATGAAGAAATTGCCAAATAATTAATACTTCCAAGTCCTGTAGAGCGATTTAAACACACACACACACACTCCAATATTCCTTTAATTGCATAAGATCCTCAATAAAAACTTTTCCATAATCGGAAATTCATATTTAATAGTGGTATTCTAATAAGAAAAGTTTTAGATCGGTTTTGTTTTCAATTCTTATTTTCCCAGCTGTGAACCAAAACCAATTAAACCAACCTTCCTTAACGGAATTCTATCGTTGCTATCCCATTGCTTGGAAAAATAGCAGCTAAGCTCTTTTCACCACCGCACATAAATTACCAATCAATACAACAAAGATTCGCGAAGACAGCCTGGTAGAGATGCTGGTAGCGATATCCGTACTCCTATTTAGCCTTAGGTCGAGGGGAAACGAACACGGAATCGACATGGGATTTGGCGCCTCAATCGAATTGCGCCTTCAGAGATTTCTCATGACGGTCATAACACAAGATCACGTGCCTCTAAATGTAGAACGAGTCCAACTTATTTTTTTTTTCTCATTTAAAACAACAAAACTCCACCTGATCTAAAAACTTGTTCACTACTTCTAAAGGCTTTCTTCAATTGAAGAAGTTCTTTACTCAATAAAAATTCTGAAAAAAAAAAATAACAACAATCGAAATGATGCAACAATAATCAAGGCTTTATATTCATTATTGCAATTACATGCTAACAATGTAATTCATTATTTATTGTATTGCAGGTGCTACAAAAAACGAACAACCAATCCACTTTAATCTGACGCAACAATAATCAAGGTTTTATATTCATTATTGCCAGCTAACAATTGCAATCCATTGTTTACTGTATTTGCAGGTGCTACGAACAACTCATCCAGTTTTACCAGGCAGCTGAACGGATGTCATTTGCGTTCATTCAGATCTCTTCTCACGTAAAAGAAACAGGCTCTTCGTGGGGACATGACTGCACGATTTCTAAGACATGCTAAAGCTCGCCTCACTCACAGCGTGTGTGGACCAACAGATGCAGTTTTTATGTTCATGGAGATAAAGAAACGAAAATGTGTAATGAAAGCTAATGGAATACTCATGTCACTTGACGAGCATGCAGCACGTGTAGGCGTAAGTTATTTAGAAGATCAGATGTTCAAGGTGTAGATACCACGCCAATGAAAGAAGTAAAAGAGAAGGATTAACATAGCAGACGTTTCTGTTAATGAATCGACCAAGAACTTCCTATCCACTCCAAGATGTTCTTTGTCATCGGAGACCGAAATGTCATTATGGAAAAGTAATGCAATATTTGATCATCTGCGCTGCCTAGTATTTCTATGAGTTGAATTATCATTAACATCTCTACAAGCTTGGGAAATACTAGCAAATTCGAAGAACTAGCAGAATCCGGATTATATCTTTGAGTTACTTAGGCTAACAAAAATAATCATTCATATTTATAAAGAATAGCGATTGCCCCTAGTCCAACGAAATGGACTCGGGCGAACTATCTTTATTTTTCTTTCGTTACTGAAAGATAGTTTCAAAATTTCAAATTACTGGCGTTTCAAACTACTTCTGCTTCACCCCCATTGAGGCCTGTTCTTAAATCCATTAGGATAACCTTCACAGACAGAAACCGGAAGTACTTCCTGTCGATGTCCCTAATCTTCCGGTGTATAATGGATCTCCAGTGAATGACCAAGAACTTTTGAAGCATTTGGTAAGGACGTGGATTCATTAAAATGCACGACAAAGTTCAACCACACAAGACGTTACTACAAACTATGTTTCCTTAGGAACGTTCTCTGAGACTTGTTTGAAAGCATTCGCAAAGATTTTCTCTTTGAATACATTTACGAAAAAGTAAATTTCTTAAGTGCTATTCGTATAAATTGATTAAATATGGCTTCACTGAATTAAAGAAACAGATTCCTTGGCTACTCAATGCTACCAAAATACACCGGTGGATTCATTCTGGTCACGCAAGTGAAATATTAAATATTTTCCATCTGACTACTTGCTTTTCCAATCCCGTTTTCTTTGTTATTCATCTTTGTCGGGTTATCTTTGATGATAGCTACTTTTATGCAGCTTTCTTTTATCTGCTATCTATCGGAAAAGTTCTGCTACCGTATATTCAGTCTGTTATAGGCTTATAACGAGAAAAGTTAAAATAGGAATCGTATGATTTATTGCATTACGCTGGTCTCCTTTACCATACTGATGATGCTCCGTTGTTATGGCAACCAGATGAAATCCGTATCTGTTTCAACACAACGAAAATAATCTATACAAACATTACTTAAAAGGCAAGTCCAAAACAGAGGAGATAAATTACAGTGTTTTCGAGCAAACAGCGTATTTTTTTTTGTTTGTTTGTTATTCTTTCTTTCTTTTGCCTTTTTTTTGTTTTAGCGTTTTATATAAAATGAGCGTTGAGGAATGAATGCATGGAAATACAGAGACGCATCTGTTGAACAAATGATAAAGCTACTGCTATGGATAATCATTTGTCACTGCGTAGAATAGGCCTGCCAAGCATGCATTTCATTACAACAGTTACTCATGGGGAAGAGGGGGGGGGTGTAGAATTTCGAAAATAGCTTGAGTGACATCTGGTGTTAGTGAAAAGAAAAGCAGCCACAGTTTGGAGCAAATGGGATAAAATGCGAATAGATTTATGTGCATATTAAAGATCTTGGCAAGATAAAATATTTTAAACACATGGCGAATGAGCAATTTAAATGAGTGGGATGAGGCAACTGAGGCTAACAGCATATTCCTATCTGGTAATTATGTGTGTTCTACGAACCACATTTTGCGGACGGAACAATCTTTTCCCATCCGAATGAAACGCTTAACTCACTTTTTTTTTTTTTTTTTTTTTTTTTTTTGTGGGTGGAATTTTCTTATATAAAGTTTACAACTTTCTGTGAATCCCACCGACGAAATTTACAGGGGTTAACTTATTATTAACCCTTAAATGATTTATGGATTTGAAAATCTGGTTTACAATAACTTTACACTTATTGTTAACCATATAACTAATAAGGGTTTAATGTTATTGTTGATCCTTAAGTCAGGATACATTTAATATTGATTAACAGTGATATATAATTCTATTCTCTTTAGAATAAAGGAATAGGATTATTTCTTTACGAATAATCCTATTCGTAAATAAATAAGAGGGGTTTATGGAGAAATAATTGGAGCTGCAGAAGATCCCAAATTTAATTTTTTTTTAAATAAAAATTCTTTGTGATAAATGGTGTATATGTTGCTTTTGTATGTTTTCTTTCAACCAAAAGCCTTCTTTGGCCGCTTAATTCTCCCGAGTTGAATTCCTTTCAGCACGTGTGAGATCACATGGAACGCAGCATCTGCCCATTGATGCCAATGCCTCACTCGGTCGCTGGTTTCCGGAACATTATTCTGTCTAGCTGGTCCAGAATACCTCGGTACACCTTCTTGAGAATTATAATAGCACAAGGTAGTTTTCCGTTACCTTCCATGTCTGTAGATGTGTGTGTGTGTTCCTGGGGTCCGTTTGCCTGTTTTGAGGGAAAGAAAAACCTGAGAGTTTTCCGGGAGAAAAACTCTCCACCTAACATATGAGCCCGACTTACCTTTGATAAAGATTCTTCTCATCGTAGATGACCTAGGTTCAAATGTAGTTTGAACCTAGGTCTTTTCAATCAAAGGTCTCCCTCAAAAGAACTGAGCAACTAAAGCTATATGTTGCATTTGGGGTTTTGTGATGTGATGTGTGGCTCGTGCGCTGATCAGAAATTTCATATGATTTAATTTTTTCCGTTGAATTTATTATTATTTTCACGGGAACCTCCATGGAGTCCAAGACTCATCGTCGGAAGTCCACTAGACACATAACATAAACTTATGTACATAAATATTTCTGAAAATTTTCTTCTGTATCGTAACCTATAACCACCCCACACAAACCAACTTATCATGTTTCTATCATACTGCCCTCCCCCCTCCTAGGCCTATCTGACTGACGCAGAAACCCACCGTTATTTGAGCTACAAGTCATTAGTCGGTCCTCGTGTGAATATTAATCCTCTTCATCTGAACGGTGTAAGGACAACTTACACCGTTCATAAATCCCTATATATATATTCTTAAATTCAATTGACAATATAAAGTTTTGCAGTTCTACTTAATGCCGATAGATGGCACCGCAGCTTTCTCCTTGATCGAACACGGACACTATCAAATACCGATAGTTTATTATTCTTTCGAGAGTATTACGTAGCTACTATTCTTTTTTTTTTTTTTTTCGTTTCCCTCTTCCCAATACACTTCACTTCTTCTCTTTTGAAACAGACGCTTCGTTGTTAAGAGTGCTCGTGTGCGCGCCGTTCGAACGAACAGAAGGTTAACGGCAAGAAGGAAGGAAAGGTTCGGTTTTCGTGTGAAGAAAAAAAAAACAAAACACGAAAACTTTACGTGCTTTTGTACGATGGGGGAAAGAGAAATGGGATCGATTTCGGGCACGAAGTGCTTTATGAAAAATGGAGTGTCACGTGAGGTGGAAATTGCCAACTTTACACATTTCTCCCCCCCCCCCACCCCCTTTCTAACTAATTTTACACCGTCTGCATATCTTGGCGGCCCTTGTAGCATCTGCTTATCGCAAAGGCCATGATTTATTGCAGAGCACACACACACAATATACAGTACATCCACATGCTACGGTAGACCAAGCGCAAGGCGAATACGAAGCACACTATGGTTTGGAATGCCGCAAAAACAAACAAATAACTTGCAGAAAGGAAGCAATTGGATGTAAACATTTAAACATATGGCCACGTTTCAGCTCTTCTTCGATCTTGGAATTTATAGCTTTTCGCGTGCGCTGGGAAAAAGGAAAAATTTAAATTGGTTTCGTCTGCTTTGAGAAGCAACAAGTACCTTTTCGATTCGGGAGGAATTGGAATCGCTGCTAAATTGCATTGGAATTCCGTGTGTGAAAAGTGTATCTCATCAAGATGTTATTACTAAAACTACGAATGTAATTACGTATAAACGCCACCTGGTGTCAATGTCTGTAACTATCCTATCTAGGTTTTTTTTTTTTTTTTTTTTTGTCATGAAGGTAATGTACTTTATTTTACAGAGAGCCTCCGTAGCTCAGTTGTTTTAGACGACACCTTTGGGTGGAAAGACATGGGTTCGAGTCCCGTCTATGAGGTGAGGAACCTCACACCATAAATGCATTTATTTTGCTATATATAATACGCTCATGAACCAAAACATCATGACCATCCAGCATGTTTCCGGCCAACTTAGACTGCACAGTTGGCTAGACAGGAGGTATCCTGGTATGAGCGATTGTTCTCATCGACATTATCGGACCTCGCATCCCCGTTGAACCCACATTCATCTCTAATGCTTAACTAGGGATTGTTGCGGATCAGGTATTGACCTACATGGTGGCAATGCTGCCCGATGGATATGGACTCTTCCATCAAGACAACGCCCCGTGTTACAAGAGTCACACTGGGCTAGTATTGGTGATACTGTGACATGATGAAAAGAGTGGCGCGAAGAGCTTCTTTGGCCGCCTAATTCTCCCGAGTTGAATTCCTTTGAGCAGGTGTGAGATCATATGGAACGCAGCATCTGTCTAGACGCTAGTAGGATCAATGTCAAGACGCGTGCAAGCGATTATCTCGGCCAAAGGAATCCCAACATTCTACTAGGCAGGTGGTCATTATGTTTTGGCTCGTGAGTATATTTATTTAATGTTGGATGATTGGCAGAAATTTTAATATAGAGAGATCAATTAATTTCACTGAAGAAATCCGAAGCATTTGTTGGATCCATAAGTCCAAAATCTATAAGGCCACTGAAAAATTAAAAATTGCTTGGAAAATTAAGCAAAGAGATTATGCTTGAAGAACAAGTGATAAATGAACCCAAGAATAATTTCTTTACTGCGAAGAAAAAAAAGAAATTCAGTAATAAAAATCTAGGCAGTGCTTTCGTATCTCAGCAAGATAACGAAATAATAAAACCAATATGTAGAATTGCAGGTAATAATGACTGACAAGCAAGTGATAAATTATTGATTCCATGGATAAGTTATCAGTTCTATGTTGTAATCGTCTCTTGCCACACACACACCCACACGCAAATATGTACAACTGAACTGATGGACTGTCCATTAAACCTACTCGCTTCGAAACCTTCTACGTATGGATTATCTACTTTAAAAGTTCCTATTTAATGGTGTGTATTAGGGTTTTCTTATTAGTAAGGCCACTTATCTTTCTCCGCCACTCTAATGTCTTATCTAAGCTTCCCTTTGGGTCAGCCGAAAACAGAGGCGGATATCTCGTTCGATAGTGTGATGATGATGGAGGTAGTTGATGTGCCTTTTACTTAGCGTTTCCCCATCGGTGCTGTGTGTGTTGGGGAAGAGGGGGGGGGGAACAGAATGGCACGAGATACACGCGGCTGGAACTGCTTATCGTCATCACCGAAACAACAGTCAAAATTATTCGTCAATGTAAAAGGAGTGGTTTGCTGTGTGTGTGTTCGCTAACTAGAACAAATGGCGAGCCACGCGCCTGCCACTGTGCCGTGACGATAGCTTGGGGAAGTAATATTGCGCGCACACCAGGAAATTCTGTTGTAGAAAATTTACATTTAGGGAGGGAGAGAGAGAGAGAGAGAGAGAGAGAGAGTTTTACCTCAGCGCAAAAGTATCTCGGCGAAGTCATCGTGTTATAACTCTTCGGGGATTGGTTGTCTGTTGCTGGTGGTGAATAGCACGCTAGAAAATTGAAGACAATGATGAAATATACTGGAGATATACATTGGCACAGAGAGACAGAGAGAATAAGGATGTCTCGAAACATTTAGTGGCTGTTAGAAGGCACCGATAAAGCATAATGCTGAGAATCGACAGAGGGAAAATAATGGAAAGGTTTTTCTGAATGTAAAGTAGGTGCAGAATGATGGGAACGGAGAAAAATAGCTACTTGGAGAAAACCGGTTTAGAACTCGAAATTTCATATTAACAAGAAATTGCTTTTCCAGTCAAACTGGGAATAAGAACCCACGTAATTTATACATATAATTACACTGTCCTAGAGCTTTTGCTTAGTTAGTTTACTTAATCAAAGCTACTATAAAATGATTTTAGTGCAATATAATATAAATTTTGAATATTAATTTAATTATAATTTTATTTTACTCCAAGCTTACGGAAGATAATACTAATTAACATATTTGCTTCAGTTAATTACACGATAAAGCCTCCGTAGATCAGTCAGTATAGACGAAGTCCTTTGGTCGGAAAGACCTGGGTTCGATTCCCGTCAGCGACGTTAGGAACCTTTATCGGGTCTCTTTCAACCTAAAGGTGAGCTAGCCGGTCTCATACGGAGGTAAGGGGTTTTTTCGTCCCTCAGAACAGGCAAACTGGCCCCGTGAACACACATGGATTACAGTCATGAATACGTTTCAGCCATATGCCGGTCCCGAGCCCGGATAAAAATTGGGGGTTTGGGGAAAGCAATGGTGAACTACCCTGTAAAAATCTCACTAGGAACACTTTGTGGGCAATGCCTACAAAGTCACCTACGGTCGGAAAGACTGAAAGGGAAAACCGGAAGAAGAATTATACACGATAACAACTTCTATTCTCACCTTTAATTCTGACAAGATCTTGGCTTCGGTTACATTAAGAATGAGAGCTGGAAGTGAGTTAGCAAGTCTCAAATGTAGATGGATGGGTTTTTTGGGTTGACTCACAACCCAGAAAACGCACGAAATTTCCGAGAAAAAAAAAAAAAACTCGCCTGATACCTTTAGTTGTTTTAGAATAATGAACTGATAGAAGACGTTTACAGCCTTAGTTGCCTCTGTATTAATTCGGTAAAAACACTGAGCGCAGTTGAACTGAAACCTCGGTTCTTTATGAAATGCTCCAATTACCTTCATCAAAATGCGTGCATACATTTCGTTTTATCTCGACTTCTTAAAAAAAAAAAGTGCGCGCGTTGACCATGAGCAATAAAAGGTCTCCGACCCTTTGAGTTTAATAATGAATGTGCATGGAAGCTGTTTCTGCTGAATTGTAATGATCTCATGAAACACCCCCATAGCAATGACGGACTAATTTGAAGCCCTACATTGTGAATATTATGGGCATTATGCTTTGCGTGTGTCATCCATTGTTGCTGTAGGTTACTATGGCTACCGCACAATCTGCCACAGGGGAAGAAGTATAGTGCTGCAATTAACTGTAATTACAGCCTTTGGGATATAATAATAATTCATAACCCTTTGTACGATTTATGTTACTTTTGTTCAGTCTTTCGGTGACATCCGAGTAAACAAATTAACTATCAAGAGATGAATTAAATTTGAAACCAATGAGCTGCTGCTATTTTTAGATTTTGTACAGTTTTCTTCCAAGGTAAGAACATGTAAGTTTTAAGAGATTCGTTCACAGACGTAAACGGACCGAACCTGACTGATGTGTAGTGTCAGACTGATTTTGCATTCAGAGCTCTTTTAATGTATGCTTGACCTTGTTTGTTTTTTTTCCTTTTTTTTGGCGGGGGGGGGTTCATGCCGTAAGCGTGCCGCAGTAAAAATCGCTGACAGCAAAAATACATTAGCGTATAACAAGAAGTTCTGCCCAAACCTCTCATCTAAGTGGATTAAGCAAGACGTAACTACCCAATATACTTTCTCTGCTGCCGAAAGTTCAAGACCCTGGAATTAAAGGCCTCCGCTATCTAAATGGTGTCGTTTTCAAATCGCCTTGGGAGGTCATCAGTTTTGCTGTTGACGTACAACGCCCCCTATGTGGCCCTAGAGGCTTTCTGCGGACATCTCTCTTCTCCGCAGACCAGCCCAGCCACTCTTCGAAGACGGTAGAAAATAATTGCGGCTATCGGGAGACCTAGGGGATGTTCTGGTGCGCATAGCAATCAACGCAGCTCCCGGAGGCATGTAGCAGCTGGTGCATAAGGAAGCTGTACGCCAGACATGTGATTAACGAAGTGTGACCCATAGACACCCCTGCATACCGTGGGAGCCGACACCACCATTAAAGGTCGGTGCTAAGTTCAATTCTAACTGCACGAAACGGTAGAGAATGTCCTCTGTGGTACTACCGAAGACATTTCTGTTGATTATCTTTGTCGTCCCTCCGTCTCTATTATATTAAGGAAGACAATCTGGTGAAGCATCGATGTATACAAAAACCTGGGCAACGGAATCTTGTACGCGTTTGAATTGCACGCGATATTCTTAATTTCAAAGAAAAATAGCCTTATATTAAGCGTTAAATTTATACTCTGAATATCCTACTATGTGTTCATTAGTTTTTGTTTCCAATAGACTCACAAGTTATTTGTGAGTCTTTTAAGTGCATTTTTCAAACCTGAAACAGATGGAATTCTCACCAAATATCCCAAATTATGAAATGAAGGTTCATCTCTGAATTTTGTGGGAATTTTTTGTATAGCAATGAATTTCCGGAATTATCAAGTCGTTATGATTTATTGTTTGAGATTTGTTGTGTTTTTTGGAATCCATGAAATAATTTGGAAGAACAGCGCATGCGCAGAATTGCTAATCTCACTGGAATCATCTCACTAATTTAACGTTATAAGTATAACAATAAGCAATCATAATATCAAAGCTGATAGGAACAACAACAAAAACTCCCGGATTCTTAATGGAAGGGGGAGGGCTAATGAACGATATCCGGGAATTTTTAAAGGTGAGAATACTAAAAATATGTTTTTTTTTCTACAAGATTGATATTATTCTGATGTTTAGTGTGAAGGCAAAGAATAATTCCAATATTTTGAATCTGAAAACGATCTAAGAGGAAGCTTTAGCGTTTTAAGTATCTCTTAAAGACGTCTTTGGTGAGTAATTGGTGTTTCATTATTTGTAAAAGGGGAATCACACGTCCAATGTCTGAGACCTTCTAACTCAGTTCTGAACAAAAGGCCTCCGTAGAGTTTCCTTAAAGTCATTAAATGAGGCGCATTCAAGCATTTAATGTTTTTTTCAGTAAGGCTTCGTTCTCTTTTAACTTTCCTTCGTGAAATAAAAGCAACAGGGAAAGAAAAAATTGAAGAGTTGAGACGAAATAGAAAAGAAGGGATTAAGAAGCAGCTCATACTAAATGCAAAAATAACTACAAAAAACATGTAAGATTACGACAATAATGTGAAATAAAAAAACGGAAAAATTTTCCACATTTTCATAACAAAAAGAAAACGAAATCACTACGCTTCTTCTTCTTTTTTTTTTTTTTAATTCTTCGGCACAAACTGCAAGAAAGTAAAAGGTTTCAAGTATCAACAGGACTTGATACCAACATTTGATGTTTCAGATTCTATTCCAATACTCGCGTTTATTCACAAAATCTTAGCGGTGCAATGAGTTTTTTTTTTTTTTTCACAAACCTGCATCCCATTTTTTTCTATTATTTTCTGTCTCTTAGCTGCGCTGTGGAGGAAGAAAAGTGAACAGACCACATTACGCAAATATTATTGAAAAAGGGAAAACACTTTAATGGAGACTGTTGGTGCAAGAGAATGGTTTGTTATTGTAGCGAAAATAAATGTTGCTACCAAACGGCAATTATCTTGCTTAATTAGGTTCTCGGCCATCAAAGTACTAGACGTTACAGAATTCCATTAAACTTCGCCTTTCTGAGAGAAAGCAAGAAAAAAATATTAAGTGCTTAGCAGTATTAGATAGCTGCTACATATCTGTTCTCTCTCTCTCTCTCTCTCTCTCTCAGCATCAGCAGGAACCATCCGCCGCATCAGCAGAGAAAGAGAAGTTAGCAGCTGTAATAGCCCATTACGTAATGCACATCAGAAGACATTCCAAATACAAATACTTCTGATTAGCCCTAATCTTCGATTTATAGTTAGAAGATGTCTGCTGTTCATATTTAATGACCCCTGAGAGGGATGCTCGCCTCTCACCTCCCTAATGACTTACATTTCTACGGTCATGTCTTGCGTTTATTCTTCACCGCTTTAAGTAAACAAATCATGACCGCACTATGAGCAGAATAACTCGGAAACTACTTGGCCGAATCGTTCAAAACTGATCTTGCTATTTCTTCTGCTACTATTCGCAATGCTGATGCTAATACTAAAGTATGACGTCACAATAGATTATATTTCGCAGTTTAATTGCTATTTTGATTTCGCAATGGAAAGGTTCGAATCAAAACTTGATTGTTCCGAATATAATCATGGGAAAAGTTGGTTGGGATATCGACAGTATCCTATCAATACCTTCGTCACACCTGCTTGCTCTAACTAACCTCTGCCTTCCAGTGATGATGACGAACAAATATGTTTCACCCCCCCCTTTCACGAGCTACGGCCACTTTCTCATGTTCTCTAACACCACTTCTCTCTCTCTCTCTCTCTCTCTGCGTTCTATCACGTGAAGCACGCCATTTATTCCAACAGATAGAAATGTTAATAAGCGCACGGTCTCTCGCGTGACCCGATTCTTAATGAAATCGACTCAACTAAGCTCCGCAGATCGTGACGAGAACGACCACAATAGCAAAGGCAGCTACCGATCCAGACCGGGGTAAGCAGCTTCCAGCAATAGACGAACAAATTGAAGATATTTTGGCCCGTACTGTCTAAGACATAATCCTTGGCTTGGCTACTGAAAACACTGGTTCGACCACATACCCTTCGTGACCAGGTTCTTGTCATCTTTTGTGTTTTCATCCGTCAAGAGGAAAGTTCTATACGGTTAATCCGATAGTCATTTACGAAAGGCGATATATCGTGTAGTTTTTATCCTCTCTTTTCTTCTTTCTCTTCTCCGTTATCTTTTTTCTCGTAAATAAAGAAAGACTTGATCTCACTTTTTTATTACTTAAACAGACTCATATTCTCTAATCTCAACACCAGGAAT
The DNA here is from genome assembly GCF_054136105.1 of Typopeltis vanoorti. NCBI lineage: Eukaryota > Metazoa > Arthropoda > Arachnida > Uropygi > Thelyphonidae > Typopeltis > Typopeltis vanoorti. The sequence continues at coordinate 135,030,211 of NC_143551.1, read as the reverse complement.
TATCACTAATGCTTATTCTGTATGGAACTTAATTCTTTGTAGGCTCCAGAGAACGAATTCTCAACCTCATTGATCTTTTAAAAAAAATTAATTAAAAAGGACGATGTTGGGAGCAATAGCGACTTCCAGATGAACTGGAGGTTATGAGGTGTGACTGAAATATTACACCGTTGGGAATTAGCGTTGAAATTTGTCGAATAATGTGCTAATCTTTGGTATATAATTGATTTTTCTAAATGAAAAATGCGCTAGTTTATTTAGTCATAAATTATTATATTTTTTACAGAAAGTTAACGCAAATAAAATTGAAATTATGAAGGCTTCTATTCTTTTCTTTGTTATGCCAAGAGAGAAAAGGTTAAAATAAAATAAACTCTCGATGGTTTTCTTTAAAATTAAACAATTTATTAAAAACTGAAAATGACACTTAATAGGAATAAAACTTTCACCATTAATAAATTTTAAAAAATTAATTTAAAAAAAAACCTCTCCAATCTTTATTTACAGCACCGATGCTTACTCTGCACTTGCTGTAACTGTGATTGATTCCTACACTTATTGCATGTTGCAACACTTCATTGCATTCCTTTGGTAAAATCTTCAGTCTGGTTGGTCAATGGATTAACGATCCGCTCTCCAACCAACAGGCTACAGATTCAAATTCCGTCGTGAGCATGATACTTGTACGTTGTCTTTAGGTGGAGAATGAATTTTATCGAAGGTGTGAGACCACCACCACCATGCTTGATGGAGACCTGAAGTGGCTTGGAAAGGTTCCATGTTTGGTCTCTAGAACAGGATTTCCGGATTATGTAAAAATAAATAAAAATATACAAAAAAAAAAATCCTTAGCCCACCCATCGTCCTAATGTACTATAAGATTACAACCTTTTCGCTGGAGCTTCCATAGCTCAGTCAGTATAGACGAAGCCCTTTGGTCGGAAAGACCTGGGTTCGATTCCCGTCAGTGAAGTGAGGAACCTTTATCTGGTCTCTTTCGACTAAAGGTGAGTTAGCCGGTCTCATGCGGAGGTGGAAGGGTTTTTCGTCCCTCGAAACTTACAAACCGGCTCGTGAACACACGGATCTGTAGTTATAAAAATGCATACTTAATCCCTCATAAGGAGGGCTCAACCAGTCCTTAGGGACGGTTGAGGTAAGGGGGAAAACCTCACGCTAATAAATAAACAACCTTTCGTGGTGAGGAGTCACATAAAAAAAAAAGTCACTTATGACATCTACGAGTACAATTCTGTGTTTCGGCGTACTTAAAGATTTTTATTCTTTAATCTTCTAAAAACCGAATTCGTAATGTGCTTTATCGTCGCAACTGAGTTCTGTTATACTGACACTACAATTACGAGCATGTACAGTACGTGGTGGACAAGATTGGAGTTACGTCAGCTCTCGCTAATAAACTTTCTTATTCTTAATAGTTTAAGTTCATTTCTGTAACGGCATTAGTTTATATATGTATCATAAATGTTTCATATCGTAAATATCATTTTAATCACTCTATAGTTTATATATTTCATCATCAGAAAAGAGAAGTTAGTGTAGGTGACATCATTCCAAGTTTAAATAAATCATAAAAAAATCTTCAAGTAATTAAGTGAATTAAATCTTCGTAAATAAGATAAATAAACTCAGTAACGTTTAGGGAAAGTACTTTAAAAGCAAGTAATTAAGTGAATTAAGGAGTAAAAAAGGGGGGGGGGGGGAGTCAACACTGAGACAACTTCGTATCCGTCTGCTTTATCCATGATTTTGTAGCTTGACTAGTCTAGACAACTCAGTGCACCAACCAGCACTAGAGTACTTATTAGTTGTACTCTAAAGGCAAACCATCCAGCCACCGCAAGCAGTTTAACACTGGCCATCTGTAATCAGTAAGAGAGACATATTACTGCACTAAGTAATGACTCTTTAAAAAAAATAATAAAAAAAAAGTTGAGTGTTGCAACTCAGACAAAAACGTTTCCAAGCTTTAACAGCAAATCGCTAAAGTATGCCAAGAAACTTTTTACTTGATTAGAACGGCGTCTTAGTGAAGATGAAGGAACATCTTCCTATAGGACAAGTCGCACACACGACAAAAGAAGTGAAAAAAAAAAAAAAAACTCGCAAGTGACTGGGAGATGGGGGAGGAACAAAATCAACTGTAGGGTGGTGTTCGTAATTCAATAAGAGCCACAGCTATACTCCTTCCCCCCTGTATGTCACGCAAAGTGTGAGTTAGCCATTCGCTGGAGCTCTGTCTCTTGGGAGCAATGAAACAAAAATGCCACGGCATGATATGGAGCTTTTAGTGATATTGGAACCAGAGGACCTATAAAGGCAGATGGCTGTCATTTATAGCTAGCCGCATGGGTCACTTATTACTGTTAAAGCGTTATATTTGGCACATTTCCTTCGTTTGCAATTAAATGTGTGAACACAAAAGCCCAAGACAATGTTTTTGTGTAAGGAAAACAAAGACGTTCACTTTTCTATGTAATAATGAGTTTTCTACGCCATTACATTGTTAAAATTTGAGGTCATCATTAACGGACTGAAAAAAAAAATTAAACCTTTCATGTGATAAAATGAGAAGGAAAACAACTTGAACAAAATGAGATATTAACTAATAATTGCTGCGATTGTTTAACCACATTGTTAAAACTAACAATAGTATGATTAAACTTTAGGTTTGTCAACAATGGAAAGCATATCAGTTTGTAACAATCCAATGATATTTCTTTAAACTATGACAAAATCTCTTTTCAACAATGAAAATTAAATGTATGCGTATATATGTTAAGCAAAATATAAGCATGCTTATGAAAACTGATTATCCGTACAGATAATACAAATCCATTTATATCTCAACATATTTTATTATCCATAACATCTAGAAACAAGAACCATTTTTACGACGCAAGCATTGAATTTCTGATAAATAAAGCTTAGAACTAATGAAAGATAAACATTACCAGCAGCTGAAGTTTATCTTTCATTCTGCAGTAAGCATTGGAGTTATTGCTGACTTTTCTTTATATGTTACCGTGTCGCATCGCCTTTGGTTGGAAAGATCAAAGACCCGAGTTCATTTCTCATCGCACTCCGAAAGGAATCGCTATAACAGACTTTCAGCTGGGTAAGTTATCTAGTCTCATTTTTGGTAGCTAGAAATCTATTCCTTTTAATTCAAAATGGAATTTTGCAGATAAACATGCTTTTAAAAAATCATGAATATGTGCTTTTCATCGCTGTAAAAAACATGAGCAGTTCCATTTAGTTTACCCGAAGAATGGGAAAATTTCGTTGACCCATCTTTTGAAGTGTTACCGAACGTCACTTCCGGTTCATTGTGATTGCAGCAGCTGCTTTATCGGAATTAAATTTACACTTTGCAGAGGACAGCGCTTACTACCCATACACCCTTCTCATTAGACTCTGGAAGATACAAGAAGTTTTTTTTTTTTTTTTTTTTTTTTTTTTTAAGAACTTGACATTAAGGCTTTGTTCGATCAAAAAACATCATAGGAAACCAAATGCCCACAGTCAAATGCGGAGAATTTTTGCTCACTAAACATTTCTTAACAGCGTCAGAATATTTAAATTGTAAGGTGAATAATAATTTTAAAAATGCCATCAGACTGATAGTGCAATACGTTACAATAAAGCAACAACAAAATTCATAATTATTTTATAAAATCTCTGACTTCAGTAAAAACCAAATTTTTGCAATTAAGTCTATTTAATCATTTGGATGATTCTTACGCTTGCAATTATTAATGAATATTTCTTTGATATTAACCTTTAATAGTGAAAAAAATTAGCTCGTTGTTAATTATATCACGAAGATTGTTTTGGTTTCCATGACAACTATGATATGGTGTGTTTCATTGTTTGGTTTCAATTTACTTTATTTTAAAAAATACGTATTTTTAAAAACAGCAGTGTGTTAACAATGATACTCGAAATAATGTGGGATTTAATATCCCCTTAATTTAAATAATTATACTCGTATTTAACAATGCTGCGCACGAACTCGTATTCGAATCTACAAAACTAGTTAACATTTATTCAACAATAAGAAAACATAAGAAAAAAATCACTAGATAAATGAATATAGAATTATTACATTTCAGACAAATTTCTCTTTGTCTATTTTTCTTTTGCCGTTCTCTGATTAGCGCAACGTTATCCAAACAGTGTGGCACTCCCTACGGCTTATGACGAGTCAGTTTCACAACGCAAAATATCCTTCAAATAACTGCATCAGTTACATAAATTGAATCCTAGTACCTATTGTGCATAACTTTCAGTGTTTATGTGACATTTATTAACGATTGTTGTTTAAATAAACAGATATTTTAAGTTACAATTTATTTAAACGAAAATAAAGAGAACGCGTTCTTTAGATGGAGAGAGCGCAGATACCTAATGTTCGAAACCCGCTGGTTTAAAGGTTCGAAACGTCTCTCTGACTAGAACGCTATCCCAATTTATTAAATATATTGCTAGAACAATTAATTTGCATATTATTTAATTGCAAATTTAAAAAAATAAAAAATACTTTTTCCCATTTAATAATGATTAAAATTTTCTTATACCTTCATAAATAATTCATATTTAATATCTAATAATTAAAAGTGTGGTTAACACAAACGATGATTGACGGATTGATTAGATTGGAGGATTGATTGAGGACTTTTGACGAGATCGGACGTGTTATTTTAGACTGTGTCTGATTGAATTTTATATAAGGTTTTTCGGGAATCTCACATTGAAACCTACTGTCTTCCCTCTGCATGAAAAGTGCACGAGGTGTAATGATACTTTAGGGAAGTAGGTTTTCGCTCTGTGGCCACGTGAGTTCTTGCCACTGCTTTCCACTGTTATTAGGGCATTATAAACTTTAACATATATTGTTTTGCTGGTAGACACTCGTGTGTGTCTACGGGATTTGCCAGTGGACCCTCCAAATTCTACAGGGTTTATCTATAGACACCGGAATATTCTTTGACAATATACGGTGAACAATAATGAAAAACGTAAAAGACATTAAGGACGCCATTCAAAATTTAAACAAAGATTTGACACTCGACGTTCTTAAGAGTTTACCTTAAAGAAATTTGAGACAGAATATCCTGGCTGTCTGTATCTCTACACTCAGGTTAATGACACGGAAGAAGTTGATGTGGACACTGAAGGGGATTTCACACCTGTTCTGCCACCAAAGACTCCCCACATACAATTGTTCGAAGGAGGAACAAACAATCAAACAAAAGACGTAGAACATCTGAAGACGACATGGAAGAGGATGTAGCAACACATGATGCCCGAGTTACCCAAGATAGAAAAGAAAAGGCCCCCTCCAGTTATCCTCCGAGATAAAGAGAAGTGGACCTCAGTCCCTAGGAGAACAAAACATCAACTTCTCCAGGGCAAGAAATACTGATGAGGGTATAAAGATTCATCCTGCTACTGTTTCAGATTATCGTAAGATGACGACAATGCTGGACAACTACAAATTGCCCTTCCATCCTTCGCACTAGCAAGCGAGTAAAATCTTAAAGTGGTGCTTAGAGGGGTTTCTGAGGGCATCACAACTGATGAGATCACTGCTAACCTCATCAGTCAAGGACGGACCCCCAATCAATGTCAGCAGGATGCTGAGATCTGACAAAATGCCAATGCCGCTGGTGTTGGTCGAAATCAGCAATACACAGAAAAGGATACATGAAGTGACAGATAACGGCATGCTCAAAATTTGAACCGAGCCTCTAAGGAAGAAGGCATCGGCAGGGCAATGCCACAGATGTCAAAAATTCGGGCACGCCCAAAAGCTGTGCAGAGCTGCCTACAGATGTCTGAAATTTGGAGAGGGACACTAGACCAACACCAAGCCAAGATCTACACCTGCCTGTTGTGCTAACTGTAGAGAACCATATCCCGCTAATTACAAAGGGTGCCTGCCTTTTCTACCCAAACAATCGTGGGTCAGCAAGAGTGAACCCTGCTCCCCCATGCAATGACACCATAAACAACCAAGCAGGTCGCCCTCCTGATCGAAATACCTCACATTCAGCATCACAGGAAGGCACGCGACCTTCATCCGTGTCCAAAACATACGCAGAGGCGGCACGAACTCAGATTCCTTCATCTCAAGAGCAAACAAGCTCCAAGTTCACATCAGTTCTAACTGCTTCACTTGCCACCATGCTGCAGGAATTCAGCAAAGCAAGCACATCACTATCATCCAGAAAGAAATTTTATCTAGAAACCCAATCCTTATTGACATTTCTCTACAATGTATAAAAAATTCAAACCAAACTCCCTCATGATTATAGCATGGAATGCTAACGGCCTGACAAATAAAATTCTTGAGCTGCACAAATTCGCAAACAGATACAATTCGGACATAATCTTGATCAGCGAATCCCACCTCAAACCATCTAACAACCCAAGATTAAGAGGATATATACTATATAGGACCGACAGACTTAACTCTAGTGGCGGTGGCACAGCCATTTTTATTAAAAATTATTTAAGCCACAATGTTTTAACCAACCCTCAAACTTTAAACCTTGAAGTGACAGGTGTGGAGATGAACACTACCAACATTCATTACGCAGGTAGTAGGTAGCCTTAAAATCTATGCAGCGTACAATCCTTCCAGCATTTCACTATTGACATCGGATTTAGACTCCATCCTCGGCTCCACGGATTCCATAATCATATCAGGAGACCTCAACTCCAAACATACAGCTTGGTTCAGTTCGTCAATCAACTCCAAAGGCCGTACTTTATTTAACTACACGTCACTCAACTCATCAATAGTAGCTGGACACCTAACGAGCCCACCCACTACAGCCATCAGGAAGTTCGGATGTACTAGACATAGTTATCCTCAGGAACATCAGATATCAATATCAGCTGGAGACATTAGAAGAGTTTACTTCAGATCATAATCCCATCCAGCTCAAGCTAGATACCCAGGATCGGCTCTCCTCAATACTCTTTTATAGCATGGGATAAGCTCTCTAAGGTTTTCCTAGATCATATCGGCCCACCTCCTGTCATTCGCAAAAAAGAAGACATAGACTCAGCTGTAAGCAACCTAATAAGACAAATTAACACAGCAATAGCATTAGTTACACAAACCATCACTCTGTCCACTCGTCCAGTCGGATTCCGGAAGAGATAATGGACCTGATTAGGATTAAAATCAAAGCCAGAAAGCCATACCACAACACGAGAGCACCGCAGGACAAAACAACCTTAAACAACTTTAACAGACAGGTTCGAGAAGCTCTCCAAAAACACAGGAATTCCGAATGGGAATCTAAATTTACGGAAATCAACCCAGAAGAAAACTCCAAATGGAAATTTCAAAACACCCCTCGCACCAAAAGACAACTCCTTCCCCCTATGAAGACTAAACATGGAATTACACATTCAGATGAAGAAAAAGTAGAAGCTCTAATTGACAATTTGGAAAATCAATCCAGCCCATCTTACGAAAACTTAAATATTAATCTCATTTATAATGTTCATCGTCAAGTCAGAAAAGCCTTAAGACAGCCTAAGGATGATTCAGAGCTCATCACCCCCACTACTCCAACAGAAATAATCAACATTATATTCCAATTGAAGAATAAAAAAAGGCTCCTGTCCCGACGGCATCACCAATAGAATAATAAAATTACTCCCAAGGAAGGCCATAATTCATCTAGTTAATATACACAATTCCATATTGAAATTCCAGTACTTTCCCACAGCTTGGAAAACTGCTGACATCATTCCTCTGAAAAAGTCTGATAATAACCCACAACTCTTCCAAAGCTACAGGCTTATCAGTCTTCTTTTCTGCCTCGGCAAAGTAACAGAAAAAGTCATCCTAACAATGCTACAACTAGCAATGGACAAACATAAAATAATTCCAAATGAGCAATTTGGTTTTCGCAAAGCTCACAGCACAGTGCAAAAAATTCACTGATTAATAGAACACATCATCCATGGTTTCAACTAGCACCTCCACACTGCTGCTGTGTTCTTGGACGTTGCCAAGGCCTTTGATAAGGTCTGGCATCAAGGCCTTATCTTCAAACTTATTGAAAACAACATCCCAATTAAGCTAGTAAAACTTATTAACTCATACCTTAGCGAAAGATACGCAACAAAAGCTTAACAGAATTGTTTCATCAAGGCGCAAAAATTCTAGCTGGTGTACCTCAAGGGTTACCTTCTGGCCCCACTACAGTTCACAATTTACGTATAAGACATCCCTCTAAATTCAAGAACCAACCATTACGGCCCTTTATGCCGACGACACCGCTATTCTAGAAAGGTCTCTCAGCCCTCGCCTGGCAATCAGTAGACTCCAAGGAAGTATCAACGCTATGGAAAAATGGTTCACCAACTGGAGGATTCAAGTCAAAAGATCCCATGGCAATCAGAGACCAAATATCTTTCTTATCTACTGGATAAGAAACTCTTTTTAACAAGCATATGAATCTCATTGGCTCCAAGACACCTAAAGTAAGAGCTCAACTCTACCCAATGGTCAACCGCAAGAGTAAACCAAACTTACAAAATAAATTACTACTTTACCGGATGGTTATACGTCCAGTTATTACCTACGCCTCACCAGCATGGAGTCATACTTCACGATCAAACATTTCAAAACTACAAAGAATCCAAAATAAGTGCCTAAAATGATTCTAGATGCCCGATGGTTTGTCAGAAATTCACAGATTCATCGAGAAACCGGCATTCCATACATCTCCTCCCTTCTTCTTGATCTCACAGAAAAATTCTTCATCAAGTCAAGTTCACATTCAAACCTGCTGATCGTACAAGCTGTCAATTACAATGAAACAGAGTACTACAAAAGACCGAAGGCTATTCTACCCCCCAGCTGATCATAACTAATAACAACTGCCTCCAGAGGGGGAGTTTAAAGCCCACAAAACTCCCTTTCCCAAATAACTTCCTTTACAGACAAAGAGGAATATGAAAAGCATTTTTGCTTCACCATCCTGACAATTGCGTTATACGTAACGCAAACGATAGAAAATTATGATTTTCTATTGTTTGCGTCATTTGCGTAATATTTTATTTCGAACAAAAACGAAGTAGGAGCGTGTAAAATTGCAATTGTTTATTTTTTTAATAAAGCATTATTAAAATAATTATTGATTTCATTAAATAAAGTCAAAAAGGTTGAACAAAAGTTATTTTTTTAAACAGAACTCCATTGCAATGTCTTTATCCGTACATTTTTTATTATGGCGGCTATAGATGAAGTTCTATTTCACGCTGATTAAACTGGGTGACAACACTATTTGTAACCTTCTAGGTCAGATCATTCATAACCTCTGTTCGTGTCTCCTTTGCACACCTTTACAGAGAGATTTTGCCGTGCCTAGCAGTGTAATACGAAAACTGTCACAGACCCTAAAACCAAAGGTTCTTGTTGTGTCAGGTCACTAAATCAGCTAAATCTAGATTGAAACATTTTGGTGAAAGTCCAGTGAGTTGAAATCTTTGTCTTCCTACCGACATCATTGCAAGACCTTTTTTTTATCAGCATATAAGTTTAGATTTTAACGCCGTCATCACAGTTTTGGTCATTAAATGTATGTAATATTTTTAATTTGGTAGTATATGTTCAGCTAGATGTAGTCGGAGGGGAAGGCATTTTATAGTGGAAGATTTATTTCATTGTCTAGTTCCTTACCATCATGTTTGATTAAAAAGGCCTCGAATTACAGACGGGATTCGAACCCAGGTCTTTTCAACCAATAGGTTTCATCTATACGTGGGACTCCTACAAATATATAAACTCTCGATATATTCACAGTTTTGTAGTTTCCAAAAGTGATAATAGATGGCGGTGATTTATAGTGATCTCAAGTAAACGACAAACGCCAGTTTTTTCGTTTTTTTTTTTTTTTTCACTTATATGATCTCTTCCTCGTAGAGCCATAGAAAGAGGAGAAATTGAATGAATATTGGGTACAAGAGTGTACAAATGTCCTCAGAATAAATTTAGTACAGTACGTTCACAACAACGATAGATTTCGTTATAAAAAATAATAACTTAAAAATATCTGATTACGATGAACCTTTACTTTTGTTCATTTAGTATATATTTGACAGATCAAATAAAAACGAAAGGATTTTAAATTGACACATAAAGAAAACCGTGATTAAATTTTGATGTAAGATCAAATAAGTTCGTGCAAGAGGTAGCTGAACGTAATGAAAAGCAATCAAAGTTGAGCATCTCCGATGGATTAGACGCAGTCTATCCCGGCCGAGTTGTCAGCTCCATTTCTGCCTCCTTCCGTCCAGAAGTTTCGGGGTCATTAAAACTTTGGGTAATGTTTAAATTACGCCCAAGCCGTAATGAACGGTGTCACGCTCTCACGTACATAATTTTCAATTAAGCACGCGCGTTGACGTGATTTTTCCCTACTAAGACCATCTATCCCTCCCCTCTACCCCTTCTTTTACCCCCATTGGTAGTAATTTTTTTTGCTAAATAATAATTAAAGGTTTCTGTGTGCGTGTTGGATGGTTCAGTAGAGCAAAAATTGTCTGCATTTTCGGTGCTATTTCAGTATGTTCTGCTATCGTGGCTAAGATTTGGTGTATGCTGCAAGGGTTAAGAAAAAAAAAAAAGTTTAATCAGAATAGATCATAAGACGTTTTTCAAGGTCTCTGATATTAAAGACGCCACCGACGTCTACATTATTCTGCCGTAACCTCTAAAGAGATCGCGGTGAATGCTAAAAATCAATATCACTATTTTAAAGTTACCAATCTGTTACTGGAAATCGGCAAAATCCTGCAGTATTGATCTTCACTAAGAAAAGGTTAGCTACACGGTAAGACTTATAAATAATGCTTCTACAGAAATACGTAATATTTCGAAAGAAAAAAAAAAAACTCAGTTGAAATATTTTAAATTTTCATGATAGTCAGCTATGCTATATCAAGCGAGGCTTTTACATCGAAGTGTTTCTGTTAAATCCTAATCACACTGTTCGGGGGCTGATATCTTTTTAAAATTATGTTTATAATAGTAGGCATGTGTCTGAAATCATTCGAGTCTAGCATCAATCATTGGTGAAGTCAGAGGAGACTTGATGTGGGCGATATCCCACAAAGAATCAGAGAGAAAAAAAAAAAAAAAAAAGAGAATTTTAGTTAAATTTTAAAAAAAATAAAAGAAAAAATAAAAGAAATTTATCTGTATTTTTTGATATAGTTGAAATCAGAAAATTTTAAACGAAAGGTATATGTGAAAAATTAAAGAATAGCTATTAATTAACGGTGGTTAATAAATCTAATTATAATTTCCTGTTGCGTACGCTAACCTGGTACCGCTACTGGCAATAATTTGTAGCGTGTTTTTTTTTTCTTTTTCATTTTTTATTATTCGGATGTTGCTAGCATCATTTTCTATTCATAAAATATACTGATGCATTTCAGGATTTCCTTTTTTTTTAGTCTGAAAGTATCAACTTTCAATACGTCAATCTAAAAATCCATTACTCAAAATTATTATAAAATTATTATTATTATGACCTCCCTCCATAATGTAATAACAGCATACATTTCCTAGGAAATGTGTTTTTACATTATGGAAAATACCTAAGAATAGCGATCTGAACTTTCCCCACCTTTGCAACGAGTTTTCCGGTATTGTACTACGTACTAGGCCTACTTGCATTAGCTCACGCTAGTGTTCGCCGATACTTTATAGTTTACTATATTCGGCATGAAACTCTCTGATTCCGATCTTTGAGTTTCTTATTCGGTTTTGAAACAATGTGGATTTTATATCCCCTTAATTTAAAATATTATTATTATAATTATTGGTAACAATGATTGTGAAGCCAGACGCGTTACAACAATGAAGTATGCTCTCTCTCTCTCTCGCTCTCTCTCTCTCTCTCTCTCTCTCTCTCTCTCTCTCTCTCTCTCTCTCTCTCTCTCTCTCTCTCTCACACACACACACACACACACACACACACACACACACACACACACACTCATTTTTACTTGGAAAGAGTTCATAAATTTCCAGTCAATAAGAGTTGACTGGAAATTTCTTTGATTCCGATCTTTGAGTTTCTTATTCGGTTTTAAAATTTGTTTTAAAACCGAATAAGAAACTCAAAGATCGGAATCAAAGAGTTTCATGCTGAATATAGTAACTATAAACGTATCGGCGACTACTAGCGTAAGCTAAAGCACGTAGTACAAACTAGGGCAACTCGCAGCAAAGCTACTCACTGATGATATCTCAATAAAGATCGAAACCGGTCTGGGTAGTGACCTCCCACCATAATGTACAACATCATATATCTCCTAGGAGATGTGTTTTATATTATGAGAAATACTAAGAATAGCGATCAGAGCTTTACCCACCTTTGCTACGAGTTGCCCTAGTTTGTACTACGTGCTATAGCTTACGCTAGTAGTCGCCGATACTTTTATAGTTGTTGTTATTGTTGCTTTCATATATTTAACGCTATTAAATTGAAGGAGTATTTGTTGATACTTTCCTATATTGAAGTTATGAAAAAAAAAAAAACAAAGAAACGATCATAAGAACATCAATAAAAAATTGAGTGTTGCAACAGCATTCTTGTATAGTGAAATCATTACTTATCATAAGAGTTGAACGTAAAATTTCGCGATGAATCCTATATCAGTTTCATTTGGTTCGTACTTCCGGATATAATAATATCTCAGTCTATACTTTCTAGTTCGAATAAAGTTTTCAAAACTTCGAATCCTATATCGAGCCAATCCAGTTTTTATTCAATCTCCAGTGAGGCAAAACCTTCCCAAAATTATAAATTTCAATGATCTCTACCATGATTGAACGGCCTGGAATAAAATTTAGTACTTAGGCTAAAAACTGGTCAAATGGTTTCAGTCTTTGTTTTAATCGGATCATTTGTCAATACATAATTAGATAAAATAAAAGGTTCATGCTCCAGCACATAAGATAGCAAAACAATAAACCAAATTTAATAATTTGAACGTGATTAAAATATTCATACACTCATGACACTCTTCAGTTAAAAAAATTATTCACTTCTTACAGCTGTTTGAGCTACCGAACTTTATCACAGACATCATTGACAGTTCTTGTGAAAAATACAAAAAAAAAATATCGGCAATCTAAAATTCAACTCTGAACAATGTAATCGTATATAAACAATTAAAATAGCTTCTGCGCTGTTAACCTAGTGGCTATGCGCTTCGCAACCATATGCCTGGGGAAGGAGTGTCCTAGGTTCGATTCCCGTCGACGACGTGAGGAGCTTAAGGATCTTCCTCAGCCATAACCAAATTAGCCGCTTTTCATCCCGCAAACAGGCAAACGGGCCCAATGAACACACACACACGAATACAGTCAGGAATATTTAAGACAGCCCCTCCAGCCATAGGGCTCAATTGTCAGCTACACCGGTCCCAAGCCCGGATAAAAATGGGTGGGGGGGGTTTCTTTAAACCGGTTAAATCACGCGTGAGCCCCATACCTCCCCGTAAAAGGGGCTCACGCGTCATTTAACCGGTTTAAAGAACTGGGCGAATATTGATTTCTTTCCTATTAATCATCTTGTTGCATGCGTAGTCCAAATAATATATTTGGACTACGCATGCAACAAGATCATTATCAACTTGCACTTATACATGGGCATTTCGTTAAAAGAAATCATAAACTCTCGGTAGGAAATTAATGCCTAAGACTAACTAACTCAGTGCTGAGCATAAAAATGTCCAAACTTTTTTTGAAGTCTCCGGTTCGAACTTCGTTAAATATTGTTATAAAAGCAAACTTCAAGAGAATTGTTGATGTCTAATGACTGTAAACTCGCAATTTCGAACTCTTACGTATCTGAACACATAATGATCTGAAATCTTAATGGGATAGTCTCGAAATTCAATCTAGAACCACAGCGAAGGTTACCCAATATCGAAGAATTTCCATTAACCACCTGGATATAGTTTAGAGGAACCATACAGATGTTTCCGGTAAGAAAAAGAAAGAAGAATATGAAGCAGAACCAGCGATCGTTAACTGATTCAGTGTGTACTGGAAGGAAAGAAAGTGCTAATGGTAAAAGGTACGATGAACAAAGACATCAACAGATCATTATATGCTTACGCAGAGATTTATCTTCCGAGACAAAAACACACAAGAACACGCACCAGATGGAATAGACAATCCGAATATAAAAAAATGAAATCCTTCTGCTGTTTATTTAGAGAACTATGACACACATACAAAAAAAAAAAAGTAAAAGAGTAAAACGCACAGTTTAAATGAAAAAGCCTTATAAGGATGTAAGAAGAAATGTCTTTAGTGAGCGAAAGGAAAAAAAAAAATCTCCGATGGGAGCAGTCGAATGGACAATGAAATTAACATTAGTCCTCGCTGAAGCAGACATTGTTTATTTACGGCAATGCTCGGCGTTGCTAAGAAACTAGAGCCTCGAAAACTAATTAGCAAAACTAGCGAGAGAAAAAAGAAAATAAAGCAAAAGAAAAAAAAAAAAGAAGAAAACACTAAGGAACGCAGTAGCAGTTGTAAACATGTTTTCCAGAAAGATGAAAAATCAATCTTTTAAAAAAAAAAAAAAAAAAAAATCATCTAATGACAAAGATTAGCTCGCAGCAATTTGCATAAAATATATATTTAAAAAATATCTTATTTTTGACTGCTCAGCAATTGTTTACAGCCACAACTTTCAAGTTTTGAAAACAGTGCTCTAGAGAGAGATTAGAATTAAGCAGTAGAAGCATCTTAAAGAAGCGCGCGCACACAATACCTAAAAACGGAGTCATGTAGGGAAAATTATCGGACTGTAACCACACATTTTTCTAGATTGCAAAAAAGCAGGTAATCGACCCAATTCCAGATACGTTGTGCTAATAGGATTTCGTTACTTTTCAAGGCAGATGCGTAGGAAATATCTCAATGATGATGGTTTAATTGTTATGCAAGAATAATTGGGACTTGCTCGTTACAGTTTTGCGATATTGTCTAAGCATCTGCCTTTCCTCTGCTACATCTACATACTCTCGTTATAGCGTAGGTTATGGACATTTTAGATTGAAATATAAGATTGAAAGATCTTCATCTGGCGATTCCACTACCTAAGTTGCTTTTATTTTCGCATTTTTCTTTCTTTAAATATTTCGAAATTTTGTTGAATTTACAAATGAAGTTAATCTTTCATTAAAATGTAATTTATTTCTCTTTTTTTAATTATGTAGGTTAAAAAGTAAATTCTTAATTAAAACTAATATTTTTAATTTTTCAATTAAAATGATTATTTTTAAAAATTAATACTTTTTTTAATTATTACAATATTTTCAATCATAAAAGTTTTAATTAAATTTATAATTAAAATTATAGATACTAATTATTTTAAAGAGCTTTCCGGTAAAATAATAATTTAACAAAAAATTAATTAAATAGAAATAAAATAATGATTATATGTAGTTTTATTTCATATTCTTTGAGTAGTCTTGTTAGTTAGTTGATCTTTAGAGTTGGTGTAACTGAATTTTGAACCAAACTCAGAAAATTAAAATTCGACAGTAGAATACACAATGTTATTCATACGTGTAATATTAGTTACATAGGTTAAAAACTCGGGGGGGGGGGGGGGAAGCTATAGTTGTCCGCTATGTTATCATCGCCTTTCATCTAACATACCGACCGAAATTCTTTTCATGGTAGTTTACCATGAGAATATCGTTTTTAGACATCCTATCTTAAACCTCTGATTGAGAGATGGACTGCTTCGCGTGTGGATAGAGTGGAGATTAGGCTTCAGAGTTTAGTTAATGGGCAGAGGAGAAAGGATGTAATAGAAACGTATACGTTATTATAACGGGGTTTTATAAGATTAATACAAAAAAAATTAATAATGAGGAGTAGGGGATAAGAAGGGATCACCTCTGGAAGTTGTGTAAGAATGTGTTGAGTGAGAGTGTGCTGAATAGATTTGTATGCGAGGAAAAGGGTGAATGATTGCAATGCAGTGTAAGAGGGGGTTGTGAGTGCCTTGACAGTGAATGAGTCCCAAACAAAATATGACAGGTCTTGTATGAATACTGGTTAGTGAAGGTCTCCAGCGATAAATCTTCTGACAACATGAAGATACCAATAATAATAGTTTTTCTACTACGCCTAAAAACAGCAACAGTTAAGATTAAAAGTTTTTTGTTATCTTTATTTAAATAGTGAGCTATTCAGTTGTAACTTGACTACAAAAGTAACCAACACGAATGTGCGCACCAAATGCAAAAAAAAAGGTAAAATTCAACGTTTTTAGAAATATTATGATGTGAACAGTTTAACGAAGCTTTTAGCCTTTTTTGAACGTACATTACTCAATCGTAGCCCATTCACTTCATCCGTAACGACACTCCCCACTTGAGAAATCACTCGTTCAATGCGTTCTTACATTTATGGAGAGGTAACTTGCTTTTCTTGTCGTTCATAGACTGACGACAGCAGCCATGTGTCGCTCAACTGTCGGACATTTCCATAAATTTCCGTGCCGCGGCGGTGGCAACACGTTTAAATCATCGCTACCTTAAGAACACACCCTCACTGTTCTACCTACGGGGTGGTCTGGACCTTTCACTACCCCAGTAAATAATGTAATCGAGCCTTCTCATTGGAATAACACTACGAACTTCTAAAAGCACTTCCGGTTGACTGTTATGGTGGTGGGAAGGTTTCTAAGTTCGACACAGGAAGGGAGGAGAAGGGGGGGGGGGGAAATAGTATTCAGAAAGTTTCCAACGCCAGGAGAGCTAGTGACGGATAGGATAATGAGAAATGACTGCTGAACTCTATGTTTAGCTCCTCAGTCATTAGTACGCTTGTAGGGAGGCAGGAAGAATTACAGGGACTGCAAAAAGTGCTATTGAATTCCCCTAAACAGTACGTCATTAACAGTCTGATGATCAAGGTAAAACCAATTGCTTTGTAACAGGCAAAATACTATAACTTTCTTTTTTCAGTTCACGAGGAATTATAACTGATTTTTAGCTGTTCGACAAGGAAGAGTAAAATTTCAAATGTTTATGCTTTAAAAAAGGTGTCGTAGATAAAAACGGGAAAAAATGTATAGGTAGACACAAAGAAACACCTTCATTATGTTGCGCTATTGTAATTGAACGTTTACAATGCAAATTTTTAGATAATCTTGCAATATTTTTCTAATTTGTAAAATCACTAAGCAGCCGAGACATGAAATACTGCTTCAACAGTTCTTTAATGGCCAAAACTATAAGAGAGGTTTTCAAATGAACATGGGTCTCAAAAAAGTGCAGAATTTTTCCTTTCGGAAATGTGTTTTTTTCCCTCTTGCAGAACAGACTAAATGGACAGAGAATACATTCATTAACGGGCATGGCACACCACAGAGTTAGAGATAATCCCCCTATCATAATCAAAATTAGGTTTATAAGAAACTAAGCCAAGTTACCCGGCTGTGATAACTGGCCGTTGGATTTAATATTTAAAAGGAAGACGCAGTGGGATCTGTTCGTTTGCTTCCCTGAATTTAATTGATCTTTCTAGCGATCTTTTAGAGTGAATTTAACTTTCCTTTTAGAATGAATTTATTTATCTTTTAGAATCGTTTAGAGTGAATTTACTTATCTTTTAGATAAGTAAATTTTACATTGAATTTACTTATCTTTTAGAATCTTTTAGAGTGAATTTAACTGATCTTCTACAGTGATAGTAATGAGGATGCACGAAGATTCGGCAAATTAAGATTATAAAGCAATAATTTTTCCTTCTCATCAGTTGTTTTTTCAGTTTACTCAAACTGCGTAATGGGATCCCTCTTTAAAAAAGGTTCGCCATCCTCCAATATTCACTTACACTAATGTATGTGAAGCCTGATCGATTAGCTATTATATCTAGCCAAGTTTATGTATGTACGCTTCTTAAATTATCGGTAATGACCTGCTTGCGTGTACTCTTCTTCGAAAGGTACTTATCGATGCAATACTTTAACCTAGTATTGCATATATATGCTCATCCATGAACGCAACGCCTGTTATTGTACATACAGAAAAGTTTGGTAAAAATGCAATTAGAGTTCACCTAATTTATGGGTACGTGTATATATCTATAAATTAAGTCGATTATAAGTGTTTTATCTCTTGTTGCAGATCTGCTTTTGATAAAAGATTTTATGAAAGGGCACAGCACCGTTTTCATGAATAGAAAAATAATGAATGCACTAATAATGAAAAATCTACAATGGATCATATTTAGATTATATTAAATGAAATATATAATTTGAATATTGTTTTTAATCAAAGAAATTCGTATTTGTATTCGATATTATGTAATAAATCATTTGCGGGTCCCTCTACAACCAATAAGTCCGATGTCAAATCCCTCCGTAGTTTGCGATTGTTTTAGGTCAGAGGTGAATTTCATTGCTCGAGTGCAACCATCACCTTGCTTATTGACGGATATATATATATATATATATATATATAAGCAATAAACACTCTCGGGGGACCCTGTAACCCCTAGAGAGCGCGTCCCCTGGGTGGCGGATAGGGGAGCCCACCATGTGTGTGTGCGTGCGTGTGTATATGGTGGGATGGTCCGAATATACTGAATAAGGACTCGTGGACCAACAGGGCCATAAGGGGCAATCATCTTGATTGTAAGGGAAGCGGCACTCCCATGGACCCCTAGCTGGATCTATCTCCTCTCCTTCTACTACTTTGAGGAAGACCCACTTACTTTAATCTTTCCTATAAGGCCTTATTAGCCAACTCTTCTTATTTTATGACCCCTATGCTATTAGAGTACTCAAGGTCCATGGGGTTTTTTCATTTCTGGCCTTACAACTATGCCCTCTCTATAAACCTTACTGTAATTCTTCTATAATCTACTCTTTCCCCTTCAATATACCCTGTTCCTCCTATGGGTTTAAATTCGGAAGAAGGCTAGTTCAGAAGCCTTAAGGTAGCAGCCCTACCACTGAACTATTCCATCGTCAGGCTAGTCCCCTGACATGGAGAACATAACTCTACTAGTCAGCTGACAGAAAAAGATAATCGGATTGAATTTATAGGAAACGACCCTGGAATGGAAAAGGTAAAACAAAAATGGAAACGACAAAATATAATACACATAGCAAACTGGAATGTAAGAGGAATAGCATATAAAGAAATAGAATTGGACCAATTATTAAATGAAAGAAATTTCAAAATAGCAGTAATAACTGAAACAAAAAAGAAATTAAAAGGAACTATGAGAACTGAAACTTTTAATGTGATATACAGTGGAGTTGACAGAGACCAAAGAGCACAAGCAGGAGTCATGATTTGGATTCATAACTCCCTTTCAAAACAGTTAAAACATTATAAATTATGGAATGAAAGAATAATAGAAGCTAGAATAAAAATAGATAGCGGCTATTTAACAATAATTGGTTTATATGCTCCAGAAGAGGGAAGAGAACAAGATAATATTGATTTTTATAATCAGCTACAAAACATATATAATAAAATAAATAAAAATGATTACGTAATTTTAGCAGGAGACTTAAATGCAAGAAATGGAAACACGAAAATTAATATAGGAATGCATGGAGAACATACTCTAAACAGGAATGGTAAAAAATTGATTGACTTTGTAGTTTATAATAACCTAAAAATAATGAATTCCTTCTATAAACATAAAGACATACATAAATATACTTGGGCAGCAAGAGGATGGAAATCAATATTAGATTACTTTATACTAAATGAAAAGACATCAAAATTTTCACTAGATGTTAGAGTTCACAGAGGATATGAAATAAACAGTGACCACTTCCTTGTTAAAATAAAATTAAAATGACCACCTAAATGGCTACAAGTAACAAGAACAGAAAGAAAAATTGTTTATAAAACTAGACTATTGAATGGCACAAATGTACAATGGCTATATGAACAAAGAATTAACCAATATCTAGACAAAATAAAACAAAATGAAGAAATAGAAATAGAATGGCTTAATATAAAAACGATACTAAATGCAGCAGCAAATGAAAGCTTAGGAAAGACCAAAAAATTCAATAAAAGGAAAAAACTGAAGATCTGGGATGATACAATGAAAGAAATAATCAAAAAGAAAAAAGAAGCCTATCACAAATGGTTAAGCAGTAAAATATTAGAAGATGAAATACAATATAAAAGAATAAGAGCCATAGCTAAAAGAGAAGTCAGAAAAAGAATCATGGAACAAATTTGTTTCTAATTTAGAACATGATTTATATAAAATAAGACCCAATGTATATAAAATTTTGAAACACTTAAATGCAGATACCAAAGAAAACATAAAATTAAACACTGAATTGAAATTAGAAGAATGTCTAAATTACTACACAGAATTGTGGACAGACAAATATTTTAAAAAAGACAAATGGCAAACAATTAATGAAAATGAAAAGGAAATAACTAAATAAGAATTAGAAATCAGCCTGAAAGAAACAAGAAACGGAAAATCACCTGGAGAAGATAAACTAGGTTCAGAACTATATAAATATGCAGGAACTAGATTCAAAGAAAGACTCTTATTATTTTTAAATAAAATTTATTCAACTGGTATCCCCCCAATAGAATGGAAAAAAGCAATTGTGATTCCTATCTTTAAAAAAAGGTAATAGAGATAGCCCTAAAAACTATAGAGGTATCAGTATACTAAATTCCTCTTACAAAATATATAGCAGAATCCTAAATAACAAACTAATAAAATATTCCGAAAACTTTATATTAGAAATACAGAATGGATTTAGAAAAGGACGATCATGTATAGACCCGGCCTTTTGCCTAAAATTAATAATAGAGAAAAGAAGAGAATACAATTTAGAAACACATATTGCATTTATTGACTTTGAAAAAGCATTTGACAAAGTTAAAAGAAACATATTATTTAACATATTAAAAGAAAGACCAAATAATATCCTAAAAGCTATCACAAGTATATATGAAAATAATCAAATACAAATAATATTAAATCACGAGCTATCATATACGAGAGAGATAAACCAAGGGGTCCGACAGGGATGTCCCCTCTCATCAACTCTTTAAATGAAATAATAATAAAATGGAATAAAAATTTACATCAAGGAATTAAACTTTCTCCTAACTTAAACTTAAACTAACTTAAACACTCTCCTCTTTGCCGACGACCAAATAATAATTACAAATTCTGAAGATAAACTACAGAAAGCTATTTTAGATCTAAATGAGATATCCAAAGATTATGGTATGATAATATCAACAGAAAAATCAAAAACTATGGCCTTTAAAGGACAAGATCCAGCAAGAACTAAAATAGTAATAGATAACAAGATCTTAGAACAGGTGAATTCATTTAACTACCTAGGATGTACGATCACATATGAAAATGAAAAAGATATAAACGTAAAAAATCGCAAAATATTTAAAAATAACAGGTATAATTAACTTTATATTTAAATCAAACCAGACTAAAAGTATACAATACATTAGCCTTACCGGTCTTAATGTATGGAAGCGAAATCTGGACAATAAAACAAAAAGACAAACAAAGATTAACAACAGCAGAAATGAAGTTTATGAGAAAAACTGCAAAGTATACCCTATTTGATCACAAAAGAAATGAAGAAATTATGAAAGAATTAAACCAAGAACCAGTAATAGAAAAAATTAAAAAATATAAATATAAATGGATGGAACACGTTGAAAGAATGAAAACAGAAAGATTACCAAAACAAGCCTTAAAGTACAAGCCATTAGGAAAAAGAAAACCAGGACGTCCTCTTAAACGACTCAACTATGACTTCTAAGGCCGGAACAGGCCTAAATCCTTGATATGCATGATGATGATATATAAACAATTCATCGTAGTACTATGAGACAATTAATATGCTATAAATTGAAGATCGCGTGTTCTAGCAATTCACAATAGAATTACGTGTCATGCACGTATTACTTAGAGTTTCTTAAACTGTGGGATGCCTGAACTTTTGAGAATTGACAAAAAGTACATAGCTACGTTTCTGTAATTTAAAAAAGTGAAAATGATAAAATATTTTTGTAAAGGGGGGGGGGTGTTGAGACGAGTTTAAAAAAGTTGATGTCCCTCTTCTTAGAATGCTACCACAGTCACTTTGGAGTCATGTTATTTTTTTACATCGTTTACACACACATACACGTTGACCTGGCTCACTCACTACCTGAATCACGTTCACATCTCTTTGATAATCGACTTGATAATCACTTTGAACTGAAAACGTTGTCCTCTCCCATTAACCCCAGGTTAAACCAATTTATTTTCAGCCATAGGCAAAAGAAAAATGAGAATTACCAGCACATTCTCTACGCTGTCTGGCTTAATTCCAGGTTCTGCGTTAATATGAGAGAAGCTGGAGTCATGTTGAATAATGGCTTTCCGTTTAAATTATTTAAACATTAATCTGACTCGGTCAGTCAAATATCGTTTCACATATTGCCTGAAATATTCATATAAAATTAAATCGCGTAACATTTTGAAAATTTTTATTCTGCATATCACTTAGAAACGACATCCTTTATACGACATTCTTTTAGTGGCAAGTAATGATTGATCCAGGTGTTCTTTGTTATCATTCAAATTCTCTGAAATGTTCTACAACTGTTATTATACAGATTAGCATAGCAGGTTTGTCAGCGAATCTGGGCTGGCTGCATAGCGAATGAAAACTCCTAAGAATGCCAGATGTCTGTAGAGTGACGCCATCAAAAACACTTCGCTGCTAGCCGCTTTCATTCCAGTATTAGCATCTGTTCTGTTTAATCTAGGCTCTGCACCGGAATAAATTCGGTGCAAAGCTAGCTTAGACCAGCATTAATAAATCATACCACACACAAAGAAAAAAAAGAAACTGCAAAGATAAAGCATGCATCAATTGTGAACGTCAGTCAGGAAAGGGCTTTAACCCTAAAGGAGAAGGACCATGACCCTAACATAACACACACACACACATGTTCGTAGAGTATTTTCAGTTAGATGCAAAGCTAGTAAATAAACATCGGGTACAGAAACTAAGACTAAATCTGACTTGAGAAAACGTAAAGAAAATTTTAAAAAAATCTTACCATCTGCGTACCCTCAAAGAATGTATGAGTGCCTGTTACGTAGCTGAACTTTGCAACAAATGTGTTTAATATCTTCACGTAGCTAAAAATAGCTGAAAAGATTCTTAAGAAACTAGCGTCCAATATTTCATGTGCTTCTCTCTCTCTTTCTTTTTTTTATTTTTATTTTATTCTGTTTCTTTTTTTATCACTGTGCTAATACGGAGGCCTGTTTATTCGCAAACAGACACCGTTGCTAAAACCAATCAGCGTCCCAAGGCTGCGTTGCTATGACAACGTTAAGTAGTTTTTGCTCTGTGAACCAGTAGTGATTGCATTCTATAGGGTTTTTCCCAGTGTACTGGGTTATAGTGAAGATAGTTCGGTCCCTTAAGTCAAAGAAAAGTAGAAGCTGTGGCACATTGGGTTTGCCTTTCGGTCTGATGTATCCAATAAAGATAGGTTAGCTCGTGCAACTATAGAAGAGTATTTTATCCCCCCCTCTCCCCTCCGACTCCCATCATCCGCAAATACCTATTAGCTTCAAATAGTGTCTTCAATACTTGAACCAAGAAGTAGTTCGTAATACCACGATGCGTGTTTTTGTAATTCTGTTTAGTGGTTTTAAATTTTGCTGCAGTTTCTATAAATCATGGAACTAAAAGCTGAACAGTTGTTTATCAAAAGTCAAATGCGGTTTCCTTTGGACGGTAAGAACACCTATTGGCTAAGTGTGATTTTCTTATGAAGCCATCGGAAGCAAATAAAGTTCATTATAGACACTAATCTTGGGTAAACCTCAATTTTCTTGCATATCTGCTGAATTTTGTATTTATTATAAATGAAGAATGGATTACTTTGATAAAAAAGCACTCCAGTTGAGTATACAAATCAAAACTTGTCGAATTAAATTCGTTTTATATGTTGAATTATATGTTTTCGTACTGTCTCTTTATCACTAAAACTATTCCTATACAAACAGAACGAGATGCATTTGGACTGTTTACACAGCCCATAATGACGTAAAATATAACTAAAAAAAAATAAAAATAAACACAAGACGAGAAGACCTGCTTACACAGCAAACAATACTCGAAATGACATATCCTAGCGATGTTTGAACTACTTACACACAGTCACGCCATCTATTATTTTACTTCTCTTTATTTCTAGAATGGTCTTCTGTCATGAATATTTTACATACTTATTAATATATAAAAGTCTACATTATTTTTGAAGAATATATGCGTGATATTTGAAAGATGGTTGTGATTTTTGCTTACCGTATTTACGTTTTCAAACTCCAGAAACTATGCTGACCATTTTTTTTTTAACTTGTTGTTGCTTTTTATGGAGAATTCTGTTGTATACTTTATGATAAAATATTACTTGCATATAAATAAACTGTTGCAAATAAAAATTTGCTTAAACTGAGAACAGAAATCTCTGGATATGTTAGGGGAAATATGGAAAAATATTGGGGGAGGGATGATAAAAAATGTTGACAGTATGTTTTAGCATTTCTTCTAGTTTCGTTGCTCACTCGCACTGGTTGGAGCCACTGTGACCTTGTTCGTTGTTTCTTCTACTATATTCAAGAAAGGCGTGCACATTATGAAGCTGATCCTCAATGGTGTGAGAAGGAACTTTTTTTTCGTAACTCTAAAATATGACCTCGTTATGCTTGAGTAAACCAGAACGGCGCTTCCCACAGGATCAGTAGACTGGTCTTCCGCAGGCACAACAGAGTTCCGGTTTATGCATGAAAATACCCCCCCCCCCTCCCCAGATGAGTTGGGATGAGGAGGAAATTTTAATTTCATAATAGCCACATCAATCAGCGGATTTAAATTCCAAAGAACATGTTGATGACATACGTTGACATGTCTTGAGACATTGTCTTTTTCCGGATGGAAATAGATGGATTAAACCCATTCATATCAAGCGGTTGCTTTGCGAAAAAACTCCGCATTATCAAATTTCAATTTTTTTTATCATTCATTAAGGAATTTCTTTTGTTGTCTTATTTCCAGATAGCAGTACACACAGCTGAATAACAATCATCCAGTTTACTTATTTAGAAGGGGGGGGGGACATCCGCGGGCTGATATCATTGAACTTTCGGATCTAACGACTCGGTAGGTATCCAGAGAGACAATGCAAAGAGTATGAAAATCGCCGAAATTCTAAATCATGCAACTTAACCATGGTAACGTGTGGATAGGGTGCGGCGTAAATGCATTTCCACATGTTGAAAGTATTGCAAGTGATCCCATCCTTGCAAAAGAACATGCAAACAAGTGGACTTCATCATTGTGGTCAACAATAAAACCAGCAATTCATTATATACAATGAACGATACAAAACGAAACGATATCGGAACAATAATTCCGATAAACGGTAATCATGGAGATATTTTCTTTTGCTGTTCGCCTAAGTGAAAAGAGAAAACTTTGTTTTGATAGCATTAAAGTTAATAAATTTATTAGAAGCCCTGAAGAATTGTTACAGAATAGGCAATTCAAGTTGACATTCTGTCAACTTGAATTCAAATTGTTGAAATTATGTCTGAAGAAAGATTGGTCAAATGACCAAGATTATGACCAGTGAAGCTGTCATAATCCAAACTGTGGATTATATTTACAGTCTGGAAAAGGTCATTGATATATACCAAAAAAAAAAAAAAAGCGTGAGCGATCCTGGAGTCTTTTACTACTCCATCATTAATTGCAACTTTTAGCGATCAAGACAAGGAAGCGTTCTTTATGTGGAGTAAAAGTCACTCCAAAGTTTTCGTGTTCATTAACAGTCGCTAATACATACTGTTAATCATTTATTAGTTGATAAATTACTAACTAGCTTGATGCTGACTGTTTACTCCATTGTTTAAAAAAGTAATGGCAAAATTTTCATTGAAATGAGTACATCATTAAAAAGACGAGAAATATTTAACATCTACTTTTAAAAAAGTTCATGATAGAGATTTATTAACTCTTGTATTCTTTCCTATTCCGCTGATAGCTGCCCTGCAACTTGCCCATGCTCAATCCATTCCTAAATCAAATTTTTGTGGATTTAAGAATAGGTTGAAATGGCAAAATTAAAATTCATTAAAATGCGGTTGTAAAATGTAGTGTTTCTTCTGGATAAACTATAGTTTACCAGAAGGATGGAATTAACTTATGTCATTCGTCTACTGTGCACCTTCGTAGTATAGTAAAAACGCGACCTCTCTTGAATTAGAAATATCAGAATTCAAATCCAAAGGATACGAGGAACTTTTATAAGAGCTTTCCAAGTGCAAGTGAGTTAAATTATCTCATTCAGTGGTGAATCTGACTTCCTAAGTCGCCGGAAAAGTATTCTTCCCCACCCATAGACTTGGGTTTTTATTCTCCTTAGTTGCCTCCTCGTTAATATTCAACAGCCACAACTCATATACAATAGAATGCAATAAATGATATTTACTAACTTATTTTAAATTTCCTAACTTTTTCACCTGTTTTCATAACTTTTGAAAATAACTACTTTCATTGATCCATTTCTTTCAGGCTTGCAAGTAATCTCTTACTCGCTTCAGCTTTTCAATTCGTGGATTTTATGTCGCCTAGCATGTATTTTCATGAGTCAAAACATTATGACTACCCATTCTGTTTTGGGTCAAACTAAACCCAAAATAGGAAAGAGGCGATGGCGGTAGTATCCTGATACGGTAATTGTTCTCGCATCATTGGGTCCTATCATCGCCATTGAAAACATGTTGACCACTATTTCTTACTTGGGGAATCTTTCGGACCGTGTATTGCTCTACATAGTAATAATGTAATCCGATGGATCTGGATTCTTCCTCAAGACAACATCCCTGTGTCACAAGATTCGCATAGTGCAAGCATGGTTCGAAGACCATATCCATTCATTCTGTGTTCTCCTCAGGCAGCCTAATTTTCCTAACTTGAATCCCACCGGACATTTATGAAATCGTGGAACGCAGCATCCACCAGTTCAACACCAATGCATCGTTCTGCGCTGCCTTCCAGGACATTATTCCGTCTAGTTAGTCCAGAGTATCCCAGGCCATGGTCTAGTGGAGTCTGTACCAAGACGGGTGTAATCAGTTATCTCGGCCAAATGAGAACCGGTACTCTATTAGGTAAGAGCCTCCATAGCTCATTCAGTATAAACGAAGCCCTTTGGTCAGAAAGACCTGGGTTCGATTCCCGTCCGTGAGGAACCTTTATCTGGTCCCTTTCGACGAAATGTGAGTTAGCCGGTCTCATACGTGGTAGAGGGGGTTTTTCGTCCCTCAAAACAGACAAACTGGCCAGTAAAACAGGTATAGGGGCATAGGCGTAACCGCCTTATCCTCATATTACAGTTGGGAAGCCCAAGGATACTTGGAAGGGTGGATACTTAAGTGCCTGATAAAACCATCGATGGGCGATGGTGGTCATAATGTTTTGGCTAATGAATCTGAGTTTTTTTTTTTTTTCCATTCCATAAATCGCAACAAATAGGAGTGAATACTGATGGGCGATTGATTAATCCATTAAGAACTGAAGTAATAATAAAAACAAGCGACACGTGAGACAGAAAATTTAACCCTAGCATTCCACAATATTTTTAAGTTTATCGTCTTCCTTAATCCCATTCCAAAAGTAATCGTTCCTACCGTATTTTATGTTCTTAGAGCATGTGAATATTCTTGTTGTATGCGTTATAAAGTATTTATCATTCCCCAGTTATACGCAGTCCTCTTTATTCAAAGAGGAACGAACCTTCTTTAACCTGTTTCTTGATAAGCAGACAGAACTAGCACTTAATCTCCCTTCCGCGAAACCGTTTCAATTTTCACATCGTCTTCATTGCATTAGTTAAATTCGCTCATCTAGCGAAAAGCACATATTGCACACCCGGTTTAAGTCTGGAGCAGTTATTCCGAACAAGCACAACAGAACTAACGTAAGATGACACTGGATTCCAATTAAGCAATCAAAGTTGATTGCTTAATTGGAGCTTATGCTTAATTAAGATGGCGTCGAACTGTTATCATTTCACTCATTCGAAATTCCGCATCAGAGTAATATTGAAGCGGAAGGTTTTTATAGAGGGGTTGAAGGAACAGTCAGTACGAAACATATTTGAGTGGGATGAATGACCTTAACTGTCAAATAAGGGAAAAGTGGAGGAGTAGCATAACGCATGCGCAAATAAAAGAAATGTTAAACACCAAAGGTTTTGGGACTCTATCTGGAAAATAATATAATGCATGTCAAAAAGATTTTCGAATTTTTTTTTAATAGAATATTTTATTTTTAAAATATTTTCATTGATTCATTTAACTCTTCAGTCGTGTCCAACTCTTGGGACTGGCTTATAGCTGACGAATCAAACCTGTGGGAAGTATTCGTGTTTATAAATCCGTGCGTCTGCCTGTTCTGAGGGACGAAAACCCCGAGTTTCCTGGTGATAAAAAGCCTACCTCCGTATGAGACAGTTAACTCACCTCTAGTCGAAAGCGACCAGATAAAGGTTCCTCACGTCATTTTTAAAAAAGTAAAATTTTTTTAGATTTAAAAAAAATTAATGACGTAGTTACTTATGACTTATAACGTAGTTATGACGTAATACACTGTTTATTAGGAAGAGGAGTTTATTTTTAAAAGTTTTAAACTCTGTTTCATAATAACCTAATTTCTGCACATGCGCAATACGTCACAGCAATCTGATTTACAACAAAGTAACAACAAATCCATTCCTGCTAAAAAATCGGTTTAATAATCCATGAGGACTATCACTGGACCATGGATGATGACAAATTTTGCATCGCAGAAGAGAAGCCTTTTGGCTCTTTATTTTAGTGAATGACAAATCTCTTTGAATGGATAGTCTTGGATTCGATTCCTTCCAGTATACGAGAGAATCATTCGTATGTGCTTCTCAACTAAAGATGAGTTGGTCGCTTCGTACAGACGATCCTTCCTCATTAGCTTTAGTTGCTCTGGCGTAAATAGAAAAGAACTAATCACCTTATAATGAGTTTGTTCCTTTCAAGAAAGTTTAAATCCTTTAATAAATTTCTCTTAAAGAAGAATCGGTTGGCTTCAGTAATTATCCTCTGATTGGTTGCACTCTCTTAGGTTGTCCGCATCCAAACATGCTCCACCATTAATCATTGTGAGATTAACTGAATTTATTATTGGGAACCAATATGCGTGGTAATCCCCCATTTAAAATTTCTCGATACGATATCTCAGCCTACCTACGGTAATCTAAAATATTTTTCAATTTCTTGAAACCTAAACGGCAGTTTTTTTTTTTTTTAAATATTTACACAGAACCTTTCCTTAATGTTATGGCGAGTTCTACTTAGCTCATACAATATAATTTACTCGTGTAAGTTATATTAGACTCGATGTGTGAAAAGACACTGAAGCCGTTTGGTAAGTGATTGATGTTCGCGATGTAATTATGATAAGTTACAGATGATAATCTACTTGTTGGTTGTTTCTTTCATATTATATATATATATATATATAATTTAATTTACATCTAAGTGAAAAGCAAATGCACATCTGCGATAATAATGGCTTACTATTCATAGAAAGTTAAACTTAATTATTTTTTTCTTATAAAAAAAAAAGAAAAAGAAAAGAAAAAATAAAAGAAAAATAGTTGATTCACCTGTGCTGGTTATTTATTTATTTATTTTTGGTTTTTTTCTCTGCTCAAACTAAAATAACTTCAGTCTTTAATTATTAGCCAAATTATCATATTCATACCATCGTAAACGTATTTCAAAAAAAAACTAAAAAAATAGTACCTCGAATAAAATTTATTTTAATCAAAGCTGGGATAAAATTTTATTTTCGGAGAAACTCTTCTGATGTGAAGAACTGCTTGCAGTGTAGAAAACTATTTGCTCGTGCCGGTCATGAAAGGATAGGTTGCGGCTACATGGATCGGTGAAATTCATCTCGTTTGTTAGTTAGTGTCTTCATTTATGAAGAACTTTACCATGTATTTATTAACATTAATTACATTTATAATGTGCGTATTTTAACGGATTACAAGTAGTATTTTTCAGCCATAAAGGCATTCCTTGGTGAAAATCTTCACTTTTTTTTTCTTTTCCGGCTAATGAATTGAAAATTGGTACTTTTTTGTGTATGAGTCGAAGAATACATTGTGGTAGGAGAGATTAATGGATCTACATAAACCGATTTGCATGTCCGTTACAAGTTGTTAACATTTACCAAATATTTAATTACATTTTTACAGCCCACTTTCTCCATCATTTTATAATGGGTTGTACGCTAGTATCAGATGTACAACAGAAAAATCAGCAGAAAGAAAGCAGTTAACGGGAATGTGTGCTAGCGCGTGTGCACGACGGAGAAGATACTTGAATCATAAATTTTCAGAATGTGTGAGTCGGAATAAAAGTCGCTGTTAATTCATTCGCATATTCGTTCCAAGTTAAGCGTTCTCTTCATTCTGAGACGCAATCAATAAAGCCACACTTTCAGTGGGAGCTAACCGTGTTGTACGAACGTTACACCGCCAGCTATTAAATGTTTAAACCGCATATTTCTGAGCAATAAAGTGAGAACAAGGCCGTATGGGACGATGATAACATATTCAAATGTGCTGTCTCAAGGATAGTCAGTTACTGCCAATGGCAGAGAGAGAATAGCTGAATTTACCCAGAATGTCTGGACTTTCGCTGAGATACACGACTCCAACAGATGTTACTGGCTTAATCGATGTCACCCTTTTTACATCAGTACGCTCTCTAGTGGATCATGAAGGAAATAGAGAAATTACTTGCGATTTCTATGATTACCAAAATTCACTACTTCCAGACTCGATTTAAATGGATGAGATTTTTTGAATTTACGTGGGATTTTTTGAATCAATAGAAATCTCAAGTCTCTGCATGTTCTGTTGCACTTACGACGCGTCTAGTAAATATAACCAAATAGAAAAACATTACTTGAAGACTTGGCTGACACAGCTTTCGATCTCCATTCTATTTGTGTTACGTTAATCAGTCAAGACATGAAGAATCTCAGATACATATTCATACAGGCTTTCTTACGAATGTCTTCAAGTTTAATTACTCCATCCTTCCTGTCTGTAATGAACCAGCAGATCCATTAAACGTTCCATTAGCTTGCCTATCAGGTTTAAGGCAATTTTCGAATAACCATGTAGTGTGGCAGCCCTCCCAGTAGAGACAGAGCCATGCAAGGGAGCACCTGAGGCCATTACTGTTCGGTCCTAGACATAAGCTGTTTGTTTATAGACCACCCCTGTAAGGAGCTGAAGCATCACATCGGATCATTAAGTACACACACAGATCGCAAGCCTGCAGTTGTGGAATTATGTTTAATAGCTGCGATGCCAGGGACTGCAAATCAACTTTCTCTTGAAAGTGTTTAGATTTGGTTTTGGGATGTTGATACAACTGCTTGATCCCGATACTTTATTATGTGAAGCTGTCTCACTAGTCATACATCAAGGATGATAGCTGGTTTGTGAGATCTTATAATTATGGAGTATGAGAAATTAGAAAAATTGTCTTCTCACAGATGGCGCCACTGTAATGAATGATGGCGGATGTTTGAGTAACCAGTAAACGATGTAAGCGCTTTCGTCATATTTTAATACTTCTTTGCTCTAATTAAACTAAGTTTGAGGCTATTTACGCTTAGTTTAATTTTAATTCGATGTGGGGAATTATTATTCTTGTCTTGAATTAGCATGGAAGACTAATTAATTTGATACAAATGTACAGCTTTGCATGCTATCGGTAAATGAACACGTGATTAGATTTATTCTTGTGTAGTTCCATTCGTTTGCACGACCTCTATTGTTGTCAATTCTGTTCCCATTGTTGCCTCATTTCATTCTTGTAAACATGGTTTTCATTATCGCGCGCTGTTGTTTCAGATCTGTTTGCTTGCATTTTCTGTTTTAATTATTGTCCTTGCACGAACACCCACCGAAAATTGAAATCAATTTTAAATACAAAAGTGAAGGACACATCAAAGGATTTAGAAAATGACAAATGGTGAAAATTAAAAGGAAAAACAGTTTCAGTTGTAGAAAAGTGACAAATTGTATCCCACAAGACTTCTAAAGTGACACAAGGAACTTCGTTCCAGATCTGAAAAATAAATGGATGGTCTGGCTGTTTCTCATCGATTTCCTTCGACGTTGTCCCGACGTTCTTTCTTTCTTTCTCTTTTCTTTCGGGTAACGTTGTTGGGATGTACGAACGCTGGGGGTCTTTGAGGCATCTAGCGATTTAATGCGTTCACTTTCTTTTTATTTTTTATTTTTCCCTTCCGTTACCTCTTGCAAGCTTAGAGATGAGTGGCTACGGTTTGCTAGAACGTTGTAATGTGCGACTCTCAGATCTTCACCGTCACTGTGAAAGTTGACGATTCATCTTACCCCCTCACACACACACACCAACTTATCCCACCCTCCATCTTGTTCTTAAAGAATTCTTGTTATTTTGTTTCAGGCTTCGCACGGACTTTTAACCTGTAACTTTAGTTTTATATGAAGACAACTTTCAAACACTTTACGGTGATTGCCAAGATATTTTGTACATTGTCACGTGTCAAAAGGGGGCACAATAACGATAGATTATTTGATTACAGTGGTTTTTTTCGCAGGGAAGAGCCTCACCAGCACTTCTTTTAGGACATTAACGAAAAATCCTTGGAACATTAAAAGAGAGCATATTCACGACTATTTTTTCGCTTCCCATCCCCTCCGCCCACATTGTGACACTAAAAGTGAGTTCGTCATTCTACTACCCTCTATCTATTCTTCGCATAAAATTTTACAGATATTTATTCTTGTGGCTTATATGTTTCTGAATTTTACATTAGGCCTAAATGGGCTTTTAAAAGTATCCATGCTTATCAAGAGATATCACGGCACTTGACCTTTTAACAATACCGGACTGACCTTAACTGTGGACACTTCAGGAAACATCTTATATCGTCCGCTGGTCTTACGGTACGAATGCATTAGTTCGGCATAAAGATGAGTCCGATATCGGCGAACTCTCTCACTTCTGTGACCCCAATGCACTGACCCCGTTGCAACATTCATCATTCAGAGAAGTGCAGACAGGGCACCGATCATCGATCACTCTAGAGAGCCCCGCATTTTGTTACCTGTGTCAAGCGAGAAAGAAAACGTCATTCGCCAACAGCGGAACCGAAGAACTGGAATTGTCACAGGCAGCCACACAATATCCGAAAACTACGTTGAAAAATATAGAAATCCGATTTCTAGTGTTGTGTGTACGGGAGAAGAGAGGGGGGTGGGGAATGACGTTCCATTCCTGCTTGACAGCTCTTCCCCTCAAGTAGAAATGCTGCTTACGAATAGTCAAGGTCATAATTCGATACGAAAGGTCAAAAGTGCACATTCCGACTTTCCTTCTTTTGCCCAAGACGTTTCGAAGTAGTCGTTCATATTTTGTGCGTGACGCCATAAAATTATCTTCCAACATATGTTGGGTCGCTATTCCGCGAAAATATTGTTATTATTTATTACTGGTATTGATGTTGAGATACCTATGGGCAGGTCAATGCCTCGTATCCAGCGACGAGAATAACGACAAATCATCTTGGAAAGGTTTCTAAGCCTTTATTAGTCCACTGCTTTGGTCATCGCAACAAATCCTGTTTTATTATATTAGAAGTAAGATTTCTAAATAAAATCACAACTTTCATAGCAAAAGCTAATGTGATCATTGGTCGGTCTCAAGAAGATGGAGGTTTGTTTGTTTTTTTCACCAGAAACTCGGTTTTTTGTCCATCAAACCAGACAAATCGGGCCCCGTTAACACAGAGATCTACAGGCTAAATACTCCCCTTTAGGAGATACAGAAGAATGAATGGCAAGTCGGCTGCATTAATGACCTAAAACCCCTAAGGGAACTCAACCCGTCATGGACGAACGAGAAAGGGATGGATGGGTTATTCTCTTTGATGAATGAGTGCAATGTATTCAGGTGAGTGACAGATAAGCAAAGGTAGCGCGCTAGTTAAATATTAGGATAATAATAAATTGTTTATTTTAATATTAAATGCAATTTTCATGAGGCGTATATATTCTGCAAAAAAATGAATAAATGATTATATTGTGTTATAAATTGGTATTTTAAAGTGAAAGCTACTTTAATTAAAGAAGCAATACTGTTCTTCCAAGAATTTGTTGCTTAATGCCCGCCCCATACTCCCCCCCCCCAAAAAAAGCATGCTCAACGCTCTTTAAGAAATGGCGATTTAAACGAACCCTCAACACGATATCGAGTGCCGTGGTGTAACATAGAACATACCGCTCCGTTACATAGAAAAGAAATCTGCACGCAGAAACATTTTCCGCACTGCCATTGGTGCATACTGTAGCACTGGACACAGCCATTGTTCAACGTCCTTGTACCAGATTTGACAATCATTATTATTTATTTATTTTTGCATTTCTTTATTACTTGTAGAATATTTATCGTAATTAAAAATAATTGCCAGCACAAGTCAAGCGCAGATAATAATAATAATCAAATAAAATAAATACTTTAATATTGAATGCGAATAACAGCATTTGCCATGCAAAAGTCCTTGGCCCAATTCTCATTAAGAATTGGAATGATTTTGTAAGTTAATGGTTCATTAGCAGACGGAATCATTGCTTATCCACATTTTGTTTCCTACTTCTATCTCTTTAAGGGTAATATTATTTTGAATTATTAAATAAGATAAAAAAAAGTTGCGGGAAATAAATAATTATAGTCCATTCCACTTCTGTCGTGATTGGTTTCACTGATGACCGTTTTAGTTCAAGACCGTACACCGAAAAATGCTTTGCTTACAGTTTGTTTGATTTAGTTCCAAGCATTGCCCTTAAGTACATACACAACATTCTGAGCCGAAATGACGTGCTATTTTTATGCTCACATTTGGGAGTGAATAATGACATAGCTGTTCTGCATTTCATTCAGTGCAACTAAATGAATTGTATTGTGTCTCAAGAATAAAACCTACAGAGACGAGATCAACAAATCGGAGATTTTTTTTTTTTCGGGCATTCTAGAGTCGCGTGCAATTTATAGTTAACACTTACGCATACTGAGAATCATAAAGATTTGTCTTTTAAATAAATTTTTTAAACTAAAAATTTTAAAGTTATTTAAAAAGTTACAAAACTAATCCTAGCTTTAATCCTAAATCCTAAAATATCAGGATTAACTATAGAATTAAGATTAACGAAAAGTAGTTATCCTATACGGGTTAAGGCATCTCAATCCTTAAAAAAAAAGCTTAACTTTAATGACTGACTAAACATAATCCTTATAATCTTGGTCTTAAGATTAAGCAGCCTTTCAATGACTACTTTTCGCAATTAAAGAATTTAAAGTTTCTCATGCTGCTCCTTCAAAGGCGACTTTAAGCCAACATAATAGTCTTTCATCCTCGCTTGCATTGCCTTGCTCCGAAGTTAGCATACTTCGGAACAAGGCGAACCTCATTTAAATACGAGACAGTAGTTAAATTGCATTTGTGCTCTTGCTTAAACTGTTTGAATTTGTATGCTTCAGTAATGCTGTTAGTTCTTCCCAGAATGACTAACCTTAACTATCAGCTTCTAAAGGATCTGGAGATGTGAGTTTCAATTGGTGTTAGCATAAAGGTCGTTTATATGCACGTTGGTTTCCTTGCGATAATTCCATTGTAGACAGAATTGGATTAATATTTAGTTGGGAGGCAAATTAAATAACGTGCAACTCATCCTCGCTTCGTTTTCTTTTAACCTCAGCTTTGAAAAACATTGATAATATAATGAATACAACGTTATTCTTCAGCGACTTTCATAGAAACTAATTTGGTATAGAGCGATAATCGGCACATCACAAGTCAGACGCCATCTTGCTATTCGCGTCATCTATTGGCAGAGCAGTGTTTTTATTATATAAAAAAAAATTACTGCTTCCATTGTTGGTATCATAGCAACGTGTAATGTTTCGTCAATGCAAGTGATTGATGATAGCATGGTGTGTCGTAACTTAAAAAAAAATATATTGTGGTTGTTATAGTATTACACCAAACAGTCTGATTAAAAGTCTTCAAAAATATTACACTAGAAATGGTTGTTTGCGAAGTTCAATACATGTTTTTATGGGAAAACTACTTAACTGAAAAAGGCACAGGCGATTAATGTTTGCCATGGAAGAGACCCTTAATATCAACAACAAAGCAATCCCAGGTCTTAATACCTAGAAATTCTTTCGGTAAATACAGATTATACGTGTAATGCCAGAACTTCGTGTGGGGAAAGATGGAGGGGGGGGGGAACGATGGACGAAAAGAGAATACGGAACGGTGTTGTCTGTTCGCCGATAATGGAATATATATTTTTTTAATTATGTTTGATTTTGTTGTATTTTGATTTTAACCTCGTTCAAGATGTACACGGTGTACTATATTTATAGATGCACGTAAATTCAAAGAAAATGATGTAAATACATAAACGAATGCAATAAAATATTCGGCGTAATTAGTTTGCCATTATTCTCTAAATGGGGTCGTTTGGAATACAGGATACAACAAAACAATTTTAAATTTAAAATGATTAAAAATGAGACGGCTAAAACCACTATGCGTCAGTGGATTTATGTCTGCAAAATTGGTGTGTTTGTTCTGAAACTGGTCGAAGAATACAAACACTTTCGTCTGAAATTGGCTTACTCATCCTTAGTAGTAAATGTGTGAAAAGAGGTTTTTACGTCGTGTACGAGATTCGAATCCATGTTTTTTTTTTTTTTTTTCCCAGCCAAAGGACACCTGTCGTTCTTCGATTTCCAAGTCGTCCCTGAGTAATGAAAGATCACCTAACAAAAGCATTCAAATGAAAGACAAGTGTTATCAGCTAAAATGATTTTTTTTTCTTTTGTAGAATACATAAATACCTACTAGCTTCGTTTGTTCAATGTGTTCGTGCAATAAAATCGCTAGACACATTCTGATGAAATTTGGTATTTTTATTTATTTTTAATTGTAATCTAAACTGAATTAGGGCTAAAAACGTCTTCCAATATATGAACTATTTACACATTTCAAGTCTCTCTCTCTCTCTGGATTCAGGTTGTTAGGTGTATTCCTATTTCAAATTAGCTTGTTTGAGGTATGCTTGTGGCAATGGTTTGAGTCACGGCCGAAACAACTAGTTATGAGGCCAAAGAATTATGCCTTTAAGTTACGTATGCATTATGTGCGTGTGTGTACTCCTTTTGCTTGCTTTGTGGGATGAAAAACCGGAGTTTCGCAAAAGGAGAAATCCTTTCACTTTCCTATGAGACCAGCTAACTCGCTCTAGATGAACACACTCCTTATAAAGATTCTTTGCATCCAAGACTGGATTTCCAAACCAAGGCCTTTCCTACCAAGGCTTGTGGTGCTCTTTCGCATATATGTTTACAAATTGCATCGTTTAAAAGTCTGTATTCCTTAAAAAGAGTTCCTAACAGCAGAAAAAAAAAAAAATTCCACAATCACTAGAGGGCGCTTAACCAACATCTTCAAAAGAAAACGCGCAAATAAGTTGCATAGTTCCGTAATTGAAACCTTAAGTGCTAGAGTCATAAAGAAGTCCCGTTGCAAACGTTGGATCTCACTTCGTACGAAGTTTTCTCTCCACCTGTGAACAGTTTTATATTCGGCGCAGTAAATTAAAAATAACTTCGACTGCAGCAAATTCCTGAAAAAGCGATGGTAACAGATCAAAATCGTAAACCGCGCGGATCAATAAAACAGTCGTAAAGTGAACATTTCTTGAAACAGCTACTTAACAAACGTAGGTAAAAGTAACATCTATACGAAAGTTACGACGCAGTTGGATAAGTGCCCTTATGAGAGAGAGAGAGAGTTCAACATTCACGCATTCCGCTTTCCACCATGTCGTCCTAAATTACGCGATGCCGTTTGTGAAAAATACGGAGGAAGAATTCCGCCATGTTAAATCATTCCGATTCCTCGCTAAATGCCGTGCCAACAGTCGCACACAGCGTCGGCCATGTGTCACTTTTCACCAAGTCGTCTCCGACACAGGCTGGCGAGACTCTGTGTGTGTGTGCGTGTGTCTATTTTCGTCCCGCCCATTCGCCTACGGCCCGGCGGAATAAGCAATAATTGAAAAGAGGTGTTTCTTTGGAGGCAGAGCGGGATGGAGATTTTTTTTTTTCCCTTTCGATTTCTCTCCCTTTTTTTTTTTTTTTTCTTTCTTTCGTCGTCTTCTTTTTACTTTTAACTTGAGAGGTTGTCAGCGCTAACTGACAAGTCAGGTAGTGGGGGTGAGACTATCTGGTGCATTTGGTAAGTTGTTTCACAGCTGTCGTCTGCTCGCTTTTGTAGTTTGGGGATTGCTTGTTAGGCACGGAATAACTTTATCCTACTGTGAGTTTGCAAATGCACGCGTCTTTCTGCATCCGACAACAGTTCACACACATTTCAGAAAAAAAGCCTGCCAGACAGAAAATTCGAAAAGTAAGTGAAAGCAGCTCAGATAGAAGATAAACTGTTACGCAGATAGTAAAGAGATTCGTAAAAAAAAAAAAAAAAAGTATTGAGGGGGGGGTTAAACTTTCTTCTCTTTAGATGAATTCGGAATATCGAATTTGACCACAGCAGCACTCAGAAGGTGCGTAAATGCATTATTTATTTATTTAAAAGCTTGCAGAAGTTACAATAACCGCATTTGCAACAAAAAAAAAAAGAAAAAAGTGCGGCTGTCTTGGATATCCTTTTGCTACTCAAACAAAGTGGTCAGATAATACCACGAGATAATTAAATTGGAAATACTATCTAGCAGTGAGTCTCAATTCTTCTGTAGAAAAACTTCCGATGGAATTAATACTCTTAATTGTCCTTTCTACCAATTGCGAAACCTTTTACTGCAGAGAACAAATTTTTGTTTAGGTGATGCTCTTGTTGGTGGAAAAACTGGTTATTGTTCGAAGTCACTTTTACACAATAACTAACATACGTTATGAGGTTATACAAGTAGGGATGTCGAGAGTCAAAGCAGACAAAAGCCTTGACAAACATTTGTTTGGGTCCAGTCTTAGCTACAAATAATTCGATAATATTGAACTAGAATATAAAGAGGGATATAGTACACCCACAGATACGAGACCCTTCGACACTTCTGCGCTTGTCAAAAGAAGGAGAATCCATTCCGATAATAGGGTAATCAACCCGTCTTGTGGGATGAGTTGTTTATTATTAGACGTCGGAAAATTAACTTCTCTTTTATGATCATTGTAGTTTTTAAAGTGGTAACTATTTTGCTTGTATAACAGTTCGAAAGTTTTACGTATAAAGCACGTGATTTCTCATTTTGGTGACCAAATCGTACATCGCCTTATTTCTTTCTCGCCTTCAACATGAGCTGACTCTTCCTGACAGTCTGCCAACGAGAGCTCTCGTTTCTGTGGTCGGACAATAACAGTCATGTTTTCGGATATCTTTTTGTCATTCTTAGGGAGAAAAATCCATTTACAACTGGAATATGAATGTGCAGACGCAAAATTAAACACACTACCCCTACCCGGTCCTTAAGAAACCACGGGTTCTGTTTTGTTTTTTACGAGTAGAAACCCTCTCTGTACCATGCAGGCTTTCGAAACCAGATCCAACAGAATAATAAGGTTAATCCTCATTCATTATATCTGATACTGGGTGTGCTCTTTCGGACGGTTTGTCTGTTTTGTGGGATGAAAAATTCGAGTTTGCTGGAGAGAGAGAGAGACTTTCATCTCATCGTCACTTGAAAAGCGCTAATAAAGATTCTTCGCGTTTCGGTCCGATTCGAATCCAGATCTTTCCAATGAAGGGAACTGCAAAAACCACTAAACTACGGAGTCTAACCATGGGATACTCATCTCATACCCCACCCCCTTCTGTGTAAGTGAATATGAAAAATCGAAACTGTTTTTTTTCCAGGATGTGAAGTGGGATATTTCTTCGAATAAGATTTTTAAAACACGACAAAATATATTTCTATATGGTATTGTTTTATCTTTATTGATTAAAAAAAACAGTTATTAATTATTTTATTTATTTATTCGTACGGAGTTTCTTCCCCGTTCCTACTGGGGTCAGTTGAGCATTCTCATGAGGGGTTAAGTATTTATGACTGTAGATCTGTGTGTGTGTTCACGGGGACGAAAAACCCGAGTTTCCGGGTGAAAAAAACCCTCTACCATCGTATGAGACCGGCTAACTCACCTTTAGTCAAAAGAGACCAGATATTCCTCACGTCATGAATGGAAATCGAACCCAGGTTTTTCCGACCAAAGGGTTTCATCTATAACGACTGAACTACGGAGGCTCTAGTATTATTAATTAAAAATAAAGAAAAGAAAGAGATTTTAGTTGCTCACGATATATCAAAATTGTGTAAAATGGACAGGTTTAGCAATGGTGTTTGTTATCCCTGGGGGCGGTCACATTTTGTGATTTAAATATAGAGCACGATTTTCCTATCATTGATCAATTATTGAATGGGAGTGACATATAAAATTTGGTGATGCTGGGATAACACCTATCGCTGCAAATTTGTGCACCAGAGAGAACCAACATTTTAATATTTGTATATAATAATAATAGTTTGCGCAATTGTGATAGTGCAGAATATATATTTCGGCGTTCCACTTTTTTTCTGTGGAAATACCTGAAAATAAGACTCGCTTATAAAGAAATCTATGAAAAAATGAAACAAATCAATCCTCGAACACTTTTTTTTGGCTTCCCCAATGAGAGTAGACAGAAAATCTCTTCACTCTAATTTGTGTCGGTAGTCGGGTTGTCAGTGAATGGAT
Source organism: Typopeltis vanoorti (assembly GCF_054136105.1). Taxonomy (NCBI): domain Eukaryota; kingdom Metazoa; phylum Arthropoda; class Arachnida; order Uropygi; family Thelyphonidae; genus Typopeltis; species Typopeltis vanoorti. The sequence goes on along the minus strand of NC_143551.1, from coordinate 134,989,149 downwards.
GGATACATAGTTACGGTTAAGAGATTAAGAAAAAAAAGTGCCGCCATCTCGTGTTCCTAAACCCTAACTGGTGTTATTTTATCTGAATGAGTATGAATTTTGCTGTTATTTTTTTTAAGTTGTAGAAGTTTTTAAATTAGTTTTTGGGAAAGTGAAAACCTACTTATCTCTCAAAGATTGAGCAACTCTGGAACTGTTGGAAGAAATCCTGAGGAAAAGTTCCTGTGGTCAATGACTAAACTCGAACTGTAGTAATGTTTCTTTCGACAATCTAGCGTTATGGTTATTTTGTATTTATCGCTGCAGTAACTCAGGCTATAAGACCTATTGTCTGTTAATTATGTGCATTATAATGGCCAAGCTGCCTATTTTACAGGATGAAAAAAACCTTTTTTTTCTCCCCAGGAAAAGCCATGCCACCTCCGTACGAGACTGGCTAACTCATTTCAGTTGAAAAGCCCTGATGAAGGTTTTCCGCACCCTAAACAAGATTCAAATCCAGGTCTTTCTAGCCTAAGGGCATCGTCAAAACCCACTGAGCTACGCTTAACATTATGGAAGTTAATCACAAAGATCCGCAAGTAACAAAAAAATGAAAACGTTTTAAAAAATCCTGAATACTTCTCCGGGACTATAATTAGTTAAAAAACAAACTACTTACAAATGTTTTGAAAACCCGTTCAGTTTCTTCTAGTTTAATTAAGTATAGTTTTATTATCGTTTAAGTTACAAAACTTCTTTGCCAATATCTGGAGAAACAAGAAGAATCCGTTTCGCCTTCGTAGCAATGATCATGACATCAAGATTAATGAAGGCCAGCTGTACGAGTTAATTTCCACCAGAGAAGCCATCTTGTATTCATCCAAACGCGTTTATTGTTACAAATCGAAAGTGAACAGGCAGCGTTTTGGAAACACAAACTGCAAACAACAAATCCAACTGATGTATGGGGTCGTATTACACATTGTAACGTCAGACGCCTGTTCAGCACTTTGCCTTCATTATTCAGCGGTCGTTTCGAGCTGAGCAAAGTGAAATGTCGGTACGCGTGAGAGAAAAATTATTGAAAATGAACTTAATGGTTTCTCCTACTACTACTCCGGTCATAGCAAAGTATCAGCGTGGGGGCAATCGATTTTTCTCGCAGGCGTGCGCGCACACACACACTCAACATTCGTCTGACCATCCGATGATAAATGAGCCTCCCATTGGTGTGATCGATTACGGTGACACCACTCGGAAACCTGTGTGTGGTTCTCCAGGTTCGGACCTCACTTGATCCATCTTGTACGGCCCATTTATGCATTCCGTCAAGAGGTCGACACCTCCGTAAACAGGCAGCTACACAGGATAGCGCTTGTCGATCCCATTACCTCTCATCTGCAGGGCCCCGCCGTGCAGGATGAAGTCATTCATCTCGCACCGCACGGGATGACAGCGCGAGCGAGCGAGCGGGGCCGACCATCTCGCAAAAAAAGGAATTTCCATGGAGAGAAAGACAAGAGAGAGATAGAGATAGAGAGAGGGAGGGATACAGAACACAAAAACGACAGTGTAATAATATAGGCAGCTGCAGTGTGCTGTTTCAATAGCCCACAGCCGGCTCCATAAAATATGAGTGAGGCCACGCGCTCTGGAGTACTGCTGATAACGGTGTTGCCATCAAAATAGAATGTTGGGGGAAAGAGAGGGGAAGAAAGTAGAGATTGAAAACACCGACCCTGTAATTTTGCCGTTGTTTGTCTAGAAATTGCTGGAAAAATCTCATTCACAAAGCTATCTAGGTGTGCATTAGGAAGCGCACTTACCCTCGCTGCTTGTCTTACGTATACAGCAGAAGTTACTGCGTAGAGAAAGGAAGACGTATTTTGGTTTCTGTGTGGGTCACGCACGCTGAAAAATATTAATGGGAGAATACACACGCAGTACTCGTTGGTCAATATCCTTGCTGGCCTTTAAATAACACGATAGACCTGCTTAGACCGTTAAATACGATGAACATTAGGAAGCTATTATATTAATTATTTGTAAAACTCGTTCAAGATATATGATACAATGACTACTTCTATTTTCATAAAAGTAGCAGCCATATTCTTTATAGTAAGACGAGAAAAATTGTCATTTTATCATCAAAATCCATCAAGAGATTAGTCATGAAGAATAACGTTAGTTTATTTTGTTTTCAAATGCTATTGGTTCTGATTTCTGTTGCATGCATTTTACTTTAAGATTAAAATATAATCTTATAAATCAGTTGACGGCCTTGTCGACGGAGGAGATATCGTCCCCGTGCTCCAGTCAATAGGTTCAAATTCCACCATGGGCATGTCTGGTAGCGACTTCTCACACCAAATGCGAAAAGATTTTTCGCATTTGGTGTGAGAAGGGAGTTGCAACTTTACCACCCTCTTCTAGTAAATACTTACTACCCCCAAGAGTTATGGGAGTGGCCACATGGCATCAAAGAGACGGCAATGTGACAAATAAATAAATAAATAAAATACATTGCGGATAATGTCCCTATTGCAGATGAGCAAAAATTACATCATTACAGGAAGTATTCGGAATTTTTTTTTCTCTCTCTTTGTAGAGCTTTTTTAAGCAGTTATTACAATAGACGATACTGGTGTTGATTGGACATCTTTTGCAGGAAACAATCTTCCAAACTTTTTTTTCAATCAGGGTATTTGCCTTGACACACGGTTGGAGGAAACATGTCTGAATCATATATAATATGTAGCAATAACGACACTCCGTATGGATGGAATGGAATTTGTCATTTAGGGACATTGCAAGACAATATCCATCTGTTAAATTTTGGTTTCAATTAGTCCATTTGTAATGACAAAATTAAGCAGAACAAAATCATGTCTGATGTACACAAAATCCGATCGATATTTCATAAAGGCATAACGTTTGCCACAATATTTGGAGTTTTATGAAACTTGTATAAAACTCCAAGAAAATATGGAAAATGAATGTAAACAAAATGAATCAAATGAATGAATGAAAATGAATCAAAACAGTTACGTGTTGCAAAATGTAACTATATTATTCCACTACTTGAGGATTGAATTCCTTTTTTTTTTTCATAATAAAAAAGAAACAAACCAGTTCTGGTGTTAAAGACAGGTTGAAGATTTTTTTAAAAACAGTTCAAATTTAAAAATGGCTCTACGCTAATTTACCGTAATAATGAATGGTGGTGGTATGAAGGATTTGCGCGTGTTAGGCAAGAATCCTTTGTTGTTGTTGTTGTTGCTATTTTTTGTTTACAAACTTAAATCTAACACATTCTTGCCTCTTTCAAAACATGTTTATTCTGGATACGCAATTTACGCTCTTTGCCTATTTCAGTGGAATGCCAACAAATACTGCCTCGCGAGTCACTTTTTTGGCACGCGTGCCAACTCGTCATCTTTAGAGATCTTCAAAGAACCAAATTTAGTCCATGAACTACGTAATAAAAATTAAGTAGGATGGCAGTCAGCTACAATGACAATAAACTGAACCGCAGAAAATCTGCAAAAGGGTGGTATAATTCTCCGTAAAGGTCACCGATTGAATTTGGTATATACAAGCCTTACGACTTTTTTTTTTTTTTTTTTCAACACAAACCTCACCCAGCAAGGGTTTCAATGCGCACTTCCCTCTTCTAAGAACGCAAATAAAAACAGTACATGAGCATACCTACTAATCATTTTCACACCTACAATAATTCATCCGGGCGGGATGTGTGTGTGTGTGTGCACGCACACACACATGCGGCGTTTGAAGGGAAACTTCCGTTCTTAGTAACTATTCATAGGTCGCATTTTTTCGCCCCACTTTCGTTTTATTTGTGTTCTTTTCCCTCATTTGTATTCAGAGCCACTTATCTGACAACTCTTAGCTACCCGGATGTTGAACTTGTTAAACACTCTACACCAGTTTTTGTTCTCTTTGCTTATTCGAAGTATTTTTTGTTTGCTAATTTAAAAGCTGCGTAGTTTTTAAAAGGAATTCAGATCACATTTAAACCAAACGAAAAAGTTGCAAACGCGTTTCAGTAGGCGAAAATAAAAGAATGGATGGAAAACTCGTGACTAGCTTCTTACAACGTGTAAGAAAAAATTTAGTTCCGCTCAATTCATAAAATACAAATCAATTTTGTTGTTCATTCTCTGTGAAGTTCACGTTTGTATTGACATTCACATAAAATGAACACAAAATATTCGTGAAAAGACTGTTAGATACGACACGTGAAGTAATATTTTGCTTTCCTGTTCCTTTGATAGCAACGCATTCCAAATACTGCTGAAAGGTTTATTGGTTTACATTCGATATTCTTCCGATAGAAAGAATGAATTATTGTTAATAAAAAAAGATAATGTTAAATTTTTTATTACTTTTAAAAATCTAAATTCTAAATTACTTTGTTTTTTAGAATATTCTTTAAATTTACATTCACACCTTATTTTTTTTATCAGAAAATATTATATTAAGAAACTAAAAATATTGTCATTGAATGGAAAAAGCTGAAATTAATGATTCACACTCTACTTAAAATAAAAACATTTATTGTGGAGTAATTGCAATGATAATATTACCTTTAAAACCATGGTGGTGGTGGAGTAGAACTTATAGAAACCGAATTCGGGAAAGTAATCATGATTTTTTGGGCTGATATTATCTCATTACATTAAGCGATCGATACTTTAATTCTTCCATAAATATCATTGACGAATTAATTTTTCCTAGACTTCCTATTCGCAAATGTTGTAAAACCGGGGAAAGACATTAATTGTATTTCAATTTTGTTCTATGTCAGAACTACGGAGATTATAATTCCTACTTTTTCCATATTTTTTTATCCTACCGCATGAAATAAAAAAATATGAGGCAAGTATTTTATTATAACTTGGGTAGATGGTATATTACAATCGAATATCAGCTTAACTTGCATGCCGCTCAGTATCTAACTAATGAATGAAAAATAAGGTTTTAAGACTTCAATATAGGGAGCAAATTCATCATTCTTATCATTACTAAAATTAAAGATAAAACACATTCGTATGGATAGGACTTACGAATTTACTGGCTGATAGTTGGAATTATATTTTGAATTCTAAGATATTATTCATTGGTAAAGGGCGGGAGGGGGGTAAATCATTTTTAAACGAACAGAGAAGGAGACATCCAGACTGCTTTAATAGTAAATCTGGAAGACTATAAAAAAAATTAAAAAAAAAACACTTGCCTGAGATTCAGCGATATATTAGTAAAAAATCAATAAAATGGGAGATGGAATTACGCCTTTATTTGAAATGAAAATTAAATTAGAAAATTAATATAAAATAAAATGGCAACCAGGTCTAAGTATTGTTAGCATTATTAGGATTACGGCAGAAGCAATGTAGACTATAAGGCGAATGTAATTGTTAAGTGGATGTGTTCTGCAGCTGGTTTGCCTGTTTTCCGTAAACATCCTATGACCCATAAAGATATATATTAGAATAATGGAATTACAGGTTTTAATTTATATAAACGAGATGTTTTTATAACAATTATTACAAATTATAGATGGAAATATTAGAAAAAAATTTTAATGCCAATTTATTTTATTTATCATAGAGAAATTTTAAACAGGACGTAAAGCACAATGAAATTGCTTTCTGGACAGCATATTAGGAAGACAAGAAAATGCAAACTCAAAGTTAATGAAATGAATTTTGCAGTAGCGAAAAATAGACCGTAAACCCCCTTATCGAAGAATCGCTGGAACAATAACAGGGATATACACAGTGTTGAATGCAGTGAAGCTTGCATGCAGTATAGAAAGGTTCGGGGGGGCGGGGGGAATAGTTCGGACAGTTTTCAGCGCAACACTCCTTGAAAAGGGAGATGCACAAGCACTGAGGGGTGTAGATTTACTCGGAAGGTCAAAAGGGCGTAATAAGTTAGTTGCGGAGCTAGTTATGTTGACGAGAATAACAGCCTTTGTCACTGTGAATAGCTCGTGCTGCAAGTGGTTAATACCACCATTAATGCTCACACTGATAACCCAACTAAAACTTGCCTCAGAAGGCACACAACACACAAACCTGAATATCATCCGGGCAACACAATAAAGTGCTTCGGCTCCCCCCCAACTCGTTGTCAATTAAAATACTTTGGAAACTTTTCACCCTCTCGCTAGAGTCATACAATGGGAGGCAGGTCATTAGGTGAGATTTCGACTCTCTCTAAAAGAGGGGGGGGAGATAAATCATTCACAGCTATCACACAGCAACCGGCGAAAACACGAGCTCGCCGCAAGAGACTACGAGACATTTCTGTGTCGCATAATCTAGTGCAGCTGTGTCGGTAACAACAGGACCAGATGCGTTCACCCTTCTCTTCCCCCTCCCCCCCTATTCGTTTCGTACACATCCCGTTCACAATAAGGGCAGACACGTGCTGAATGAGGGAATGTATTGATTTCTTTCAACTCCACCGATGTCCTTACAGCATCCGCAAAAGAAAGTCCATCGCAATATTAAGACAGAACGAAAACGATGAATCAAAACTCCATTCGGGCTTTTCAACTTTAGAATGAAAGCCACTGCGTATGCTTCGTTTCTCCACCCCCCCCCCTTCTTGGTAATGATATGCCGCTTTCATTAGCGTCCGCGTAGCTCGTGCAAATGATCACAGAGTAAATTGGGAGGTGCGCAACACAAAAGGCAGCACAGACAGGAACGTGAACAGCCATTTAGATGAATTTTATTAAAACGAAGTTTGAATCTCTCTTTCTTTCTCTCTCTCTGTGCATTCACTTTCTGCAAATCGAAAGAAAAATCCAACGCACTTTGAAATCTTCTGTGAGAAAACTGAATTTACTAGCTTAGTCTTGTTCAGTTTTTAAGTGTTGTGGATCTATCATTAAGTGAATTTGGACTCGGAATTTTGAAGATATCTGTTGGATCAAAAATGATCGCTTTTTATGTCTTTACTTACTAGCCTTTAAAGAACTTTTTGTGTCGGAAAATACTATTTAAAAGATTTATAAATCATGCATTCACAGATCGTTTATATACTGTAGTATATAAACGTAAGAGATCGACTTGAAAAATGTCAGCTAGTAACTAGTTCCTATCTCTAGTAGTAGGTTGGCTTATGCATCTCGACTCACTAGAGATAATAGATTTACTACATGACTATTAAAACAGAAAGAAATTAATTTAAAAAAAAATGAAATTGATAGCTAGTTAACATAAATAAAATTTTCGCCTGAGTCAAACTGCTCAATTACTTAGTTACTTAAGATGTCCGAGGCTTCTAATTTAGGTGCCCCCATCCACCTTATAATCACCTTGAGATTTTCTCACTCTAAATAAACCAAATAATTCAAACACACAATTTAATACAATGTCTGCATGTAATTTTTTTTTGTTTGATTTAACTGACGCATTATTAGGTAGATAAATCTCATCGCTCTGGTGTGCGACGCCATTCTGTTCACTAGAGGTCATGAAGCGGCATGGAATAGTTCATTCTTTGGTCTATGGAGCAAGGATTCCAAATTATTTAATCTACCCACTGTAATGTTCTTTAGGTTTACACGATTTCGTAGTTAAAACATATTAAGGGGAAGGGAATTAAATAACACTCGTTTGTCATGCGCATGCGCATAACATTTTAAACGAATTAAAGAAAGAAAATATGGGTTATTTGCTTTGAACAAGAGAAAAGTTTTTATTTTTCAATTAAATTTATCCATATATCAATAGATATTCGGGGATGATAAAAACAAATGTATTGTGGATCTGTTTATATCGGAGCAACGAAATATTTCGGCATTGATAGTAGGGGTTCCAAAAGTTCGACTTAATAGAAATTGGCTATTCATGTGTATTTAAGCTTCCTTAAACTTGTTCTAGAGGTGGTGGATGGTTAGTCATTTCTTGAACTTGCCGTCCCACGTACTGAAGAAACAAACTGAAGTTGAACAGCGGGATTACTAGCATACTGCTAAGAGTTCTGTCGATCCCAGTGGAAGTATTAGGGTGGAGAAACAGGTGTTGGAGAGGGAGGGAGAGTCTAAAGTTCTCAAGGAACCCACCGCAAGCTTGCGATGTAAGAGGCCAAAAATGTTTACTTATTCTACCGAGAACAAACCATATTTGGACTTCGCAGTAGAACTCTGCTTATCCAAATACTTGTTCTATCGTATGGAAGGTGTCCAACCTGTTAAGGGTTGCGTTTAGTATATTTAATGTGTACTTATGTAATATAGTATATTAATGTATGTAGTATTTATTTTGCTGAGTTTACACTAAAGAAAATAAAACGATTTTTAGTGCCTTTAAACTGATGTATTATTTAAATCAATTAAATTGGGAAATACTACACAATCTATATACAAATGACTGTGTGAGATGAGATGAAGTAATTCTCAATACTCCATCTCGTTTCAGATCAAACTCGTTCTTTCTATTTACGTCAGTGCTGAGTTGTGAATGGACACTGATTTACATGATGGCTACGTTAGGAAGTTATAGGATGGACAGGTGCTTGAACTGGGAGTCACACTAAGGTGTAAAGGAAGATATACGAGAGCTGAAGAAAGGGGAAGCTATGAATGCTTATGAAACTGAAAAGCATTGATTTTGATTCTGTCATATATACTTGAAGGCTCGGAGGTTGCTTAATTATAGATATTCTGGGATGATATGACATTTAATGAAAATTACATTTAAAAATCATGCTAACTGTTATGTTAATTATAAAATCAGTCCTGATGAAACAATCACCCATTTTATTCACCTAAACAATAGTTACTTGCATCCTGTGTAGATGATGATGAGGGAGGTCAAAATATTGACATCCCATAATTGCTGTCATCACTATCCAGAGAATAAAGGTGGAATATCTCATCGGATATGATAATGTTTTGAGATTAAGCAAAACTACTTCTAAAATAACATCTTAAAATCAATGAAACAATTCTAAAAATCCATATCTATGTATACACTACCTACCAACAATTGTCCAGACACTTTAGCAATTTACAATTGATACCAGAAGGCGAACCCTCATATCAGGTATGTCTCTTTGGTTTTGATCACAGCCTTTGAGGGAGTCTTTCTACCAATGTGCGGCAGACATCGGATGGAATTTGTTTCCATTCCTCCATCAAAGCAGCACTGAGTTCAGTAACAGATCGAGAATGTGCTGCTCTGAACCTCAATCGCAGCTCCAATTCGTCACACGTTCGATAGGTTGTGGTCACGACTCTGCACAGGCCAGGGTAGTCGTTTAACACCCATCTCTTCATACCATTCCATAACAGGTGCAGTTTGGTGGCATGAGGCATTGTCGTCTTGATAATAACACGAGTCCGTTCTATAAAAACTCCGCAATGTAGGCAGAACCTGATTATCCAGAATATCAAGGTACTGAGCTGTCTTCATGGAACCACAGACAACGACCAGTGGTCCCGCTACAAACCAGCTGAATGCATCTCGCACCATTACTCTCCCACCACCAAACTTTACTGTGGTAACAAGCTTTCACTAGGCTGTCTCCACACCCTGCCATCAGACAGGAAACGGATGAACCTTGATTCATCGCTCCAGAGTGCCGTTTTGCTTTGGTCAATTGTCCAGTTCACACGCTCTTTGCACCAGACCAGACAAGCCGTCTTGTTTGTTGTTGTGATGTTCGGCTGGTGTGCCGCTGATCTTCTGTGGAATCCCAATAAATGTTGTTCTTTTTGTACAGTATCAGTGCTCACCATGGTGTTACGGGTGCTCTGGAACTCATCACGGATAGTATCTGCCACCATTCTTAACATCCTCCTGTCCCTGTCGATCATTTTCGGCGGCCCTGTTGTTTTCCTGCACTAGCGATGCCAGAACATCTCCATTTGTTAATCACATCGCTGTCATATTGGCAATGTCACATTTGGACAGCCGACGATGACACCTCTCTCGAAGTCACTGAGTTCAAGTCGTGTTGCCATACAATCCTATATTCAACTGCTACGAAAACACTGCTTCCTACTATCTGTAGACCGGGTTTTATGTTATTAACAAACCTGGAATGTTACATAACTTCAATTAACAGGGATGTCCGGACAACTATTGGTAGATAGTGTGTATATATATATAATTACCGAAATTCAATTCTGGACGTTCTTAGTATGTTTGTTTGGTTGGTTACGCTCTGTAAAACACCTAATGTATACAGTGTTTCAAAAGTATGCCGTGGTCGAAGGCAATATTTCAACAGCACATACGAAGCTAAGTTAACCAATAATCAATTAAATACAACAATAGATAAATTACTGGAACTGTAGATACACAATAACAGATTGTCATTGCACCTATTGTTACAGAACTCAACAATGTACGTTCATCTATCACGCAATTATCAAATTTTGTTTTTGCATCAACAGATAAGTATTGTTGTATTATTGTTGCCTAAAGAAGATCAGCGTTATTGTTGCGATCCAACAAATAGTCTTTTTTTTACTTTAGAGTAATATAAATAATTGTTTAAAAACATTTGTTACCCAGATATACAAATTTCAAATGTTTTCTACAAAACATTGGAATCCCCACGTGAAGAAATTAAGAAATAGCAGCAGGCGTTTTTGAGAACAGAAGGGGAAATAAATTCAACAAGGGCTTTTCACTGTGAAACTTATTAGCTAAATATGCGTTTTATAAATGCAGCGCAAGAACGAACAATGGAAAGAGGAGAAAAAATTATTAATTTTTTTTCCATTATTATTAAGATTCGTTTCTAATACGGAGATTTAGCACAACAATAAAAATCAGTGGAAATCGCAGCTCATTTTCATAGGCAAAGAGGAAGCCAGCAGCCGGTGGAATATTGCGTCTGCTGACGTCAAGAACTCATTTCACGTTCAAGAGAGAAAGAAATCACCATTTGCATTCCCACTTCATGGCCACAGATTCCTTTATTATTAATATTAATGCCAAACCTAGACAAATTCCTTTGTTCTTTGGAGCGTCTGCGCAAGAGGGGGATTGGGGGGGGGGTTAAAACGGGCACGCTAGCTGGTATCAAAGGCTTTACTTTATCTGATGAAATTCCTAGCGAGGGGGTTTAATTTAGCAAGTGCCATGCGCCTGCCATCACTTTGTTAAATCGGTGCATGAGGATTGCGCTAATTTTTCTAGATTCCGACCTTAATCTGTTAATGCAATCCGACTATTAGGTAGCCCACAGTAAATCCTTTCCGGGCCTTAATTAAAAATGCAACGCTATTACAGCTCATTTGCATAAATCTTGATAAATGGAGTGCATCATTGAATGCTGGACATTGGAGCACTTCTTAGAATCCAATGACCGCTTAAAGTAGCAATGGATTCGTAGGAGATAAAGTGAAAAGTGGGAGGGATACGCAAACGAACAACCTCTCAAGGAAGCTACTGATGAAAGGTTGAAACTCAATCACCTAAAAGCCGTCACATTCCTTCCATATATATATTTTTCTTTTTTTCGCTCCTTTTTCTTTTTTTTAAAGAACACTTGAAGGTAATTGAGGTAGCCTGCAATTCCATAAATAAGATGATACATGCAGATTGATGACGTGAGGCCAGGAACTTCTTGAGAAATACTCCTCTTCCTCCTCACTCACCCCTAAGTAAAGAAACCAAATAGATGTTTGAGCAAACGTAGGCGGCGCTGTTCACCTGAAAATGCGAACGCGGAATGTCACGACTTCTCTTAAACCGGGAGAGAGAAAGAGAGATAAAGGGGAAAAAAATAAGTTGGGAAAAAAAAGCATGAAAAAAAAAAAGAAACAGGAAATGGGATCCATAGTTATGTAAAGGGATGATAAATAGGCACAAAGAGAGAACGCAGCAAGGAGATAAATGATACCGAGAAGATCAAGAGATAAGGGAAGCAAGAAAATAGAAACCAGGTTTTCTTAGCAACGTGCTAAGAGAAGACAAGCACCCAAGACTGATGTTAATTGAAAGACTGCAAAAGAATTCCGGGCTACAGTTTCGTACAAGATTAGAAATCCCGATAACAAATATAATGATAGGACAGACAGTGGGAGGAGGTATAATTAGAATGGACACATGCGGAGGGGAGAGTCACCACGAACTCTGAGCTTTGCTAATCAATCCACTTAGCCCAGTTCACCTTTTATAATAACCAAAAAACTTTTTTTGTGGTTTCCAAGTTATATCTTTATTAGTGTTTAAATTCATGGAAAAGTTCCTCCCTAGAATGGGAAAGTATTAACGATGCTTTTCTCAGAGAATAATTCAAATAAGTCCAAAACCGCAATTACCAGAACTGCGAATGGAACTGTTTCAGAATTGTAAGAAACTTTTGTAAGATGCAAATAGGCTTAGTGCTAATGCCTTATCAAGGGAGAAAATTTACCATTTAAAGCAACCCCTGTGTGCGTATTTTCGTGTAATAATCTAAAAAAGGAAATTTTAGAGGTAAAAAACCCAAACAGTTAGCCAAGACTGTTGTTAGGATATACGCCTCCTCTAAGCAGGCATTTTTAAATCCCAATCTCCATAAATTCAAGAAAATATGCAAAATTTAAAACAAAAAAGAATTTACTTTTATTTGCGATTAGTTTGTAATTTGTGCGCCTCTCTTGAGCATGAGAAGCGCATTACGACATCGTAACTTTAATTTTAAAATCATTTTTTAATCACCAGACAAGTTTATTCCTTTCGACCATGTGCCAGCGTGTATATGTCAATTTCTCCACATCTTGGCCACTCAGAAAACTTTATACTGGTTTAGTTCTCAATGGAGGGTATCCGCTAAAAGCCTGAAAAATTGTGGAACATATATTTCTTTAAGAATTTTACTTTTCCATGAAAGGCATACCGAATCTCGAGGTAAGAGCACATAACTCTATAAAAACATGCAATATACCGTATAGAATAAAAATAAATAAAAATAAAGTTTCCATAGCGGTATCAAAAGTTGAAGAGAAAATAGAAAGAAAGGTAAACACGATGTACAGTATATATAACATTTTATGTATTTACTGGTTTTCTGGAGAAAGTGATAAAATGTATTGGTTTTTCGATCAACTTTCCATTACAAATCTTCTGGAAAGGTGTTTGAGATTTTTTTTTTTACGACTTCATAGTCAAATGGATTGGAGAGAGAGTTTTTCCTTTTCAAATAGAATCTTTGAATTTCTTTAAAATTTTCCCGGCCAATGCTGGTATGCCAAAAACTGGCACAGAAAATCTGAATCCGTAGTCCTTCAGAATCGTATGTTATAGCGTGCAGAAAACACAAACTGACACACATTTCTGCTTGTTTCGTTTCATGTTTTCTTGACCCATTTCAATATTAAAATAGGCAAATCTACCACTGGGTACACCTCGTTCATGTTTGCCACCACTAACAATCAACACGCATGCACGTTCGTGACGTTTACTTACTGATTTCTTCACATCCAACTAGAAACGATTTACCAGCTGCGTGTCTCGTGCCCATGCAACTTCATGCTCAACAATTGAATAATCGTGTTCGCTAATGGTGAAATAACAATGGTTAAAAATCATTTCATACGTCACAATACAATAGTTTGCATACGTATCTGAGGTGGCTACAAACCTGTAAATGTATGTTGGTAGACATTTACATTGTATAGAAGTGGACGATTTCATTCCATTGTCACACTGTTAACAATACACTGCCTGGAAGATTTTTATTAGAAGGTGAAAGTGATTTGTGTCGCCTGTCATGCGTCTTCTTGACGCGTATGCTTAGACACAGATGCCCAAGAGTGATTGCTATTACATAGAAATGTTGACTTGGGTATTCGGTCCTCACAAAATAATCTAGCATAAATAAAAAGGGTTCCTATGGGGAACGAGAGTACTGATGAGATTACCTTAGTTATAATCTATTCTTTTTTTTTTTATATATCTCCAAAAGCAATTCTTTGGTTAATGATCAGAAATAATTTTCGATTGTGTTCTGTTTTGTTTTATGCTTACCGCGCAGATTTACACATTACCATGCATGCTTTCGAAACCAGACCCAAATTAGAATTTTAATTTTTTTTCCCATAATCTCACACGTCTGTATACTGCGAGTGTTCCCAAAAACTCTTATAACGGTTCTTCGTGTCCTACACGGGATTCGAACCAGGTCTTTCCAAGGGCTTCGTGTGTACCTACTAAGCTACGGAGGTTCACTTCGATCATGTACGAACCAATTACTAGTGGTCCTGGAAAATGGCAGAAGCAGCTGGCTAGCAGGCAAGCATATTGTAAAATTAAAACATTTAACAAAATGTGGGCTGACCCTTCAAATGCAATAGTTCGTTTTGATTTTTAGTCTTGCACTTGTAACTAGAGCCTCCGTAGCCACCTGCGGTCGGAAACGACTGAAAGAGAAAACCAGGACTTGTAACTATATCTAACTTAAATCCAAATTCTCTTCGCAGTTATCCTCCTACTAATGAATGTTTGTGTGTGTGTGTGTGTGTGTGTGTGTGTGTGTGTGTGTGTGTGTGTGTGTGTGTGTGTGTGTGTGTGTGTGTGTGTGTGTGTGTGTGTTATTAATGGGGAAATACAGCCTACATTTACAAATTCATCTGTCAACTTCATCGAGTGCTGCAGCAGACTGAAGATATCTACCGTTGTTCCAATGTTCTTTCAATCACATTTAATTCTATTTATTTATTTTCGTCACTCAATATCACGATCGTAGTGACTATAGTTAAATATCTCATAAATACATTTCTAGAGTCGAAAACTTAGATCTTTCTCATTTCTTTTTTTTTTTTTTTCATTATGAATTTCTGCATGATTTGGAAAGAAAAAAAAGAAGGCTAAAAGTAAATATGATGGACCTACTCTAAAGCAAGTCTAAGCCCAAAGGTTTATTTTTGAGCTCGAAGATAACCTAAATAAAGATTCACCGCAGCTTATATTTTATTCATGGCTACCTCGGAGCACCTGTGAAAAAATATTAAAGGCCTAAGAACACACTCCGGATTGCAACAATATCAAATTCACCCATTTTTCATGGAGCAACGCAATAAGCGAGGCAAAAAAAAATAAAATAAAATAAAAATAAAAATAAGCGCGTGGCACGTGCTAACGCGAATCGTAGCACACGAGAATTAAAGGATCACGCGCATTTATTGGTACATGTCATTTCTGAGAAGCTGCATCGAGACAAAATCTAATCTGGCGCGTGTGTGTGTGTGTGGCCTGTATCAACTGTGCCTTATTTTCCGGCAGAGAGCCGAATTACAAATTTCCCCTTTGTGCGTTGTTCTGCAGTGGGGGCAACTCGTCACAACCAATCGATAGGATGCAGGCAGTTTATTAAATCACTTGAGATGAATAAAGTAATGCATACATATTCAGAAGTATTAAAGCCAGTCTATCGAAAAAAAAAAAAAAAAAGAAAGAAAAAAGATATACCGTAATTCTAAGGTATGTACGAATGGTTAAAAAATGTTGAATAATATGAAAACAAATTGGTATTCTTATCTATTAAATGTGTGCGATTATTATTATTTATTTTTTCGTTCTATGCTGTCAGGATGGCGCTGAATTGTCAATGTTGCTAACGAAGTAACCACTAGTTTCTCCTGATCTCTTATCTCTCTAAGATACTTTAGAATAAAGCGAATGGTTGCTATGAATGAAAATTTTATCAAACTGGAAAAAAAAGAAAAAAAAAACAGAAGTAATAAACAAGAAATGACCAACTTATGTATATAATCAGGGACCACTTTTCTTTCATTGTGAAATGGTACTTGGTCGGACATTCGATTACAGGATTTCAAAATAAAAATAAAAAAAAAAAACGGGGCATTGTAATTGTGAAGGAGGGGATTAAAAATTTTAAATATTCCAGATACATATTTATAAGGAAAATAACCTATTTGTTGTATAAATGTTTTTTTTCTCTTTCCAACAAAAGAGTATAAAAAGTTTCTTTTTGTCAAAAATGTTTTAAAATAAATAAATTAATGACATGTTTCTATTATTTATTATTGAAATTTTAAAAATGCTAGATTATACATTTTGTAACTCTCAGTGCTGTTCCTCTCCCCCGTAATCGTAGGGAAAGAAACTAAACTGGAACGGGATGCTGATAATTCACGATGTTTTTCTGATTTGAAAGTCATAAATCATTCATCATTTGGTAAGTAAATTTATTAAATATTATCTTTCCTTAGAAAGATAAACAGTGATTTATATTACTTTTTTTAATTTTATGAAAAAATTCAGATTTTTATCTTTATCTTATGTTTCTCATATACTTTGACTTACATTTACTTTTGATAAATGAAGCCGTGAAACATTTTTGTCCTCTTTTGTACTGATGCATCATGGGAACCATGCATTTTTTACACAACTTATAATTTCCGCTATCCTAGATACCCGGGGATTTCTTGGAGCAACATTTGATGTTGTAATGGAAAAAGATTCCTTCTCTCAACTATGTCACAACACACGCAAATAAAATTGAGCCAATGAAATAGTCGCATTTTTTTTCCATTTCAGTCTCATTTGCATCGAAATGTATTTGTTTTCTTTTAAAAATGAGAAGGTAAAAAACATTTCATTCGCAAAAACTAACGTAGACATTGAATACGTCCTCTGTGTTATTATAGATGAGTTGGCGAACTTAATTCCTTAGTCTGTGTTGAATTTTAGCGAATTGCTGACTCGTCTTCACTGCTGTACGATATGTAGATTAATTTTATGATTGCTAATAAAGGTGAGCTTAATCCGTACAAATTATATTCCAATTGCTATGTAATTTGACTCTAATATCATTCCAAGCAGAGTAATTTTAAATGCGAAGTCCAGAGGGAAACATTGGGAAGCCCTTACAGTTTTCGCCCCCTCTCTCATGAACTTAGACACTTAAGTTTTGCGTCATCTTGAAGCATTGCCCATTCTGCCAACATCTGGCTACGTCACCTAACCTATCATTCGAGGTTTAGAAGGCACTCAAGCATCTAAAAACGTATCAGTCGATTCTCCTTAACATATTGGAAGAAAAAAAGTAAGAATCTATGGTTAGAAGTTGTCTTCCGTTTCTCAAACACCCACCACAAGGTGCAAACGGGAAAAATTAAAGGGGTCGACAACTAATCGAAGATGTATTTGAGTTTATAACATCAACTCATAAATCCTGTAGTTCAGGAATCCATTGTAGCAGTTGAGTCGATACATCGGTGTGGGAACGAAAGGGCACGAGATTACAAGCTGGAGGATGGAACTACTTAGGGACAGGCGCAAATACTTTTATTTCCTCCCCCCCCTCCAAAATAATCTGTGGACAACACGGTGTAGTAGAGTTTTACCGTCGTACCCCTCCTTTTATGATGAATTACCTCACCGCGTATTCTTTCCACAATTTTGTTTTATTTTCTAGTAGAAACTTGATCAGCAAATGCTTAACGATAAAATAATGGTGTCTTTCTTCTTTGCCATCTAATATTACTTCAGGGCGAGATGAAGTTCGCTATCGGATGTCAAATATTTAATTGCTGTCAAAAATATCTTAGCACTAAAAAAGAAAACGTCTTTTTGACATCTAATATAATGTTGCTTTCGTGTCGACCTCCCCCTTCTTAGAAACCTAAGGAAGTTTAGTTAAAAGTGAAAAAAAAAATACATGTTTTTTTTTCGTGCTTTTTATTAGAGGGCGCTGCTTCGAAATATTTCTCAAAGGAATTTTGAATAGACTTTATATATTTTTAATAATTGTATGGTGGTGTATTGAAGAGTACATAACAACCTCAAGACCTGTAGATCGAAAAAGAGAACATATTTTGATTTTTATGTGTGTGTGTGTGTGTGTGTGTGTGTGTGTTTCTACACTCGGAATCAAGCGAGTGAGGGAGAGTGGAGGATAAGAGTGTTTGCTGTTGGGTTATTTACTGTTCAAGTAAGCTTGCTAAGTCATCATTGTAGGAATTTCTTAAGGAGATTAAGGCTTGGCTTTTGAGACGTTAGTTCTACTACTAAATAAATAATAAATTGTAGGACCATTAGAGGGGTATTGATCTCGACTACTTAAATAGGGTTCGCTTATATAAAGTAATGATTTGGACTTAATATTTTTAGTATTGATAAGTTGGTTAATGTTCACTGTGTTGTGTATGATGTATTACTGTTTGCCAATATCAACAGTGCATGTTGATAACATTAATATGCCACAAATGCCCGCATGACGTTGAGTGGGTCTACACGTAAGCTCATTGAAATATCTTCACAGTCATTTTTATGGCTATGGAAAAGGGAATAATTACATCGGCTGACTACAAATATATGGTAAATTTATTTTATTAATGTTTACTTATTTTTTTAAATGAAATATTTAAATAAAAATTGAATAATTAACTATTAAAAGTTTATTCCATCTGGACGCTAATGTGAAGCTAGTGATCGTAGTTAATTTAAAAGAATAATAAGTTAAAAACAAAGTGTCTTTTTTTGTCAAATGAGATTGTTTATGTCATCGTACTAACAGCATCCGGTTTGAATTAGATAAAAGGCAACAGAGAAAGCGCGCGTCAAGAGACAGCCACATATCAGCTTGCTTATTATTTATACCTGTTCACAATACATTCAACGAAGGGTACGAAAGGATAGCAAACTCATTTAAAAGCAATTTGAAAGTAAAATAATAATAAAGAAGAGCACGGAAAGGCTCCTTTACTTAGACGAGAGGCTGAGACACTTAATCAGGCCTAAAAATAGCTTCTGATTTATCAATGTCAGTTATGAAAATTCATTTCATTATTTATTATGCGAAATTATACGAAACTGTATTACTGTCGCTATAGTAACCCAACAATAGATGACTGCCAGTGACTATGTTACCAAAGAAACCGTTCTCATGGCAACCATAATAGGATTTATTCAGGTTTGTAACAATTGTGACAACACATTATAAATTATGTGTAATGCACTTTAATTCCCGGATCATTTTCGCATTTGTTTATTACTGAACTTAAGGAAATAACTGCTTCGAATTGATTTATGTGTAATGAAAAAACTAGAAGACATTTATGAAGAGTTTTCACTGTAAATATTTTTGAATAGATAATCCATGATTTAATCTCTGAGCACCGGTGCTTCTCTCCGACTATAAAGATTTAAGTTTGAATCCAATCAAGGATATAGAATACATTTTCAAGGCTTTTTTTTTTTTATAAATGAGTTCGCGACGCTTATTTTTTTTCACTGAATTTTAAAGAGATGTTTGTTGTATGAATTTCTCCACTCATCCAAGGCAATACAGTCGTTATTACTCCAACCAACGAAAACGACCGGAATTCTTTAAAACATACTCGAACTATGCTTCGAATGCCAAGGGCAATAAAAAGAAAGTATTATTCTCCATCGAAAATTGACAACAATTCTTCTCTTTAATTTTGTCTTCTCTTTACTTTATATGCGCGCATGTTTATAAGTTATAACGTATTCCAAGGAGAACAGCAACCCAAATTTTCTTTTAAAAAATTCCAGATTAAAGTGCAAGTTTCTGAAGGAAAAAAAAAACCTCCTAGAAAGGTATAGAAAAGAATTATTTTGTTGACAGATAAAAATAGAATTTTGAATAGTGGTAGAAGGGAAAAAAATGACTGGATGGAAACTTTAAAGAATGCTTGCAGGGAAAGGCAATCAAATATTTATTAGAATCGTCTGGAAGAAAGCAAAATGAAATATTGTACTATGTCAGGGAAGAGTAGATTCTGAATACATTTATAGGAAAAGGGGGAAATATCAGTGTGTTGGTACACCTGGTTTATTCAGCTATTCATGAAAAGCGTCATGAACTGTGTCACAGAGAAGAAGCTCAGAGTCGATCAGATAGTTGAAAAACAAGCTTTCGCTGGCTGCAAGCCATTCAGCATCGATACAGGGACGGAAAGATGCAGTGTATGTCATAAAATATTTCGTTTTCTAATTTCGATGCACAATCAGAGATAAATATTCCCGTTACGTATTAATGTGTTGGTCGGTATGGGATGGTCTTATGCAAATGAAAAGATTAAAAGTTTGAATCTCGTCCATAATTAAAGGAACATTTCTAGGTGTTAGCTTTACCTTGAGTGAAGCAATCTTCGTCCGAAGTTTAAAATTGAAAATTCTAAAATTCAAAATAATTAATGTCTATAAATTCCCTTTCAAAAGCAAAAATGTGGCATTGTATTACGAAATCAACAACAACAACAACCTTATAAGGACTGGCTTAAAGGGGCGAAGCAAGAATGCCTTTCGTCTTCCCCGTTATCTGTAGAGGACAGTGTAGGGATAAGGTGTTATTGAGCTATGAAAGCTCTGATCATGGCAGGAAGGTAACAGCAATAGCCGAGCCTCAGTTAGAACTTCATTGGCTACAGCATTGCCATTCATTACACTCCAAGAGTATTAATCACCGCATCTACATTTCATCAACAACAACGCAAGACGCAAGACGTTGCTGACTATAAGGGCGAAGCAAAATGCTTTTTTATTCCCTGCTATCTGATAAGGATTACTGTGTGAGGAAAAGTTTATGAGCTAAGAGCTCTGCCTGAGTGGGTGCGATTCAGAGATCTTCATTTGGAAGTAGGATGGCCTTCGGTCTCCTATATTTTGAGAAGTCTGTTTCATCATAATTTGCTGCTTGTTGCACTAATTCATTTGGATGTGAAGAGGACACTGAGAAGAACTTCACTGCTGAAGACTGCAGGAAAGAATAGATGTAGGGGATATTTGTATCCCGGTGAAGTTGGACATTTCTGACGTACCATGGTGCGTTTAATATCATGCGGAGACATTTGTTTTGCACTTTCTGTAGTTTGAGGATATTTGTACTTGAGGTGTGACTCCAGGCTGGGGATGCGTAAGTGATAATGGGTCGAATCAACAGTTGATAAAGGAGCAGTTTTATTTTGGTATCCAGCTTGCTATTCCTATTGATAAGAGGGTAAAGCTGTGCAATGACTCTTGATGCTTTTGAACATGAGGCTTTTATATGTGAACTGAAAGTTAGTTTTCTGTCCAGCAGTACACCCAGATATTTGGCTTCTGCTTTCCAGGGAATCTTGGTATTAAATAGGAAGATATCATCTTTGGGGAGTATTGAGTTTTTAGTGAAGAGCATGGCAATACTCTTCTGAGGGTTTACTTGCAGTCTCCATTCCGAGAACCAGTGCTCTAATCTCTGCAGATTTTCTTGCAGTTTCTTGGTGACAAGGTGAGGTTTAACAGATCTGGCTAGTATAGCTGTGTCGTCTGCGTATAGCGCAATGATGGATGACATTGGATTGTGCGGAATGTCCGCCATGTAAATCGCGAAAAGTATCGGTGCCAGAAGGGACCCTTGAGGAACTCCTGCCAAGATGCGTCGTTGGGTAGATAATATATCATTTAGTTTGACTTGCATTTGTCTGTCACTAAGAAATGACTTTATAATTTGAACTAGATCTGATGGAATGCCAGCTAAAATCAACTTGTATAGTAGTCCAAAGTGCCATAACTTGTCAAACGCCTTCTCTAAATCAAGAAAAACTGCCCCGGTGTATTGATGCCAATTATAACTTGTGATAATGAATTCTATTAGTCTGTGAATTTGTTGGGTGGTACTGTGAAATTGGCGAAAACCAAACTGTTCTGAAGGAAGGATGTTTAATTTTTTTACTGAAAGTTGAATTCTGGAAAGGATAGCTTTTTCTGCTATTTTGCCCAGATTAGATATCAGACTTATGGGACGATAACTTTGAGGCTGCTGAGGATCCTTGCCTGGTTTGTATATAGGAACTACGTCTGCCAACTTCCATGCAGAGGGGAAGTACTTAAACCTGAACATAGCATTTATTATTGTTGTGAGATATACGATGGCTTTTCGGGGTAGCAGTTTAATAACTTTGTTGGAGATGCCGTCAGGCCCTGGAGCTTTTTTATTCTTTAAATTCTTTATAATGTCATAAATTTCAGCTGGGGAAATAGGTGTGAGTTGGCTAGTACAGGTATCAGGCCGTTTTAACACGTGTCTGACGTGGCGGTGGACTTTGTAAATATGATTGAAATTTAGATTATTGTATGAAGGGCTACACTGTTTTTCTAAATTTTTAGCTATAGTTTCGGCTTTTTCTGCATCTGTGTAAACAATGTTCAGGTCAGATTTGAGAGGAGGAAGAGATTTGTTTTTGTTTTTGATGTTTCTCAGGAACTTCCAAACGGATTGATCACCAGGTGATATGGAGGCTAATTTATCTTCCCATAGTTTGTTTCTATGGACTTTAAGTGCATCTCTCACTGCACTGTTCATTTTGTTGAGATATTTCTTGTCTTGGGGTGCTCTGGTGTTGTGGTATCTTTTTCTTGCTTTATTTTTCTCCCTGATTAAGTTCATTATGTCATCTGGTAGTCGTTTAGGCTTGAAGGCAACTGAATTTGAGGTGATAGATGCTATGGCTGTGTTGATTTGATCAGTAAGTTTATTGACTGCAGAATCAATTTCTTCCTTGGAATTAATATGAGGGATGGGATCAATGTAGTTTGGAAGCATTTTGGATAGTTTTTCCCAGGGAATGAAGGTATGAGGCGAATGGGGAAGATCCCTCTGATAACCCAGTTGGAGCAGAATAGGATTGTGGTCTGATGATAACTCATTCAATGATTCCAGGGAGTACTGTAGGTTAACATTCTGAAGGACAGCTATATCCAAGACGTCGGATGAGCCAGTAGGACTGTGGTGAGTTGGCACTGAGGGACCAGCCACAGTTGCGCAATTTGAGCTTGTGTAGTTATAGAGGATGCGGCCATTCCTATTTATAGACCTACTGCTCCAGGCGTGATGTTTTGCGTTAAAATCTCCTGCAATAATAACCGGCAGTTTAATGCCGAGGATAGCATCCAGATCTGTGGTCAGCAATGTTTTTGATGGTGGGTTATAAGCAGAATATATTTTTATGTTTCCGATAGAGTTTGTGATGACATTGATACCTGTAAGTTCGAGATTGGTGGTTGTAGGAATGGCTACAGAATGATGATTGATGTGATTTTTGATGAGGATGGCGGTGCCACCACCTCTGTAATCCAGTCTATCATTCCTGTAGAGCTGATATCCTTTGAATTTAGGATTGTCAGCAGGTCTCAGGTGAGTTTCATTAATTAATAATATATCCGGATTATATCTGTCATTGAATTCCTGTACTTCTAGTATTTTATTTTTAAGGCCGTTGGCATTCCATGAGATAATCATTAGAGAATCTGGGGTAAATTTTTTCCTATGCATTGGAGAGTGCAGATAAAATGAGCTGTGTTTGCTGCAAGAAACTTTTTGTAGTGCTCAGTGATGGATTTGCGTTACTGAAATCCTGTAACATATTTACAAGAGAAGAGGTGATGATGGCTGTTATATTTGAATGTGGATTTGTCATATTCTGGTCATAGATTGCTTTTTTGGGGCGGGCCACATCAGCATATGTTCTTGTTTGGTGTTGAAGATTTATTTTCTTAGGGGGCTCAGTTGATGGTGGGTGAACACCTGTCATCTTGTTCAAGCTAATAGGAGCCTGATGAACTTGGGCTTCTGGGGCTTTCGTTTCTGTCAGTGAGCTAGACTGACTGATTAACTCAGTTTGTCTGTTTTTTGGGTGGCATATACATCCTCTGTAATTTGCAGGGTGGGGGCCACCACAATTAGCACACTTAGCCGGGGTGGTTTTTGGCTTGGAGCAGGTATATGTGGGGTGGGTGTCACCACATTTCAGACATCTGTATTGGGCTTTGCACAACTTCTGGGCATGACCAAATTTTTGGCATCTATGGCATTGCCCAGAAGAGGCCCTCTTCCTAAGTGGCTCTGGTGAGATCTTGAGCCCACAGATTGTCTTCAAATTGTAAATATCTTTATAGATGTTGTGTATTTCTACCAATACTAGAGGCATAGGGGTCTTGTTAGATCTGTACATTCTACTGACTTTGATGGGAGGCAGATCTTGCATGTTGAGGTCAGCAGCTATTTCAGCTGTTTCAATGTCTTCAGATACTCCTCGGAGTACCACTTTAAGATTTTTCTCCGAGGTAAGTGTGAATGTATGGTATTGTATACCTCTTGTGTCCAACTCCTTGGTTAGATTTCTATAGTCAGACACTGTAGTGGGCTGAATTTTGATGCCCTCCTCTATGTTCTTGGCAGTGGAGTAATTTATTTGCAGGTTGGCCATGGTGGTTCTTAGGGCTGTCCATCTCTGTTTTTCCCTAAGAATGACTGGAGGCACCTTTTCATTGGTGGAGGCAGAGGAATCTATGTTGGGGGCATCTTCATCCATGCCATTTTCGTTTGCTGACTCCGAGGCGAGAGTTTTGCGTTTTTTACGCACGTGCTTCTCTCCTTGATCTGAATGAGTAGATTCAGAGGTGACTGGATTTAAATTTTCCTCCATTTGAGGAGTGTCTTCATTTGGATTATCGTCAGTCTCAGGTGAAGAGTAAAGATTCAGGAAGCCGGGCCATTCACGCTCGAACTTCTTAAGGAGTTTCTTTATGAAGCTGAAAGCCAATCCTTTATCTAGAGAGTCTATAATTGGATCAGGATCTATCAAGTTTGATGGCCATTTGAGCTTAAATTTCCTTTGAAGTTTATTTACAAGTATGAGCGCTGGCTCTTCGTCCAGCGAATCTGTGAGGGCGTCCAAATCTGACACATTCATTATTGACAGTTTGCGTATAAACGCAAGTAAATGTATCTGGAATAGATATGCTAACAATGGCGATTCTATCGGCTGTTAGGCCTAACGAATCGCCCTCGTTGCAATTACCGTCCACTTACCTTTGCTGATGTTCTTAGATTCAGTATAGTCCGCAATTTAATGACTTTAAATAAACGCGTCTCTACTAGTTAATCTAGCAGCTACACTTCAAAACCATCATATTTAATTACCACGTTCTACAGAGAAGAAAGTTCACAACCGTATCAGTGAAGACTCACTAGCGACCTCAAAGCCCATCAACAACAATTATTATCCTTATAAGGACTGGCTTAAAGGGGCGAAGCAAGAATGCTTTTCATATTCCCCGTTATCTGTAGAGGACAGTGTAGGGATAAGGTGTTATTGAGCTATTAATTAAAGCTCTGATCATCGCAGGAGGGTAACAGCAATAGCCGAGCCTCAGTTAGAACTTCACTGGCTACAGCATTGCTATCCATTATCCTCCAAGGGATTGAAAGTCCACACCTGAAATATCAGATATCAGATACCATCAACAACAACGTTACTGGCATGCTACTTTATTTTATCATATATATAAAAGAAAATGGTGTATTGAAATTAGAAAAATATTTTTTTTAGTTTTATTAAATTAACATAAATAAATATTAAATATCATTCCAAAAATTAAATTGCTATATTAATCTATAATTATTACTTATTTTTTTTATTAATATAGTAATTTTCTCAATGAAAGCTTACACGTATAAGTCAAGAGCAAAGCAATATAAAAACGTTAGTGTAAATAAAAATTCTCTATATAATTAATTTCAATTGTTGATTTAGTTGCATAATAACTCGATAGATGGTAGTATGGTAAATTATCCCTTTTTTATGAAATGAGTTAGTTACTCAATGGGCAGAAGTCCTTTATTATTTTAATTTTCTCTTGCTAATATTAATAGTTTTTCTCCTCAGTTGAATAAGCTCATAATTGCTTAGAAATGTCATTTTTCACAGTTTGGGCACATTTTGAGAAACACTCTTTTTGGAAGGTTTTCTCAAATGGAGAAATAGTAAAATACAAAAAGACATAAATTCAAGATTATTGCTATACGGAGGAACCTTTTTAAAATTACTACAAAGTATTTATTTATTTAATGAATTTATTTGGCAGAAATAAATTATCATTACATTTCTTTCTATAAATATTTTCTAAATCCAAAAAAAAGTGTATCATCTGTTTAACAACTTTTTTTAAAGTTTAACTCGTTTTGTGTTATCTTTTCATGGGCCAATCCGATTTCAATATGCATGTCCTTTTATAGGATAGCAAAGTAAACTGTACTCGCCGTAGTTCCTGAAGAACGAAATTCTTTAGCCGACCCTGTCCTTATTCATCCGTAAAATCTCAAAATAGCTGTTTCATAACTACAGCAAGCAGCCTTCAACATTTATTTCCCCAAGAACCAAAAGCGAAGCGCTTTTTTTTTTCTTTTCCTAGAATTTTCCAAGGACCATCCCCCCCATGACATTGCAATATATTAATAGACGTTTGAACTGTTAACCGCTTTCCATTCAGCCAGTGTGTGGCAAACGGCAAGTCCTGATTTACAGCTATCTTTAAGAGAGCTCAGGGTTAGCTAATGCCCAACCCTTTACTTTGTTATGAAACCGTTTTACAAAATGCCAACATCACATAGTTTTAGTGCGTTAGCTCCTTTTTCCCATGACTTAACATTGAATTTATCGTGAATGGCTGTGTTATAATTTTCTCGCAAACCACAAACTCTAATTGATCGTGTAATTTGTTGTCTACAGTTGCATGTTATGTGTCAGATTCTTTTCTTTGTTTAGTTTCTTAGCTTAAGGGGGTTCCTTTTGTTTGTAAGTAACATTCCTTCTCTGTCTTCAAGTCTCATGTACCGAGGGCTGCACTCCCATCGGATTCCATTCCTTGCATTTATTACACCGAGACAACCTCTGAAGATATAATAAGCATTCTCTAGCAACCTGTCTTGTCTATTCAATACCGCCCATTAATATTTTAGGGGACGGAGGGAAGTGAATAATATGCAGTGGCTAAGAAACGCGCGACAATTTCTAAGTGCTATGACATACAAATGAGGTTACCGACCTACTAGAAGGTCTCAAGAAGGAGAGTGTGTGGGGGGGGGGGGTATGGAAAGGATCTGAGAACGATGAAGAAATACGGTTTGTGCCTATTAACCCTTTTTTTTTTTCGATGATGATTCTTTTTGTTTGCAAGAAGAAACATCATCAAATTCCTGATGTGTATCCTCATGGGGTTGTACAGGATATTAGGAGAAAAAATAGCAAAGCGACATTCGTACGGATTTCTCTATGTTACGTCTAGGATAAGTTTAAGCTACTCTTCACATAAAATCTTTCCTTATTGTTAGCAACTAATTTCTTATATTAACTATTTCTTAAATTGACTATAATATTTAATTTTTATTAACAAATCATCTACACTATATTACCTTTTTGAATATTGTTATACAACAGGATAATAATATATTAAAAGGTAATGGTCATTCACACTACGGGAATTAATCCGCAGTTGTCATGGATACAGTTTACACGTTTATGTATCCGAGTCTTGGTTGCCATGGATACGGATTTTTCTATGGCAACAGAGAATAAAAGATGTCGTCATCAATAATAGCATTCTAGGTAATATATAATATCGTGCCATTTCGAATATTTTAGGTGTATCGAGTGCTGGTGCACATCAGGTCTGAGGGCCAAGTAAATAACTTACTTTTTAACTAATAGTCTGTGGCGTTGAATTTTAATGTGAACATGGATGTTTGTGAATGTCTTTAAATGGTAGGTGATTTTATCGTGATATCTTCACCCTGCTTATTGGAAACTTGAAAACAAAAGGGTTAAACAAGCAGTTTTTAATCTCTGTTTATCTAACCTTAGCACATAGCATTCCAAATATGCTCTAAGATGAGAAACTTTTGTGAATGGGATTGACATTTAAAAATATTACAATCTGTCTCTCTAGCTTAAACTAGTATTGAAGTGTTCTCCTGTCAGCAAAGAATAAATCCAAATTTCTTGAAATCAGTCCATCAGATTTGATCATTTTGAATGCACTTTGTTATAGACTACAAAGATGTAAAATTAACTTTTTTTTTTTTTTTTACTTTTTTTAAGGTACACGTGTCAAACTTCATCAACAGCTAACTTTCCCCAACTGAATATTCTAGTAACGCTTAATTTGTAGCATCACGCAATAATCTCGATGCAATGTCTTAGTATGGCCGATGAAACTCATTTTTCTGAACTATGCCTGCACCTCTAAAAAAATTATTTTAAGAATCTAAAGCGAAGTAGGATATACACTCCTGAGCCAAAAGTTTATGACCGCCCAGTCTGTTTCCAGCCAACCAGAATGCACGTTAGCTGGAAACAGGCCGTTGGTGGCGGTGTCTTGCTATGGGAATGTGCTCATTAACACCATTGAGTCCTCTCATCCCTACTGAACTCACCTACCGTTAATTCTCACCCGAGATTATTTCGGACCTGATATTACCTTATACGGTAACAATGTCTCCCGATGAATCAGGATATTCCATCAAGACAACATTTCTTGTCGCAAGGCTCGCATTGTGCAATATAGCTCGAAGAGCATATTCAAGTATTTCGTGTGATCTCCTGGCCTTTTAATTCGCCTGATTTTAACCCCATCGAGTATTTGAAGGATCCTGTAGATAGTACAGCCGGTCGATGCCTGGCTTTACTCGGTCTCTGACCTCCCGGAAGTTATTTGATTTAGTTGGTGTAAAACACCTCACGATACCGAATGTGAGCTAATGGAGCCCGTGTCAAGACGGGTGCAAGCGTTTATGTCCACTGAAGGAAGCCCAACACGCTATTAGGTAGGTGGTCATAATGTTTTGGTTCACGAGTGTATTCTTTTCAATGCAGAATACCAATTTGTTTTATTTCACTGTTTGTACTAATGCAGTGCATATTTTTCTTATAACATTTCAACATTACTTCGTGATTTTAAATATCTAGCACTATTTTTAAATTTTCCATATAATATTGTTAGAGTATACTAAAGAGACAATCAGCTCTTAGCACAATTTCAACTATTAGCGCCCTCTATATACGCCGGAAGGTTCTAATTTTCCATAAAAATAAGAGAACGTTTTTTCATGATTATGTTTACTTTTGTATACAGTAGAATATATTTTGTTTTAATAATATGGAAAACGACTTTTATTTGGTTCAAATAAATGTGACATTTGCCCAAAGAAAGAAGAAATCGAGATTGGAAATCGCAAACTAGGTTCAATAATGCAAATAAAGACAGAATCATCACTCAACAACGCACTTTTTCAATTACTCTTGAGGCAAAGATAGAAAGAAATCACTATCGCAAGCTAAGGCAAAAAAAGACAACGAAAGAAAAAAAAAAGTCAAGGAAAGGATTCTAATAAACAACAACTCTTTTCTGAGGATCACATTAGCTCGCTTAATTCTCCTCCGATAAGCCATGGAGCTAACATCCAGCTCGCGCGGGAAGAGCTACAGAGAGAGAGAGAGAGCACTTTCGTATCGGAACTCATTATGCGTCTTTCATTAATCAGCGCTGTCATTCAGCAGTCCCATTTTGTCTATAAATGGAAGACGCAAAGGATTTACTTGGGGGTGTACATTAATTTTGTGAAGACTTAATATTTCTTTAATGTCATTTTAAAGACTCCAGCTGTCCGTAAGTTAAAAGTTGTTTACTTATAAAGGAACACCGAACTGCAACACACATTAGCCTTTCAATCGAATCAATAGGTGGTGCTGCAGGTCAGGGAGAACGAGGAAATTAGTTTTAGTCGCAAGGTCATCTCGAAATTACGGGACAAGTAAAGCGAGTGCGCCTATTAATCGATGGAAGCAGACAGCTAAGATAAGCCGTTTAAAATTAAGCCGGTTTGAAGAGGGAGCTTTTTTTTCTTCTTTTTTTTTTTTTTTTGATCACGTGGATCGACCAAATATTCAAATGACCGAATAGTTTATCGGAGAATTACTGACGTTAATTGTTAACAGTCTAATGTTAAGTCATAGATTAACAATGTTAAGTTTGTCGACGTAATGTTAAATTGTTAGTGGCTATTCGTGTTAAGATTTAGCCCCATGCGTCCGACATCACACCCTTATTTGAAAAGAGATCTAGGCCGGATTTAAGGTTGCTGAAGCCATGTAAGCTATAACATTAAAGAGGGAGGGGGAGGGGAACCTTCTACTGAGTAAATTTTAGGTTTAATAATCGGGGGAAATGTTAACAAATAACATTATACAAAAGTGATATACGCTACAAATATTCAATATTTATTTATTTTAGGAATTTTTAAATTATTAATTACAATTTTTACGTAACAGTTTGGGAAAGAAGGGTTTAAACAATGGAAAATCATCAAAGAATGAGACATTGTTGTGTTTCTATCATCTGCGTTTAATCTCATTGGAATTATGATCAGGTCACTAAAACGCAGGGAGTTAGTATATTGCCTATTCGTTGCAAGTGTTGTAGGCTGGTTTGTCTATTTTGGAATGCCGTATGTGCTTAGACCGATATGTTTTTGCAGCGTATTCAAATGAGGTTCTCTTAGGTTGTTGGTTCAAATCCCATCAAGGATCGAGACACTTTTAAGGGGTTTTTCTACTGAAAGTGAATTCGGGGAAACTTATCAGAATTCCCTCTGATTAGTTCTTTATTCTAAAAGAAAAAAAAAAAAAAACTCGCCGGAGATCAACCCAGCTAAAAGACACAATACTTCGCTAATAGCCATTGCTTTGAGGTTATTTCAACACCGAATCGACATATTTTAAGGTTAAAAAAAAAAAAAAAAAATTTCAGTTCCAACTGTAATTGAAATGGCTTACAAAAAAGGTATCTATGCATTTACTTTTCGAAAATTACTTCAAGTCCTTTTGGTTTTTCGTATCGTTTACGGGATTCGAACCAAGATCTTTTATGTTCAAAGCCTTTCTAATACAGGAAGAACTTCACCGAGGGCGCACAGATTTTCCTTCCGGTAATTCGAGTTTTTATTCTGAAAAATATGCAAATTAACCAAAACCGCACGTGCAAAAACTAACAAACAACAACAAAAATAAAAGGGGAGGAGATTAACAATAAGATAGGAAAATTTACCGGCCTAATTGATTGAGTGGTTAACATACCTGCTCACTAAGCAAAAGACTGCGGGTTCGAATTTTGCTGTGGGAATGGATGTTTACGATTGTCGTTAGGTGAGAGATGAATTTTATCGCCTGATGTGATTCTACTGTCTGTTTATTGGAAGCCTTAAGTGGTTTGAAAAAATTCCATATTTAGTTTCTAAATCAGGGTTTCCAGATTATATAAAAATTTATAAACTAATTTTTAAAAAACAATAAAAAAAATCCTTTACCCACCTACAATATGAATGTGTTATAGGTTTACAACCATTCGTGGAGGGGGGGGGTCACATAAAGAAACTGTATAATACTGTAAGCAATCAGAATTGATGGTCTAAATAATCTTTCGACATCTATTTTATCGAATTCTTTGAATCTTGTATGCACTATCCTACTAAATTCACAGAAATACCCCTCGGCTGCGTGCAAAATTTGTGCTTATATATGCTATGGCCGGAACTTGCTGGTAATTTCCAAGGCAAAGAAAGAAATTTTTCATAAATCCTTTGAACACCTAACAAGCAGCTACAGTAAACTCCGAAATGAAATGTTTATAAACGTATTTAAACATAAAGGACATCAATAGTTTTTACGGACGCTTTTGGTGCTAAATGACGAATACAAGGAAAACGTTAACAGAGTTTTTGAAGCAAAATGAGAGTCAAATAGTTCGTTTAGTGAAAAACGTGTTTATGCATTCCTCACGTCACGACTAGTAACGTTATGGAGTGGGGAGGAAATCCACCGGTGACACTGTGAGCCCGTGATACGATCACGTGCACCTAAAATACTGACTGGCCAGCAGAGAGCCCGATTTACAATCATAGAACATCTTGGAATGGACGTTGAATTTAGGCAGAACCAAGATGATTTTCTTATTCATTGGTAGACTTATTGATGCTTTATAAGGAAAATGGGAACATAATACGACCAACTTCCTACCACAACTTAGTACAAAATCTTGAAGTTATATTGACCAAAGACGAAAACAACGATGTATTACTATTCTGCATATGTATCATAACTTTTGGTAGGACGGTGTATACATTAAAAATCATGTAGCCACTAAGAGTTAGTTACCGACATTATTTACAAGTTTTGTAAATCCTCTCCGTTTTTTTTTTTTTTTTTTTTTTTTTTTTCAGATTCTATCGTTATCTTTAAGTACGAAGACTGTATACTTCTATGGATATTACTGTGTGCATGAAAGAATTCCCCCCCCCCCTATTTAATAGCGTCTGAACCGTGATCAGGTTACATCCTGGGAACAACAAAGATAACTTTTTCGTTTTACCAATAAACAGAAAAAAAGTAAACGCAAAAAAAAAAAAAAAAAAAAAAAAAGATAAAGCAAACTACCTGAGACCGTTCGTGTTTAATATTCTTCGCCATGCATTTCCAACACACGATCTGTTTAACGTTACCTTTTAAAGGGGCATTTACACGTAGGATTTCTTTATTTTGTTTCCGAGTTTCTCTTAAGGTTTTAATTCGAAGTCATACATCTTTTTGAGTGACAAACTTTTCTAACTTTTGACAGACGATACACACAAACCTAATCCCAATGTCGGGAAATATTGATTGCCACCAACGTCTTCGCCATCTAAACTTAGCGTTCTCCCTCCCCTGTTTCCCATCTTGCACCAAACTCAGAAAACTTCGGTATCACTCACCGAAAAGGGCACTCGCAAGATATGGATCAGAATTTCATTCACGGTTTTCAACTTGAAATCCTAGTCTATTAAGTGCAAGAACAACGCACCAGAGAGAAGGCAGAGTCGGAGTTTTATTACTGAGTAATAAGAAATATTGCCGGCTGAGTTTTTTTTATTTATTTTTTTTATCGAATTCTTAATAATATCTTTCTACTCATTCTTTATACTGACGCGATTCTTTTCTTTGCGTTGATATAATTCAACGCAAAAATTGTTTCACAGTCTTAAATATTTTACATTTACTTTCGTGTTGTTTAAAATAAATATTTTAATATTGCTTTAATAGATTTTTGTACGACAACGAAACCCACAATGAAAAGTTTAAAACAAACAATAATTGGTTATCCCGGCTTCATTAGTGCCATCTACACAATCCACTTAATCTAGCCAAGTTTTCGAAAACTCTTTCGCTGTAGTTGTACTTAACATTCTTCCCCTCCCCCCGCCTCAGTTTGTATGTTTCAGAAGTCTCGAGTATTCCACGCACTACTTGTTCCCAACAATGCATGTGTCTACCAGTAAGATTTTTGCGGTCATATGTATAGCTTTCAAGTGCTTGTGCTTTTAGATTATGCATATGATGTCTTTGTTTACGATTTTGAAAATTTTAAATATGATGCAATGATTTTATTTATTTAGTCTACCAAATACAGATTATAACTTGTAGTTATAATCTGTATTTGTAATTTCGATGTAGAAAACGAAATATGCACTAAATTTCTGTTTGTTTGTTGTTGTTATAAAAATAAATGATAAATACTTACGTTCGTGAAAGATTATATTCCCATAAGATGTCTATTAAGTGCAAGAACAATCTAATCGGTTTAAAAAATTGAACAGTTTTCTGTATTTGGCTATAAAATATACATGGATCTATAATATTACTCCAAAGTATTATTTTTCAAATCTCAAATTAAGATATTTTGCTCTATAGTTTATTGATAAATTATGTACCTACAAAAAGTTTACTTAAGATAAATATAAATTTTTCTTATATGATTATTATTATGATGGGCTGAAAGCACAGCAGACATGTTATAATACTGTGAAAGAACTATTTGTTGCTCTTTTATGGCGCAAGAAAATGGCGGTTGCCAAGTGTTTATTATATTATATATGTGATCAGTGATTTAAATAGTTATGATTTTCTGAAGAAAAATCTATTTTGTAAAATATTTGCTACTGATGCTGGTAGATCGTTTTGATCTACGGGATATTTATATATAGAGGTAAGTGTTCTTCATTCTGAGAAACATTTACTACCTTTGCTGGTAGATCGATTTGATCTACGGGATATATTGGGCTTATATTGGGATTTATATTGGGCTCTAGGTCCCACTTCTCAAACTTTATTCTAATAGAGTTGTTGCCGTCTATCAATCATGACAAAACCTCTCAATGAAGGCATATTTGAAGAGGTATACAGAGAATTCCTAAGATTAGGAAAACTTTTGAGCGACAACTGGCCAGGGAAAGTAAAGCTGTTAGATACATTCCCTCCTACAGCAGTCACAGAAGATAGGATGGATGATTCTAATGAAGGAAGTATGTTGACTGAACCAGAATTAAGTCACTCCACAAATACAGAGAATGCTGCATCTCAGGATAATACTCCGCAGTTTTTGGAAACCAACACAGAATTTCAAACAGTCAAAAAGAAAAGGAAAATCTCCTCTACTGCAGATACACCCAAAACAGTGGAGATAGAACCAGATAATGTAATTAAAGAAAGGGTACCCCCAGTCGTCCTAAGGGCCAAGGAGCACTGGACGTCCGTTGCATCCACACTGAAATCTTCAGATATCACCTTCATTAAAGCCACAAACACAGAAGAAGGAATTCGCATACAACCTAAAACATCATCAGATTACAGAAAAATGACCAAACTTCTAGACAACAACAATTTGCCATATCACACTTTTGCACTCAACAGTGAAAAAAATTTAAAAGTAGTGTTAAGGGGAGTAACTGAAACATTACAAATAGAAGACCTCACTGCAGACCTCCAACTTAAGGGATTTAGCCCAATTAAAGTCAGCCGAATGCGGAGAGCTGATAAAACACCCTATCCCCTAATTCTAGTGGAAATAAGCAAAGACCAAAAACACATATACAATCTCCAAACCATCTGTGATCTAGTCATAAAAGTCGAGGCATTGAAGCATAAATCAACTACAACCCAATGCCATAGATGCCAGAAGATTGGGCATGCCCAACGATGCTGCAAGGCTGAATTTCGTTGCGTTAAATGTGGTGGCAAACATGCATCAAATGAATGCCATAAACCTCGTACACTTCCAGCAAAGTGTGCAAACTGCGGAGGACCACACCCTGCAAACTATAGGGGCTGTATAGCATTTCCTCAAAACCAAAAATTACAACTCAAAACCAGTAAACCTCTTCAAGAACAAGCGTCTTCCCATCAAACCACAGTCTCCACAACGTATGGAAGATCGTATGCTGAAGTTACAAGATCAACCTTCCAAAAAGACCCAAAACCAAAGCAGTCACAGCAAACCAACAAACCTATCCTACTGAACATAACAAGCCACTTAGGTGAAATGCTTGCTGAACTCCAACAAACCAACCCAACTCAAAAAGCCAAAGATATCATCTTAAGGCATACACAATCACTCTTTATGGAAATTCTTAATGGATAAATCTAAAAGAAAACCGAAATCATTACAAATTGTTTCATGGAATGCAAATGGATTATCTATCAAATTACAGGAGCTGCAGGAGTTTGCAGCAGAAACTCAAGCAGACATCATCCTCATAAATGAAACGCATCTTCGTCCAAGTGACAAAATCAGAATCAATAGTTATAGCACTTACCGTACAGACAGATGCTTTGCTAGAGGTGGAGGCACTGCCATCTTTGTGAAAAGTAACATAAAACATAATTCAATAGCAGAACCCCAAACAGAACACATGGAAACTACAGGAATAGAAATACATATGGAAAACACAAGCAGCATTACGATATATGCAGCCTACAACCCCCCAAATAAAAAACTCCTTGAATCTGACTTAGAGGTGATACTAAATACAGGCAGAGCCGTGATTATAGCCGGAGATCTTAATGCCAAACACTCAGTCTGGAACAGCAGAAACTCAAATGTTAATGGAAGAATACTCGACTCTTACACCACTTCAAGAAATATAACAGTAATAGGACCCACTGAACCCACACATTATGGAGCTACCGGTCGTCCTGATGTACTAGATATATAGCTATATTAAAAAACATAGCGCACAGCTATCAGATACAAGCAATCAACGACTTAAGTTCTGATCATAACCCCATCATATTACAACTAGGCACCATACAAGATATAACAGAAAACACCACCACATTTATAAATTGGAAACAACTTCCCTCAGCCTTCCAGGAAAACATTGGTCCAATACCGCATATTACATCTGCTGAAGATGTAGAAAAAGCAGTGAAAACTCTTGAAAAACAACTGCTGACAGCTATAACGCAGGTAACAAATATAACTAAATGTACACCAAATAAACTTCCACAGGATATAAAACGTCTTATCCAAGAGAAAAACAGATTAAGAAGACAATATCAGAGAACAATGGACCCAGCGGATAAACAAGCAGTCAATAGAGCAACAAACCAGGTTCGATATGCCCTAAAGGACCACCGTAACCAACTCTGGAATAACAAAATTCTCCAATTAAACACAGAGGATCAATCAATATGGAAAATGATGAAATCACTCCGTTCAAAGCGTTTTACATCTCCTCCAATCCAAGGTGAATCTAATGTTGTCTACAACGACGAGGAAAAAGCTGAAGCCTTTGCTGACAGTTTAGAAAAACAATGCAGCCCCAATTATATCAATACATATATAAATTTCATAAGTAAAATTCATACCCAAGTGCGTAAAATAACTCAAAATGCCTCAATCCAATCCAATAACAAATCCGTGTCACCAACAGAAGTATATGAGATTTTAAGAAAACTAAATAACAAAAAGGCTCCAGGTCCAGATGGAATAACAAATAAGGTACTCAAGTTACTTCCTCGCAAAGGGGTTATGCATCTGGTAGCCATCATTAATGCCATCTTCCGGCTAAATTATTTCCCACAACGATGGAAAATTGCCGACGTTTTCCTAATTCCCAAACCTGGGAAAAATACACAGTTTCCTGAAAATTACAGACCAATCAGCCTTCTTTCATGCATAGGTAAGATAGCCGAACGTGCTATTCTCACACGGCTTCAAGAGGCAACAGATATCAACCATATAATTCAAGATGAACAATTCGGCTTTAGAAAATATCACTCCACAACGCTACAAATTTATAGAGTTATCGAACATATAACCCAAGGGTATGAATGGCACCAACACACTGGCGCAGTTTTTCTAGACATCACTCAGGCATTTGATAGAGTATGGCATCATGGACTAATTTTTAAACTACACGAAGTTGGTATTCCATTGCCACTAGTGCTACTTATCAAATCATATCTACACAACAGAAAATTTAAAATAAAACTCAACGGTATCAGATCCACAGAGAGGAGAATCACGGCCGGAGTACCTCAAGGCTCTCTACTATCTCCCCTGCTCTTCTCCATATACATGGCAGATCTCCCCAAACTGTCTCCAGCTATCACCGCTCTGTATGCCGACGATACAATCATTATAGCCAGATCCCTCCGTCCACACCTGGCCACAATGAAGCTGCAGAGAGCAGTCAATGAATTGGAGGATTGGTACACCAAGTGGCGTATCGCAATTAATCCAAACAAAAGCTCTGCAGTACTTTTCACCAGACGTAAAGCAGAACCGAATACAAGCATACAAATGTTTGGTAAAATCATCCCTTGGCGCAATTCTACCAAATATCTGGGAATTCATCTTGATAGACGTCTAAACTTCAAGTCACATATGGATAGTGTTGCCACTAAGGCAAGTCAGACTATAGCACAGCTATATCCACTTTTGAACAGGAACAGCTTCCTAAGCATAAGCAACAAAATCTTACTTTTCAAATCGGTAATCAGACCGCAACTAACTTATGCCTCTCCAACCTGGGGTCACACGACTAAAAGCAACATCAACAGACTTCAGATAATACAGAATAAATGCCTAAGAATGGCATTTAATGCCCCATGGTTCATTAGAAACATCCAGTTACATCAAGAAGCCAATCTTCCAGATATCAAGA
Source organism: Typopeltis vanoorti (assembly GCF_054136105.1). Taxonomy (NCBI): domain Eukaryota; kingdom Metazoa; phylum Arthropoda; class Arachnida; order Uropygi; family Thelyphonidae; genus Typopeltis; species Typopeltis vanoorti. Next base: position 134,951,346 of record NC_143551.1, on the reverse strand, counting down.
CCTACATGACAAGCATTGCAGAGAAATTCTTCACAATCACGGATAATCACCCAAATCAGTTAGTTCGACAGGCAGCGGACTACAAGCCCTCAGATCGTTTCAAACATAAAAAACCGAAATCCTCCATCGCAAGAGAAAGCTGATACAGCCTCAATGCTCACAATGAGCGGGTAAATTACCCACAATAATCTCATCGCCCACAATCTAAAATCCAGATGAAGGGATAAAGAGTCAAGGACTCAGTCCATCAACCAATTAAGTTCAAGTTCAATTATTATGATGTGTTCTGGTAACGGAACATTTTGTAAATGTAAATTTAGGTTATAATGTAGATTTCGCTATATATATCAATTGTGCTTTTCGATTGAAAGATGTGGTAAAAGAGGAAATCAAAATATTTCAAGGTAAACTTTCTTCGTTTTGTGACTACGGGATCTCTTTTTGCTTGAAGATCATCGATTTGATCTTCGGGATTTCACATTTAGGTTCTGGGACCAGCTTTTCAAACTTTAAGTTTTGATAATTGATAGACATAGAAAACTGATAGACGAGACAAACTTTGAGGACGTTTATCGGGAATTTATCCGCTTAGGTGAGGTGCTTAGCAGTAAGTGGCCGGGAAAAGTAAAACTCTATAACTCGTTTCCCCCCACAATTGTCAGAGACGACAGTCTGGAAACCGTGACGGCAGTACACATCGGACAGTGAAGCTCGGGACAGTCACCAGATCCTGAGAATGCTCAAATATCCCAAAACAATGCCCACCATATATTGGATACAGATGATACAGAGGAAGAATCCGATAAAACTAAAAAAACGAAAATTTCCGTTACTAGAGAATCACCCAAAACAGTAGAAATGGAAACTGATATTAATACAAACTCTAAAGAAAGAATACCCCCCCCCCAGTCATCCTAAGGGATAAAAATCATTGGGCATCAGTTGTTATTTCACTTCAAACTCTAGAAATATCATTTACGAAAGCCACTAATACAGAAGAAGGAATTCGCATCCAGCCAAAAGCTTCCGCCAATTACAGACAACTAACAAAATTTCTGGATAATAGCAACCTTCCCTATCACACATTTGCACTCAATAGTGAAAAGAACCTTAAAGTTCTGCTCAAAGGGGTAACAGAGTCCATTACAACATTTGCAACCAGGAACCATACAAGATTTAACGGAAAACAGCACCACTTTATAAATTGGAAACAACTTCCCTCAACCTTTCAGAAAAACCTCGGCCCAGTACCACATATAACAACCATCGAAAATATAGAAAAAGCAGTGAAAACCTTTGAAAAACAATTACTAACAGCAACATCACAGGTAACAAATATAACCAAGTGTGCACCACCAAATAAACTCCCAGAGGATGTAAAACGTCTTATCCGTGAGAATAAGAAGACAATACCACAGAACAATGGATCCGTAGATATGCAGGCAGTTAACAGAGCAACAAACCAGGTTCGGTAAGCTCTAAAGGACCACCGAAACCAACTTGGAATAACAAAATACATCATCTAAATACAGAGGATCAGTCATTGTGGAGAATGATCAGATCACTTCTTTCGAAGAGTTACACACTTCCTCCAATTCAAGGTGAGTATAGAGTCGCCTACAGTGATGAAGAAAAAGCAGAAGCATTTGCAGACAGCTTAGAAAGACAATGCAGCCTCCAATTATACCAATATAGATATAAACTTCATAAGAAAAATCCACACACAAGTGCGTAAAATTACTCAAAACGCTTCATTCCAATCCAACAACAAACCAGTGTCACCAACAGAAATGTAAGAGATCATAAGGAAACTAAACAAAAAGGCTCCGGGTCGGGATGTAATAACGAACAAAACGCTCAAACTACTCCCCCCGTGAAGGGGTTATACATCTGGTAGCCATCATTAATGCCATCCTTCGGCTAAATCATTTTCCAGAGCGATGGAAGCTTACGGATGTCTTCCTAATTTCAAAAGCTGGAAAAAAATACACAATTTCCTCAGAATTATAGACCGATCAGCCTTCTATCATGTGTAGGCAAGATAGCCGAACGCGCTATACTCACGCGGATTCAAGAGGCAACAGATAACAACCACGTCATACAAGACGAGCAATTCGGCTTTAGGAAATATCACTCCACAACGCTTCAAATTTACAGAGTCCTTGAATACGTCACACAAGGATTCGAATGGCAGCAACATTCTGGCGCAGTCTTCCTGGACATAACACAAGCATTTGATAGAATATGGCATTATGGTCTAATTTTTAAACTACACCAAGTTGGAATCCCATTACCACTAGTTCTAATTATCAAATCATATCTGAATAATAGAAAATTTAAAATAAAACTCAATGGAATCAGATCCACAGAGAGGAGAGGAGAGTCACGGCTGAAGTCCCCCGAGGGTCTCTGCTGTTCCCCCTACTCTTCTCCATATACATGGCAGATCTTCCCAAGTTGTCCTCCATCCATCACCGCTCTCTATGCCGATGACACAATTATCATAGCCAGATCCCTCTGTCCACATCTAGCGTCAAACAGTCCACGAATTAGAGAATTGGTACAAAAAATGGCTTATCGCAATTAACCCAGGAAAATGCTCTGCAGTGCTTTTCACTAGACGTAAAGCAGAACCGAACACAAGCATACAAATGTTTGGAAAAGTCATCCCTTGGTAGAGCTCTACCAAGTATCTAGGAGTTCATCTGGATAAGCGCTTAAATTTCAAGACACACATAAATAGTGTCTCCACCAAACCAAGTCAGACTATTGCACAGCTATATCCACTTTTGAATAGGAACCGCTTCCTAAACATAAACAACAAAATTCTCCTCTACAAATCAGTGATAAGACCTTAGGTAACTTACGCCTCACCAACTTGGGGACACACGTCTAAACAGAACATCGACAGAATGCAAACGATCCAGAACAAATGCCTAAGAATGGCATTTAATGCCCCTTGGTTCATCAGAAACCTGCAGTTACACCAAGAAGCCAACCTTCCAGATATCAAGACCTACATGACAGGCATTGCAGAAAAATTCTTCACAATCACAGATAATCACCCAAATCAACTAATCCCATAGGCAGCGAACTACAAACCCTCAGATCATTTCAAATATAAAAAACCGAAATCTGCCATCGCCAGAGAAAGTTAATACAGCTTACAATGCTCATAATGAGCGGGTAAATTACCCACAATAATCCCCTCATACACAAGCTAAAATCAGATGAAGGACTCGGTCCATCTCCCATGTGATAGCCGGGATAAGAATAGCACCACTGTGGCCCATGCATGTCGTAAGAGGCAACTAAAATGGGACACAGAGTTTCGCTCTCTTAGGTTTCTCCAGGAAGTTTGCTCCAGGCGAAGGGGGGGCTTAGATTTCGGGGGGGGGGGGTTGTCCTAAGAGAGAGCATTTTGAGTCTTCGGGGAGGGTGTTATCCGGCGTGGCACGTGTGGGGTCTTGTCGGGGAGCCCGTCACTGAGTGGAACCAACGCTGAGTTGGACGATCTTTCGGCTACTCGTAGGGAGTGGTCCGGGTGATCGTCTTAATTTTTAGAGAGGGCTTTACTTAAAGATGGCCATTGTAGCCCATGCATGTTGTAAGAGGCGACTAAAATGGGATGCAGAGTTTCGAGTTTCTCTCTCTTAGGTTTCTTCCGGAATTTTGCTCTCGGTGAGGGGGGGATTAGATTTCGGGAGGGTTGCCCTGAGAGAACATTTTGAGTCTCTGGGGAGGGTGTTCTACGGTGTGGCCCTTGAGGGGCCTTGTCGGTGGATGTTTTTCCCTGGAATATGAGCGGTTCTGCTCAGTGATGGGGGGGGCGCTGATGGGTATCCAGGGAGGGTAATGGATGGCAATGCTGTAGCCAATGAAGTTCTGAGGCTCAGCTATGAGTAACACCCTATCCTTACATTGTCCTCTTCAGATAACGGGGAATATGAAAAGCATTCTTGAATCGCCCATCTAACCAAAAAAAAAAAAAGTATGATGTTCGGTAGATCTGATCCAAAGAGTGCACAAAATTTGGATTTTCAACTGCTTTCGATCTTTTGGATCCCAGCTTCGTATAGTAATTTTTACAGCCTTCGAAAACCGTAAAATAAATTTTACAAAAGCCAGGAATACGACGATGTGGATCCGAATGCAGCTAGTGACGGTTGCAGCCTACCGCGCATTCTGAAAACTTGAGACGGTAAAAACATCTAGTACCACACGTTCGTTAAAAAAAAAAAAAAAAAAAAAAAAAAAAAACTTCAAAGGTACCAAGAGGTATAACGGAATCCGTTACCGCCGAGAACGTCACAAGAGATTTCGAAAACCGAGGACTAAACTTTGTTAAAGTTAGCTGTACGCTCCAAGCAGATAAACGGCCAACGCCTCTTGTCTTAGTGGAAAGGAGTAAAACAGGAGGAGAAATCTACGGCTAAAAAACCGTCTGCGACCTAACTTATAAAACCAGAATCATTATGAATGAAAGCGACTGGACAATGCCACCGTTGTCAAAAAGGTCGATTTCTGAGGAGAAAATCATGCAACGATTTCCTGCAAAATAATAGAAAAAAGAGAGAGAGAGAGAGATAGTTAAATCCGCCAACTACAGAGGATACAAGCAATATTGGCCACCCAAAACCAAAGAACCCCACCGACAACTACACGTCCCCTCCGTCCAACGGCACCCAAACCATCCGAGCCTTTAAAACCGGCAGAAAAAAAAACGAATTCCCAACGCCCAACCAAATCCAGCAAAGCTGGATTTACTTTGGGCGAAATGCTAATCGAGTTCAGTCAAGTGAATCCCAGCGAGAACTTCACAAACATGTGTATGAGATATGCACAATCAATTCTTTCTGCACAAGGAGAAGGCCAAACTGTCCACAGATTGTGTTCTGGAATGCTAAAAAAATTTTTAATCCTGCCATTACCAACATAGAAATCAGGTAATGGAGGTCTAAACCGCAAATGCAGGTCCCCTGAATATATATACTCAGTATATAATTCTCTAAATAAACAGCTGCTGGGAGCAGATTTGGTTCAAATTCTAAACACAAACGAAGCAATGGTGGTAGCAGGAGAACTGAACGCTAACCACATAGCCTGGAACAACAGAACTACAGATCGAAACGGTAGAACCCCTCAGTGACTTTGATGCCGCCAAGAACACTGTGATTATAGGTCTTGAAACTACGTACTACAGTGTGGCAACACTTTCTGATGTCTTTAGCGATGAAAAGAAAGACCTAGTTCCCAATATCACAGAACGCTGGCTCCATAACATTGATGAGCGCTCAACAGGGCTATAGAGAAACAGGAGTCTTTGCAATCTGTGTGGCTGACATCGACATCCCAGGCATAGTTGCCACTATAATGGTCATATATGCATATACAATAATAGTCTGCTCCCTGCGACCTATATTATGAACCGAAAAAAAAAAAAAAAGACAAAACACAGAAAACCATGGTGTTCCAACAATGAAAAATTGACGTTAATGCAGACAAGAGAACTGGAGAGCTATTCATAAAACGAGAATACCACGTCAAAGTGGTCATTTTTTCCACTTCCATTTCATAGGTTATGGTTCACGACCCATATCAAAAACAAAGATGAAAATAGAACAGCTATACCCGTTACGGAATCGTCATAGCCGGCTAAGAACGAAACTTAAACTGCTGCTATGCAAAATGCTGATCAGGGCAGTCCTGATGTATGATGAACAAATAGTTTTTAAATTAGAAATATTTTATTAAACGTAAATAAGTGTATATTTTTGTGCTGTATTACTCTCTCTGTGTCTGTGTGTGTGTGTTCATTATTCCATTCTATAGAATCTACTATATATTAAAGTATAGAAATTTATATAGAATCCAGAATTTATATAGAAAAGAATTTAGAATTCTAAATTCTTTGAGCTCATCACCAAGCAAACCAACTCGCAACAATACACCAATGATAGATCTTCTTGTAAATCCATCATTTGATTATCTAATTTTAAATTCAAATTAGTAAGTGAATTGGAATTCAAAATGCTTTTTTGAGGAATGTAATTTCGATCTTGGTACAATGCCAGGTACTCTGACAGTTGTACTTCCGGTCTTGTTTCATAATCTGCAATTTAAAATTCTGCAACTTTTATTTTAAACTACAAACAGTTTTTGATGTTGCATTTTTTTCTGTATTTAAAATGTGATTTACTAGCATGGAATGTTAGAGCAGATGCTGCAACTTTGCCTGCACAAAGAAAAGTATAAAGGTGTGCATCTACAATGGAAGAAATATCACTGCAGTGCTTTCAGAAACAGTGGATTGCATCGGAAAGAGGGAACTGTTTCTTTCTTTCATTCAAATTAGGATAGATTTTAGTACTGCCATCACGGTTGGTTATTGGTGAGTCATGCCGTGGCTTAGGGCGACACTTATGATTCTTCACCGCTAATTTCACTTGCGGTTTTCTCTTGAGCACCCACAACTGTCTCTCGTGTTAAGTTATCTTTGAAACACTCCAGCTTCCTGCACTGAACTGCTCACTATTTTGCCATTACATTTAATAGTTTGTTATTCTTTACTAGCATTCATCGCTTCCTCACAAAAGAAAATTAAAAAATAAAAAAAAATTAAATGCTTTGTTTTAGATGTTGCATATTTATTTTTGGTGATATTTGCTTGTTGATATAACGTGTTGACTATTGTTCTGAATTCGAGACTTAAATTTTTAATTTTTTTTTTGACTTCGAGTACGCTATTTTTGCAAATAACGCACGTGCTCCACATCTGTTCTGAGCGCTGTCAGTTTATAGAGTTCGTTTAGGGACTGACAGTGTTATGAAATGATCTTTTAGGGTTTCCTTACTCAATTCATGAACATAAAAAACTCGCATCTTTTGGACCTGAAAGCAGATTTATAACCTGATCTTTCATTCTAAAGAATATTCCTTAAATTAATTTGAATGGTAACTTTTTTCAATGCTTTCATTAGATCGTTTCGTAACACATTTAAGAATCTAGTCTGATCTTGGTGTGTGTACAATACATGATCTTGTCAAAATAAATTGAGATGACACTCCAAAATAAAGAGACAGTTAATTGTATTTCTATATATTAAAAAGCGCCCATTATAGCTTCAACGTACAAAGGCGATTAAAGCGCCTCCCTCGTGATTAACACGCAACAATAGAGAATCAGTTTCATCCTGCATGAGGTATCATTTATGCAACGAGTATGGAGGACGAAAAAATTCAACGTATCACGTGATTTCAGCGCAATGTGGAAAATTTTTATTTTTCGATTTTATCAATAGTGATGTGTAGTTTATTTCCTTCTTAATTTTCTGAGTAAATCATACTGCGTTGACCCATTAACCTTTTGCATATTCGTACCGACTTTCCTAATTAATTAGTTCAAAGAAATGCCGACTCGATCTCTATAAAATCCTATGAATACTCAAGAGAGTTTTTACGTGATTCTAAAGACCTACAAAAAAGAAAAAAAAATCATCGATCATTTTTCTTTGATTGCTTTCTGAGTTGCTTCTTTACGGAGATCAGCGGTGTTAGCAAAAAGCCCACTCATTTCAGTATAAAGGGCAGTAATACTTCAACTGTAATGGGTTGTTATGATGTGTTTGTCTCAGAGGCCATTATGCAGTTCTCGTGAAGTGTGATGAAGACTAAAGGATCAGCGAAAGGGTATTTCTCTATCCACATCGGTCTTTACAGTAACGAAGCTTAAATAGTAAACTTTCAGTTCAGTTTGGCACTTGTGATAATAATCTCTTTCTGAAGAGAAGATGGAACGTCAAGATCTTTAGCGAGACACAGAAGAAACCGAGGGGAAATATTTTAGTTTATTCAGTTACTTTCTCCTTGTATTTTGCAATTACATAAGTTAATAAATAAAATAAATGGAAAATGTATTGCCTAAAATTAGTTTTGCTATTCGTTGTCAATTGACAAGCACTTATAAATGTTTCTCATATCCTAAAATAATGATGTAAAGGAATAAAAACCGTGAAATTAAGTATATCGATATAGTCTATTTCGTAATGTTTATTGATAGGCCACCTGGTATACGCCGGTAGAACCTATCGTTGCCATGGAAACCTCTACGAATCGAAACTACATCATTATGTGCAATGAAAAGAATGACTTCTCCAAATACAAAGAATTTATACGAAGAACGGTAATTCGTTTATCATAGTTTTTATATACTATAAAAATACTGATATAATGAGAGAGAGAGAGAGAGAGAGAGAGAGAGGCATGACTTTGAGATGCACAAGCTACTTGCCAATCCCGCTCAAGGTAGTTGCTATAAATGTAATGCAACACACGCATTATTTAATCTTGATTCATCAATTATTTTTGATTTTTTTTAAAAATCGTACCTTATGGTCGGGTAGACTGTGGTGTGGTGATAACCTGAAGCGGTTTACAATGAGGTAAAAAAAAAAAGAATTTGTATAAGAAATAAGGAAAGCGAATATATTATCGCATCTCATTAACAATTACGAATATTCAGGCATTACCATAGAATTATCTGTTGGTACAGAGGTTAGCAGACAGGAATTAATTATATTCCATAATTACTTTAATTTGTCCCATTAACAAAGATATAATCCCATTGATTCGTAGGTTAAACAACGCAGAAGTGAATAATACAAGAATTGTTCATAATCATACAAACGCAACCCCCCCCCCCCCACGAGAAGTGCTTGTCTTGCAGCAATAATAGTACGTAGACTGTTGGTCAAGGTGAAGGAAGAATGCCTCAAAATATTTGACTGATTACCATACTGTTGAAGTGTATGCAGTTTGAAATGTATAAAGTTTGAGTGCATGCTTTATCTGAAATGTAGTACCATTCCAATATTTATTTCAATTAAGTTTATAATTCTGAGTTTGCATTTGTTAGATATAAAAATAATACTAATTTTTCCATAACCATTCTATTTTATTTTTTATTATTCACGTAAACATTTATGTAAGAGGCAAAAAAAAAGTGCGATTTGCATCATTATTATTGGATTAATTCTAATTACGTGTGAATACATTAGAAGTAGTCTGTCTGCCTTGGTAATGAAGAGGATTGCTAGCTAATATTGTTGACTCTAAATATCTATGATAACACTTTAGAAAAGCTTAAACAGAAGGCATTGAATAACGCGAGCATTTTCATTCTTTTCCTCTCTCTCTTCGAAAGAGTAAATTGTATTGAACGAATTCAAGGAAAATCTCTAAAAGCAAAGACAAAATTACAACACACACATTTCTTCGCTATCTTTACGCTATTTAATTTTTGTTAAGTACCTAACCAAAGAACTGTTTCATATGCTGCATCTCTAATGCGAAATAAATTTTGTTCAAATAAGTTTTTTTATCCCATTACGTAATAAGCTTTTCAAAGACGAATTATTTTTCTTACAACTCCTATACCCGTATTATTCAACGCGAAATCTCTCGAGAATATTCGAGCAAACATACGTAATAAATAATGGCATTGTAACAATGAAAAATTATTTAACAGCTGAGAATTAAATAACTTCATGGCAACTCGTGAAATTAATCTCGTGCTGCAAATAAAGAAAAATGAAATCTCTCATTGTAACAATGGAAATTAATGCATAAGTAAAAACACTTCAACAATGAAACCTTCTGTTTAATATAACGTCAGTCGTTCAAGGCGTGATAAAAGTAACTCCAACAATACATTTTTAACAATGGAAATCCATCCTATTGTTCACTATAGCGACAATAATATTAGAGGCGTGAAAACAGAATGGTGGCGCCCTCTTTTATCAGAGCTTTCTTCATGACCAGTTATTCGTAGAAATATAGAAAAAAACTTTCATAACAGATGAATTTATTTTTTTCCTGGAAGAGTTTTTTTTTCGATAATCCAGCAATATTGTGCAGATATCGTATTTTAACATAATATGGTGGCAGTGCGACGACAGATCTATTATCGCAATCTAGGGCACCCTATTGAGCTGCGATCCCGTTTCCTTTTTTGCTGTTGATTTATTCTTTGTAATAACCGCGCTCCTGACTTTCATGCATACAGTTTATGGGCTTCGATTCTAAACGATCTCTCCAGGATGAGAATTCTATGGCACTTGCTTCAACAGGATATCAGCGCAGCTTATCAGTGATGGAGGGAAATGCATTCGATGCTCATGGTGGCGAAAGCCGTTTGAAGAGGTATGAGAAAAAGAATCGAAAAGTTGCACCTGATTAAAATAACATGTATCAATGTCTATCTTACGGAACGAATCGGGAAAATGTATTAAAAATGCACACGGGTTTGGATGATCTAAAGAAGACGTCTTCTGCAGTAGGATTTTTTTTTTCCCTTTAACTTTCGATTTTGTATATTTAAGAGGAATTTTTGGAAATAGTTTTGGATTTTTAAGCAAGTAAAGAATACTTTCGTATCTAGGGTTCTTTATGGGAAAAAATGCTTTGTAGACAGAGTTCCTCAGATAAACCTATACTCCTACTCGCTAATATGCTTATATTAATTCACCAAATTGTCAAAATATTCCATAAGAAACTTATTGTATTTATAAATATATATATATATTGTTAAAATTTACGTTTAATTTTAAAATAAATTTTTTGGAAAAAGTGAAAAAGCAAATACACCTATTTTTTATTTTGTAAAATATACTACTTAAAATTTGATATTTCATTTTTCTTGCATTTTAACTTTAACTATAGTATCACTGAGTGGAGAGAAGAGCAGAGGAAAAGTCCTTTTTAGGACTTCCAGGGTAACAAATGGCAATGCTGTAGCCAATAAAGTTTTAACTGAGGCTCGGCTATATCCAGCCATGGCTGGATATAGCCGATTAAGCTTTTAGCTTAATAACACCCCATTCACACAGATTTTCTTCATTTAGATGACGGGATAAAGAGTCAAGGACTAAGTCCATCTCCCAGTTCTTTTAAGAACTATTTTCTTGTATTTAATTTCATGTATTTGAATTTTTTTCGATCATGAAGATCGGTAAAGTAATATTTTATTTATTTTTTATTTTATATTTCATTTCGCTTGCATTTAATTAGAAATGCATTCGACTTTTCTTCGGATCATGAAGAACGGTAATATTTTATTTCTTTTATTAATCTCTGAGAATTCCAATAATACGTGATGAAAAAAAAAAAAATATATATATATATATATATATATATATATATATAAAATCTCTGAGAAATCCAACAATAAATAATACGCGATGAAAACGAGCTATTCATAAGTCGACTCTGTCATTTTGTGCCGAGAAGAAAAAATCAGTTACGCAATGTGAGGAGTGGCTGTTTAATTAAATATACGTGGTAATTAAAATCGAGTGGTTCGTAAATAATGCTTAATCTCTAGAAAATGTTACTCTTTAAAAGATTTAAAAAATATATTTGCCGACAAAAGCCATCAGTAAAGTTTGAAGATTATATTTTTAAACTTATGACATCGAGTGATATTTTCAGACATTAATCAGGTAGCAGTGATGCTACTATTATGTGAATTTTTATATTAACTCTTGAGGACTTTAGCGATATTTTTTTAAAGTCCAATATAGTGTTGTTCAAATCGTGTTTCACAATCACCCTGCTGATGATTCAGGAGAATAAAAGCTAAATCTTCATTTACAAGTTCATTTATCTTAATACACCTATTGGCGTACATTAACGTGCAGTAGATTATGTAAGGAATTCTACTTTTTAATACTTCCAAGCACTACTGAAATATCCGAAACAGTACAACGTTCGTATTAATGGATGTGGCAACAACTGAAGAACATTCTGCTTACTCAAATATTTTCCAGGAAGTCTATTGCATTTAAAAAAATTTAAAGGAATACAGAGACTCCATAGATGGATAGAATGCCAATTTACTTTTACAAGAGAGGAGTCTCATCTGATAATTCCGAAGCCTATATATATCTACATAGTATAACTAGCATAATTTGTCTTTATTTTGTTTGAAGAGTTTTTTTTTTTTAACGAAGCTAATTATTATTTACTTTTCCCTAAAAAAAAAACTACTACCGGAAAGCATAAAATACAGACATCTGAACTGAATCAAAAGCGTGGCTATCTCAGGAGTAAGACCATATGGAATCAGTAAACTGTGCTAATCATTTGCATATGTAGGATACAGGGTGATAATTGTGTTTATAGACTCACAAAAATGGATTCGTTACATTGGATGTGCATGTTTGTGCTTATTACAGTTACATAAATAAGAAATAAAATTAAGATTAATATAAACAGAATCAGTTATCTCTATGAAGGAATGTGCTACGAAGGTATTATTGTTGGTAGACAACAAAAGAAGAAAGACTGTGAGGTCCGTTTATTGTGTCAATTAATTGTGTGTGTGTGTGTGTGTGTGTGTTCTCCGGCTGGTTTGTCTGTTTTGTGAGATGAAAAACTGTTCAGCTATTTCTGGATCTTGTTTAGCTTTCAACTTAGCATGCAAAGCACCTGTCGGAAGCTTTTCAAAACCTGAACAATTATAATCGAGCCCCTCACTATTATTTGATGTCACTTTTGGGGGGTTTATTTAATTTCTCAAAAATGTATTTTGAAAGCTTAAAGATAAAAAAAAAAAAAACTGTGTTTGAAAGCTACCATACACACGTTAATATATACTGTATATATTTGAAAATGGACCACTTATTTCATTGATATTTCGTACCTTCGTGCGTCTCGTCAGAATGAGATCCTTTTGCTCTTTTTAGAAAAAGCATATAGAAATTAAAATCAAATCTGTTAGAAAAATGAAATTATTTTCATATTTGCCAGTTATTTAAAAATTCAAATAAAACGAACTAACTCGGAATCGAAATGAATATCGTGGTTCACTTGAAAAAAAAAAAAAAAAAAAAAGAAGTTTAATCGAATCTTCTACAGAATATGCGTAATGATATGCCTACTGAACGTTTCAAGTTATGTAAATATCGTGATTATTAGGTTTTTCCAAACAAAAGAGAAGAATTACCAAAAGAAATTTTAAAAAAAATGAATTGAAACATAAACAAGACCTCGTTTTCGCTGAAAGTCCAGCAAAGTAGAAAGATGACGTAGAATGCCTAAATAATTACATGGATTAGTCACTTAGCAACACTTGCATGCCTTACATACCTGGAAGTGCTTGAAAACGATGTCGACAATATGGTTCACCAAAACTCAAGCTAATTTCTTCTGTGGTGGACAGCTGATGAAGACCAAGATTAAATTCACTTTGTTTCCTGGAATTTTTTTTTTTATTTACCCCCAGAAAAACCCCCAGTTTACTAACACTCGACAACTACTAAAACAAAATCACCAAATATCCAATCCTAACGTATCATCGAAACCAAGTTTGACAAGAAGCCTGTAGCGTCCGCACAAACGCAAGCACCTCTCCGACTCGTGCTTTTACGACCTGTAGAGTCCTCCGTACCCAACTATTATACTCCCAACATCCGGGCGGCTTGATGATGGGGTTGGTTGGAAGATAGTTTCTTGTGAATACGACAGCTTCTAAGAGCATCCCCCCCTTCTTTCTTGCCAGACGATGCTCTGTTCCTAAGTAGCCAGCTGGTCGGACATCAAACTGAGCCTCCGTACTCTCTCTTGTCACGGCTACCAACTGTTTTCCCCACCTCTCTGACGGCGTGCGACCTTAAACAAGACTCAAAGCCGCGTGAGTCGGCGTTCCCTTGCGCGCAAGTTGATGCTTATTCGGTTAACGGACAAGAGGAAAATGATATAGACGCCAACGCCATCTACTGAAGATCATAGACTCTAAGTGGTATTTTTTTTTCGTTTTTTTTCTTTTTTTTTTTTTAAAGAAGAGGAGAATATGATTGAGGGACAAAAAAATGATTTAACAGATGTTGTCTGAGTGATGAAATATTTATTCTGGGGTTGAGGGTTGTCGGTTACGCAAGTCTGCAATGATCAGTTATTCGTATTAAAAGTCGGCGATCATGTTCGACATGAATTTTTATTCGTACATGAAAATATGAAATTACCTGTCCAAGAATATTCAACTTTCTAGTGTAAATTTTATTCCGCTTATTAATTATTTTCAAGAGTCAATCAACTACAATTCCTTTATTTTTCTTTTTATATGTTTTCTATTTTACAATTTCTGTATTCCTTTTTTAAACAGCAGTTGTTTTTTGCTTTATTTATCTCGTGTATCATCCACTCCATTGTTAAAAGCTATGCATCGTACTACTCATTATTGTTAACCAACAATGAATTCCTGTAAAATTTTTTATTCTTGTAAACCGACCAATGCACACGTGAGTATAAAAATAAATGTCAAATTACCATAATTTTTAATTATAATTTTATTATTGTTAAACAAGATCACTTAAAAAGTGTTACTTTCAAATCTGCATAAGTTATATTTTACACTTGTAGCAATTCATATTTAAATCCGGGCAATGAGCAAGCGTAAAAGTTGATAGTTTCTGTGCCAATTTCTTTGTCTTGACAAAAACAGATTCAAATTTATATTCGTTTCACTCGCTACATATAAGTAGCGTAAAATTGTATCCAGTTTTCTTTTTTTTTTCTTTCTCTTTTTTGCTTTCCTTTTTGTTTATTGCGTGTAAACACAACACAGTAAGAATCAAGTCTTCATTTGTAAACCGATAAAGCTTACAGACCTTGGCTGATAACTTCATTTCACAACTGTCAAGTGGGGTCCGTAGATCACAGCAAGGAAGCCTCTTGGACTGTGCTGTTATGTTGACCTTCTAACCCAGCGGAAATACTGAATCATCTTGAAACTGCTTTACACTCACTAGGGGGTGAAAATTTTTCATCAGTGCTATCCGTCAACTGCATTTTCTTTCTTGTGGGGGAGACCCAAGTGGATTCTTCGTGGCTCAGCTTGTTTTCAAATATATCTCCCGGGATTTCTAATCGCGATTCTAACTTACCTGTCATCAGTTGAGTTGCTATTAGGTGAAAACAACTCAGTATAATTGCATAAAGTTGCACATTGGTGAAAACATCGGAGATCTATTATTATCTTGTGAATAATAATTCGACATGCTGAACTATCATTCACAGGGTAGATGAAGTTATGTGTAATTTTTTTTGAAAGTTCATCAATGGAAACGGGTCCTGTGGAGTGATTTATCGTACGCAATATCCGTTTCTGATAGCCGAATTTCAGTTTTAGAAAATGCCCGAAAAATTCTACCAACCACAGTGCATTGCTGGTGGCACATTGAATTCTGAATCGAAGCGGGCCTGCTTCTCACTGTGAGCAAGGACATCGTTGTAATTGTTTCCTGAGATTTTTAATAACCGCATAGCAACAGACAAATATTTAAATTGTCTGTTAATATTATGACAAGATAATACTCTGTAATGTAAAGTCAGAGCCTCCGTAGCTCGGTCGATGTAGACGAAGCCCTTTGGTGGGAAAAACCTGGGTTCGATTCCCTTCCAGGAAGTGAGGAACCTTTATCCGGTCGGTCTCTTTCGACTAAAGGTGAGTTAGCCGGTCTCCTACGCAGGTAGGGAGATTTTATTCACTCGGAAACTCGAGTATTTCGTCCTCAGAACAGGTAAACACACACTTCTCTCTCTGTGTGTGTGTGTGTGTGTGTGTGTGTGTCTTTTGCAAAACACCTCATTGCGGAGCTGGATTGCCCCTATTTTAATTACTGCATTTGCACCCATTCATTGAAATTATCAGAATAAGTAGGGGTGTTATTTACTTCACGAAACAGCCAAACCAGCCGAAGAATAAACACACGATCCACAGACATAATATACTGACGGTGTAGCTTTAGCTGTGCCTCGTCCATAGTTTTCTCCCCCCCCCTCCCCCCAAAAAATTCAAAATATGTGTCGATGTTAATCTTTATCTACGACAACATCAGACTACTATACCCAAATGTGCATTCGAAAGGACATGTTATTTATCATTATTCGAATACCATCACAGTCGTTGGTTTCACGCAAGTCGTGCATTGTTTGGGACTTGCACACAGTAGCCCTTCAATGGAAACCAGGTCTGTTGAGAGTTCAGTATGCAATGATGGTAGTGCAAAACTCAACAGCTGTGGACATCCTGGTTGATCGAATCAACTGATATACAACGGTTGGAAGAATGCACTACCCTTAACAGCACTCTCCTATCCATTTTTCATCAGTTTTTTGGAGCATTTTTTTCTCCAGTTTTACTTGAATCGTATCATTGAGTGTTGTACTTGATACTTCTCTGGAAGTCAGTTATGCATTCGTTTAAACTTGCCTCACTTCCAATGCTGCACTTATCCAGTATTCACCTTTTGTCTTTGAATTTTTCTCGGACATACAGTTCATCATTAATACGCTTGCCATACTAAGAAAGTATCAGCGTTTGCGATACACTCGAATAAGCTGCGTTCCGAAGGTGATACCTCCGTAGCGGAGTTAACAATTTAAATTTCTACAAAGTGATGAAATACGCACTTGCAGTTGCTACTTCACCAAGGATTGGGAGATGGAAAAAAAATCTTTCCTTCTCTCACTACAATAAAAACTCAGAATATTCTGAAATATATTAATGTTTTACAATATCTTAGTTCAACATCATGAACTTGATTCTTAATAACGTTTTTATTTCCCCTTTCAGAAATTCTAGTCTGTGTGTGTGTGTGTGTTCTCTCCTGATGATTTCCATATTTTAAAATTATGTTGGAATTGCATTTTTTGTCACGAATCTTAAAAGCTATGGATAGCATTTTCTAAATGACTTTCTTTGTGACACTTTGATCTTTTTTATTGGATACGTGATTTCATTTTTGGCGGCGGAGTTAATACACGATCTGTAGTGATACAAACATTTTATTCTTATGTTCAATTTTCTTTTAAATCTCAACGGATCAGTTCTGCTATTTTATACTCTTGCAAGATTAGTTTGTTCAGATGTAGTCTGAGTGAAAAAAAAAAATCAACTGTTGATATTACATATCGTAGGCCGGTGGAATAGGAAACAAATAGCAAGCTTTGACTTCATATTATGTGGACTTTATTCTATTGAACGCAGTTTTTTTTTTTTTCGTATTTCTTCTCAAAAACGTCATTCAGTGGTCATTGGTGAGCATTAGATTGTGTAAAATATTTAAATTGGCATAGGTTATATGATACTGAATAGACACCATAGTTGTGTCATCGGTCATGTTTTCTGTGTCAGTTACATTAGCGAAATATGTGGACAGTATACGATGGGTTAAAGGTTGAAAAGAAAGAAGCAGATATTGTTTTAAACAACTGTCAATTTTGTTTTTTTTTTAAGAAATACAGACACAAATAGAGTATTCCGAAGAATATGAATGGAGGTGATGAATTAAAAGGAAGACAAAGTAATTTGATGAGTTAAAATTTTGCCGTGAAAACATAGTTTTGAATTTTTTGAACAGAATACGAGAAATTACAGCTAATTAAGAGTGAGAAATTAGGAAAGCCAATTTAAATGAACAATGTCAAGTATTTGTGGGAAAATTGCAATAGAAACTGAATAGGTGAGAGAATACTGAATCGGTTAAAAGAAGAGTGATGTTCACCTTCTAAACAGAATCAGGAAATGTTGTAGAAGAAATCCCAACTATAAAATGGAGGATGACATTTTTTGAAGCTTACAGCATCTGTGGAAATAATGAGAAGTCGTTCAGAATATTCGGGTTATGCAGTATAACAAGCTCTGCAAATTGACTTGTTTATGAATACGTGACATTACACACACACACACACACACACACACACACACACACACACACACACACACACACAGTGATTAATAATCGTAATAATTCCGCTTCAGGAAATTTTAAAACGTAGGTTTCAATCCCTAGAAGGGAGTGACTTTCAAAAAGGGTCGCAAACTCAAACTTCTTCGGATGATTAAAGACTCGTCATTTTTTTTTTTTTTATGACAGGCAGTCCCACCCGAAAGGTCATGAATAAGCCGGTTTACCTCCGTAGTGTAGGCAGACTGATTAGATAACCCAGAACCTCTTGATAAGAACTGACGCTTTACAAGCGACTTTAGGGTCGCTAAAGTCATCAGGGAGGAGGGGAAGTCTCACACTTCGACCGTGTAAGCATGTACAATGAAGGTTTTCACTTTTCAATCTTTCGTTGACAGGAAAGAGTAAACGATTATAATGAAAAATAAAAAACAAGATAGTTAATATCCAGATCATTACCTAGCAAACAATCACAGAAAGCAGTTACATAGTTGTTTGGAATTTCGGTGGAAGCAGCTAAGGCTCTGAGGCCAGTATTGGTTTTGTGTGTGTGTGTTGTACTGGCTTGTTTGGTTGTTTCGAGGAATAAAAAATTACATTTTCCTGAAAATAAAATCTTACTACCTCCACATGAGACCGGTTAACTCACCTTTAAAGCCTCTTACAAAGTTTCATCGCTTCCTAGACGGGATTTGAACCCAGGTATTTCGAACACGGCAAGACATGATTGTGTGGGTCAATATACGCTACGAAAAAACGATCCAGTTATAACAACTGGCCAAATTTTGGTCAAGATCCCAAATAAGTTCCCTAAACTCTATCAAGCTACCGCGAGGAATGCATACAGAAGTACGAAAGCTGTACTTAATCTAGTGCCAGCCTGGTTGAATGAGAGGTTAACATATTTGCTCTCAAACAAAAAGGTCCGAATCTCTCCCCATAGGCATGGATGCTTGTGGTTGTCTTTAGGTGGGAGATGAATTTCATCGCATCATCCGGTATGAGAATATTGACCCGCTTATCGAAGGGTCTGAAGTAGCTTAAAAAGTCCATGTTTGTCTGTGAGGGGGGGGGGACTAAATCCACAGTACTAACGTACTATGGGTTTATCAACTTTTAGAATGGGATTCAGATAAAAAAAGCTATTGCGAAACACCGTTAATAATAACTTGACTCTAAGATATTTGGTTTAGAGAACCTTTTGAATCAAGGTTAGTAAACAAAAAACAAAAACAAAAAAAATAATTGCATGGGCTATTGATTGAAAATGATGTACGCGGACCAACTTGTGACTGGTAATAGACACAGCAGCAGCGAGCTATTTGCGAATTGCAAAATCCACATGCGTGCTTCGAACGTAACGGATCTCATTACATTGGGCTGGAGTTAGAGCATTAAAAACTGATTCTTAATTCATTAGCTAATGAAGATAAAAATATAGCCTTAACCTACTTCCAAACTAGCCTGACGTTTTAAATCAACGAAGACACTATTCCGTCACATCATTCAGAAGATACAACGTACCCCCCCCCTCCATGCCAAGAGATATATTTTCTAGTTAGAGATAATGATTGTTCAAGACCACAAACGCGAACAAAATGTAAATTCTTCTCCCCCCCCCTCCCCCAATAAAAATTTGAAAACACATCTATCGGTTTGTGTCTCATTGGTTACTGCAATATGCTATCGTATCCATAGCTCACTGCTTCTTGGTGGCAACAATAAACAGACAGTTATTGAAAGCGATGTCTGTTGTCATTCACAACATACATTGCTTTTATTGAATTGTTGATTATATTATTCTCACAGACGTTAGGCAGCAAGGCGAATAGCAAATGTTGTAGTGGACGAGGATCAGGAGCAGAATAATCTGTTGTTCTTAAACAGTCTTTTTGAAAATATCTCTTGGAAGAACTCGTTACACACTGAGATGGATAGAATGAAAGACGAACTGGGAGTAGCAGGTTCTGTGAATATGCAGATCGACTAAACGTTGAGCAGTTATTAGAATCAAAAAAAAAAGGGGGGGGAGAGAAATGGCATCAAATAATTTACAAAATAAATTCATTTTGATTACTCAAAATAAGGTGAAGATTTAAGGAATTTAAAATAGTTTTGTTTAAGTTGTTTTCTCTATTGAATGATATAGCTTATGAGTTTATTAGTTTTACTACTAATATGCCGTCAACGAAGCGTCTCAATGAGTAAAGAAGCAGAAAAAGCACTACACATGAAACGAAATCACTATACGATCTGTCCCTGAAGATACCCTCCCCCCAGGTTGTTTCACGTTCCTGATGACTCCCTCTAGTGATTGACGTCAAGAAATGACTTCAAGGGTTCCATAGGGAGTGAGATGCAGGATCAATGTTGTTGAGGTGGTTCCGTAAACTTTGACCAAAGGTGGTTATTCACCGACGACCGACATTTCGGATTAGTGGGCGTGTGGACACTCACGACTCCGCCAGGGTGATGAGGATCATGGAAATCGGCTTAGGTAGTACGAAATTGAAGGAGCGACCACGAAAGTCAACGTGTGGGAGGCAGTCATGTACGACGTTGTTTACGGACCGTGCGGTTGGAATAGTACGTGAAGGTGCTGTAACAGTTGCTGATCCCTCAACCGGAAAGTAATGATGCCACCTCCTCGGGCAACACGTGCTCTGTCTAACTGCTTCTTGCACATCATAGAGTATATAGGGGGATCTTAATGACCACAGTTGTGCTTAACGAAATTTCCGACTGCGAATCTCTCTTGGTATAATAACAGTTAAGTGTATTGGTGGAAATACATCATGAGACTCATAATAATAGTTTGCTGTCAACGGACTTCAATTATTCTCATTAACAACTATGGCAATAATCCGATGAAGGTGCATTCTATGAAATGGCAATGTCATATATTATTACCAAATATAATTTATATCGTTTTGCCATTTTTTTTAATTGTGCCACTAAAATGCCTCGATTAAAATCGCAATTTAGATGGATCTATTTCATTTATCTCACTGAAATTGATTCGACAGAAGTGACTTATTATTTCATCGCTATCTGAATGAAGGAAATCTGACACACATGTTGCAATGCACAAAAATAAAATAAAGTAAAAACTAATGAATATTATATTCGAATTATCAAAATTTGGCGAGTCTGCATGTTAAAGCACTAGAACCGTAACTTAACAGTTATGAAACCTTCTTTCAACTGGAAGATAATAAAAGTGACGAATTAAGAAGTTCCATGGGGTTGCAAGATGAATGGAACCTGCTATTTGTTACATTTGTTTTAAGATTGACAAGAAACTGAATATCCGATGTTAAATTAGACAGATGAGCTGTAAAATATTTTGAAAGGTATTTGAATATGATATGGATCGGAGAGAACTCGAAATGAGATTCGCCAAGCTCATCCTTATCTTTCTGCTGAACATTGAAGAAATTTAAATGTCATTCAATGTTCGCTGGGTGGAAATTATTACTGCCGAAGCAACAACTAAAGTTCACAAAGCCGTTATGCTAATTGTGAGTGTTCTGCGATAAATTGTGTTCTTCTGTTCTGCAGTTGAAAAAGACCAAGTTTTTGGTCTTTGTTTTTAGAAAGTACGCTCCACACATGAGCCAGACCAACTCACTTTCATTTAAGTATCTGATAAAAGTCTTTCGTGTTCTAGACAGGATTCAAATCCTCGGAAACAAAAGGCATCATCATTACCGACTAAGTTATAAGGCCTTCTTTATGCTTCAACAGAAAGAAACACTGCAAAAGAATAAAATGTGTTAATAGTAACAAATGTTTATAGCCAGTTATAGCAGGGGTTGACAAACCTGATCATTTCAACTTTTGAAATAAACAAACCAGCCTTTGAACACACAACCCAATTAAGGCCATAGAACTCTCAGAGACGTCATAGTTGATGCTATCATCATGGAGAAGAGTACCGCACACTACCACCAAAAAAAAAAAAAAAAAAACACCAAAACTTTTGATTTAACCGAGTTCTTTATCTTTAAGAAAACAAACGGGTATCCTGTTTGCGATAAAGAGTTGTATATATTTTCATAATTATTGCCTATTTTCGTTGAATGAGAGAGCGAATTCTTAGTGAAGCATCAAGAAACAAAACAAAAAAAAAAATTAAAACGTTCTTTGTAGTAGAGAATCAAGGGAAAAATTGTTTTAATTTTCTCCGTTCGGGTTAAAGCATTGTTAATTGTGAGGCACATTTTTTAAATGAATCAATGATGTCTGATTTTCTTAAAATTTCTTCATGAAAAAAAAAAAAAAAAAAAGCACTGTCACTAATCACGTGCTCATTTTCGCAACACTCGTCTAATGTTTAAAACTGATCCACGATTTATTTCTGGACCATCCTTTTCCTATCAATAACGGTAATATGTTTAGCAGCGCCATCTCTCGTCATATTATTAATCTCATGTCTGCTTATTTTTCCGTTCTGTATAAAACCATTGCTGGTTTGATGGGTTTGCAAATCTTTGTTGGATCTAAGAATCTAAAAGACTTTCTTGGTACGCTTCGGTTCCGCTGAACCTTTTTTTTTTTTTTATTTTTTTATTCCTTGTGCGTGTGTCTAATTAAACTAACTTAAATTTCCCAGTTTCCTTTGGAAATCCAATTAATAGTCGATGTTATTTCCGACAGGTCTTGCCGGAGGAAATCGATTTAATTTTTATGTTGGTTTAATAAAGACAAGCAAGTCCTTCGGCACGACGACCGACAGTCAAGGTTGATTAAGTCCCCAAATCCGGAACAAACTTTTAATAAGAAATGGAGGAGAAAGAGAGAGAGAGAGAGAAAAGAAAAACCTTCTCCCAATTCGATTTAAAAATGAAACGAATGTCTCTGGAATTTCAAATGAAAAGACTTGCCAGTGAGGATTATTCAAAAATTAATACATGAGATTTCTCCGAGGTAAATTAGCCTGGAACCCAAAAGCAGTCGATAATCATGGTGGATTTCTAATTTAGAATTACTAGCCGTGACAGCTCAGGATCGCTATCACTCAGAGCACTCAGTTTGAAGTCTTTGACCTGAGTATATCCCTGAGCACTTGTAATTTATAATTCTCTTTGACAGAAAATTAAGACATCAGAAGGAAATTTTAAAATTACAGTACTGTCGTATCCAGCATGAAAAAGTTCCAATCATCCCCTACAAATTCTTTGGGAGATGATACCTATTTTGGTCCTCAGGTGGGGATCACCTTTACGGTTTCCTAAGGATATATTTTTACCCATGTAAGTAGGAAAAGGAAACCCCTCACTCCCCCTAGAGAGTGAAAACGTTTACGGGATGATTGTTCAAATCTGTGCGGTTGAAAGGTCAACATAACAAGAAAATCTATTAGATCTCACTTGACAACTAGCAGATGAAGTCAACAATTGGCTGTAATTGTTGACTTCATCTTCTGCTTGAAACTTCAACAATTACAATGTAGCGTCCTCGAGGTTACTATTTTCTAGTTTGTTTTCAAAAACTTGCGTCTGTTTCTCTCGCTTTCTCGTTGTTGTTGTTTTAAAAATGAGAAAAAAAGAAACATTTAAAGGAGGTTAAGTTGAAATTCAACTCGCATCGAGCAGCAAATCACTTGGGATTATAAACGAAATAAAGGTATAGAAGTAAAAGGATAGTTTTGCTGTAGTCTACTAATATGATATCTTATCCGTTCATATGTTAGTAGGTGATGGGAATGGTTTTATCCTTTGCTCTGTCTTAACTGTAATTCGATAAGAATTGACAGAAAAAATGATTACAATAACTGAATGGTAAACAGATTAATTAAAATGATCGACAAATTTCGATTCAATTGAATTGAAATAACGATGTTTTCATTTATTATGTTAAAACTTCTTCCCTATAAAATTCAAAGTAAAACATAAATATTTTACTTAAAGGAAATCTTGAACTTTGTCTGGAATTAATTTTTTTTAATGCGACATATTCGATAGTCTCATCAGAAAAGTACGCAAACATCAACCTGTTTACTGTTGACTTTTAGTAATATTATAATCATTGCATCTTACCATCAAACTCCGTGTTTCCAAAGATTTCTTTAATTCTGAATGAATCAATATTTGCATGTACAAAATGTGGTTCTTGGATTCATCGAGAAAAAAAAAGTATAAAAATAAAAACAAGTTAATTTGAAACATTTTACGCCAGTTTTTAATAATCTTTTAACACACTGAAATAGTCTCCATTTATAAGAATTTTTGCGGAGAAAAAAGAAGAAAGAAAGAAAACTAAGATTTCAATTCCATTTATTCGTTGAAATGAACGTAGTGTGTGCGCGCATGCGCTCTCTCGGTATGAATGGACTTTATATTGAAAGGAAGTGTATAAGTTGAAGGTTCCAATCCCAAAGCGAGTATGGATGCTTGTGAATGTCTTTATATAGTAATCTAAATGGTGTCAGCCATCTTTTTGTGTTCGGAACGATTTACCTTTTTTTATTATCTACATTGAGATTTTTTAACCATTTCAGTAAGCGTAAATCATCTTGACTTTCATGCATTTTATTTATATATAAATAAATTAATATTATAATGAAAAAAGCGCATTTATTAACAGAAAAATGTAAATAATTAATTTTGAAAACAAGTTTTCCAGCTTAGGTAGTTGAAAGTATTCAACAATTGTAGATAAAGTGCAACAGCCACTACCAGAATACTAAGCTGTTACAATAGTGGTACTTAAAATTTTCTTTCCTTTTTTTCATCATCATCATCAAATTCCTGCCATGTACCCTCAAGGGGTGCACAGGATATGATAGTACTACATGAAAAAAATTACATCATTATTAATTTCCTATCTACAATTTTCCTTCAAATCAGTCTGTTACTTGTCAAGATTCCAACATTATCAGATCTTATATTTCTATCGTCTAAAGCACTTTGTACTGTATCAATCCACCTATGTCTTGGTCTTCCTCTGGGTCATTTCGCTGCCAACCTGGCAGAGAACACTTGTTTTGCTAATCTTTCCTCGCCCATTCTGTTTAAGTGACCATACCACCTGAGATTAGCTCTGCTAATGCATTCCTGGATGCTGACAGTGTCAAGTTCTTTCCTAATATCCTCGTTTTTAATATGATATTGCCACTGATGCCATCTGTTCACGCCTTTAATCTTTCTCAGGACTCATATCTGCGGTCTCTAGTCTTTGGTCAAGTGTTTTACTTCTGACCCAGCTCTCAGATCCATAAGTTAAAACTGGTTTGAACACAGTCTTGTATACAGCTAATTTAGTGTTCCGACTAATTTCTTTCTTATTCCATATGAATTTATTCAATTGACTTCCCACCATACCAGCTTTGCTGATTCTGTTGTCTATTTCCATATTTAATTTACCATCTTCACTAAAAATCGTGCCTAAATAGCTGAAATATTTTACTTGTTCCACAGGTTCTCCATTCACAACACAGTTGACATTTTTAATGGTTCTGCCTAATTTCATTGTCTTTGTCTTTTTATTGCTGACCTTCATACCATATCTATTACAACAGCTATTCAATTTAGTCAGAGAATCTTGCAGACTTGTAGCAGATTTATTTAGAAGTATAACATCGTCTGCATAAAGCAAAGAGCTGACATTAACATCTCCAATTTTGATATCATGTTTAATACCACTTTCTTTCATAATGTGATCCATATAGATAATGAATAACAGAGGGGATAATGTACATCCTTGTCTCACTCCAGATTTAACATTAAACCATCTTCCTGTACTTCCTTCAATTCTAACTGCTGACTTACAACTCAAATAAAGACTAAGTATTGCTTCATATAATGCCCCATTGACACCATATAACTGCAGCGTATTGAATAGCTTCTCTCTTGGCACCTTGTCATATGCCTTTTCCAAATCGACAAAACTTAAATACAGATCTTTGTTATATTCCCATCTTTCTCGAGTATTTGTCGTAAAGTGAAGATCTGATCCTGACAGCCTCTATTTGGCCTGAATCCAGCTTGTTCTTCACCAATCTTTTCTTCCACAATTCTTCTCAACCGTTTCTCAAGTATACTTGCATAGATCTTGCCAGGAACACTCAATAGGGAAATACCTCTGTAATTCTCACATGCAGTTTTATTTCCCTTTTTATACATGGGTACTATGAGAGCTCTACTCCAATCATCGGGAATTCGTCCCTCTGTCCAGGCTTTCTGAACTATGCAGTGCAGCCACTGTAAGACTCTTATACCACCATACGTCAGCATTTCTGGTCCAATATCATCTACTCCTGCTGACTTTCCACATTTCAAGCCTTTGATGGCTTTTTCTACTTCAAGTATGGATATGTATTCCTGACTGCATGCCTGGTCAGTTTTTTTACCACTGTGCTGTCATCACTGCTTGTTTCATTTAGCAGGTTTTCAAAGTAATTACTCCATACTTCAAGGATATCTTTTTCTCCTGTTTTCATGTCACCTTTATCATCTCTAATTCCTTTTACAGCACTCTTTCCTCCATTCTTAAGCTTCTTCAACAACCTCCAGAATATTTTGCCACCTTCTTGATATTTATTTTCTATATTCTTGCCAAAGTCCTCCCATGACTTTTGTTTAGCTAATTTTACACAATGTTTAGCATTCTTGCATTTGTCTCTATATTCTCTAAGAGCACAAGCTGACTTATTTGACAGGAACTTTTGATATGCTTTCTTCTTTTCCTTCACTGCCTCTTTAACTTCCTGTGTCCACCAGGGAGTTCTGATTTTTTTATCCTTACAGACAACCTCACCACATGCCTCTCTGGCAGAATCAATCAATGTTTTCTTCAGAGTTTGCCACTGAATCTCCAAGGTGTGATTCCTGTTCTCAATCTCTTTAATTTTTTCTTCAATAATCTTTGTGTATTTTAGTCTACAGTTCACATCTGAGAGCTGCTCAACGTTTATTCGCTTTAAAACTTTCTTACATGTTATTCTTTTCAATATGAAATTCAATTTTATCCTGCTCAAGACTAAATAGTGATCGCTTCCAATTTCAAATCCTCTGTACACTCTGGTGTCCTGGGAGAAAACATCACTATCAACAATAACATAGTCAATGAGACTTTTCTTATTCCTAGCCTCTTCTCTCCATGTGAATTTGTGCACATTTTTATGTTGGAACATGGTGTTAGTAATAACCAGTCCATGTCCTGAGCAGAAATCCAACAGATATTTGCCATTATTATTAGCTTTGCTCTTTTCTTCAAATTTTCCCAAAATATTTTTATATTTCTCACAATCATTTCCTACTCTGTTATTTAGATCCCCAACAAGGATCAACTTTTCCTTTTTCTAAAGCCTCAAAAAATTCCTCCACTTCTACCTTTAGTAAAACCTTCTGTGGGGCCATAGGCACAAATAAGTCTCATTGTCCAGTTCCCCATTCTCATATTTGCCCATCACTCTACTTGAGACTGCCTGCCATTCAAGAAGATTAGCCTCGTATTTAGTGTTGAATACTATGGCTACCTCCTTCTTTTCCTTGATTGTCATTGCCTGAATATAACATTTTGTATTTATTTCTCGGTGAGATCTCACCAGTTTTTGTCTTTTTTGTTTCAGTCACCCCTGTTTTGTTGATCTGGTACTTATCTAATTCCTCAGCTAACTCCATTTCTTTGCCATTCAGACTTCTTATGTTGATAGTACCGATCTCTAACTCTGGTGATGTTGAGTTAGGGTTTGTTTTCAGATTTGTTCCAGTAGCTGACTTTTCGCTGTTCGCCCTGGTTCCCTGGCGAAAACAACGGGGGCCTTGTTTAACCGGGCGACGCCCCAGCCGGCATGAAATTCTGTCATGTTGTACCATCATTTTTTTTATTTTGGTTTAACCAATAAGAATGCAATTTGGTCGGCTAAATCCCAAATTGCCTTTTTTCCCCTTTTTTTAATTAAAATATATTTTTAGTTTGGAAAAGCAAGTAATATGCAGCGAGGATATTAAAGATCCATCATCTTTTTATAGCCAAATGAAATTTGAAAAGTTTCGAACTTTTACAAAAGAATTTTACTTTATGAGAACATGTATTAAATAGAGGATTTTTTACCGTCTTTGCTGGTCTCGTGCATTCTACATCTCAAGTTTCATTAAATATCACCCAGACAGAGCGGAATTAGCACAATACATAATATTGTCATCCCTTAAACCCTAATCCAGAATTAATATGTGAAATGATGGATAGACAAAACAGATCCAACGGGTTTGTACGCATTTTTCGAAACGAGTCTTAAAAGTAATAATAATATAGTTCGCCCACCGATTTGAGGTCCCTCGACACTTCTGCGCATGTCAGAAAAAGGAGAATCCATTCCAATAATAGGGTAATCAGTCTGTCTTCTGGGATGTAATAATAAACAAACTGAGTTTGTTTATTATTACAGGTCGGAAAATTTAGCTTTTGTTTTACGAACATTGCTGTTTTTAAAGTGTAACTATTTTGCTTGTATAACAGTTGTCAAAATGTACGTAGAGTGTTAATACGTGCAAATACTGCGTTCTACATAAAACAATGTCACTTCGCTCCATGATAAGTTTCCTTTTATTCTGGGACTTTTTAAAACAAAATCTGATTTCATGAAGTATTTTCCTTAAAGTTTCTCTTTTCCAAGGAAAATTAATTTTTTCTTTAAGCACAGGAATCAATTTCGAAACAGTTGGCACTCTTTTCTCGACCACGTAAAATTCGTGAATAGCTCTTCTTACAACGTCTACATCAAAATCATTCAAAGCTACGGTTTCGATGGTTTTCTTTCTCTGGCGCTTTTTTTTAGGAGATTTAAATTTTGGCTTACCTTCACCTTTTGATTCCCTACGAATTCTTTTAACAGTCGACCCCGATACGCCCGCAATTGCACTTGCACGTTTTATGACTTGAGAAAGGGGAACAAGAAGACGGCCTTCTGACGATTCTTTTTCGCAGAATGTCAGCACATTATTCAATATTCTTTTGCAAGAGCTACTGAAACGTGCAACAATAGAACTTGTGGACTGTACTGGATCCATCATACAAATTAATAATAAAAAAAATAATGCAAAAAGAGAACAACAAAAATCAAGCTAGTACTAGTACAGCGACAGACAAGAAAGCACGTGATTTCGCATGTTGGCGACCAATTCGTACATCCTTCATTTCTTTCTCCCCTTCAGCATGAATCGACTATTCTTGGCACCAAGCCAAGAAGAGATCTAGAAATGGTGGGCGAACTATAAAAAGGTTTACTTCAAAATTTAAAATTTTTTAAAACATGTTGGATCGACTTGGACCTTTCATTGAGTGAATGTGGATTTACATTCTTCTGATATTAAAGTAATTACAGTTTCTCGCAAGTTATTATGAGATGTCGTACATCGTATAATGAATTGTACATCGAAGAAGATGGGATTGATAGAACCTTATGCGATAATTGAAGCGAAACCAAGAAGGAATGTTTCATTGTAATCTATGCCAAAAGACGTCCGCGCATGCGTTTAAATTTAAACTAGGGTAAGTGGCAAGTCAAAACAAAATATTGCATAAGAATAGCATTTACTACATTTGCTCGCGATTAATTTCCAGCAGATATAAATAGTACTTAAAGTATGAAGCAAAAGCAATCAGTATGACCGTTGTCCTTAAAGGCCAAAGTTCAATCCTGTCTAGGACACTTGGAATATTTGTAACAGTTTTTCAAATGAAGAAAAACTTCTGTAAACACACGCACACACACACCATGTAGGTTTAACTGCACTTTCATAACATTAATTAGGTTTATATCGACTAAGTTGATTGGCCATTAGGCCAAACATTTTATAATTAAATTTTTAGTATGAATTTTTATACTACTAAATAGAATTAGTTTTATGTTATGCATGTTTGTGGACTGAGTAGACATGACATGATAAACAATGAAGTGGTTATTAAAAGGTGTTCAGTGTTACAGTAATCATGTTGGGATCCCCTCTGTCTGTAATTTAAACCTTAATGTATCAGTTTCTTAATGCATATCGAGGAAATGCATTATTTATAAAGATATACACAACAAATTGAAAAAAGGAAAAAATCAATAAAGGTGTATCTCATTTAGTCTTGCCAATTCTAGTAAGGAAACATATATATCACTTGCCAAGATGATGTAGAATCGACGGTATCTGTAATGAATAAATAGTTTAATGCATTTAAGACAAAGGAGATCGCAAGATCACATTAACCCCAGGCTTCTACAGCTACTTAATTATTTTGTTCAAAAAAAAAAAAAAAGATAGCCCCTTTAATCAGTTAATTTGTTATGCGCCTGAAACCCAATAATATTGGCCCTCCCTAGCGATATGATTCAGTAGATTTATAGTGAAGGCACAGCTGACATTCCAATATCATCTAAATTAGTGATTTCGGCTATTTCGTTCAGGAGACTGACGTACGCCAAGCGAAGCTGTGGCATTAGTATTCCCCGCTCTTTCCTACCTTCTCCCCCCCCCCTAGCGGTCTCCTTTTCTCCTCCCCTTATGTATACATTGATAAAGCTCTTCGCTTTCGTTTTTCTTTACCCGTTTCGTGGTGGCCCGTGGGAACCAACGATGCGGCCCCAGATGTGGGTTGTGTGTTTGCAGTCACATAAATCCTGGCCAAGTGCATCGATCATTTTCCGAAGAAATATTTCATTTTTATAAATAGCCGGAGAAAATGGAGAGAACTTTTGTAAAATACTACGCCTCACTGATTACACTGGTGAAATGAGGGCAGGAACTTGAGTTTTTTTTTGTGAGGAGTAAAAAAAAAAATGTTTTTTGATGAAGCGAAGTGATCAGAGTTGGTTGCTCGAAAATTGGCGTGTTTTTCTCCGTAGATGCACCACGAAATTTGGCGATTGTAGAAGCAGCATTAATCTAAATACTTTATGTATGCATGCACGTAGAAGGCGCATTTAAAGTTGAATAATAAATGAATTAAGTTCTCTGTAGAGTTGGTGAGTTTTATCGTGGAGAACACACGGATAGACAACATAATTAAAACAGCAGGCAGGTACTTTAAAAAGTTAGACTGAAAGTTGGGACCACGTATATTAACCTAATCAAATATTGCAGTGCAAGTCTTTGGGAGGTTATGCCATAAGGAATTGGATTATACTGTCCGCTTTTGGCTCGTCCTCTTCCATTGAAGGATGTGAATTTGAAATGGAATTGCAAATATTGACGGGGGGGGGATCGAATATTTTATTATTATTTTATTTATTTATTTTTTTTTTGTGTGTGTCCATACATCGATGGGAAGTTGTGCATATTTTAGAAGCATCTGCAATATTCTGTGATTCGGAAGCTTCAATTTTTTTTTTTTTTTTAAATCGATCCATATTAACAATCGGAGTAAACTAAACAGCGATCATGGCGCCACCTGTTGTGGTGCTTTTGCTACCCAATACTGCAAACAGAAAGCAATCAATTGAGAGGACTGTATGTGGGTGAAGAAAAAACTAAATCTAATATTTGAGATTGAGAATTTTAAGTTTAAGTCTGTCTGGACTCTGTTGTTTCCACTGCAGAACGTTAAAGCGGTTCGGAAAACGGATCGCTTAAATAGAAAGTAGGTTTTTTTTTTTTTTTTTTTTGTCAATTTTGGTAACAGCACTCAAAAGTCAGAAGCGCTCTTGGGAACGTGAACAGACGACAGATGAAATAGTTGGACAAGAAAAGAACAGAAAACTCTGTAGCGAAGGCAATCAAAGTATTAGTTTCTACAGAAAACACAATTTTTTTTTTGTCGTTGTTGTTCTTTGGTGGTACATCGTGGACAATAAATAAGTTCATAATAGGAAAGGCTTTGTGAAAAACGATACATCGCCGAGTGGATGAGTTTGTTGTTTCATTGCCTTATTACCCACTCGTAGTGAGGCCGTAATATTGGTTTATATTTCAACACCGTATTGATCTTGATGGCGGCGTATGAAAAGTGTCAATAAAAAAAAAAAAAAATGGCGTTTTAATTCGAATATTTCGCACAAGGAGAGTCCATCTTGAATCTTGACTATTTCACTGTTTTACAGCCATATCAGCTGTTAACAGTGTAGGAAGCGAACAATATTTCTAATAATAAATAACAATTGCTTGGAGTGTGACTGGTATCTCTCTTTTGGTTGTCAGAGCGTCGAAAGGGTGGTTAAGTATGCCTGCTGTTCAACCGAAATACAAGAGAATAGATAAAATGAATACGGTAAAAATATTTAGCCCCCACACAGTACGAACGTACTATGGGTACACAAACAAAATCGTAAATCGTGGTCGGGAGCCACATAAAATAATTAATTTAGATGTTTCTAATTATTTCGAAGTGCTGGAATCCAAATATACAAACTAATTCCGTCATATGTAAGAATATTTTTTACAGATAAGTGTGCCGTCTTCATAGAATTCTGATATTCCAGAGTTATCTACCGTTTGAGTAATGGCTCTTCATATCTTCCCACAAGACCTCACTACAATATATTAAGGTGTTCTTGCGTATATGAATTGGAAGTTATCATCACGCATGGGTGAAATTGGCAACAAGCGTCATTTCATTGAAGATAAGGAACGATGTTGTTAGAGATTTCCAACAACAACAATCCAAACAATCCAAACGGCAATATGAACTGTTTTGATCTTCAACAATAAAACTTATTAGTCTAGAAAGGTTGTTGCTTGTTGATAGAAGCGCTTTAAAATTTTCTACATACTTGGTTTTCAGTATTAGCATAAACTGCTAACCTCTTTGTTGATGTTTCCGATCTGCGATCAACAAGCTAGGGATTCGCATCCCATTTTCGTTTTGTTGTAAAAGTGAGAGACAATTTGTTTATTCTCTCTTAGACTTATTGAAGATCTAACTTATTGTGAGACTTATTAACCCACTTATTGAAGATCTAATGACTTTAAATTATTATTATCATTATTATGAGACACTTCTAAACATTCTGTGTTTGGGCTCTAGAAGAGCAGAGTTCCCAAATTATGCAAAATAAATAAACAATTTAAAAAATACTGAAAGCCTCCTAGCTTAGTCGATATAAATGAAGCCTTTGGGTTAGAAAAAAGCTGGGTTCTAATCCTGACGCGAAAAACCTTTATCAGGGCTTTTCAGCCGAAACTGAATTAGCTGATCTCATATGGTGGTGACGGGGTTTTTTTTTTTTTTCGTAACAGACCATTGAGCCTAACACGAAAGGGAAGATGATGATATATATATATATATATATATATATATATATATATCACTGATTAACCCTAAAATGTGTAGGGAAAAAATAGTTTCGTGTTTAATTTATACGCTCGACAAAGAATAGATAGTCCATCTATTTACACTCTCGTGTTATGAAATCCGTTTTGGCCATTGTAATCAGCTTCGCTTGTCTAGCATTATATTGTTGAAAAAATAAACGTAACAGTTTATCATACCACGTTAATCATAGTTGCTCAGTAATTGAAACAATTGCAGTAATTTTCAATTTCTGTGACCTTTGCATGGTCACTAAAATTGAAACAGTTTAGTTATACGTCTTTTTTAGTTCGTTAAAGTATAATATATATAATATATATAAAGACAATTTAAAAAGTTGTGCATACTGTACTCCTATTGCTAAACCAACCATTTATCAAATGAAACACATTTACTGGGTCTTCTATATATTCTCCATTATCACCGCTGCCAACGTTTGGATAAGTCTTGTATTCCTGTTCAACATACATTTCTTGTTCATTTTCATTTCTATCAATGGCCGTGAAGCTTTTTTTCGTGGAGTGGCTTTTTCAACTTCGGGGAACAATGAAGTCATGAGGGATCATGTCAGGAGCGTATTAGGCGGAGAGGATATGAGGAAGTACTTGCCATCACAGTTTTCCATATGATCAGTTACTTCAGGTGCGAGATATCCAATCTACACCAGATTTTTTTTTCCCTTTTCAAAATAGCACGTGAATTTGAGCTGGCTTAAAAATGATGTGAAGGTGGAAAATTATTACATCATCTTAATGTCCACGCATGCGCGGTGTGCAGAATTTTTGAAATGACCGTATTTTTCTGTGGTAAAATAAACAATTGTAAAAGGAATATTTTTCCGTGTACGTGATGTGCCACGAGAATGTTAAGAATTTAAGGAAAATCTTAATTTAATTTGCATAGAAAAACCCTATCTCTCTCTTTCTCTCTCTCTCTCTCTCTATATATATATATATAGAGAGAGAGAGAGAGAGATCGTTATATATATATATATATATATATATATATATATACATACTAGGGGAAATCCTCCCCCCCCCGACGCCTACGGCGCCCAATCCCCCGAGTTCTGGGCTGGTAGGTCGGTTCTCCTTGAATTCTGATGACTCGAATTTTGAAGCCTCGATACTCGGGGTAGCCCCTGAGTTTCAAACGTTTCAAATAACTTGACAAAAAACGTCACACAAAAACGTTACAAAAAGCTTATCATTTTATATTATAGGGTAGATATATGAGAATAAATGATTCAGTCTTTTGTTAAAAAGTATATGAAAAATAAAGCTCTGTGTAATTCTGAGATCACACTATTTATTTAATTGTGACATGTCTAATAAAGATTTTCAGTGAATATCGAACATTTTTTCTGGTCACAACTAATACATAAAAGAGAGTTGCTAGTAAGTATCAGCAGAACGATGCGTTACTAATCAGGGGAAAAAATGTAACTAAGATTCATTCCGAGTTCCAAACAGGGTTCAAAACTTGAAAAACTTTTTGACGCTACTACGATCATCCATAGTTCAGTACCGATTACTTCAACAGGTTATTAATTCATTGTTGGGAAAAGTGATCAATGTCGTCCCACTAATTGTGAAGAATTCACAATTAGTGGGATGACATTGATCACTTTTCTTGTTAGTGTCCGATTCGATTTATGACTTTAAAACATTACATTTTCTTATGTGGTTATTTTTATTGTTCCCCTATTAGGGAAAAATTTTTGGTAGCGAATATCTTTGTTAGAATCATAAATATTATCCTAGCATAAAAGTCATATAAAGTTTGCGACATCCTTTAGGAGTATGAATCTACATATCAGACAAATGAAACCATATTTATCTTTCTACATGACGCAACGCTCTCCTACGAATGCTTTGAACTCATTTCCTTTAAACAGCGCATAGCAGACGGGAAAAGAAAGAGAGCTGTCCGATTGAGACAGATGTGGCAATACCAAAATGTTTATTTATGAATTGAGCATCTTGAAACTAAACCCAGAAAAAAGAAACAAATCCGTTGGTTTGCAGTGGTTTTGTACACGCCATCGAAATCCCCCCCCCCCTCTTTTCGTTTATGTTACTTTCATCTGTCTTCGTTCTACTTGGTGAGAATGATTTATGCATTACACACTTTATTGATTGTGGCCTCTAATAACGTGCAATCTACGCAACCAAATTGATGTTCTCAGTAGCAGATGGCACAGACAGTCCGGACTTTTAATTTTTTTTTTCTTTCTTTCTTGCTTGCTCTTCGAGAAGACGTACACTTTGAACGAACATTATCACGAGATGTTATTTCCATAGAAATTGTGGTAACATGTGGGTCAGCGTCTGCAGATCAATGTTTTCGGTTTTCCAAGACGATGGATCATCGTTTGCTAATATACATAAATTGCAGATGTGTGCGCATGCGTGGAAAACCGGAAATGCTTGTCTTACAAGTCTGGTGAATAGTGAAAGACAAGTCGTATATTTATTATATCCGCTTTCATTTTTCGATTGTTTTGAAATAAAAGAACTACAGGATTAGGTTGTTGTAGAATTAAGGGTTCTTTTAGTCACATCTTATGTAAAAATAATATAAAAAAAACGCTTGAAGATCTACACTTTCATCCAAAAGTTGTCAGTTTGGCTCACTTTCATGTAACCTTTGAATATTCTTCACCGATCAAAACTTTGGACTTGAACTAATGATTTGATTCGTTTTGAACCAATGAAAGATGAAGACTTGTGTTGAGAGAGGTGATGAAGACAATCATATTATTCTTACCTTTCTCAACTCATTTCTAAGTAAAGCCAGATAAAGATAAATGATTAGTTTGAAATTAATTCAAAATTACGTAAGATGACAATTACCTTTATAAGGTCTTTTCAACTGAAGAATTTATTATTCTGAAAAATCAGAATTTTCATCCCTCTAAGGGAGTACGCCCACAGATGCGAGACCCTTCAACACTTCTGCGCATGTAAAAAAGAAGGAGAATCCTTTCCGATAATAGGGTAATCAATCCGTATTATGGGATGAGTTGTTTATTATTACACGTCGGAAAATTAACTTCTCTTTTATGATCATTGAAGTTTTTAAAGTGGTAACTATTTTGCTTGTATAACATTTGGGAAATTTTACGTATAAAGCACGTGATTTCTCATGTTGGTGACCAATTCGTACATTGCCTTAATTCTTTCTTCCCTTCAACGTGAATTAACTATTCTTGGCAGGTTGCCAACGACGGTTCTCGCTTCTGTGGTTGGACTTCTAAGTTACTTCGGCCGAAATTTTAAACAACAAATCTCTCTCTCTTTCTCTCATTTCTTTTTAAGCTTCTCTCCACTTAAGAAGGATCTGTTTCGCAAACTATTTTCTGAAGTAACAGACAACCTATATGATGTCCTACCCATATTTGCTTATGCTGTAATTCCAACCGAAGAATCCAACTCAACCAACGCACAGAAACACTCCCAAAGTGCTCAATTTTAAAAAATGTTTAAATACACACAAGATTTAAGTTTGTGCAGATTATAAACCTTTAAAAACAAAATATAAAAGACAGACATGTGGGAGCTTACCTGCACCTCATGTACAATTTATATAATTTTCAACTAAAAATATTTGTTATTTCACGATCCGAATCGCTGCATATATTTTTCTCTTGGCCAATTAGTTTTATATAAAAAGATGAAAAGTAATTGTTCAAGCGAAAAAATAAAACTAAAATTCTTAGATTTCGTAAAATAATTAGTGCTTCTGCTCAATGTATTATAGGTCTGAACAACTTCTCATGGATGAGATTATCCTTAAAAAAATAAATCCGCGAGATGGGTACAGCGGTAGATTTGAGATCCTAAACGCATTAAAAGGAATTTTGTTTTGTAATATCATTTATTCTATCGCTTGTTTCACAGAAAAAAAAAACATATACAAAAGTGGTATACAAATGAAGTATACCATTATTATTGTAGTTAATTGCGAGTTTACTTAAAAAAATATAATCACTACTGGATGTTGCTGGCTAATATGAAAGCTGAAAACTAATCAACCTTTTTTTTTTAATTATTTTAAGTTGTTGTGTATGCTACTAATATAATATATTAAGGAGCAATAGCAGATTTTCAGGAGGAGGGAATATAAAAATATTCCCTCCTCCTCCTGAAATATGGGTATACGCAGAATAGCAAACATTAAAACACATTTAAATATTTAAAAAAATGAAATTAAATCTAGGACTTTGCACAGTCAGTTCTAGGTTTCTGGATGACATAAAATAATAGAGGGAATTTTCGAGACGTAGTCACTCTATGGTTTCAAATATTTCTTTTTTTTAAGTGTCTAATGTGTTGTATTAGGTAGCATAAAAAATTGGCAACCAAATTATTCACTTACAGCATGTAAAATTTCTTTGTGGAATTTGGGGAGGCGATTCGATGCCACTTCTCTCTTCGGCGCTATTTCATACTCGAAAGCCGCATTCATCGATTCCGTACTAGC
This sequence comes from Typopeltis vanoorti, assembly GCF_054136105.1. Lineage (NCBI taxonomy): Eukaryota > Metazoa > Arthropoda > Arachnida > Uropygi > Thelyphonidae > Typopeltis > Typopeltis vanoorti. Next base: position 134,913,877 of record NC_143551.1, on the reverse strand, counting down.
ATATCGCAGACGATAACCAGGAAAAGTTAGAAAGTGGTTACGTCTTTCGTCCTTATTTTAAACACTCCACAGACATCCCCATCCTCCGATGATGCTTCAAAATACGCGTTCCGACACAACAACAAAACTTTCTTGAACTTTTTTTTTTTGCACTTTTTTCCCCCCGACGCAACCGTCAGTGGCCAATGAAGTCCCTCGTGGTGTCATCCTAAGCCTTTACTCCTGAATTGCTCCAGAGACGCGAGATTGTATCAGCGTCCGATGTTTTCCGCTATTCACTCAGCGTCCCTGACAAAACCCAGTCAGTCAATCATAACGCCGAACCACCGCAGTTCGCAGATGACAGAACACAACTCCCTCCCCCCATTGACTCTCCCTCCCTCTCTCAAGTCCTCTTCGGAGAATGTAATATGTCCTGTCGAGTAACTCGCGATTCCATACAAGCTTCATTTCCTGCGCGACACTTGCCTTCACTGGTTGTCTTGTCCGCCGGTCAGGTGATGTGGAAAAACTTAGGAGGCCACAAATAGATCGATATTGACTGTCGATCCGTCGCTGAAACGTTCAAATATAAAGTAATGAACTGAAAAAAGAAATAGGATGCTTTGTGCCTCTAGGTGGGGGGGGGGGGAGTTGAAAAGGAAACTGCAAATTTAAGTAATCGATTTTAGGGCCAAGAAATGTTCACCCTTATCTCTTTTAATAACTGATAATTACACAAAGGCAAAATAGATGATAGACTCATACGGTCGTAGACAAAGGAGAATTGGATGTAATATTGTTTCACTAAGGGATTAGAATATTCCTTATTTAAAAATAATAATAAAAGAAAAAAATTAGAAGCATTATCGATCCACCTGTTCGTTACCATAGTAACCGACTGTTGACAATTGGTGAGCCTACGTCACAATGCAACCCCTGTTTCTACCAGACGATTAAAAGCAACAATATTTTTATCACTAATTAATCATACTTAAACTCAACAATGAAGGCAACGAAACGGGATTTATGGTGTTATAACAGCAGCAAATAAGGCCATAGGAATAAATCCGTATAAATGGCTTTATCTTTTGACTGAATGGCATCATCAGTCTTTCTAGTATAAATGTGCGGATCCATTTTGGGGCAGCAACAATTAATTGGGGGCCCATACAAAGTTAATAAGCCGGTGAAATGTGTCTCTCAGAACCAAGGCTGCTACTCAATGGGCAGGTGACATGTACCTTTCAGTGGGAGTAAGTGCGTCTTACTGGGTCCGGTCATCCATCATGCTAATGGGGTGACACGTACCAGATAAACCTCTATCGTTCTCAACCATCGAAAAGTTTCTCTGCTTGGTTTTAGAAGAAACAACAACAGATAACGTCCTGACAGGAATTGCGTGTAATTACTGTGGCCGGCTGTCCCGTCCACCGTCATCAATCACAACCGCGACAATGCGCGGACAACACCAGGCCTCTGTTGTCCACGAGCGGCGTAAATACACTACTAGAGTCCTTTTTGAAACCTTTTCTAAGGAGAGAGAGAGAGAGAGAGAGAGAGAGAGAGACTACGTGTCATTAAAGTAGATCCTGAAAGTTATATGCTTTACAACCATAAGTATGTTTTTTTTTTTTTTTTTTTTTTTTTTTTTTTTTTTTTTTTTTTAGGGAAACGGAAGAGGGGGGGGGATGAAGTTGCATGTGCATTCACACTATCTCATTTTTAGGTTGGAATAAAAAAAAAAAATGAGCGAGACAGAAGTCCAGTAGTTCTCTCCTTTTGTGTCGTTTATTGAAGTCTTCTTATGCGAGACATTTTTTTTTTCTTCTTAGCGTGATCTTCTTATTGTGCTTTTTTTTTTCCCCTTCTCATGCTGGCTGTTTGGCAGTTTGATTTATCTCCCTATTTGTGTGATGGAACTTTGTGTACAAGTGCAAATGTGCAAAGAGGGCAGAGCTTACTGTTACAATACTTACAAACGCACACTGAGCAACTAATGGAAAATCTCGACGGGAAATGTTTTGTAGAATATGAAACAAGAATGACGAATTTGATCATTATCTCAAGTCTGTGTTGGTCTACGAATCATATGGTCCCCTCCTCTTCTTTTAGGAAGTTGATCGAGTGGGTGGTTGAAGTACCAACATCCATCAAAAGGGATCGTCTGTAGTACGGGAACTCCCTTATGGTCCTTAGTCATGTGATTAAGGTTCATATAGCGAAGAAAAATTTAATAATTAAATACAAGAAATATATTTAAAAAATAATGATTTGTCTTTTCTTATTCCATCTAGAAAATTCTATCAAAATCTTATTCTGTTTCGTTAATAAAAATGTTTTGGAATTAAATTTATTAATTATTAAATATTATAATTATGAAATATTGTTAATGATTAAACAGTATCGCATAATTCAAATATTGGGGCTAACTTACCAAATTAAATCAAACATCATAATAAATAAATCAAAATCGACAACACGCCAATCAAGAAAAAGATCACGTAAATCGAATCGCAAATCCTAGTAAACAAATCTAGAAAGGCATCAGTAAATTAAATAAAAAAAAAAAAAAATAGTAGCAAATAAATCAAACATCGTAACAAGAGAATCAGAATCGAGGAAACCAATCTAGAAAGATATCACTTAAATAAAATCACAAACTCTAGCAAATAAATCAAGAAAGGCAGCATTAACTAAAATAAATCAACGTAATAGCAAATAAATCAAAAGAGAGTCAACCATCGAATAAAGATATCACATAAATCAACTCACAAATCTTATAATCTGTAAATGAAGTAAAAATCATAGCAAAAATAAATCAAATATCGTAACAAATGACAAATATTAGCAAATAAGTCTAGAAGGCATCAGTGAATTAAATCAAAACCCACAGCAAAATAAATCAAACTCGAGCAAATTCCAGAAAGACATAACTCTTAAATCAGATCGCAAATCTTAGTAATAAATCAAAAAAGCATTGGTAAATTAAATCAAAAATCATAGAAATAAAATAAATCAACACATGCATCAAAATACAAACAAAAAGAAATAAAAACAGAACGATATCGTGTAAATAAAATAACAAATAGCAGCAAAGAATAAATACTTCAGTTTGTAAAAACAAAATCCTAATAATAATACATCAAGAATAAACCAAAATAAGCTCTATATACACGCTTTAATCCCAATTTCACTTTAAAGTGAAATGCATTTAAATTGATAGTGTTTTCTCCTGTAACGGAATCTTTGTTTACGCTGATTTTTTGAAAATTGCGACCTAAGAAGTTTGCTATTGAAATTTACTGCTAGCGTATACTCAATTATATTGTCGACATTAAATACTTGCATTCTGAATATATTTTTCTTCGCAGCATCAAATAACCACAGTAGTATTTAATGTAGGCAATTTCTAAATTGTGTGCAATGTCATTAGTGGAAGGATAACAAAAAAAATCGAGTTTCAGATAACGAATCGCAAAGAATCTGTTTACAGTTCAACACAATAACCTAATAGCGTGTTATTTTATCATTAATTGCAAGCTATGATATATAACCTTCCTAGTCAACAGTTTCATTAGCGCAAGCGATCCCATGGAACCAGTAATCTTATAGGCAAATATTTGTAAGCGATGATCGATATTAACAATCTGTTTGTTGTCTTGTCCTAGCAGAAAAATGAGAAAACTCCCACCTACTGACAGACCTAAACACGCAAAGGCGATGACGTCACACAGGACTCCAAGAACAAACATCCAATGAGCAGCATTTTACTATGCACTAAATCTGGAAAGTTTTATTATACGACTGAAGTTAATTTGATTAGTTAGTATCGCTATACTTTATTAGATGCATTTTAATTGTAGCGGTTCGCGTTGCTCATCCAACGTAGAGTTTGAACGCTGAAACATGCACGCGCATAAGTGCGGATGTTTGCGTTCCTTGAGTTACGGCTGTGCGGGTTAAAATTCGATTAGCAAGGACTCGCTTTGAAAAAAATGAATAGTGATGGTGTAAAATGGACACGTAAATATCACCCAATTATTAAAGAAAACTTGAGAACAAATTTATGCCTGAGATTTAGATCTAATCAATTTTTTTTTTTTTTTTTTGTCATTGGGCTACGTATTAGGCCTACTGGCCTGTTACAGAGCTGACTTGAACTCTCCTAAGTCGTACCCGTCCCAAAGATAAGGTGACTAGCCCTATGCCTCCCGGTATATCCTGTGACTGTATCTCGTGTGTTCACTGGGCCCGTTTGCTTGCATCGCGGGAGGAAAAACCCCAGATAAACTGGGAAGGAAAAAACCCTGCTGTCCACGCCCAAGACCGGCTAACGTGACTATGGCTGAGGAAGACCCTTCAGCTCCTCACGTCGACGACGGGAATCGAACCTAGGACACTCCTTCCCCAGGCACATGGTTGCGAAGCGCAAAGCTACTCTGTAACCGCGTGGACTGAATAGACATATTTAGCCTAAAATTCTAAAGAAATACGAAGATGTCGTGGGATAAGGAGGAACTATATTAAAAATATAAATATAATGTAAAAATATAATCAAATATAATAAAAAAGTGAGTCCATGACTTATTGCTGTTTCAAGAACTCTCTCTCCACACACCCCGGCGTGTTTAGAATTGTGTCATTAGTCGGCCAATTATACTTGACATATCAGGTACAAAATTTTACAGATATTATAACAATAGCATAATTGAAAAGTTTTGTATATAATTGTCTTTTAATGAAGGATAACTATTTTCACACTCTTACATTTGTTTACATATATTTATTCTACATTTTAAAATAAAAAATAAATAAAATTCGGTAGTTTTTAATTCGGTCATCATAAACAAATCAAACTAAATCTGACAAGGCCTTTGATCTAATTGGAACTCCTTTTGGGCTCTAAATTTTGGAAATCCGTAGACAGGCGATCTTCATTCTTCGTAATCATCATCAGTACTTGATGAGAATTCATCCCTGTGAGCAATTAGACGAGGATGATCCGAGCAAACTGCTGCTCTCGTGTGCTCCTAAACCTAAATGGTATCACCGCGGTAAAAAGTTCGAGTTCTGAAGTCGATTTTTTTTTTTTTTTAGTTGTGTGATGAAATATCGGAGTTGTGAGAGAAAAACCCCTCCGTATTTACCTGCGGCCAAATATCGACCTACTTGGTAGCTGACTGATAAAACGCCTAGAAAAAAAATTACTCTACTTAAAGACTAAAATGCTGATGTAGCGTCATGAAAGCTTGTACACATATACTACATTAATGGGTAGGATAAAATATTTAATTTATATACTTTATTACATATACACTGCTTCAAAGAAGTCAACGGTACCCCCATGGTGCAAGGTGCATTGTTCGTGAAGGAATATGATGCTCCCAAGTCAGTGAACTGTGTCCGATTGAAATGGCTGCGAGAAAGGAATTGACGGGATTTGAAAGAGGCATTGTAATAGGATGCCATCTGGCGGGTCTATTTACTCAGCGAATTGCTGACAATTTGAGAAATCCCAGGTCAACAATCTGTGATACCATACTGAGATGGAAGCGCTGGAAGTTCACTTCAAGTACTACCCGCAGTGGACGATCTACCGCACTCCCCAAATGGCTGTAGGGTGCTACGAAGGATAATATGTAAAACTGATATTCTTCGAGACACGTTAAATGTGGGTGTTCCTTGCATCGACTAGAACACGAATCTCCATAAAAAAAAAACCATTCAGAACTGAGGCTTACAACATGAGTTTCCATGGTAGGACTATAATATGCAAGTTCCACATTACCCAAACTAACATGCAGCGCCGTCTTCAGTGGTGCAAAGGGATGTGGAGTAGAAAGATGTATTATGAAGCAACGAATCACGCTACACTCTCTGTCAAGCAGATGGACGGGTGTGGGCGTTGCGGATGCCCAGTTAACATCTCTTACCAGAGTGCGTAACCCCAACTATGAAATTTGGAGGTGGAGTGATGGTATGGTTCTGTTTTTCCTGTTTCCAGTGTATATAAAAGTTTTATATAATTATAATATTTATAATATTGTTAAATATGGTTTTAATATAATTTTAATAACTTTTTTTACTTATTAAATTTTAGATGCATATGTAGCTCTGGAAATAGCATTTGCTTCCATAGTGCAAGACCTTCAAGAACAAACCATGTTATAAGTTCGAATTCTAGTTGCCAACTAGAGAAACTTTTCTATGCTTTTTAGCCCCCCTCCCCTCAGTTAGTCAATCAATAACGCAGGCAAGTAGATACGGTTTTCTTGATTTGTAGGGTTAAAATTCAAATTTCTACAATAAATAATTTTAGAAATTTGAATTTTAACCCTACAAATCAAGAAAACCCTATGCTACAATATTCATTCAAATATATAGTGTTAATGGCCTCGAGATAATGATGTTATCTTATGGTCTCCTAGCTGGATGTCTATGGATTCATTGATAGCCTTGAACTAGCTATAAGTGAAGGCTATGGATGAAGATCTTCAAACCGTTGCGACTAAACGCTCTTGACGACTCCCTCAGGGGAATAAAGACATTAGAAGATTTATAACTCATGTCTGGAGAACGATCGTATATTGCTAGAAAAATTCGCGTACAGGAATGTAAGCCTTGGCACAGAAAATGAAAAACTAACCTTCATATGTTGATAATTCACTGTTATTATATTAAATACTTATGGTGATTATTATTTACATACTACGGCACAATGTAACTGGTTTAATATAAATCAGTAAAAATATTTTTTAAACACACACTCCTTTTTTGTGTAGGCAACTAGTGAAGATCCATCAGCGCCTTGTACGTTTGTATATTCAAATATCCCTGCAGTAAACGTGCTTTTTTAGCATTGTTTACAGCGTTCAGTTTTAAGTCAAATTTAGTATTTGCTGTGAGCGCCATCTATGAGTTTGCGCAATATGTTATTTTCAGTCGTTTCAATTTATATTTCATTACAATTAATAAAGATTTTAACCGATTGTAATAATAGTAACTTGAAGTAAGGATTAATTAAGAATAAAACCATGTTGATCAACAGAGGGCGCACCTATCTTACGATAAATAAACCAAGTAAAATTACGATTAGCAAATAGAATAGTTGAAGAATGGAAAACATGGTAATGCAGAAAAGCGACTCGCATTTTTTTTTTACTAAGAATACAATCATCCTGCGCATGCGTTGTAAACGTGAACCAACGTCGGAAGAAATTAATAAGAGGTAGTTTAGTAAAGCTAATCGGAAGTGAATTATACCTTCTTTTCTTTATCGATTGTACGCTAGAAAGTTTTATCAGCAATTATTTTCGCTTCATCTGTCATCTAATCCCTCTCCATTCCTTAATCTTTCTGCATCTGATCGGTACACTTAAATGCGTTTTTTGTGTGTCCGTATCTTCTTTAATTCCTGCGTCTCTTTGCCTTAACGTGTAGTGCTTTGCAGCCATCCTCTCACTTGACATTCCAATAGAGAATAAACTAGTTTCCCGACGGAGCCGAAGAAAGCTGTCGGAAACTATAAGAGGTATTTTGTTGTATGGGGAGATTTCGCGTGATATAGAAAGACACGTTGCAAATTAAAGTGTCTCCTCTTATAAGAGGCAACTTGATATAGCTTACAGAAGAAAAACGCGCTAAAAACACCCGAAACCAGAAAGTGGGTGTTGAGTTTCTGTTTATATCTTTAATTTATTTGGGTTGACGACATGTGTTAAGGCAATGACCATTTCCAGTCTACTGCATTGTAGAAACAGATTTTTTTTATTATTGTTATCTAAAGCTATTTGTTTGTGCATTTTAAGGACAAGAATGTAGACGCAGTGCGTAATAATTGATGACTACGCAAGAATAGATGAGGATTCGAGATTTTAAGGAAAAAAAACAAACAAACTTAAGATGGAAAGAGTTCACATACGATAGAATTTTGAACAGATAATCATAATTTCTATTTTTTTTTCCCTATTAAAGGTTAGTTAATGAGTTTTTATTCTTCATTTATTAGTTCTGGTTATTCTGAATTTAAAAAATATCTGCATATTTTCATAGCGTATAATTGAATTTGACTAATTTTTAAATGTTTTTGTTTGGATTTTTTTTAATTTATGTAATTTATTTTTAAAACGATACACACAGAAATAATGATTAATAAATTATTATCTTCATGTGTCATTAAAAGTGATTAAATATTGCGTGCGTGTAAACCTGAGACATCAGAGTTTACACGCAGTAGGCCTAACACGTAGAAGAGAATTTGAGAATATTAAGTATTGTGTGATTTTTAGAGCTGACAACAGTGCCCCCTATAGGTAGTTCTGGAATAAATTTGTCTTAAACAACTTAATGATACTTAGATTGCTGTTTTACTTTAGGGAATTAATGAACTTAAATAAATTGGATTTCGCTATGAAGATAGGTAATGAGATAGATATAAAATATCCTGGTTAATGGGAGTAATTTGATTCCAATTATAATCGATGTGAGGAATTGTGTATTGAAAAACATGGATATTCAGCTAAGTCCTGACTGGAAAATTCGCATGCGATTGTTATTTAAACATATGCTATTAGCTCTGCGGTTATCTTTGGTTTTTCACTCTCTCCAATATAATTAAGTCGCCTTGGTCGCAAATAAATAAATAAATAAATATAACAAAAAATGTAATAAATATTAATAAATAATAATAATATTGTAAGTGTGAGGTATAAATCAAAGAAAAATTAATTATCTGTATAAAACTTTGTGAAAAAAAAATCATTTATTTATTTATTACTTGAAATCAGGGGGGGGGGGGCTCGTGCATAGGCACTGCGGAACTGCAGCACCCCCAATTTTTCTCGATATATAAATATATTTATTAATTTATTTATATTTGCTTATAATGTTGAATTTTATCATCGACAATCCTATACAATTCTCTTATTTTGTATAAAAAAGAATAAAAATCCATCTTGTAGCACTTAGGAGGGCGAAGGATCCTAGCGGCACTGTGTTTACCACAGTGTCATATTGCTAGTATTTGCTACGCGCGCAAGCATATGCACGTCATAGTGAGATGCGAGCTATTAGCGTAATGCGGCACTGTCCGTCGCGCAGTTCCACTGTTGTTTATATGCAGTTTGCGCCAGTAGTAAAGTGTTCGTAGTGCTTATCGTGTTTACTCCGTCTCTTTAAATATTTGGACATTACAATTAAAGACATAACATTTGTTATAGTTTTTATTTTAGAACATTATTGGGGTTTATGATAATGGATTTTATTTTTAAGTAATTTTGAATTATGCCAAACTGCATAATTTTGTATAATGGCATAGGGCTAGTCACCTTATCCTCGAGACGGGTATGACTTAGAAGGGCTTAAGATACTAAACAATATTTTTTCATGTTTAATTTTTTTTTAAATGTTTAATTTAAAAAAAAACTAAAAAAAACCCCATAATTTTGATATTTTATCCAAACACGTATACTTACAGTGTGTATGTATATTTCGAAAGTTGCAGCACCCCCACGATTTCAAGCCATGAGAGGCCACTGCTTGAAATAATTAAAGTGTATTTGCTTAAATGTTTTACTACGTGGTGCCATAAATTCTAGGAAAGACCTATAAAAAAAAGGACATTTTATTACTTAAATTGAGGGGATATTTAAGTATAAAGAGCTAATAAGCTTCATTTCGGCAATGAAAACTATTTGACAAAATGTTGTGGTGCTACTTGCTTTCTAACAATATATTTCGGTTGTTAGGCTAACAACTGCTTTTGCGTTTTTTTTTTTTTTTAAGACTGTCCATTTCTCATTAAATCTCATGTCACACCTAATGTTTTAGAATAATTTCTTCGACTAAAGGAAGATAATCCGTATTCAGATCCCTACAAAGATTAAAAAAATGTTCGCCCCCCCCCATCAAAAATTTCTTGTATTATCTAGGTTGTACTCCCGACACTTGTAACTCAGCAAAACGGGGGGGGGGGGGGATTGCACGAATGATGATTACTGCAATGTTTTTTGAAGAAACGTTTTCCAAATAAAAATTAAAAACTAAAAGAATTCTTCAGTAAGAGGAGGATAATTAGAATTTCTCCCAGGGAACCAGAAATTCGAAGGCTGTGCATAATTAGAATTTTGCCAAGGGAATTAAAAAATACCTACTTACGGCACTTTCTCTTCAATGCCATTGATAACTTAGCAACAAACAATTCAAATTTATTGCATAATAAATTTATAGCTTGGTAAAAGCTCTTATTATTGAAGACATAAATCATCATTGTAGAATGATGGAACTGTTTCGCTTTTATATTTTTCTTCAATCTATAAGACTATCACAAGATTTCGACGCCGATTAGAAACTTGACGGTATCCGTGCAGTCAGAAATCGGATATTAAAACCTGCTGCATTGTCTCAGATAAACATCTGCAATCCATTGTTTTTAACAGCTGGTGGAATGCATATCTATGTTTAAATGCTATACAGTAACATTATGTGAACAATCACTTCACAACAATGCCTGTGTCATTAATGATTTAAACATTAGTGCGTGTAGATTTTCAATTGTTACAAAACCATTGTTGGAAAAGTAGCTGATTCACAGATAGATAATTGAAGAATGACGTAATGGTAAAAGGATTTATAATGTTATTATCATAAGCAAGATGAGAAAGTGGAACTTACAAGTACCAGAGTACTTTTTCTTTCTTTTTTTTTTTAATTTTTATTTTGCCGCGTTAATCTTTTCCATCTCTAAATTACAAACCATTCGTTTTTATCTTCATTATTTCAAAGCGGAACTGTCTGCACATACATTTATCGTGGACTTTCTTTGAATGTAACAACCCTTTCTTTCATGTGTCGATTCCTTTTTGTTTACAGATGTTCTTAGCGTGTAAGTGACAGAGCTTAACGAAAACCAAACAGTAAAGCAATCCAATAAGTGGATTGTTTGTAGACAACATTAAGTAGAAAAGGAAAAATACTTTATTGCCCATACATGTAAGAATTAAGACTAGGGATGAAATGTGTGGTTATTATAGATGTACGTATAACATCTCTCGTTTCCTGGGAAACACGTGCATCAAGAAAGATGGCAACCATTCCTTTCGTTTGGCGTCAATAAAATAATGCTACGTATTACACAGTAATAACGCACGCATTAGTTAAGTGAACATCCTTCGACTTCAAAAAGCACCACAGGAATGCAAGATATTGCAATAATCATAAGATTCTTTTACAGAATAGATACACTCTTCTTATGCTTCAATCTTTTTTGTATCTCGATGTGTATTACATCTAGCTAGGTTTTCGTTTCTATTAGAAATTCGATTGAATTTTTTGAAAAATAAACTACAAAAATACTTTTAATTCATTTTTATAATTTCAGTTTAAAATTCAATATAAAACTCAATTAAATATCGCATTATTTTATAGTATTAAAAGTAATTGTTTGTTCTCTTCTTACTCCGAGCCATCGACGATAGTGACAATGCAAAATTTATTCGTCGAATATTGTCAGCCAATATCAATAATTGTCTCATTAATGCAAATGAACATTAAAAGAATTTTCACGTGCTAAGAGACACGTGAAGATTATAATATGTCCATTTCGATTTATTTCTCATTAAATATTTGGTTTCGAGATTATGCCGGAAATTATTATTTAGCATTGGAGATTACGTTAATGTATTTGGTGATGATAATAATTTCTTCGCTTTTCAATTTGTTTTCGTACTCTCGAGATCAGAGAATAATTCATAAATGAGGCTGATTAATATAACAATCATTTCTTTGAAATTAGAATATGAAATAACAAAGGCATTCTTAGCAAATAAATTTGGAATGTTTATTCTATAGACGACATACATTCATATCAAGGAAGCAATTTATTCTAACATTTAAATGATTTAGAATAAATCTGCGCTTTCTTCATTTTAGATTCTAAATGAAGAAAACGCAAATGCAGTATTGCAACTGCAAAGATTTCGATAGTCATTACAATTAAATAATTACATCAGTCATGTTTGCATTTGCAGCCTATTCATTTAAATATGCAACGCCTTTTCGTCTTGTGTGTGTGTGTGTGTGTGTAGTACCAGTGTATAAAAGCTTCATTGCTTTGATATCGAAACAGCTTAATATGTTGTCAATTGACGCACAAATTTCATTTTGGAAACAACAAATGGGGCGTTAAACTAAGTATGCCAGAATAATCATTGTTGATTCTGATTCATAATAAGCATTTTTTTGGTTATTAAAATACTGCATAAATATTAAATACTATTTTTATTTCAAATGAACCATTTAAGAAAGGATTAAACAAGTTTACTGATAATTTTTTTGCAATCTATAAAACATAAATTTTTATATGTATTAAGAGAAAATGCCCTTCTCTCTCTCTCTCTCTCTTTCTGTAATATTAGAGGTTGCGGAGTAGATTTGTAGTGGGGGTGTTACCACTTTAGACTAAATCAATGTGAGTGCATCCGGAAAGATGATCTGGGGACAGAATAACTGGAAATCTGAATTTATTACCATAATAAGAACTTGAGGTAAGAAAGTGCCTACATAATAGATTGAAAGAAGAATAAAGGAAGGATGGATCATAGTGCCGCTTCTGCACGATCCCCTCCCTGTATAATAGCCAATCAACAATTTCACAATGGCGTGATTTTGTTTCGTGATTTGGCGCAGAAAGGCCATCCTGCTTCATCAGTGGAATTGACAGTCGAAACCATTAAGGTGAAATGTAACTTTCTTCAATGACATGCACGTATGAGCAAAACCATTACGACCCCCTATCTAGTAGCCTGTTGGGCCTCCTTTGGCCGAGATAATATCTTGCACCCGTCTTGGCATTGACTCCACTACACCATGGAATGTGTCCTTCGGACCAACTAGACGGAATATCATCTTGGAGGTCAGTGAGGTCCACCGGTCGATGCCAACGAGGCATCGAGGCATTGATGAGGCCTCTGGATGGTTATAATGTTTTGGTCTCATGCGTGTATTAGCTTCTTGTAAATGAGACTCATACTATTTTTTTTTTAACTCGAGTATTAAAATATTTACTTAAGTGTGCATTTTTTATTATATATTCTGTCTTTAGTAACTTTATTTTTTTATACTCTTAATAAGATTTTATATTTGTTACGCTCTTTCATACTCATTTTGTAGTAACATGATAAACCTTCTGGTTTGCAATACCAAATATACATCGATGTGGATTTAGCTTATTTCGTTAAGTTCTTATTAATATCACTTCGTGAAATTCATAACTACTTTGGATTTGTTTTATCTATCGCTAGACGTACGATTTATTCGAATCTCTAGCTAGGCGGCTGGTTGGTTGGTGGTTTATTGGCGCAAGTAGAGTAAAGGTCATCCTGCGCCGTTTCCAAGATTACAGCAGTACCTGGCTAGACCGATTTACTCAGCTTTTGCACTTGGAATCCTTACAGAAAATTTTCAATCAGTGGTACTATTTTTTTTCAGGAAAACAAAGGGAAAAACGTGACTAAATTCTATATTGCAGTAACTCCCTTCACGCTAGGCGGAATTTAATAAAATTTGAGATTTGAATGCAAGTTATTCGTGTTGTTTAGTTTTTCTTACCATCAGCACATGAGGGGGAAAAAAGTTGGTAAAATGATGGAAGCGATATTAATAATTCCACACTGGCTGAATGGAATCTGATAAACTTTGATGTTTGAGATTTTTGTTGGATTATTTCTAGTCGAAAAATTATTATCATTGCGTGACACCTCCAAGGAGGAATCTAAGGAGCGCACTCTCCATCAAACCGTCATCTTTACTACTTGATCCTCTATCTATGCATTACGCCATTTGCATGTATTGTCTGGCCGATCTGCCTGTGTGAAGGATGAAAAATCAACGTTTCAAGGAGGAAAAAAAAATTCTGCCACCTCCGTATGAGATCAGCTAACTCACCTTCAGTCGAAAAAACCACAAGGATTCTTCTTGTCATGAAAATAATTAAAAGTCTAGCTAACTGTTATTCTTCCAATTTCGCTAGGAAGACACTTAAAACAGTGATATCTACGGTAAATAAGCCAAAAATGGCTTAAGTTTTATTATTGTGATCATGACTGACCGACGTCACTATGCAGCATTTTTTATGTATACGATCAGTGGCGCACTCGAGATTCATTCAATCTTGGGGGAAGGGGGGGGGGGAGTTGAGTTGACGATTTGAGAACACACACTACGCATCACATATGACCTATGACCGAGCATCTGCAATGATCGCTAATACATGATACCCGTGATCTTCTCTGGCCAGGCGCGGACAAACGAATTAGCACTTGGTCAGCTCGAGCACTACTTCGTTCGCCTTGTTCATGGCGGCCGTGATTCCCGAGAACTATAGGGTCATAAGTAGTATAGAAATAGAAGACACGACACAACATAAATAAAAAAAAATAATTTTAATTAGGAAAAGATTTTTGGAAATTTTTTTAGTTTTTTTTCTTTTTCTTTGGGGGGGGGATCCCTTGCCTTCCCCTTTGAGTGCGCCACTGTGTACGATAATTTCCTTATTTGTTGTTAGTTAAAAAGCAAGCATCTCTTCTTTCTTGCGAAATCTTCCCCCCCCTCTCCTCTCTCTGGGTAGAAATATTTATTAAATGCTTTCCAGCGTAAGATGTGAAATTATTCCAACAAGAATAAAAATTAAATCATTTTTCTTCGCCCAAACAGAATCCACTCTGCAGTCACGTGCGCGCAAAACTTGTGTAACTGCTTGAGTGACAAACGTGCGTATTATTTCGTTTTGTTCTTATTGATATGTAGATTCAAGTCTGCTTGTATCCCACAGCTGTGTTGAAAACATTGCATGCGTGACAGAAAAAAAGTGACTAGCTTTGACAACTTCAGTTTAAACAATGTCGGGGGGGGGGGGGATTGTGTTTCTCAACAATGGGTTTCGTGTAGCTCGTGCCATACTAGCTTCAAACAAAAAACATACTTGGTGCGCCTGGATGACGTCATACAATTCTATCATCTACGAGGAATATCAGGTGTAACAATAAACAGCTCGGATAAGGCCAACAATGGAGTACTCCGATAAATATACAATACTACGCAAAATATTAGGAGCAGCTTTAAGACGAAATATATTCGGACGTCTTCAAATAGTCACTCACCATTATACTGAGCGTCTAATCACTTTTATTTTAATTCCGTGCTGGAATTTTATGAAACGGCTTTGTAATAATCCTTTCTTAATGATTGTTTCCGGCAAACGATTGTGAAGACTAAGTGAAACACGCAGGAAGTGCAAATGTTGGCGTCACGCCCCTGTTAGCGTCCGCAGCTTAGTTTGGAAACGTCTCCTTGACATGAACATGACAAGAAATGATTAATCTCCCACGGTACGCAGGTGTCCAATGACCTCCTCCAAGGTATGGTGGACGCCACCAAACTGTCAAATATAAGTGACATATTAAGGAATGTCACGCAAATAGTCGCGACGGGTAATCTGCTGCCAGTAAATGCTGACTACTGTATGTTCTTCAGATCCATGGACAGAAGCGTGTGGCAATAAAATACTTCTTTCTAACGCTCCACTTGGTTTATTTTCTCTTCGTTAAGGTTCTGAATTAACTTTGTATAAACAGAAATGTTTTGTGGAGAGAAAGGCGTTTCTTAATTTATTTGCAATTAATTATTGCAAATAAAGAAATAATATTTGTACACGAATGTACATTTGTGTACGCAATGAATGAAAAAAAAAAAACAAGTTATTTAAAGCGAATGCAAACTCATTATTGTAAACAATGGGTGGAACGAAAACGTTTTAAAATTGTTGAGTGAATCATTGTTGTAAACAATGCGTGGAAACAGTCTTAAAATTGTTGAGTGCAAAATCATTATTGTAAACAATGCGTGAAACGTAAATCTTCATTTGAAACTATGGAATGTGAAATCATTCTTGTAAACAATGCCTGGATAGTAAATCTTTTAAAATTGTTGAGTGAATCATTGTTGAAAACAATGCGTGCAAACAAAGTTTTAAAATTGTTCAGTGCAAAATCATTGTTGTAAACAATGCGTAAAACGTAAATCTTCATTTAAAACTATTGAATGTAAAATCATTCTTGTAAACAATGCCTGGATAGTAACTATTTGAAAGCATGGAAAGGAAGTCATTATTTAAAACTATTGAGTACAAGAGCATTGTACTGAGTGCAAAAGAACACGAGGATACAAAATAATCATTTAAGCTAATCTTTCTGTTTAAGCTTTGATGCAATAATATTCAAACTTGTATTTATAGAGTTCTGTAGTGCACAACATAGCTTCGCAAACTGACTTAGAATTTTAGAAACTTGTGCAATGGAAGAAAACTAAGCTTAGAATAAAATCGGGGGGGGGGGTTTCATTAGTTTCCGCCTGATGCATCAGTAATCATCTGCGCATGAACCTTCGTTTTGAATTTATTCCACTTTAATTGCTTCTTTGAACCCTATATTAGTGAAATATTGCACACTCGTATAATTCAAATGGATAAATATTCATACCGTGTTGTTTACGAAACTGCAAGCAACACGCACAGAGGAATGTTTGCCGTGAAGGAAAACTTTCTGTTCCTTTAGGGAGACATCAGAAGATTCTAAGAATCTCACGAGAAACCGCTAACAAATTTGCTTGGTGCATATGGAATTCCATATAGAAGGAATCTTTGTGAAGACTTAAATGTATTTTTGGAGTAAACGGAAATCGTGGATTACATAACTAGTAAAATCCCTTCCTTGAACAGAATCAACTTCTGCGAATACGCATTAAAATAGAAAGGTTGCAGAATAAGATTGGATACCAGTGGGATCGAGAGTTCGTTTTATAAACTGTCGGATGTCTCAAATGAAAATAAAATATCTTGAAACAGAAAAAGCACAAAAACGTTTATTTTTTATGTATAATAAATGCGTTATTTTGTCTTTCGAACGAGAGATTGCAATTACTTTTGTTTCCGTCATTCTTTCATTCTCTCCTATTATTCTTAAATACGGAAACCAATCACTCTCCGTGAAGTTCAAAGTTCAACTCCGCCGCTCTTCTCTTCCGAGTTTGTTCTTTGAACCAAATTCCAATCGCAATTCCTGAAAATTACGACCTACATTTTTCTTCTCACCCGATTGAAGGCACCGGGGCGCATGCCGTTAATTAAACATGACATAGAGACCGTGTGATGAATCACTTTAATTAAGCCAATGTAATAATGGATATATTTCACTTTCAACCTTCGTCATACAAAAAAAAAAAAAAAAGTTCGAAAGGAGATTATCTGCTTCAAAATACCGTGTGCGGTTCTTTGATGAGGATTTAACCTTTTTTTACATAAAAATTCGTGTAACATTACTTCAAAGCTTTTTTTATTTTTAATTTAATTGCTTTTTTCCTTCTTTATATAACCCAGTTTAAAAGCAACGTTAAGTAGATACGGCGCATAGTTTACTGAGCAGTATTTCTCTCCTTGGTATTGATATGTTTACATTTCTCTGCATTCTTGCAACTATGACTGAACATAAACCAAGTCAAATCCATGTTCATTTAGATGACATTAATGAATAAATTTTGGAATGGCACCTAGCAAATTTACATATCTGTAAGTTCCGTTAAGGTTCTTGGCTTCTCAGATATTAGCATTTTAGAAACATCATAATTGAGCTCTGAACATATGCTCAGAATTCATGAGCATTATTATGCGTATGAATTCTGAGCATATGTTCAGAATTCATACGCATATATGTTCAGAATTCATACGCATTGCGTATGAATTCTGAGCATATGAATGACTGAGTTGAACATTCATTGTTGGACTTTGAACATTGTTGGACAAAGAAGATTTTTGCATCACCATTGTTGACGCGACAAATATGTCTGATTGTACTACAGAAGTCGTATTTATTCCACACATAGCTTTCTAACACCACTGGATTATTCTATTCGAACACAGACACGCCTAGTTTCCAACTGTATTAACCAAGCAGTGCTGGATAATATAACTGGATGGACGGTTCACGTACTTGGTAAGCAACCTCCTTTGCCACCTGAGTTCCCCATTGTATTCCTCTGTCATTGGACTCTGATTAAACGAGACACATTTTAGATCCGGCAGATATTCGTGTTTTTCTTTTTAATGCTGTGTCTTATTATAATAATGTATAAGCCTGTTCCGCATCGATTGAAAGCCAAATGGGGACTTTGGTTTCACACCTTAACGGAGATTATAAATGTTAACTTCGAGTATGCACA
The DNA here is from genome assembly GCF_054136105.1 of Typopeltis vanoorti. NCBI lineage: Eukaryota > Metazoa > Arthropoda > Arachnida > Uropygi > Thelyphonidae > Typopeltis > Typopeltis vanoorti. Next base: position 134,895,628 of record NC_143551.1, on the reverse strand, counting down.
AGGTCTCATTAGAAAGGATTACAAGAGTTGTCGGCACCTGCGCAATCGATACCATATAGTCGCACGTCGGTGATATCTAGTTTATGTAGATTACAACTCATCCCTCCCTCCATTCGTAGAAAACTGGAATGTAATTAAAGTAATTACGTTTCGATTTGAGAAAACAACAGATTAGCTTCCAATACTCGGTTGGTTGCAGTGATATTTGCATTGTCACACAATACGACACGCAGTTTAGTTGTCATATAAAGCTACCCTTTTCGGTTTAAGCTGACAGCAAAATCCGACAGATCGTAGTTTTGATAAGAGACGAACGCAACATAATAAAGTTCTGATAGCGGCCCTTCGTCTCTGTCGCATATAAATGAGCTACGTGTTATTTTACTAGCAGTCATTGAGGCTAAACAGAGAAATGGCGTCACTCCGAAGTCGGTGGACAAACAGAAGTAACTTTGTGCTCAATTTAATGGTAAATAAGCAGGAAATTGCTTCTTTGACTAAGTGATATTGATGTTGAGAATATTAGATTAATCATTTTGTATAATTTTGTGTTTTAATTTGCTCCGCTGTGAAAGATTATTTCTTGGGGGTAATTCGGATGGCTGTATTTGTGTACCAGTCACAATTACAGGTTGCTGACTTGTTTTTGTAGGCTTTCAATGAATATTCTTCGCACTTTCTTATGTTCATTCTTTCTTGTTTCATTCTTTTCTCTTCATTAATCAAGTTTTTAAGATTTGCTTGTTTCCTTTCTGTTTTTTTTTTTTTCCTTAATTAATGTTGATTATTATGGCGCGCGGTTAGCCTAGTGGCTTTGCGCTTTGCAACCATATGCCTGGGGAAGGAGTGTCCCAGGTTCGATTCCCGTTGTAGACGTGAGGAATTTGAGGATCTTCCTCAGGCATAGCCAAGTTAGCCGGTCTTGGGCGCGGTCAGTAGGGTTTTTTCCGCCAGTTTATCTGGCGTTTTTCATCCCGAAAACAGGCAAACCGGCCCCGTGAACATACGCCTCTACAGTCCAAAATATATCCCCCCCAGCGGCAGACCAAGCGACGGGTCGGTTGGGAGTAGTACTAACAAGAAGTCGCATCTAAAAGTAACACGCGGACCCTGCATAGGAAGCGGGAATAACGCGTAGAAGAAGAAGAAGAAGAAGAATGTTGATTATTATGGCGCTGTTTACACTTATCCCATTTTGGATTAATCTTAAATATCTTATTAATAATTCTTTTCCATGTTGTCAATAACGTATAATTGACTATCAAGCCTTCACATTTCACTCATTATCAACGATACCTTTGGGTTGGAAAGACGTGGGTTTGAATCCCAACTAGGACAGTGAAGAAAACCTTTATCACGGCTTTTTTGTTCACCAAGTCGCAGGTGAAAGGATTTTCCTGTCAGTAAATTCGGGGTTTTACATCCCACAAAGCAGGCAAAGGCCAGAAGAACGCACGCACTCTACGGGTCATAATAGAAAAGATAAGATAATTTGACCTACTGGTTTTTGTCTTCAGTCCACATTCTAGTTCTTCCTAACGATGTCCCCCTCTTCTCTCCCAGTAGGTGACAATGAAATCCTATACTGCCCATTCTGCTCCTTTCGCACGCTCATTTCCTCAATCCATATACGCATATGGCCTCTGAATCAGAAACCTTTAGGCAGATGTACGTAAACGTCACGTATGCAACGTATCTGCAATAAATAAATCTACCCTATATATATAAAACGATAAGCCTTTTTATGTCACGTTTTTTTTTGGAAACGTTTTGAAACTCAGGGGCTACCCTGAGTGTCAAGTCTTCAAAATTCGAGTCATCAGAATTCAAGGAGAACCGGCCTACCAGTCCGGAACTCGGGGGGGGGGGAGTATCCCCCCTAGTAAATAAAAGAAATACTTTATCACGTGCGTCACCACGTGTTTTAGGCAACTAGAACACGTGTTGTTGATCACAATCGGAAAAAAAAGGATCTTTCGGAGTTATAAAGTACTTATGTGGGGTGAGAATATCCCGGCTGTTTAATCAGTTGAAAAATGACCCACATCGCTTGTCTAAGAGGCGTAACTGTGGTGTTGATCACAGGAACGAGATTGCCGTCGTCTTTTTCAGACAAACAGAACTTCCTGTGTGCGGCAATTGATCGAAGCATTTAATGACTGTTCTCGACCCGTGTTTCACCTAACTATGAGCAGGGAATTGAAGTGGATCGGTTTTGACAGTCACATGCCTATATATAAAATATAACTTTAAGATTCAGTGGGTTGTATGTGCAGCTGTTGACCTCGAATTCACCTGTGAACAATAATATTCATTCCTATTTAAAAAGAAAGATCTTTTTCCGTTAGGCAAGAAATGTTTTTGAAAACACCATAATAGAAACACGTAAGATAATATTTTAATTGTTTAGATAGGACGTACTGCACCTTTCTGTTCTGCAAAATCTAATTGCATCTTGTCTTGAGACGTCTATGACATCAAGTTAAATTAAATGCGTCCCTTGCTTTTTTAATTATTCAAGTCTTAATAAAATTCCTTTTAACAAAATTGTTTATGAGTGTGTGACATCTTCTACAGTTGGCCTTTTCATTTATAACATAATTAACGAGTAGATACTGGAATTCCCGATAGTCTTTTTGAGTTACTAATCTTAACAAATAACTCTCACCATGCGTAACTTCAAAACAGATTTAATGAGGAAAACAATAGTGAGAATAACAGTGTCAACAAAGCTCTTGGTTGCATTGTTTAAGCGATGATCATTCAAACAATGAAACTGACAGGAATAGTCGATTACTTGTTGCTAAGCAACAAAGTTTATAAATGAAATCAACTATATCTGGAGTTCTGTTTATCAAAAATACCAGTTTAGAATGAGGTTAGTCTACTAGCTTACTTTAATAGTAAATCGTGGTTAATTTGTTGTGAAGAGCGATGAGAATGCTAAAAAAGAAAAGTATTTTATCTGTACCCATATAGTGATATGTAATTGTAATCAACTACAGCCTTTAAAAGGTTGAACACGGCATGAAGCAGCGCTGTTAGACTAGACTCTGTTTGTGTACTTTTGCTTGTATAAACTCCTTTTATGCCTTAGTAGCCGCCAGCTGTTTTCCACTACCAAACTACCACATCCCACCAAATTTCGTAGCCTTGGTTTGGTGTAGTGTCACTGCGCGTGGCTCTCTCAATTCCCTCTCGCTCACGTGGGAGATGTATTTGTCACCTGTCACGCACGGCGTCTAGCATAGTAATCCCTTTCCAATCTGCCTTTCACTACTATGTCTCCTTCGCCTCCCACTTCGCTCGAAGACAAGACTTCCGCATTACACCACTCGGAGATAGGTCTTTCCCCTCCGGATAGCAAGCAAGGGAAAAATTTACCTTTGAAAAAACAGGGAACCTTAACTTATTTCCACGTGTTCATGACACCATCTGTGTGCCACGGAATTCTGATATTCGATAACTGGTTGCCATGACAACACCCTCCCTTGTCTCTTCCGTTCGTTGGTATAGTAATATTCAGTGCGTCACTCTTACAAGAGTGGATATCTTGCAGAATTTATTTTTTTAATGTATACCCAGTCATCCTGGAGGATGGGGAGGGAAGAAGAAGCTCAATGTGCTGTAGCATCTCGTACTTGTTATGACAGCATCTCTGATAAACTGCGCGATATTCAGTTCCGGATTTCTAGAAATAAAGCTATAATTATAGGCTCATATTTTCAATCCTAATTCTGTCAAACAGATTTTAAAAAATTCCAAACAATATATCGATTTACCTTTCAGTATAATTGAATAACTTCAGCGCTTTACTGCCAGCAAAAAAATAAAAATAGTTTGTTTCAACCGGAAACGAATCGTTCGTTTCCGGAAGTGACATATTCATTTCCGCATTATCGTCCATATTTCATTTCTTATCGAACGACATTTTTTTTTTTTTTCAACAACTACTTCCATTTCTTTTCACTCAATAGTGCTGTAGCTCTCGCATTTTTCAAAGTATTGCCTCCGGCTTAAAAGAAGGGATGGGGGGGGGGGAGGATTGCACAGTTCCGCAGGACATGCATCAAAGCTTTTTTCGGATGATTTACAAGACTCTTGAATTTTTCCCTTGATATCTTTCATCTAAGCTTCGGGTCATCTAGGTATGTCGTAAGATCGTTCTTTCACAGTAATCTAGTCGCTTATCTGGCGGTAACATGTCGTTATAACAACGCCCTCTATCCTATCTATAATTCTGTTTGCAGTTCTGTCATTTTTCTTCGGAAACTGCTGAATTAATCTCACTGAATATCAAATATGCAAACGCTCTACTTTCTCTCGTAGTGTGGTGTGATTAATCTTTCTACCTCAACCTCCCCCGTAGTTTTCCCTGCCGACTCAAGAAGTAAGATATTGTTTGCTTGGTTATCGTATTATACGAAGAAGATCAGAAATATTTTATCTAAATCATTTGATGAAATAGAACGCCAACCCTTTATCATCAATGGACAGTTTTCTGACCCGACCATTCATGTTATTAATGGATAGATGGTTTTAGTTATAATTCTCTGTAGATCCATTTATCTTCTTCGCATATAAGCGCCATAATCGGCGTTAATTTCGTCCATATGTCTTTTTCTGTTCTTCTTTTATCTTCTTTTTTTAACGATAAAGTGCTGTCAGACTTTCTCCGTTATCTTCTTGTTCACGTTTAATTTATTAATCTTTCTCCCATCAGTTAACATCTCTGTCATCATCATCTTCTTTTGCTATTTCTCCTTTCTGGCGCATGCCTGATGTCGATCATCTCCCTCTAAGTGACTGATTCTGTCTCCTTATTTAAAAACTGCTTCATTTGTTTATTATTGTGGAGCAGATTCAATGGAATGCTTCTGTCTCCATGGCAACCGTAGGTTTTCTTTTGTGCGTATTAATTAGTTCAGCCACTTTCGTCCAATAGTCGTAGTTAGTAAATGATGATTTTTTTTTTAATTTAGTTGTTTGATGATGTCAAGTAATTAATTACGTTGTTTGTCCATTGGAACATATACGATTCTCGAATGTTAGAGTTTAAACCTTACCCTTTCAATTAAGGATGGCCGTTTAGCTTGCAGCACACTTTGTTTGACTTCTGATGCTTTTTTGTGTATTACAAAATCGGTCGAATTAAGAGAAGTGATTTGAAAACTTATTCATTACAGAAATATCTGAAAAATCAATACTTCATTCTAATGAGCAATACTTTGTTATGGTACGCTTTTATATTATTAATTAAAAAGAGAATAATTTAATCTGAATGACCTAGCAATTCCTGTTACGCATCAATAATTCATCCAATGCCTCCGTCGAGGATGTCGCCTTGACGTTTGCCAGCAGTTTGAAAGGGCTTTTCAAGACAAGGGAAGCAAAGAGGTTCCATGTTGCAATAAATTGAGCTAGAGTGTCTTCTTCTTCTTCTTTGCGGTGGGAATATTCGATCAACAGTCGGCTGTGTAGCTTCCTCCATAAGTTTTGTTTCAGGTGTTGCTTGGAGTGAGTGAGATTTCCGGGTTTCTGGTGCTAGAGGCAATGTTAACGGCATATGAGATAATCACCCTGTTTGCAGGAGATGCTCGACTCCAAAATACGTGGGATGCTGGAGAAGAGAAAACCATCTGATTCTTTGTCGGAATTTGTGGCACTTCGTGGGTAAGCTGCAGTGCCAAAACCTCTGCTGTATGTCCGCATGTGGTCTGGTCCTTGTTTGTCTCTTGCAGGAGAAGATTCTACTGAAAGCTGTAACCTGTATGGATTTGTAAATGAGGATGAAAATGTGGATAAATATGCAAAGGATAAAGTAGGTGCTTTGACGCGAGGAAGTGGGATATTTTCCTAAATTCGGTAGGCGGAAGTAGTAGAGAAGAGTCAGATAAACATCTGAGGTGTAGGGTTGATGGGAATTTTCTTTGGTAATTTGGATGCTTTGCGATGTAGAGATACTTGGAAAGGCTTTTGTGATGGCTTTTGCACCTGCTGCTATTCTTTTTCGCTTCTGGGTTTTTCAGGTCAGAGGTCAGGAGTAGGCTTTGAAGTTTCTACTTCATGATTAAAAACCATAGGAGGTCTCCTATGGTTTTTATTTCCGCTCGGTTCCAGAGGAAAATTGGCCCGCCAATTATTAGCTTTATCGTGTTTCTTCTTGAAAATAGAGGCTTTCTAAGCATAGGCAAGCTTGTATGCAGTCACACGTGTGATTAGATTTTCTGTTTTTTTTCAGCAATGCAGATCATCTCTGTAAAAAGGAGATAGTTTGCAAGGCATTCTAATCATTCGGTGGATTGTAGCTTAATCTCCTGCCGATTCTTTTAGGATCGGTTGAAGAGCTGCAGTGTAGGTGTAATTGGTCTGAAGTGTGTTGAATTAGAAATTTCGTTTAGATTATTCGAAGTACTGCACATTATGGATCTCTACCTGAGATCCACAACGTGCAGTAGACAAATATGATGGCGAGAATGGTGAGGCTCTAATCTCTTCCATTTCTCAGTTACTATTCTCCATTGATATATATGTGTGTTGAAGTTGTCTCTATAAATGTGTGTGTGTGTTCATGGGGCCGATTTGCATGTTTTGAGTAAACAATCCCTAGTTTCCTCGAGTTGTCTTTCACCTCCCTATGCGACTGGCTAATTCACCATTTGATTGAGAACTCCCAATAAAGGTTCCTCTCATCATAGACGGAATTCGAACCGGTGATCTTTCCAGCCAAAAAGCTCGTCTATACCAACTGAGCTACGGAGGCTCTGTTATTCGAAGTCATCATCATCACGAACCATGGACTCACTGCCCGTTGATGTCTGATGCCTGTTTCACTATCCTCTTCCACCTTTCTTTGTCCAGTGCACAGTGTCGCAGTTTTTGTACACCCATTCCACACCAGTCTTTTATATCGTCTATCCATTCTCTGTATGATCTACCTCTTCTGTTTAAACCATCCAAAATACCAAACATAAATGTCTTTATCTTCCGGTCCTCACTCATTCTACAGATGTGTCCAAATAATATTATTTGCAGCTTCCGTTTTATAATCTTCTACATTAGATTCTGTTTTGGTTGTATCTTCTGATAGAGCTCTTCACAGATCCTTACAGTACACCGCTGAAGATGCATGTTTCCAATACTCTTAGTTTTGTTTGCAGACTGATCACTTTACTTTTCCAGATGTTATCCATGGCCTTCAGATTTGTTCTTCCCTTTGCAATCCTGATCTTTATTTCTTTTTTACAGTCCAAGTCATATGTCAGTTTACTTCCCAAATATGTGAATTGTTCTACATTTTCTATATCAGTTCCATCCACTTGCATCTTATGTTTCATGTTCTTCTCACCAAATACCATTGTCTTTGTTTTTTCCAAGTTCATAAGAAGTCCAAACTCTTCCCTTCCTCATTTAACAATTTCAGTGTTTTTTGTAGTTCTCTTTCGTCTTCTTGAATAATAACAATGTCATCTGCAAATCTCAGATTGTTAATTCTCATTCCGTGTACAGATATTCCTTTGGCATCTTCCTTCAATTTGTCATTTGCTCTTTCTAAATGTGCGATGAAAATGCTTGGTGATATTTGGTCTCCCTATCTAGTACCTCTGCTTGTTTTAAATCATTTTCCCAAATCATCACCTATTCTAACTGCTGCAACTGCATTCATATAAGCATCTTTTAATATAGCTATTAGTTTTTTATCAATTCCATAGGATTCCAGAACTGCTAATGTCACTTTCTGGTCAATACTGTCAAATGCTTTCTGAAAATCAACAAAGCAAGTATATATATTTTTGTTTTTTCTCCTAGCTTTCTCTGCTATTAACCTCATTGTCAAAATCTGTTGAATTGTAGTTCTATCCTTCCTAAATCCTGCTTGCTCGTCTGCAAGGTATGCTTCCAATTGTGTTCTCAATCTTTCTGTCAATATCATCATCATCATCATCACTTTACCAAGGTGACTGTACAACTTTTCGAAGTAGTACACATTATTTGCAAGTATGGTGGCGATCGTATCAGTGTATATGATTGTTAGAATCTGCATTGGCTTTGGGATATTCAGGTATTGCTGTTTTAGCGAATAAGCGAGGTGACAGATTAACGGGTTAATTTTTATATTTAAGGAAATTTCACTATGAAATAAGAATTTTGATTTTTGAGTTGTATCCTAATGCTTCACGCGGTATTTGAGATCACAGTATCACATACGACGGCGTGTAAAAATAAAATAATGCTGTAGAGATGCATTAGCAGCTCCATCAGTGCTGCTGATGGAGCAGCAGCACTACTGTAGTGCTGCTGCTCCATCACTTACAACATGGCAGAGGACTCTAAACATGGCTATATGTTGAGATACACTGTGTGGTTGGAATTCTTGGTATTAAAAGCTCAGGTGGAAATTCAGTATGGTTTGGGATTTTTCAATAGTCGTAGTGGAATTCACATAAAAGAAGCCAACAAAACAAACCATGGGATTTGTTATACAGAAACACTGCTGTTGTGATTTCAGTGGTTGTCCTGACAAGTATGGGTTTACTCAACTGGTCCTATAGTATAATGTCTTTTTCTCACTCACGCCCACAAAAAAAAAAAAAAAAAAAAATCCTCTATAAGGGTCAGTCATAGCGGTTCTCAGTTTTGAAGAGTTGTTTAGGGGAAGAGAAACCGTCACTTTCGATAATATTGTCAGCTGTGCCACTCAAGTTGTGTCCGCCTGAACACAGTAAAACGAATGGCCAAGTTGCACGCGGTATTTTCGCCACATTGGGAAGCTGTCAGTGTGATGGATAACTGCAGTCCGCACAAGCCACTAAGACGTCTCCATTCAGTCTCCATTGCGGCTTACTTAAAAGTTTTTCTTCGCACTATTCCTTCTCCTGCTCACCTCGATGGAGAAAAAGTTTGGATTCACGACTCAAAATCATCGATCAACTTCACCTGTACCAAACCGGAACGTGAGAGTCGAAGGTTAATATTCGGCACTTTTTCCAAGTTTAAATTTAAAGTAAAGAGGAGCTGCTTGTCTCCTTCCCTTCCTGAAAATTGCTCTAAGAATTAATTAGTTACTGTTTTTGCAATCCCGTTAAGGAAGGTAATTATTTCTTTCAAGTTCAAACTAACGCTAGCCAAAGAAAAACCCTCATAAGGGAAGGCTGTGATATAATTTGCGAAAACGATTCTCTTCAAACCATCCGCTGTACAGTCATAATTAACAGTTCTTCATAAGTGATCACCTATAGGTTAAAGGAAGAAAGATTAGACGAGTAAAAAAAAAAGAAAGAAAAATCAATGGAAGATTAACTAGAAAATAATACGCTCATTAATCCAATTTATAACAAATGAATTATATTAAACGGAACTAGCGCAAGCCAAACGTTTCTGGCAGATACTTTTATAGAATGTGATGCAACAATGCTGTGTGTGAAGAAAGTGACATTGTTGTCTCTATAAATGAAAAACACAGTTTGTCAATAATGTGATATTATTGTTGTTGTTTTCCCACTTTATTGCGAGCTCTTTCGACAAGTTATTTTCTACTCATTTCTCTTGTTTAAATTGTATCGTTTTTGGTTTTTTGTCTAAATAATCGGCTAAAGAAGGGGAACTAAGCCCTAAGGAATTATTTTTTTGAAACGTCTCCATTTTTTCTTATGTTAGTTGGGTGGGGGGGGGGGGGGGTGGGGGGGGGGGGGGGTGGGGGGGGGGGGGGGTGGGGGGGGGGGGGGGTGGGGGGGGGGGGGGGTGGGGGGGGGGGGGGGTGGGGGGGGGGGGGGGTGGGGGGGGGGGGGGGTGGGGGGGGGGGGGGGTGGGGGGGGGGGGGGGTGGGGGGGGGGGGGGGTGGGGGGGGGGGGGGGTGGGGGGGGGGGGGGGTGGGGGGGGGGGGGGGTGGGGGGGGGGGGGGGTGGGGGGGGGGGGGGGTGGGGGGGGGGGGGGGTGGGGGGGGGGGGGGGTGGGGGGGGGGGGGGGTGGGGGGGGGGGGGGGTGGGGGGGGGGGGGGGTGGGGGGGGGGGGGGGTGGGGGGGGGGGGGGGTGGGGGGGGGGGGGGGTGGGGGGGGGGGGGGGTGGGGGGGGGGGGGGGTGGGGGGGGGGGGGGGTGGGGGGGGGGGGGGGTGGGGGGGGGGGGGGGTGGGGGGGGGGGGGGGTGGGGGGGGGGGGGGGTTGTGTCTAGTAAACAACTCACTTCTTGGGCAAGCACACACACACACACACACACACACACACACACACACACACACACACACACACACACACACACACACACACACACACACACACAGATAGCACCTTCTGAGTTGCAGTTTACTGTATCAAATTTCTGCTGCCATTCTTCGGTATATTCTTAAGACAGTATCTCAATCAAGACACTTATGTATTAAATCTGGGCTTTCTTATGCATATTTAGGAAGGATTGCAAAAAATAAATAAATAAATAAATAAATATGACTTCATCAATGATTGATTACTGTTATTTTTATTGGGTGTTTCCCAATGTCTGTACTAAGCTGATAATCCTCTTCTATATCTTTCCCCACCCCTCTTCCATCCAGACATCCGTAGGGTGGTGTCTTTTCGATTATACTGAAATTTATTTTTAAAAAAGAAGTAACATCGGGTTTTGGCGTCTTTTGCGTTTTGCATAGGAATAATGATAAATTTACTTATTATTATCAGAGATTATCCATTTGCCGTTCCAACTTTGCTGGTCTTTCTGTCTTGCAAAAGGTCTTCATCCTTCTCTGTATTCTTTTATTCTTCTTCTATTTTTCAAAAAGTAATAACTTCTTTTTTGATCGTTGGGAAACGTTTTGAATACAAAGATGGGCTATTTATTGATATCATCGTATGATAGTGTTGGAGAAATACCATTATTATCTTGCGAAATTAATTACAAGTAATTGAAGTCAAAATAAAATAAACTTATTTGGAAATTTTAAAGGAAAATCTATTTATAAGTTTGTTTAAAAGGTGTGCGACTTTGGCGAGCTAACGCTTTGGAACAAAGTGGAGAATGATTCAAATCTCTTCTCCTGCTTTAAAAAAAAAAAAACATCAGTTTAGAATTTCTTTCTGTACAAGGTGAAAATACCAATCCAGAATGATCTTGAAAATAATCTGAAACTCTGTGGCTTACCTTCCTACTAACAACGAATGTGCTTTGTAGAAATCTGTAGGTTATTGACTTATATCAAATATGGGAGAATGGAGTAACCAATTTTCTACCGCAAACTAAATAAAGAATTTACTTTATGACTAAGATTTATGCTTCCTTAATAAAATATTGTTTTGATAGTTAAAACAAATACAGAATTAAATACGAAAGATAAATCTTGAAGATTCTCATCGCTGCAATGAAATCTTGAATGGGAAGTAAATTTATTACGAAGATATTAAATTTTCAAGTGCGTCAGTTGAAAATATTGTTTTATTTTACTTGAGCGTAGAGAATTATGTGCAAAAGGGATACACACCAACCGGCAACGGACAACCCCGTGTGCATCCTTTCTCCAATGGGAGCACTAACACCTGCCATCTTTCAGACTTATCATTTGAAATAAGCGATTTCAGTTTCTGCTACACAAAAGGACTCGTAATCCGAGTCGATGTAGTCATTGAAAAAAAAAATCGTTTCTCATCACTTTCCAGATCTATCATTTCTATTTTGAAAGTTGATAACGTATACGATAGGGTGCACGGGAGGATGGTAGAGGGGGGGGGGGAGAGAAACCATAATAAAATGGGAAACGAAGGAAATCAAAACATTTTCACAGAGACGCATTTTCTTAGGGTCGGAAAAGAAAAGGCAAATAGTGTATGACGCAAGTGGAGAAAAGTGTGCGGTATACAAAATTGGAATACTCCCGTTACTTAAGATAATGGATTTCCTTACTTGAAAAGTAAATAAAAGGAAACAGGATGATTGAATTCGGTATTCTTTACTGAATAAATGATTTCTTTTCCAGATTATGAGCAGGTGTTACGGTGATCCAAATTGGGAAACGAAATTCTGTATAAACTGTTCTTTAATGTTTCTATTTTTATGTAGTTATTTACCGTGATTTCTTTCTAGTCATCAGATTCTTAAGAGTTTACGAAATGAGAAACAAAACCGTACCATTATGTTCTGTTAATGTGAAAAAGAATACAAAATGTGCTTTTTCCTCCAGAGACGTCATAATCGCCAAAACATGAAAATGACATTACTCGAGTCTTGAGCGCGCGCTCTCATCTGAAGCGTGTGAAGCAGCTGTTATGAGAGATGGTACATTGTTTCTTTATATTGTTGGTAGTTTATTACAATATTTGTTTACTTATGGAGAAATAGCCATTATTTTGTATTACAGCGCGGTACTTCCAAAGTTAACAAATGTTTATGACACTTTGTTTTCAAATATTGTTCCAAGTCTTGGCAATAACAAATCGTAAGATTGCAAAATATAAACATAAATATTATTTTTGTTGTTGTTTGTTTGTTTAGAGACGATTAAGCGTGGCAATAGAATCATTATTCAAAGTGTTTGTGTTGTTATTGTTTATAGTTTTTATCCATGCGGTACTTTTATTGTAGTTTTCTTCGTAAAGGTGGTTAGGTTTATTTCTAGTTTTGGGATTATGTTATTGTTTACGCATTTTAGTGTGTTTTATATAAAAACATTTCGCTGCTCTGGTAATTTAATCATTATATTTTTCGACTATAAAACGCTATTCACTTGTCACGTGCTAAATTGTTTTCCAATAGATAAGCTGCACGAGTTTATTTCTGGAAAATCAGATATTTGCGAATGAATAAAGCAAACGAAGACGAGCCACCACCAGATGTCTCTTGCAGTCTCAAAAAAAAAAAAAAAAAAAAAAAAAAAACATCGTGAGCCTGCTTCCTTTTTTTTCGCCTTCTTATCACAATTTTCTCTTCAATGTCTTAATGATAATATAATGAGCTGTTTAATTTCCATCATCGCCCAATAGATTTAATTAAAATTCTTATGACAAAGAAAGAATTAGACTAATCGACTCGCTTCGATGAAAATGCCGATTCTTGTATTCAGACATTAACTTCCGTATGCTAAATTGGGCGCGATAGAATAAATACTTAAAACCGTTGAAAAACAAAACGGTATTTGTAATACCTGAGTATTTATGCAGAATGTATTTTAGTCTGAACAGGACATACAACAGTGATCTTTTCGCGCATATCGGTTTGCCAATATTTGCGGAACTTTCTATGAATTCGAAGACTTTACAAAGCCAAAGGTGGAATTTTTAATTTTTACTCTAGTCAAGTTTTGTTTTTTCTTAATTTTTACTCCAGTTAGGTTTTTTTCCTTAATTTTACTACAGAGTAATCTTTATCTTCCTTTCGTAGAAAAAATAAGCTTTAGCATATATATTTATTATAAAAATGGCATTTTTTAAATTTGTCTCAATAGGAAATGTTAGAGAGAGTAAAATTAATTTTATAATGGAGGAGGATTTTATAGATCAGTTCATATTTTATAGCCAAATATAGAAAGAAATTTAAGTTTCAAAATTACCAACATTCCCTTCCAAGACGTGAGGAACCTTTATCTGGTCTCTGTCGACTAAAAGTGAGTTAGTGGGTCTCATACGGAGGTAGGGGGTTTTTCCAACCCGAAACTCGGGTTTTTCTTCCCTCAGAACAGGCAAAACCAGCCCCGTGAACACACGTATCTACAGACTTAACACCTGGAGGCATAGGGTCAACCACCTTATCCTCGAGACGGTTGGGCAGTGAAGTCCACAGCTAAAGCACCTCAGTGGTTCGTGAATAGCTTAAGACAAGACAAGCTTATGAGATTATAACCTTCGACATCGGAGTGCAAAACCAAGGCAACTCCGATGCTGATGGTTAAATTCTCTTAAGCTGTCTAGTAATTTCACAACTTTTTAAAGTACTTTCTAGACTTGGCTATAAAACATAGATTAATCTATAATATTATCTAGCTATTATGCTTGTTTTTTTGCCAAATTAATACTTTTTAACTCTATACTTAGTATGTAAATAAATTCCATTTTAAACTATTTATGGAGAATTTTAAAAGAAAATGTAATAGTTTACGATTATGACTATTTTAAGTCATTTTCTTAGAAGTAGAATATTTCAGATGATTAAACAGTTTAGAAAAATTCAATTATGCAGACAAGACAAAATCAAGAGTTTTTGGAAAGTGGAATATTGGAGGCATTCCTTTTGGTCTAACCCCTCAACTATACTTGGAACTCACTTCTCCACTTACCCAATATTACCAATTTCAAGAACTGGTAATATTGGGTAAGTGGAGATAAACAAGAACATTGAAACCTTAGGAGACTGGAAAATTGGGCCACTTTCCTTTTCTTCTAAAGTCATAGTACTCAAAACCATAATCTTTCCTGCTCAGTTCTACATAATAAATATTACCGACATAACAGAAGCTGAAGAAAAGCAAATATATAGTAAACACGTGCAATTTTTGGTCCAGTTGATGCCAAAATGTTAGAAACGAATTTCTTCGACTATCAAAGAAGCATGGAGGATTTGGGATTCCACTGTTAATATTCTGCTATTTAAGCAATACAACTTCAAAAATCCATAAAATATTGCAGACCAATCACACATGTGCAGACTTTCTCCAGTACTACCTAGGTTTTCATATTCCCCTGTTTGGAGTTAATGATTATAAAGATCCAAAAGCTGAGATTGTTCTTGAATACTAAAACATTCTGTACTTAACTCTAAGACTGCTACAACACTTTGGCATTGACATTCTTTCTTGAAAAAAGTAAAATTTGGTATAAAGAAATCTTTAACCTCTTTCACAGTTGGAAGCTCGTTGTAAAAGAGGACCGACAATAGCACTTTTTTTCATAACTCATTGAAGTTCCAAGGATACCCTAACAGGGAGAATCTTGCTTGGTGAATTGCATATGGTCGCCTTCCAATCAATACCATCAAATGAAGGTGCTTTAGCATTAGAGATCCAATCTATGATATCTGTTACCGATTGGAAACAGTAGGACACCATTACTTACAAAGAGAACAAGTTTTTATTGCAGTATCTTTCAGCAATTGGAAGATAATTTTGATTTTTATAATTAATGAATTAAAGTACCATTTATAGAAGGTTAGAAAGAAACATGGATTTGAAAACCAGCAATATGACATATAAATGCTTTACAATATTGTATCGTAATTCTGAAAATTTTATTGTTTCACTCAGATGATTTTTGTATTTAGAAAGAATTATTCTAGGTGAATACTATTTTTTGGCTAGGGGGTGTAGACCACCCACATTATGCAATATTCACCAGGGAGAAATAAAATTCCGTATATTTTTATTATGAGAGGTTTCTTAAATAGTTCTATCCTCTTAATTCAATGTGGTCTAATCGTCAAGTGCAGGGATGACTGGAGGACAATCTCAAGCAGAGAAGGCCAACTCAAGGCAGTTAGCCCAGGTGGGGCTAACCACTCGGGTATTAGTCATTGTTCTTTAGTTTCAATTGGTCTTTTGGTTGTTCATGTATCTGAGATTGGTGAAAAAGGAAAACTGATAGCCTTTGGCTATATGAGAGGCCTTTTTCTCTATCTCTCATACCATCTATCTATCATTTCTTTCTCCTAATATTATCAGGCTCTCTTGCACCCCCTATACTAACTAATCTAGGCCTATGATGCACACCCCTTTGCTCTTTTTTTTTATCTCAGATAATAAAATTGTAACCATATTTTGTAGTCAAGTAACTCTCATTTTCTGATGACGTTTAATAACGTTCGTGTTTGGGCTTGTTTGTTTCCTGGGGAGTAGAGAGGTTCTACTCAGTGGCAGGTTTTTGTCCTCGCTGAGTTTTCTGTCCTGCAGTGATTCAGGTCAAGAATGATGAGTTTAGTGGTGATCCTTTAGGGTCATCACTCAGTGAGATTTAGGAATGAACTTTTAGATCACTCAGAGTTTTTGGAGAGGTATCCCCGCACTTTAACATACTTCAGATTATAACAAAATCTTACCTTGCAGGTATCATGGTTTTGTCGTTTTATTTGCTGTGTAATTAATCGTTAATAACACCACACAAGCACACAGTTTTCAAAATTTCTTCCAACATTTTCCATTTCTCTCGAATATTGCGTACCACTGCCAAGCCACTCGGCACTACAAAGTTCAAAGGCAAGACGTGCATGTTAAATGACTGTAGCTCTGCACAGTATTGAAAATGAGACGGCATAAAGTTTACTGACTTTCAACAAGACGTTATTATATTCCATCAATATTAGTCCAATATAATATTTTAGAGATTTATTTAAAATACTAATTTATTTTAGATTTAACACCATAAATATTTTGCCATAATATTTTACAGTTTATAACTATATTAAAATATTTTAATATAGTTACGTTAGAAGATCTGAGATCAATCAGAGATGAATTATTAAAAGATGCGAATGTGACACCTAAAAATGCACCAATGATTCAGACAGACCACATAATCTGAAAGAAATGATAGGAGAGTGCTCAAAAGGGATGCCAATTCCGCTGTCCCTTTGTGCATCAACCAAGAGTTCAGGTTGATTAAGAGAATCCACTGATACAAGAAAGGGAGAGAAGAACGTTGCATGCCTCAACTCCTCCATAGATTCAGTTTTTATGGAAGATTTCTGCATACACGACAAATGTCACATCAAATATATAATATAATACTCGAGTTTGACTCACATGGTGCATACCTCGTTGGTTTTGGACACCCGAACGTTGGAAAATTTGAATCTAGTGAAAAAGACACACACACATACTAGAAATCAGGTGTCTAAGGGCTCTTGTGGTAACTTTCATGATGCTAGATCGGCGGACGAAAGACTTAAAAAGTCGGTTCTACTCACCTACTAGAAGATGAAGATTTTTTAGAATTTTTTCTTCTTCTTGTTCTGTTCCCCCTCCCCCCCCCAAAAAAAATCCAAGTTCTCAATTGTTTTCATGTTCTAGACCTTTACAAATTTTCCTCTAGTGACACACGTTAAACTTACTACAGGAACTGACTGTAATTTTTATTCATGAATGGACCAAACTATTTGTATCCATTTACCAATATTTAATGAAAAGCATACCGAGAGTGACATCTATAAGCCATGGGGATAAAACAGTTCATCAGTGTATTGAGGTCTGTGAAAATAAAGGGATTGAGAATAAGTGAGATGTTCCACAATTTTTGCAACATAGTGTACTTTTCACTCGTGGACGACTAATAAAAATAATAATAGTAAATGACATCAGTAATTAATAGAATTGCTTACATTACATTTATTTGTTTGTCATCACGATTCATGTTACCATGCCAACCAAGCGTTCAGTCGAGCGTTTAAAATAAGATGCAACAATGCAGCCTATCAATGACGTCATTTTGTGTTGATTATCTAGAAAACTTAGCTGATATAAAAATATATTACGAACATTAATTTAAGGATAATGTTTCGGAACCTGCATATCTGGACGAAACAAATCGCGTCCACACAAGAGGTGTGTGTGCGTGATGGCGGGGAGGGAAGGAAAAGATCGCGTGCACACGTATGCGAATCGAATGCAAAAGAACGTTGATTAAGCATGTCAAAACACGCATATTAAAGAAAGTGCTGTCGCTAAGGGTCACACGGAAACGTCAGTAATTCTCGATATTCACCGCCCACACGAGAAGTAAATTGACAGTCTTTCTCATATTATTCCCCCCCCAAAAAAATTGTAATAAAAAAGCGCATATTATCTTCTTTAATGAACATGTCATTTCAGAAACAATTTTGTAAACCAATTAATTAGGTTGGAGAGAATGATAGTCCACGAAGCACAGAAAAGACGGTGCTTATAGAAATATGGCATAATCAAATAACTAGAAGAACAGGTCGTAATAAAAATTTAATGAAGGGGGAAGTTTTTCTCCACCCATCAACAGCCACACACACATTTGTCACAGATGTAATGGCCATAAGATCGTTCAATTAATTTTGTCTCGAATTTTTTTTTTTTTTTTTCCATCGGCCGTCTTCTACTGAAGGCCGAGATCATTCGAAGTTGTTCATTACTTAGGGAGTCATCAATGAAGAGCGCTAGAATGATAACGAGTATTCTTTATTGCGTTTTAAATAACTGTATAAAAACATTAGCTTCTCTTAAATAGTTAGTTTAAACTGTCAATTACAGGAGTGATACGACTTCAGGAAAATCGGTTCCAACTTGTCCAATGACTGTAATCAATGTAATGAGACAATTAAACTAGACGTTGTCAGTTGCACACAAGAAAAATGATTTTAAAGAAAGATTTAGATTTGTGTTTCTGGATGAAAACTTAAATTTATGTAAACTAAACTTTGTAAGGATGCAAAATCCATTGAAATTTTCTTTGATCGACTTTTTTTTTTTTTTTTTTTTTTTTTTTTTTTTTTTTTTTTTTTTTTAGTGAAGCTAAATTTTGATTTGTTTCACAACCAAGTTTAAAACATTTCCTTTTAATTCAAATTGAATCAGAAACAAACTTAAAAATAAATAAAATTAATTTTTTTTTACATTTTTAAACAAAGTGATTGTTCGTATATATTCTAGAATATATAAACAATATTTTCACAAAATATCTTTTATTTCTTATCTCCTATAATCCTAGGGATAAGATGGAAAAGAGAGAATTATATCGGAATCAACACTTCCATTCTCGTAATCTTCTCTTGCTGTTGAAACAACAATGTACCTCCGCACCCTCCCTCTTATCGAAATGAACAGTACTGCCGTGTCTATTGAATTCCTGGACGTTCTTTATCAGACAAGATTCCCCATGACGAATCAGAGAATTATTGAAGAAAGACAAACACAAATTCACACCCGCCAATCGACAATAATAAACATACCGATTATCGAATTCTTATTTTTGTCCACACTTTCACAAAGATGGAAATATTGGAATTTTTAGGTTTAGAGGTTGAAGTAATTAACTAAAAACTACAAAGCATTTTTCTTTTTCTGGGTTGAGGGGAACTTCAAATCATTGTAGTTTGAATACTTCAAGTGAATTTCGCATCACAAAATCCACCTCTTTTTTTTTGTTGTCGTTTTTATAATCAGAAGTTTCTTGTTTAATCCCCATAAACATTTGCTTCACAGTGAGGGATTACCATCAACTCCAAGCTGATCTATAAGTCCTTTGCGTGTAGGGGTGGTTGATAATTACGGAGAGGCTCACACTTCTTTTCTTTTTTTTTTGTTTATTTTTTTTTCCCCTTAACATTGATCTCTGCCTGACACTTTCTTTAATAATTAATGGGAGAGAAAAACCATTTTTGGCACGTTAATAATCCCTCTATTTTTTATTTTTATTTTTTTATTTTTTCTGTGGGGTAACGCAGAAAAGAGACGACTGGGTAAGGGGGGGGGGGTTTGGTTCTTCCAAAGGTGTGTGCTAATTATGGTAGAGAAGGAGCACCATCTAAATCTAATGATGATGAATTTAATTATAGAAATAAAAAAATGGGGAACCAGACGCCACATAGGCCATGGTTAAGAAGGCGAGGGCTCATTACATCCTACCCTGGATGTTTCCTATCCTCTTCAGCTACTGATTAATGGTACAATACAAGACTTGCTTCGACAGCAACCCTAATGAGTTTCCATATTAGCTTGTCATGATTAAAAAGGAGTAAAAACCATATTAAAAATGGGTTTCCGAGAATCTAATACATATAGAAATTAATTAATTAAAGCCAAATAGGATAAAACTCGATTCAATTAGGGATACCCACGGCCTCTTACATGGATAGTTTCAAGATATTGGATACAGTATGTGTTTCTTCACGTTGAGAGAGATGAAGACGTGCTTTGATCATTAAAAAAAAAATTCATCACTCGAACAAACTTTCATTGGAGTTATAGAGTTGGTTGCTATAGAGACTCAGCTATTCTCATATCCTGAGCGCCATTGTAGCAAGGTCTTCAGAACGATGTTATATTTGTGATATTCTCTCCGGATATAAAGACCTGAGTTCGAATCGGTGTAGGATGTGAAGAACCTAATCATGCAATACTGAAGTAGCATGATTTTTACTTTGCAGGATACATGCACTTAACGCACTGACTCTACGGAAACGACGTAAGGATTCGAAGAGTACTGCATTGAACAGAGTAGGATGGAAAAATATTGTGAGGCAAGCCAAAACCTATAAATGGTTGTAGAGCTAAGAAAAGAAAGAAAGAAAGAAATCTGTGAAAACCACTGAACTATGTAATAGTGTGTTCTCCAGCCAATTTGTCTGATTTATAAATTGGAAAAATAAAGCAGCTTTCCCGGATGAGGAAAAACGCATCATCTCCATATGAGACCGACTTTTCTTTAGTTGAAAAAGTCCTTATAATGATTCTTCGCAACTTAGATGGGATTCGAACCCAGGTGTTTTATTCACCATAAAGCATTGTCATTACTGAATGAACTCTGGCCACTCGAATACGAATAGAAAAGGCAGATAAAACGTGCTACCGAAAATAACTGCATCAAAATAAAGGACAATGTTATAAATGAATAAAGAGACCATGCGGAAAGGTCAAATGCCAGGGAGAACGATGAAGTTACAGTAAAAATAAAAACATAAATAAGATGTCTTGGAGGTAAAAAAAAAAAAAAGATTCGAAAGATATTTAATGATAAAGAAATTGATTAAAAAAACAAACAAACAAAAACGAGTAAATGAGAGATAATATTTCTCTCTCTCTCTCTCTCTCTCTATGTCCAGGTGAATCATCTGTGAAACATTATCGAAGGCAGGAAATATAAAGATTAAGGCTTCGGATTGCAGGAATACCTCCAGCTTACCAAGGTGTTGCATTCTGTAACGAAACGCAGAAAGTGTGGATTTGCAGCAACATTCATTACCTTCTTATTGTGTGACGTCTGCAAAGAAAGTTAACTAACTTGGTGTCATCTATCAATGGACATGGAACGTAGCAGACTTTTAAATTAGTTCATCTAATGAAAGGTTCCATCTATTGAATGCCGTTTCTATTGCAGTATGGAGATGGGGGGGGGGGATTTTACCCAATCATCTGGTAGACACCCTAGGCAGTATCGGTGGCGTCACTTGCAGAATTGTCCTCAATAAAGATAGGGTCTTTGTTTACACAAGGAATATGGGAGAAGTGTGTTGCCATAACAACGGCATCGTCCGTCTGGTTTGTTCTGAGGTTTAATGAATCTCTTCCTCTTTCTGCTCACTGTGTTTGTGTATGCGGGCACAATGGCAGCCCTGCTTATCTCATTGCAGTCACTGGAAGGCGTTTAATTGACTTGCGAATGGCTTTCGTTATGTCAAAAGGAGTCTTTTGTGGTGAACGTTTGCAGGGGGACAAATCATGCTAATGAGAGAAATTAGCACACTTCACAAATATCCGATTATTGAATGTTACAGTACGAAGTACCCCCCCCTTTTTTTTTATTTGTAATCATTCAGTGCACGTGTGAGTTTTTACTTCCCACATACTTGCAGAGAATTCTCTATGCACGTGAAACGGAATATCTTGCATTTTAATTGGTGTAAACGATGTGAAGGAATAAGATGGTTTGATTCCATTTACTTTTCCCCTTTATTAATGAAAAGGAAAAATTCATTAGGAACACTCATTCGTTTGAGGCTTATGTGTAAACATTCAGCTATTATTTTGATGTGAAAAGGATTGCATGGATAAGTAGACGATTTTTTGGTTGATATTGCGCTTCTATTTACTGGCGGTGGAAGCTTCTTATCAAGTCATTGCCACCCTTTTCATTTAAACGGTCCAAAAGCTACAACGCACGCCATGTTCAAAGGACTATTATTAACAGTAGATGCCAGTTCAGTAGTTAATTCACTTTGAAACACTAATATACGAATCCTTTTCTACGAATATTAGATGTTAATGGTTGTATTGACATCAGTTGGCGACTTGGTATTATAAGACCAAAGTAATGAAAAGGATAGGAAAACAAGTCTAGTGTTTGGGAATAATAATGACTTATGCTGGATTAGTTGAATGAGATTACCGTACCCGCTCTCCAACCAACAGATCGCGGGTTCGAATCCCGCCGTGGTCATGGATGTTTCTGAATGTCTTTGGTGGGAAATGAGTTCTCGCTTATTGGAGGCCTGAAATGGTTTGTTTGGGACTAGGCAAAAAATATAAAATAAATAAATAAATAAATAAAATAAATTATAAAATCCAGCCCATCGAAAATATCGATATGCTATAGGTTTACAACCTTTCATGAGTGGGAGTTACATACACAAATAACTACGCTATGCAACAAATAATAAAAGTTTTGTTTCCATTTTACATATCTGTAAGAAGTAAAGACATGCAATTAAAGTTTTTATATAAATTGTAGTAATTGTTGGTAAAGGCTGTCATCGTAGCATTTTTTCCGTACATCAGTGGAAGAAATTTTTATTAATATGGTTTCAGATATAAAGAAATTATTAACATGAATTAAGAACTACCTTCGTACGTACACTGCATAGTGGCGAATAATTATTAATTTTTGATAATTGATTTCAGAGATTTCCATTGAAATGAAATACAAGAAAAGTATTAATATAAAAGAAGCTCAAATGAATAAAGATAATGATTCCGACATTAAATAGACAGAATTTATATGACTAATTTTTTCTGTCTTTTGCTAGAAAGATTTTTTTTTTCTATTTTCCTTCTCGGTGTAGTAGCAAATTGCCAGCTTTCAAAATAAATGCAATGCTAACAGTTTTAAGGGACAAATCAGTGTTTTTTTTTTTTTTTTTTTTGCTATGAAAATTCAGTCTTCATCTCATAGTCACGAGAAACACGGTAGCACGCGATTTATCCCTATAAAAGAAGACATGAATTACTTGAAAACTCTGAAGAGGAAAGATCTTAAAAGGCTTTACAGTGCAACAGTTTGAATCCTATCATCTACACGTAATAAAACCTTTTAAACTATAATGTTAAGCAAAAATATTCTTCCAAAACAAATATTAAAAAAAGGCCTAACATGGAATTGAAGCCAGTGTTGTTTGTTTGTTTAAACAATTTTTCCAAGTTAACCCTAAGATTACTTCCTAGTTAATGATTGAAAAAGAAACAGTTCCTTGTTGAAGTTTTAAAACTTTTGCTTTATAATATACTTTTTTTTTAATTATTTCAACAAGATCAGAAACGATCTCCAGAAGTGTAAATACTTTCTGACTACAGAAGGTATTTAAGTTTGAAAATAAACAAACCATACTCTCGAAAAACTAATGTACCTTTTATTCCGTTTTTGTTTACTTTCTCATCACACGTAGATAACTTGGTTTTGATATTCAATATTTCGTTTGTATATAAAAAGAGATTAAAATCTGTTTATCCTAAAGAAAAAAAAATATTTTGTTTTGTCATGATTTATTATCTTTATTTTTAATGCGGGAAAAGATTGTTATGAATAAATTTAATGTTATATGTAACCATTGTTGACATGAGGATTAATGCGACACCTAGTGATTCTTTCAGATATTTAAAAATTAAAATATCGTACCATATTTTAATGCGGGAAAAGATTTAATGTTATATGTATATATAACAATATAAATTTAATGTTATATGTAACCATTGTTGACATGAGGATTAGTGCGACACCTAGCGATTCTTTCAGATATTTAAAAACTAAAATATCGTACCATATTTTAATGCGGGAAAAGATTTAATGTTATATGTATATATAACAACATAAATTTAATGTTATATGTAACCATTATTGACATGAGGATTAATGCGACACCTAGTGAGTCTTTCAGATATTTAAAAACTAAAATATCGTACCATATTTTAATGCGGGAAAAGATTTAATGTTATATGTATATATAACAATATAAATTTAATGTTATATGTAACCATTGTTGACATGAGGATTAATGCGACACCTAGTGAGCCTTTCAGATATTTAAAAACTAAAATATCGTACCACACTCAATGCTTATTTATATATATATATATTTTTGTATTTCTTTCTCTCTAAAAATATTTCGAGTAAATATTTTTCTTGGTAGCAAATCTCATGTACTCCGAAAGAGCTTTTAGCTTGGTATAGTGTGACGGTTAATTTATATATATATATATATTATTTTATTTATTTATTTTTTTTTTTACGAACGTCATTCGCACGTGACCTTTTGGTATCAGCGGGAACTTTGGTGGGTCAACATGTGGCTACGGAAACGAAGAGTGTTTTCGGAAATGTTTTGGTATGTATACACTCAGTGGGGAAAGTAGTTTTTATTTTATTTCCCCCCTTCTCCCTATCAGATAGCAGAGTAAAGAGATAAGTCAGCTCCCTAGCAAGGCAAACAATCCTGAGGAAAGTCAATATTTTCTCTTTACCACATAGCCACGTACTCTAGCTCAGTTCTCTAGTGGCGTGGACCATTGCTATATGAAAACTGCTGAAGTTTTCGATGTTACTCCAGTCCCTTAAATTTTGTATGACTTGTAAGCTGAACATGTTACTTCTTTGGCAAACAAAGTGGACTTACGGAATCTCATAATATGATTATATTTCTCGGTGGTGTAACGCTTTGACCACTCGGAATACAACGTAGTTGACTTTTACTCGAAAGACAACCCCCCCCCCCCTCCCGGAGAGAATAATGGAAGGTAAAACGTTACAGAAAATAATCATATGTATGTCATACTGGTCATTGGCTAATTAAATAATTTATGCAAATTTTATTATATTTAATTATATAACTTTATATTAAAATTCGAATGCAGGATAATGATATTAAAATTACCTAGCATCGTATTTTACGTGTAGAATTTTTCTTCTTATTCTCCCTTTTACGTGTTAGGCCTACTGGTCTGTTACAGAGACATCTTAAGCTCTTCTAAGTCGTACCCGTCCCGAGGATGAGGTGACTAGCCGTATGCCCCGGTATATTCTATGGCTGTAGTTGCGTGTGTTCACGGGATCTATTTGCCTACGTGTAGGAGGAAAACCCTGCTCTCCACGTCCAGGACCGGCTACTTTGACTATGACTGAGAAAGATCCTTAAGCTCCTCATGTCGACGAAATCGAACCCAGGACACTTCTTTCCTAGGCATATGGTTGCGAAGCGCATAGCCGCTGGGCTAACTCCTGTTATTTTTTAAATTCAGATCATTTTACACCATCGTAATATTTATTCCATCCCTCCACTCTAAAAATACTCTTTCTTTATTATTCAGATAGATTTTCAAAAGCTGAGCACTATCTATTAATCAAGCGATGAACTTTGACATATGTTTGCATGTATCTACGAATATTTTCTCTAATACAAAAATATAAAAGTCCGTCTGAAAACGCGCATTGCCATCTGTTGGTCAAGCAGCGAACTGTTGTGTAATTATCACTTCTGATTTTCTTAAGTGAAAAATAGATGAGACGGAGGAAAATGAGATAGAGAAGATGCTTCTTAGTATGAATACAAAAAGGCCAATTGCTCCAAACAAAGCAGATCTAATGCGCTTTGTTTGGACTAATGCGCTGATTATAAACTGTTTAAGCTTAGATAAATGAAAGTACGTAGGCAAGCTGGTAATAAACCAATATTAAAAATCACGTGATATAAAATTTTAAGAAAGTGATACAAAACCAAGTTTATGCCACAATTTTAATATCATAAGATTTAATACGAAGTAGATAATATTCGTAATTAAGAATAAAAAAATTCTTAAATACCCATCAAATCTCCAAAATAGGAAGTAGGCAATATTGCCTCGCCTACTCCTATAAGGGAATAAAAAGCATTAGCTTATTATTTTGTTATTAAATTCTTAAAGAATAAGTATAAGGAACAAAGAAATGAATATATTTCAACTTTTCAGACAATTGCCGTCACAATTGTCTGAAAGTTTCGTCGATATCAAACAGAGACTGTCTTGGCTTGTACGTAACTTGTCTTACAATGGATTCCGCTTTTATACAAAATCTCTCCACCGGCATTTATAGCAAAGAAATCGTTTCTTACCAGCATTCTTATCTGTCTCGAGTGTAGCTCATATGAATTTCGAATGACCAAAAGATTAACTATTTTACGAAAGGAAAAAAAAAAAAACGTATTTTTTATATGTAAATAAGCAAGATGATCCCGGTCATCAACTCAACGGTTATTTTCTTTAAAAAATGCTAAATAGTCGCAATGCCGATACATCAGCAGTCGACACTTTCTAAAGCTGTTTATTCAGAACAATTTGTATCGTTTCTGAGGAAAACAAAAACACGGCAGTTAAGAGAATATAAATATTTAAATAGCTACCAACACCGTTTATCATACCATCGCAGAGAACGTGGTTGTTTCTAAGTCATCTCATATTCTCACTAGCAACATTTTTTTTTTTTTTTTACTGGCATCTTGTTATACAACCTCTGGGTTCTTATCTCCCGAACGTTGGGGGGTATTCAGAAGAGGCCCCACGTGAGCTGGCGCGAGCGCGCTTCTAGTGGTAATGACGGCGTTATTCATGATGCGACAATAGCCTAGCCGCTAGATGGATACCCACAGGACACGACAGTGCGAGAAGCCATTGCCGCTAGCCACGTAATAAATGCCTGATTCCCGTTAGCGTTAGTCCGATAAGTATTTTGATTTCTTGTAACCAGAATAGATCCTCTGAATTGCCGTCTAAGAAGTATAATAGTGGACATATTGATAGAGGCAATTACGGGAGTAGACAGAGGTCCGATATTTAACTGCCTTATCGAAAATTTCTGGGTTCTTTTCAATGCATCCGCGAACGGAGGTCCTTATCGGTTACAATAAGAAAAGAGGCATCATTTGGACTTTTTTTTTTTATTATTATTGAGAGTGGCCGAGTTTTTTTTTTTTTTTTTTTTTTCATTCAAAATGTGAATGTTAAAGTGCTTCTGCATTAGACAGGCATACTAGCTGGCTATTCTCCCGCATGGATCAGGGGATTTATTCCAATATTTGTTGAGAAATAGTCACTAAAGGAACTGATAATCTTATTTTATAAAATGAATAAGGAATTCTGTTTATGGGATGTCAACCAAGAGATTTATTCTTGTAATATCAGTGTCTTTTAACGACATGAAACATTGTATCGTATCGTTATTGTGTATTGCTGTATATATATATATATATTGAAAAGACGCAGTTTCGTCCAGTTTATGATGTGAGGAACCTTGCTCAGGTGTGTTCAATCAAATGGTGAGCTATCCAATCTATAAGGCGGTTCCCCAAAACTCGAGTTTTTTTTCTCCCTGAAAACAGGCAAACCTATCCCGTGAATGCATACATCTACAAGCATGAAGTAGACATGTTTTTCCTCAGAGGATGAAGCAAAGAAGTAGCGTATCGACTGCATTCATTAGTCGGACCCTAATCAGGGGACTTTACCTGTAAAGGACGGTTGGGTTGAAGAGAGTATATAATGCACTCGTGTATCTCATGAGTGAGCTGATGATTACATAATCCGTAACACTAAAGAACAAACATGGTTCATTTTCAACCATTTCTGGTCTGTACCAGTGACAGTAGGTGGTGGATTCATCGCGCGCTGACATTAATGTGTCATATCTTTCCAGTTTAGTCAATTTGCATCAGCTATTCGGGTATGGTGGATTGAAAATACTCAATTTTACGACATTCTCATTGGCAAAATGTACTGAGGGGGGGGCGGTAGTGTAAAATATAAAAGCAGTCTTTTTTACATTTCTTATAAAGAGTTCCATCTCTGAGGAAATTTTCTGTTTTGAAACATAATTTTAGTTTACTTCAACGTAGTAGAAAATAATTACAAAGTACTTATATAAGTCTAAACTTAAATTATTAATTTTTTTTTCCATTTATTGATAGCCAAAGATGGCAATTTTGATTGGCGAATGAAGACTTTAATTTTTTGTTGTAATTCAATGTAAAAAGAAACTCCATCCATTCATTTTCTGTGTAATTATATACAAAGTGATCCATTTATCTTAAGTCGTTAAATACCCATTTATATGAAAATAGGTTAATATAAATGCACTGGCTTGACAATTTATTTTATCAAATCCAGCAAATTCACTTATGATCTATTCGCCAAGTCTTTTACTTTTTTTATCTGCCACCTATCCTACTTATCCAAGAACGGATTGTTTAGGAGCATCTTTTATCTAAAATTTTCTATCTGTTTGAACGATGAGGCCATGAAAGCACAGTTCCACCATTTCTAGTCTTTGCTTCAAATATAAGATTCCGATTCTAAAGAGATTGGCTATTCTTTAAAGGTTAACATATGACTACATAGAAAAATGAAATAATGGTAAAAATATTGCCGTACACCGTAATTTTATTGTAAAATGGAGTTTCAATAGTTAATTCAAATGTCAACTTTGTATACAAGAGAATAACTATGAACTATTCATAGCTAGTATTTGATCTTATCTTATCTTACAGAAGCTACACACACACACACACTGAGCTGCCACTTTATTGGGAATACCTGGCCATCGCCGGCCTGGTTAGCGTATTCGCTCTCCAGTCAAGAGGCTGCGAATTCGAATCCCGCCGGGGACATAAATGTTTGGGATTGTCCTACTAACCGTTTATCATATGTACTGTTGTAAACCAGTGTTCTGGCGCAGTATGACCTTTGATGTCTTTGCCCCATAAAAATCAAATCACAAATCCCAACATACTGTCCCCAACTTAAAAACTATTTTTCCATATTTGAAACTACTTGAACAATGTGTCGTGTAGATGTATCCGTGGAGGAAATGCCCTCGACCTTCCTTCATTTTAATCCACTGTGGGAAATTTCTCTGGAAGGGGGGGACGTAATAAATAACTTTATGTTGTTTCCAAATTTGGTTCAAATCGTTCCAAATATCGTTTGACTTATGGATGGGCTATGCGACCTGTGGAAGCCGATTTGGGAAGTGGGGAAAGGAGCAAGAAATGTAGAAGACTATAAAACGTTTTATTTATTGTTGCTGTTATTTTTTTTCTATTCTGAAAGTGCTTCAATTTTATAATGGATTTAAAATTTCAAATTTGGAAGGACATATTCTACCAAATTGGAATGGTGTATTTTGTTGAAAAATATCATTCGTGGAATAAAAGTGGCTCGCAGATGATATCCAATATAAAACCGGAGTTCCAACAGGACGATTTTGGTCTCAACGATTCTTTTTAATAACTGAAGCCGGTGATCGCTACGGTGTTTAACTTAAATTCGTTTCTTATCTCCAGTTACTGTCGTTCAATCTTGATAGCACCTTCTTGTGTAAAAACAGCTTTTGAAGAACATAAAATAGTTAACTAAAGTATATCTTTTCGGAAATCTTAAAGCATCGTTGATCGCTGAGATTAAGGTAATCTCCACTGAAAAACATCACTTTCTGGATACCTTTAAAGAAAAGTTAAAATGCTCTTTCTTTAATGCTCGCTTCGAAAGGTCAATCTCATCACCTTCGAAAAGTTTCTGTACGTACTTTATCCAGAGTGACTTAATTTTTTTAGAGCCAAAACTTCTTACTTAATGATCTTTCAACGTAATGACGTTTTAGCGTAAAAAAAAAGTTCTTTAAGCAATCACCTTATTCGCTAGTGCTACTGTAGGCTAGAACAAAATTAACTACTCGAGTCAGGATCGAAATTTCAAATTAACTTATCGGCTGCACTTTATGAACCATGAAGACCTTTTCTTGTTTCGTAGATTTGCTCTTGAAAGTGAAAATTTTCAACTACCTTATCATTTTCCTGCAATATCCATAACTGCTTTCATGAGTCCTGTTTTCTGTGCAGCAGGAAAAGAGGAAGTGTCGTTTTTTTCCTGAGTCATTGCTGCCAGAAAAGAAGTGTCTTCTTTCTGAGTTTTGTTTCCTGTGCAGCAGGAAAAGAGGTCTCCTTTACCACAATACAGAAAAATACGAATAAAAGAATTATCCAGTTTTACTGCCATCAGAATCACACCATCAAATCCCAAAACAATGCTAACTTGAAACTCCTAGTCTTTCAAAAGATTTAAATGAGACTTTGATTTGTATTTGTTATACCATCGTGCTATGCCATCTAGTGAGCACCTATAGAACTAAAATAAGGAACGGAAACAAATAGTACTTTTATTGATGATTCGCAACCCATATCTTTCACGTTACTCTAGAGAATATCTCTTTAATTCATCAAAATGTTTCTTTAAAAAAATAAGATGGGCTGTGAATGATTTATCGCTGTAAATATTCCGCGCTCTCTAATGAGAAAACGGAGGATGGGAGAGGGGATGTAGGGGGGTGTCCAATAACTGGAATTCAGTTTGTTATGCAAATCAGTCTTAATTCAATGGTTTTTCAATTAAACCGATCACCTCTTCCTCGCAGCTTGATAAAAATGCAAATATGATAAAAGTGCGTCCCGTATTAGCAGTTCAGTTTTTTTCCCCTTTTTTTCCCTTCTCTCTCTCTCTCGTAATACTTCCTTCACATGCGAAGCGTTAAGATATAACCCAGGCCAATGTCAACGGTGAAGTTTTTCTAATAAAGTCGTTAGAGGCATTTTCTAATTAAAAGAGCATTTCTTCCAAGTATTCGGGCCATCCAACGGATGTTATTTACAGAAGCAAAAGGAAAACTGTTATTTTTTTTTTAATTTTATTATTTTTTTTTCTCGAGGAGAATATTGCCAGTTAATTTGAGAAGTAAACACTAGCGTAGAGAGAACATCGGATGCTAATTTTTTTCACTTATTAAATCAGTTAAGATGAAAATTTCAACAATGGCTTGAATGAGAAGGTCACCTCTTGAAACTGGGATGGATTATTTAACGTCTGCTTATACTTCTGTTGCTATAGTAACGCCTTTTGTTTAATCTGCGAGAGGAGGTCCTTAATTTTCATTTTGAATAATGAAGTAATTGAATTTCGAACCCTGGGCATTATCAGAAACAGCACTTAGAAGTTACCGGCTCTAGAAGCGAGGTTCTTCTTAGTGTATTGTTTCTCTGTGAGTTTCGTTTCTCTTTTGGGAGAATATTGAGTTAATATTTTAAGTACCCTCCTTCAGGAATTCTTAGAATGATAGTATCGATGTACCGGTAGAAGACAAATAAAATAAAGGATACAGAATTTAACAGCACTTTGAACTGCTTTTAAATAGCATTTTTGAGTCGATGGTTTCTTTTGGTTTGCGTGTTTTTTTTTAAGATTACGATGAGAGAGATTTTTAAGATTACGCTCAACTGGTCTACCGAGTTACAAGCAGATCAGTCCTCATTTCACTTCCTAACTCTAGCCCCGAATTTTAAATAATGAATCATGAATTCCTAATGTCCAAAACTTTTAACAGCTGATCAGAATAATCTTACGCTCCCAAATACAGTGTAAATACAAGAAAGTAGTTATTTTTTTATATCTTCGTTGACTTCCATAGCCCAAACTCAAAAACTCTGTCCACCCATGTATAACATAGCACCATATCTACTTAGTCCTATGATTAAGGGGAAAGCTATTGATTTCTCTGCATGGGAAATCAATATACTCGCTGTATTCATAGCTCCTTGGACTCGATGAGTTCATTGTCCATCCTCATTTGACAGGACGCTATCAATCACACTATTGTAATAAGCTTTCATTCGAACTATCGCAGGTCGTCAACTTCACATCAAAACCCATTTCCAGCCAAGCCACATGACTGTCCTTGGCTCGATGTTTTCTGTTTCAAGTTGTTAGTTTCAAGAGTGTTTCAAGAGTGTACTGAAAATGGTCTGCGACCATTTTCAGTACACTCTTGACACAGTTAAGCGTGAACACCCTAGGGACAATATTTTCCGTAATTCTTTCATCGGCACCTCTACTGTCGATTATCCTGCCATGCTCAAAGTAATTTAGGCCGTGTTTTTTTCCTATTTTATCGTCTTGCTTGAGGATTTTAGAAGCTGTCGCAATACAAATCCTTCAGTTAAAAGAAAAAAAAATATATTTAAAGTTGCCAGAGCTCTAACTAACCGCGATAATACCCAGAAGGTAATAAGATATTTACATACTTCGGAGATTAGAAGACGTGTATTAGAAATTCACACTTCGTTCTTTCCTATATGACACGTACAGCATATCAAATAACACCAAGTTCAAACTTCGCTTTCGAAAGAAAAACAACAACATAAAAAAAACTTTCCACCGCTAGATGTCACCTCTATTGTGAAGCTGTCAACGGAGAAGAGACAATAGCATCTTTAATGCAAAGGGAAGTGTTTTATCTCCAAATGACTTTACTTGCAGTACGACGAATTTCGTCTTCACAAAATCATTTGAAAGCCTTCGTACGGAGAAAAATCCGTTCCCGGGAGATGTGACAATCAAAGCAATCGCCACTTAGCGAACAACAAAATTCTCTTCCCCCCAAGCCGTCACAAGCCTAGGAGTAGCCACTACTTAAACGTGTCACTATCGTCTGTTAGCAGAGTGTCCACATTACTGACTCTCCCAGAGCGCTTGTATTTATCTTGCCCAGCCTTTCACCAATACTGTTTAATCCCAGAAGCGATAGTTGTCGTGGTCTCTTAACTCTTCGAAAAACAACCAGCTATCGGTGTTCGCTGAGAGAAAGAGAACGTAACATCCAGTTAGGAGTATTCCCTCGTGTTTTTGCAATACTTTTATGAACCGAAGGTTGAGTTGCTCATTGCTCCGAGGATAGACGAGCTCTGCATAAAAACTACTTTTTAAAAATGTTCAAATAGGCATCTTTTGTATCCGAATTATTTTCCTGCCATTTTAAATACACTAATGCTAGTACATCGTTAGCATTTAGGTAAATTCTAGTCACCCATGCGAACAACAGGTTTCGAACCCACCCACAGTGCCGTTGGTTCGAGACGGGGTACTTTACCCACTCGGTCAATCAGACTAGAATTCATTAACAAAAAAAAAGAACAATATTTGCATGCGTAGAATATTTAATGCTTCCCTAAGTTATCTTGATTCGAATAATATTTATTCTTTAATGTCAGCGCTATCCATTTTAAATTACGAAATCAAAAATAGTTGCTAATTACATGCTTATATCAGAATTTGCATGTTTTTTTTTTATTATGGATACAGTATTATTAATAAGGCAGACTCATATTATGATCAGAGCTACGCGCAGTCCGTTATCTACAAGCAAAGCACGTTGTTTTCTGTTTAGCACTTATCATTACTGCGTGCGAAAATTCGCATTAGAGAATAGGTTTGATGAATGTGGGAAGAATACATTAAAGATTGTATGTATGTGTACTTTAATTTGTTTTCACAGTTTACAGAAAGGTAGTTGATCAAACGATTCACCGACAAAAGCAATCAGGAAAACAATTCGATGGATGGCAGTTTCCCGAAAAAGGAAGTTAATCGAAATCATTGGCAGAATAAAAATTCGTCGAGAAACAATTCATCTGCAATTTTTCGATGAATTTGTTTTCATTATTCATCGAAATAGTTCAAGAGTATAAATTCCCTCCCTCCATTCGTTCAAAATCACTTCGTAGATAAAATCATAAATATGAAAACACAACATGCGATTGTCGATCTCTTTGACAAATATTGTCAACTACATTTTCTTCTTGTGGACCGCTTCTGATGAAAATGTTTTCATTTGTGCTACGTGTTGAAATCGCTCATCACATTTTGATTTAGTTTTCAATTTAAAAAAAAATGAAAGATTTTGATGTGTGAACAGTGTAAAATAGTAAAATGAAATATAAAGTATTTTATTTTACATACATAAAATTAAATACAAGATGAGATGTCTTTAAATACCATAGGTTTGGTCACTCGGTGTTCAAACCACCCGATTTCTTTTCCCGTTTGATCTTCAGAGCAGGGTTTGATTTTCTAACCCTTAGCCCACCCACAGTACGTAGTAATACTAAGGGACTATTTATAACCCTGAGCCTCCGTAGCTCAGTCAATATAGACGAATCTCATGGGTCGGAAAGACCTGGGTTCAATTCCCGACAGTGATGTGAGGAACCGTTATCTGGTCTCTTTTGACTAAAGGTGAGTTCGCTGGTCTCATATGGAGGTAGAGGGTTTTTCACCCGGAAACTTTGATTTTTCGTCTCTCAGAATAGGCAAACCGGCCTTGTGAACACACGCATTGCCTAACATAGGACACACCGGGAGGTATAGGGCTAACCACCTTATCCTCGAGTAGTTCACGGTTTCAAATCGTAATAGCCTATGACTAATACGAAGGTAACAGGCCACTAGGCCTAATATACTTACAGGGTGTTCGGGATAAATTTGACAGTTTCGTAAGGAAAAAGAAAATCTTCTTTGTATCTATTAAATTTAATGAATTGACAAAAAAACATTACAGGCAGAGTTAATTACAATACTATCAACAAGATTTACTCAAAATAACCACCATTAGCATCGATCACAGCTTCAATTCTGCTTCGGAATCTCGAACAAGCTGATGCTACAGTCTCCCTGGGAAGGGCCGCAAAAACTGTTTTAATTTTATCCATTAACTGGGCTTTTGTATTACTGGAAGTGCGATTGGTGTCTTTTTCAACTGCGCCCCATACAAAATAATCCATGGGGTTAAGGTCTGGGGAGTTTGGAGGCCAAACATTTGGACTGGTGAAGTCGTAGAAATTTTCAGACAACCATTTTTGACTTTTCCCAGAGGTGTGGCAAGGGGCCGAATCCTGCTGCCATACATACGGCCTACCATTGGCTACCCTTGTTATCCAGGGCTTGACTACAGTTAGCAACTCCACGAACAAAGCCCGAATTCCAATGCCAGGGTTCTTCAACACCTGTTCCTGCAGATTTGCGAGGAATTCTGCTGTACGAACGCAATCAGATCGTCTGCTAGGGATCTTTCTTCTTGCTACATCCTCGTAGTCACCATTGCAAGTCTCTAGTTCATGCCTGATTGTTTTTACTGTATTCAGGGAGCATTGGGCAGCAGTCGTAATATCCTTATTTTGATGGCGGGCACGAATCATCATGATACAAGTTATTCTCTTCCATGATTCAGGTGGGTTCCAGCTATCCATCCTTTCTGACATCTTGTATATGAATGAAGAAGGGTCCAAACTTTTAAATGAAGAGAAGTGTGTGTTAATACATGTAACTTACGGAAAAATATAATTAATTATAAATATGTCAAATTTATCCCGAACACCCTGTATAAGGAGAAGGAGGATTTATAAGTCTGCAACTTTTTCGTCAAAGGGATTTACATTTCGAAAAAAAAAAAAAAGGAAAAGATGAAACATTAACAAGAACTGGTATTTTATTGACAGAGAATGCTATAATTAGTACCGGAGATGAGCTGAGTGAGATAATCCTGAAATATGATTGTAGAGAGAGAGAGAGAGAGAGAGAGATGACCATCCTCCATATGCAACAGCTTTGTTTAACAGCTCAAATGTTTACATCACAAAGCCACTCTCATCGCCAAGCCATACTATCTCCCTCTGGCGACTAATCTTTACGTGCAATAACTTTATATAACAGCTCAGCTGTTATATGAATGTAACCCGAAGGAACTACCGCAATTATTAAGTCAGTGTAACACCTAAACTAAATAAAACGTTTGCATATGAAGGCCAGAAGAGAAAGTGGATAACCTAGTAGACAGGAATATCTTTGTAAGTCGAGGACAAGTGGGAAGTGCAGATTATTTCTAATGTTGATAAAGTTTAGCATGCTGATATTTAATATACAAAGAGCATACGAAGAAAGAATTGTTCGGGATTTAATGAACTTTCATGATATCACGAATATAGCCTACGTAGCTTAGTTGGTTTGGACGAAGCCCTTTGGTTTGTACAAGAATGAGATTAGAGAATGCACTTTCTATGATTGCCTCTTACTTGTTTCCCAATATAAACATCATGAAGATATTAAATTAATTAAACGTATGCCCCCAAATGTTTTCTTTTTCGTGTATGAAACGAGGACTAATAAGCAATAACAAATATTGCAGGCAGTGTGATGACAGATATATCTTTTGTGTATATTGACCCGAGTACAATCTCCTTCCACAGAGGATACACAAACTATTGCAACTGCTGGACTATCTCGTCGAATGACCTAATCCCATAGCACACATTATAGCCGGAAGGGCTCTCGCTACCTTCCTTCGTTCACCTAGAGACTTCCGATTCTTCCGCAAAATGGATTAAATCAGGCAAACAGGAAAAGTCGCTAGGTTTCCGTTCTGTTTTTATCGTCTTATGTTGGTGTTTCTTGGGATTGTTACTTCTTGGTTCTACGGTCAAGGCGTTTTGTCTAACTGACAATGTTTTCTTGGGAGCTGTGATGAATGAACACACACACACATACACAGGGAGAGCGGCTGAGCATGAACAAATAGGAGAACTTCCGCCCACACGCAATAGTCAGATACGTGTGGTAATAACTCCCCCATCCCTACCTCCCACACACAGAAAGACGGAAGAGCCCGAAGATAAAGAGATGACGCACGACACCGGGATGATGGAGTTAGGGTTAGAAATTGTGTTGTATTAAGAGGTTCTGTGGATCTTTTGAAGACAAATACTCGAAACCTCAACAGACAATGACCATGTGGGCAAGTAAGTAACTTTCTGCTAGATAAACGCAAGTAACTGCGTTGGCTTTCTTCCAACTTATCGAAGTATAAAAAAGGAAACGACATCAATATTTAGTTAATTAATTAATAATTAAATGGAAGGATATTTTTGGCTGTAGAGGTCTGCTGGGCGAGAAGTATGATGTAGTGGAATACGTGATTGGATGGATTTCCTTTTTCATCTGTTAAATGGGTTTATTTAATCACGTGGAAAATATTCTTTGTGGATTTTAAAGGATTTCGTCGCAGTATTGGTTTCTGAATGTTAGTAAATGTTTATTTTGTTCTTGCTACTACTCAAAAATCCTCATTTTATTAGATGTTCCATTCAATAAAATAAGGATTTCTTTTTATTTTGGCAGATATTTTTTCATCAATTTTACGAGAAGAGGTGAGAGGGAGGAGAACAAGATTTTTTTTATTTTTTCTAATTAAGAATACTTTTAAACTTGTTGAATTATTTTTTCCAAATTTACGCGAATTCATTTCTTTCTATGCACTATGAAAAGGAACAGTTTCTAAAGCCTATTTTTGGCGGAGGAGAGGGAACTTAAAACTTTGACTTTATGTTAACATTATTACATTTGATTGGTTTTCTCAGCTATTCCTACATGTGGTACAGGGTGGCCCTTTTTTGTTATAATTCTGTTATAATTGGAGATTTTTTATTAGTTATGGAAAACCCATCACTTAAATGCCTTCCATTTTTCGGCTTTACTAAGACTGACCCATTCTATAGTATGTTCCATGACACCTGTTAATGTTTCTGACTGCAGTGTCCTAATTTATGCACGAATGTTCTCCTTCAGTTGATGGATTGTCAGGGGGCTTGTTCACATACAGCTTTTCCTTCAGGTAACCCCGATAGGAAAAAGACGAGAGCCGTCAGATCTGGAAAACACGATGGGCAATCAATTGCAGATCTTCGTGAAGTTATTCGCTCGCCAAACTTGTGCCTTAGGAGTTCCACTGTGATCTACTCTAGCGGTGTGGGCAGTGGTCCCATCATGTTGACACCATATTTAGGGTCTGTCCTCTGCCGCAGAGCGTATAAAATTTCCAATCACTAGGCCGATATCGCTCCCCCAGTTACCGTCACTGCATTACAATTTTGAAAGAATAAGGCCCGATGATTCCCTGTGACGTTACAACGCAACAGACCATGTACTTGATGGTGATCAAGTACATGGTCTGATTCACCATCTCATGGAGAGAGATGGTGAATCAGATGGTGGATCAAGTCGTTTTCTTCTCTATTCAATTGTTGACTGCAAAATTTACACGTTGCTGATAATCTATCAGTTTTAATTCCGTTGGCAGTTGGATCTTGTATTGGAAGAGGCGTAAAGGTTTAAAACGTGCTGCAGTTCTATGTTGGCTAGAACGTCTTCGGGTTGACTTTCCTGCTTCTTCTTCTTCTTCAATACTGTCCCGCAGACGTTGAATGTTTTACTCTCTCCTGGCTGAACTGGATCAAACGGAACCCGCTTGCTGGAAACGTTTTCAATCAAGAGAGGAATCATTGTTTCCAAGGGAGCACTTCCGACATTAAAATGGCGGCGATATGCTCTTTGCGTTAGAATAAGCGAATGCTGATTTTCAAAATAAAATTGCACTATTTTGAATATCTGAAAAAAATAATAAAATGAAAAATTAATAATAAAAAAAAATATTTACATTTTAAGTCCCTTCGTGACTTATGGAACGCCGTGTATAAGTAATATTCTTCAAGGGTATTAATGAAGGATGAGAGACTCAAGACCTTTCGCACTCAAGAGTACAATAAACGGTTCTACACACCAACTGCCCTGTAGTGCAGGGGGGGGGGGGACAACCAATCTGAAGTTCAGTGTTTAAAGGGACGGAATAAGTTGGAGGAACTGTCGAGGTCACTCTATGACTAGGCGATGAAACTCTTTCACCTCCATTTTTCTACCATACCACGTCTTAGTTAACATAAGGGTGCAATTTCGTTTACACTTATACAAACCACCCCGAATTTCTGATCCTCGTAGCTTCCCTAATCACTATCCACTTTAATTCACCAAATTGCATACTGTACGATTCTTTACAACAAACATGCACATTAGCATATTCAGACGTTCTTTAATTTCTTTCTACCTTTTCGAGGTTTTTTTGTTTGTATTAAATTTCTTTGTCCCTATTCTATCAAATTTATTTAGTCTCTCCCTTTTCTTAAACTCTGCAAATCATCTTGAACCCTTTGAATTTTCATCCTTGAATGTTGCTTTTCTGTAGTCAGTTCCCAGCAGCGAGGAGGAAAAGCTAAGTCATCGTCCTTGATGGTTTGTCCGTTCACAACTTCAACTCCCTTCTACAGGTCCTTCTGTTTTTATGTTTTTATAGTTTAGGGGGTCAGAATACTAGACCTTCACCTGACAGGTTCAATCTGTATTTTAATAATAATAGTAATAGTAATTTATTGATTGCTAAAATATTTACACATACAACAGACATCTTGAGTGACATTGCAACTTATAATTTTACAGAATTCAGCTCTAAGTGCTGCATTTTCTACATTGATTTCAACTAAAATTTTTAATAGTATTTTTTGCCTCTATATTATGTATTTACAACACATGTTCTTCTAATGTTAACAATGAAGATTATTCAGAATTTTTTGTATAATAATTTTTTTTGTTTATATAATTTTTTAATTATAAGAATAATTTATTACATTATTTTTTCATGTACATAAGAGTATTATATTAATGATATTATCACATAATAATCAGTATCTTCAGTATCTTCTTTATTGTTGTATACTTTACTCACTGTTTTATTACATAAT
Organism: Typopeltis vanoorti; assembly: GCF_054136105.1. Taxonomy (NCBI): domain Eukaryota; kingdom Metazoa; phylum Arthropoda; class Arachnida; order Uropygi; family Thelyphonidae; genus Typopeltis; species Typopeltis vanoorti. The sequence continues at coordinate 134,856,243 of NC_143551.1, read as the reverse complement.
CTACTTCTTTGGTTAGAAGGATTACGCGTGGTTGAGTGAGGCGAGTTAATCCCACCTACTTCGAAGCTTGGGTTAGCTTTTATGAAGAGAGTGGGATTTAGCATTCACTATTTATGTTGTTGCTACTGTTTATGTATGGGATGTTGGCATTGGATGCTGGTGATTTGTGATGTGTATATTAGTGTTAATGGTATATTAAATTTATTAATAATAATAATAATCTACAGTGCTTACGGGTCCTTAAAGCCCACGAGCTACCTGGTACCCTTGCTTTTGTGACTATGACTAGGGAAGAAGAAGAAATTGGTTTAAGAAATTACATCGAAAATAGCTCTGAGCTAATGCTTCAAGCAATTACATAAGAGGGCCTTCTAAAAGCAACAGGAAACAAATCCGATTACAAAAAGGAACAACAAAATATCCGATATGTGCGCTGGAAAAATAAACCCTTGCATGGCCAATTTCTTCGAGATACTGAGGATAAAATTGACGTGAACAAGACATGGCAATGGCTGCAACACGGATATATTAAAAAAGAAACAGAAGGATTTATTCTAGGCTCAAGAACAGGTATTACAAACTAATGCAATCAAATCAAAAATTTTGAACATCACTAATAACAGCAAATGCAGATTATGCGATCAGAAAGATGAGACTGTAGAAAATCTAATCAGTGCCTGCAGCAAAATAGCTCAAACTCACTATAAATACCGCCATGATCAAGTGGCCAAAATAGTTCATTGGAATGTATGCAGAAAATATGGCTTTCCTACATCTGATAACTGGTGGCAGTATAAAATAGAGACTGTATTGGAAAACGAAACAGCAAAAATTCTCTGGGACTTTCGAATACAAACTGATCGGCATTTGGAACACAATAGACCTGACATCACAATTATCGAACATCGACAGGTTTGGATTATCGATATTGCAGTACCCAGTGATAACAACATGAACAACAAAGAACTGGAAAAAATTACTAAATATCGGAGATCTGGCAATCGAAGTTGGCCGACTGTGGCTAAAACACACCAAAGTCATCTCAATAGTTATCGGTGCGCTTGGTACAACTTCAAAGAAGCTGTCTAACTATTTACAGCAATTAAACATCAACGAAGTGACCCCATATGACCTAAAAAACAGCATAACTTGGAACAGTCCATATTTTACGACGCTACCCGATGGACTATTCTTACAGTAGATTCTTGGGCAGAATCTGAATTGTTCTGTATCACCAGTCAAATGTTTCTTTATATAATATCTTGCTTTTACTGTGTATCAGTTATGTGAATAAAATAACAATAATCTGCAGTGCTTACCTGTCCTTAAAGCCCACGAGCTACCTGGTACCCTTGCTTTTGTAACCATAATTTTATGATAAGGTATTAGGTCTTATGCCTAGATATGTAATTTTGTGTCTAAAAAATTGCGCGTGTTTTCCTGGCTGTTTGCTTGGTTGCAAGATGAAAAACGTTTTCAGGAGTATGAGATCGGCAACTTACCTTCAACTGAAAAGCATTGATACAGATTCTTCGCGTATTACATCTTTACTTCTTCGGTTGCTTCTAAATATACTCTACATGTTATCTCTGATCATCCCAAGTAGAATATCTCCCGAATTTCGATTATATAACCTCTCTGGCTATATAGCTGGAGTGCTGTTCCACTCTTCTGATCAAAATATTATGACGTATTAGAGACGTAGTTATTCCCCCTCAAGGGGAAAAATGACTTCCTTTTGTTCCACACAAACAGACAAACCTAACCATAGAACAAACGCAAGGACAGCCAGTAATAACGCCCTTCTCAGGGCCTTAGCTTTCTATAAATTAAAACCTTTACCCAGTCTAATTCACTCTCTGATCCAAACACTTGCTCAAACTAATTTATCGAAATCATTTTTGTTACAAAGAAGATATTTATGCCACTCGACATTTCCATCCTTGATATTCTCCAACAGTAATTAACGTGAGATATTTTATGCTGAAAATGCAAAATGCATTTGCCTCAAAAATTTCCAGTTTTCTTCTCTACCATGAGTTTTCAGCAACTAAAAATGTTAATTAATTCCCCCCCCTCCACCGAGAAAAATCACTCCTGTTACTCTTTGCTTCCTCCAACATCTAAATAGTATTATTGTAGTATCACCCAAAGATAAGATGACCTAGAGGGATCGTTTTATTCATGCAATTATAAGCCATATAAATAACCATCTATCTTATCAAATAAGTGCGCTGCATGCTATCATTAAGAAAAAGAAATCAACAAACAATCGATGTAATAACATTTACAAAAGATGTCTTTCGATTTCAAATCTTCACACCCTCTTTCATTGCGATGAAAACACCTGGTCAACTTCCGATGCAAGTAAAACGTATTCCTGTCTTGTTTCTTGCAAAAAAATAAAATAAAAAAATAATTAAAAAAAAATAATAATAAAATAGAGGGAAAATATAAAAGCCAAGATTACCTTCTGGAGAAAAACATTTCCCTTCAACTTTGTCTATCGTTGCAGGCCTTTAAACATATCACATCTACAGAAAAGTTGCTTCAATCTCTAGAAAAATTGAGAGTTTCATCTTCTTCTTCTGCTTGGGTTATCTCTATAAAATATTGCATGACTCGCCAAAAATTAAATAACAGTCACGAAACACAGATGAAGAAGAACAGAAAGTATACTACAAGAAAGGAAGATTAGAACGTACGCTTCAGGATTTAAATCCGTTTAGCGTTCAGTAATTTACTATAATCCCAAGGTCAAAAGCTTCAGATGAGATTGCTTTGTTGCATAAAAATCTCGCGTAAACCTACTTTCATTATAAGAAAAAATATTGCAGGATAAATGACTGATTGTTCCTCACAAAATGCGACCATCGCTCATAACATTTGAAATTGCAACTCTGTAAATCCCACCTGCCTGGTTTTCCGTTTCAGTCGTTTTCCGATCCTTGGTGACTTTGTAGGCATTGCCCACAAAATATTCCTGGTGACATTTTTATAGGGTAGTTCACCATTGCTTTCTCCAATCCCCCACAGTTTTATCCGGGCTCGGGACTGGCATATGGCTGGGACGTATTCATGACTATAATCCATGTGTGTCCATGCAACCGGTTTGCCTGTTCTAGGGGACGAAAAAACCCGAGTTTCCAGGTGAAATCCCCCCCCACCTCCATATGAGACCAGCTAACTCACCTTTAGTCTAAAGAAACCAGATAAAGATTCCTCACGTCACTGACGGAAATCAAACCCAGGTCTTTCCGACCAAAGAGCTTCGTCTATACTGACTGAGCTATGGAAGATCAATAAATCCCACCAGAAAGGTAAAAATAATAATATAATTTCCTCGATATTAAATAAGGTGTTTCATATAATGAAACTGCACGTAAAAATATTAGGTCAAATAGTTGTAACGTGGACAAAATTGAAATTGACAGAAATATTTTAATTAAAAAGAACTGTCACATTTCATCAAAATTTGTCAAGCTGTTTTATAGATGAATGTATCGTGAAAGACGTGATGTGGCTCTAAAGTCATTCTGCTACTCTCAGTTTTTGGTGACAAAGAATACCTAAAAAAAAAAAAGGCGAGATTTAATTTATCATAAACAACATCCAAATAGGAGAAGACGAAAGAAAAACCTTAATGTAGTGAAACGCTTCCCAATGGTAAAAAAAGAAATACGTTTAGGGAATTTGTTCCAGTAAGGTATTACGTAATAACTTTCCTAATGCCTGCCACGAGTCTACCATCGTAGAAACTTCATTTTTCAATGTCTGCAAATATTGATAATTCTGAGTTATTTAGAGCACTGCGTGTAATGAGTACCACTTGCCGTCTTGTTGGTTCAATGCTTTATGCATTAGGTTTCCCTGAGGAGTAAGATATATATACAAGTGTGACAGGGGGGGTGGGAACATAGCGTTACCATTTCGCTCACAAACGGAATGGTGCAACCCTTTTCTAAAAACTGAAAACGATACTGGTCATAAGTCATACATTCCGTAACTTCGTTGTATTCTCTGGAGATGGCTCACTTTCAATACAACCTTTAAAGCATTGAAATATTAAACACTTCACGCCGCTTTCCAACAAGGTGTCTAGAGATTTAATATTAAGAAAACAAACTACGGTATACTGAGACTACACTAAACTATCTTAGCATGTGCTGAATTAAATACAGTAGAAGACTAATTTAAAAGTATTCTCGGGTGTTAATGAACTGATAATTGCTTTATAGACACCGAGAAGTCCAAAACAGTTTTCTCGTTTCATTTTAGTAAGTTGATTATTTGGGATGAACTGCTTTTGGCACATTGCCAACAAAAAGCATTGTTTATCAAGGAAGACTAACTTTACTGTTGTTTTATTTGCACGCAACAAAAATGTGACTTGCAATAAATGTAATTTTTATCGTCTGTATTAGCAAACATGAAAAACAAAATATGACGCAATAAATGTAACTGTTATCGTCTGTTACACAAATATAATTGTTATTTTCTGTATTAGCAGCATGCAACAACAAAGTATGAGTCAATAAATGTAATTGTTATTCACTGATTATTATTATTTTCTTTTTCGAATTCTTTTCCTTTCAGGGCAAAGAAAAATGGCTCAAAAGATCTAAAACTTTACTCGTTAAGTGTGACTACATTAAGCAGATGATATTCTAAAGGATAGTTCAAAGACAGTGATTTTTTTTAAATAATAGGGTGCTAAAGAGTTAGTATAATCTTCTGCTTTTCTTAATCATAATTCTTTCCATACAAAAGCTATCGGTGATTGGCACAGACTTTGAAAATTCCCAACTTCACGCCAACTTAGGATCCAACAATATCATGATTAATCTGGGCTTTTAGGTTAAAATTCTCGGACAAATAGCAACACTGATCCTTCCGGTAATTGTCGATAATTATATAATTAATCAATGTCGTGTGTTTGCACAACAAGGAAACAATAACTTGAAAAAAAAATCGAATTTTTCAGTGTGGATTAACTTCGTCTAGGTAGTGTCAAAACATGAAGAGTTCTTTTCTTAATAACGTGAACGAAGTCTTTATTGGTTTATCTGTTGGAGATGCCAAGAAACAAAGATTTATTGTAAAGCATGTTGATGGAGGAGTAAAGAAAACAAACTTCTTTTACAGTAACTCCCCGTTGTTTGCGACTAATCTGCAGTCACACATTAAGGTTTCTATCAGTTTCTATCAAGTCTGGTAGAAAGTGTTCTAACTTCTTTCCAATTTTAGGCATGTGATTAAAGTAATCCAGGATTTTGAGAGCCTAATTGTATGTTAACATTTCATCGAGGTTTTAGTCAACTTATTTTATTGGTTGTTTTGTGTTCGTCTTCTTCAACCTAATAGTTGATTGGTACCAACTCTACTTTACTAGGGAATAATAATGTCAGAACAAGATGGTTTTCCGCTGCCTTCCTTGCCCATAGAAAATTTTTTGTCTTAGATATGTGTGTTTATAGGCCGGTTTGTCTTTTTTTTCTTTTTTTTTTCTGAGAGAGAGAGAGACTGAGTTTTTGGAAGATCACACTTGGATTTTTGTGCACAGATTTGGTATCTTGGGTTCCAAGGGGATACAGAAGCTGTGAAAAGGGTGCAAAGAAGAATTACAAAGATTATATCCGGATTACGGGATTTAGATTATGAAGATAGATTGCGAGTATGTGGATAGCAGACTTTGGTTAACAGGAGAAAGTGGGATGATATGATAGAGGTCTATACACTTTTGAATGGGTTTTATAGGATATCATCTGATGAAAATGTTCATTATATGGAAGGTGGGAAGAGGACATGGGGGGCATCCACGGAAGTTAAGTTTGTTCACAATCAAGAAATGGGTAAGAGCTAGGTTTTTTCTCTCACAGAGCAGTGAGTGAAATAATTTGCCCTTAGGGGGGGGTAGTTAGGGCATCTAGTGTGAATGAATTTAAGGGAAGGTATGACAGCTGGTTTGGATGAGTTATAGCCTCCCTCAATGAGTTCTTGACTCCCTGGAGGTCTCAGATAATAATAATATGTAAACTCTTTCACTTCTGTGTGAGACCGGTTAACTCACTTTTGACCAAAAAGCTCTGATAATGGTTCTTATCATATACGGGATTCAAACCTAGGTCATTCTAACCCAATGACTCCGTCAATACCATCAAAGTAGTTGTTTTAAGTATACTAAAATAATACAATTGAAACAGTCAGGAGGTGCGAATGTACAGGGTATCCCAAAATTCACGCAAGATTTAAATTTAGCGCCATTTGTGCGGTAAAGTGTTGCCAACGAGAAAAAAAAAAAAAACAGCGTGACAGCTGACAGTTCAGGGTTATTAAAAATGACCACACACAGCGAAGAGAGTTCGTTGAATGGATTATGGAACAACAAATGGATGCTTATTTTTCGAATAAAATCATCTTCAGCGATGAGGCTCATTTTCATCTTGATGGCTTCGTTAATCGACAAAATTGTCGCATTTGGGGTTCAGAAAATCCACGAGTGATTGTTGAGAAACAAATGCATCCACAACGTGTCACTGTTTGGTGCGGAATTTGGGCTGGAGGCATCATCGGTCCATTCTTCTTCGAAAATGCGGCTGGTAAGGCAATAACAGTTAATGGCGCTCGCTATCGTGACATGATAATTCAGTTTTTTGTGCCTAAATTGCAAGATATGGATGTGGACGACATGTGGTTTCAACAAGACGGTGCCACATGCCATACAGCCCGAGAAACAATTCAATTACTGCATGAGTCATTTCCTGGTCGTGTAATTTCCCGTTTTGGTGATCAGAATTGGCCGCCCAGATCATGGGCGACCAATTCTGATTCTGAATTAAAAGAGTGCGTATGTGCCAGCAACGCCGTGGAGGCCATTTACCCGATATGCTATTCTATGCATAACTCTATACTGTATACTTTATGAATCAATAAGAAATTACAATTTTTAATTAAAAACCTGTGTTTTCTATCAAAATTACTTCTTGCGTGAATTTTGGGACACCCTGTATTTAGAGTGCAATACTTATCTGACAAGTGTGTCGTTTAAAACCATAGAAAGACATTTTGTAACAGATGTTAAACTCACGTAAAAACAACAGCATTCTTCACAAATACGCACTCCTGCTGGAAAATATTTGATTTTTTACAACAGTCTGTAGTTCGTGAAGAAAGCGATGATAAAATGTTTAAGCGAATAGTTAAAAAAGTTCGTGTTTTAAGTAATAGCTGGAGAAATAGGATAGTGAATCAATATAAAGTTGTGTCCATTTTATTTGCTTTAATGCAAATAATAATATGGACTGTAGAAGAGTAAGAAGAATGTACTTAACCTTCTCTGGATAAACGTCTTAGGAGGATCTACTCAAATCCACCATCGTTTTTAAAGTTTAGAAGGGGGAAATTTTTTTTAAATATTTTTTCTGAAAACCTGAGTAGCTAAAGTTGTTATTCTCCTTGCTTGTTTCCTTTACGATTATCTCATCGTTATTGCTGGAATTCATTATGGAAGATAAATAACAAGAAGACTAAAATTCAGGATTCCATACAATAAGATTTGTTCTTCTGTTTAAACATGATTTATTGATAAACTAAAGTCCATTTACCGTTTCTTTACTTTGTATGCGAGATTTTCTATTCCATTTAGGTTACCATAGTAAAACAAAGGAGTAGCTTTGCTGCTGTCGTGATTCGTCAACCACGTTAAGGTACCTTAACCTTGTAGATTATTTATGTAATGTCCACTGTGATAGCTGCTTCTTGCTACTACGGAAGTGAAAGGGATCTTCTTTAAATATAGATGTCACTACAGTCGCTACGAAGCAACATCATAAATACTTAACAAGACGATAGCAACTGGAGCTAAATAAGAAATATCCGCTCACGACCACGTTATCATACAAGCACGTGCAGTTCAGCCTCTGACCTCGCACGACATCATCTTACTTTTATTACCTTATTTGCTTTACGCGTTCAATAATTGTACTTGTTTCTTTTTGGTAAATCTTCAGTAAATTTCTAAAAAAAAAAGTCGTGTGGCAAGGAAGCCAAAAATCTTGTTTTTTTTTAAAGGTAGTCTTATTAACTTGTTTTCATGGGAAGAGGGAGGGATCCTTTTGTTTATTAATACTGTCAAGAAAATCATTCTTAAACTTTAAGACAAGACACTTTAAATGAAGTTAAGCTTTTCTTGTAAAAACAAACAAAAAAAGAGCAAGATTGGTTTTAAAAGTGCAAGAAAGCAATTTTCGTATTCAACGTTATGCCCAAGTACAATCTTAGTGTAAAATACAAAACATAAAATATTCGTTAATGGAAATAATTGAGATAAAAACATCTTAATTAGGCATGTGAACAATAAAAGAATTAAAGAAATTGAGATTTAAAGATAATTCTTTAATATTCTTATAAAAGATGTGCATGCGTACTTGCGCTTCAAATTATATTTCTTCAAATAATACTTCAGAATTATACCCTAAAATAATATTCTAAAATTATTTTTCAAATCAGAATTCAAATTTTTTAATTATATTTAAAGTTATCTTCAATTAAAGATAATTTTAAATATAATCCATATATCAGATATGTTTTAATGCATAACGATTTAATCCATTGATTAAACAATCTATTTAATAAAACAAATTTAATCTATTTAATTAAAAAATGAAATAAAGGTTTATTCATTAAAAGAAGACAAAAAAAGTTGTTCACTAAAAATTGTATAAAAACGGCTTGCCATTAGAAAAGGATAAACGTTTGTCCATTAAAATAGGATAAAAGGTTGTCCATTAAAATAGGATAAAAAGTCTGTCCATTAAAAAGGATAAATGGTTGTCTCTTAAAATGAAATAAAGTTTTTTCCAGGTTTTTCTTGAACATGGGATAAAAAGAAATCAGTGCATGAACAAATGAGAGAGTTTTAATCCTTTTCCCAAGTAAGCAAACAGACAAGTAAGTCAATTTTGCACCTGCACGTAGTGCAAATCCGAGGCAACTCGTGGTAAAGGTGGAGTAAGTTCCGATCACTTTCCATAGTATTTTCCCCTAATGCAAAAAATTGCTTGGAATCTTTAACATATATTATACCCAAGGTAAAAAACTTTCTACATCTATCTCTCATCCTGAGATTTTTATTTAATAAGGTCAAAGCACCTTGTGGCAACTTGTTTAGGTAAAATACTTATAAGCTCTGTATTACTTGACCTTGGTATTTCTAATGCCTAGGTTAAGTAATATTGAGGTCTCCCACTGATGAGATCTCAATAAAGGTCGAAACCGGTCTGGGTTTCGACCCTTGCCTTTAATGCATAGTATCATACATCTCCGTAAGGGGATGTGCTTCGCATTAGAGAAAAATACTAAGGAAAGTGATCTCGGACTTGAACTGAGAGAGTTGTATACCTTTGTACTGCTGAATAAGACAAGGGCATTTATGTATAACAATTTATGTTTTACGATAAACTGCTAGACATAAGACATCATCCAGTAACTGACATTATTCCCAAAGAAGGTGGAAAACTTATTTGTTGACCGATCGAATTTCTTGTCATCTTAACAGCTGCACTTCGTCTATTCTAAAGACTATTTTTGAAATATCTTACCTTAAATAGTATCCCTTATTTTTAAGGGAATAAAGAGACCTTCTGTGCTCTTGTACGTACCGAATTTACATTCCCATTTATTTTAAGTCTAAACGTTACATTACTGCAGCCTTCTTCTTAGCCCATTTCTAAAATGATTAAAAGTTCCTCTGGAAGACTACGAAGTATAATAATGGGGGTTGTCTAACTGCATGCACGCTGCTTCTCGCAAACCGACAGGTAGTTAACTTTCAGTAAACGACTTCTTTTGTCCAGTATACATCATCACTTCATCGCAAGAATAGAGAAAGAGAACGAACGCATGATAAAAACAACAGCAGGCGATAAGTAGGAGAAAGAAAAATTACTACGAGAAGATGGATAGCAAACTGCGAATGTAAGAGGTGGAATGAAAAATAGGCCAACATTTAAAGCACAAAGGAATAGATTAAAAAAATGAGTGAATAGGTGAAGGAATAGATCATTTGATAATCCTTATTAATCGGATTATTGGATAAGCGTCATGTTTTATAATTAACGCATCAAGAGAGATTACTAGGTGTTATTTAACCCATAGACCACCCACTACACTAATGTATGATGGCTTCACAAGCTTTCTTGAATGAAATTCATATACAAATATGAATTTAAGGCTTCTGCATAGACCACGACGTCTATCGAAAAGAGATCTGATGGAATGGGGGTCATTAATCCTAATTCGCGTAGTATCATATGTCTGTAAATTGCGTGTGTTCTTCTGGCCAGCTTCCCTGTTTTGCGTGATGAAAACCCTCCATATGAGACTGACTAACTAACTCACCTGCAATCAATTGAAATGTCATGATAAAGATTCTTGGCGTCAATACGGAGTTCGAACCGAGATCTTTATAACCAAAGAGAATCGTCTAAACTGCTTATCTCCAGAGACTTTATGAAATTTACCGTAAAATTTATAAATTCTCCGAAATTTTCTTTCGAACTCTGATTACAGTAACAACCAATTATCCAGTTGGAAAATAGTAATCTAAGTTTGTAAGGTATACTAAATAATTGCTGCTATAAATAAGAATTGTTCTGTACGTCTTGGAAAAAAGGAACAAAAACAGAATTGGACCGATTCTCAAAACGAGAACACAGTTGTCCCTGAGTAATGGATCTCCTGTTAGTAGTAATAATAATATAACTTCAAGAACAAACACGTGACTAAGAATTATAGGAAGAAATTCATTTTAAATACCAAGCTAAGCACTAATTATCAGCGCCATCTACCGTAAAGATTTATAATTAGAGAATATATTATTACATAAAGAAGATATGCCTACATTATTTATTACGAACATTTTAAATTGATATTGTGAGGGAAATTTTAAAGGTACAAAGAGAATTTTTTTATTGATGAAGTCAAAAAAAAAACATTCGTTGTAATAGTATCACGTGTTTTTTATTGTTTCTTCAAGAACATTTCTTAACGTTATCAAATGCATTAAATCAAGAAAAACCTGCAGCGATCCACACAGTTTTGCTAATAATAAGTATTTACAATGATCAAAGAGATCTACAGTCAATCATAAAAAGAAAAAATTATAACCTTGCAGTGTATTGATTTTTTTTTCCTCTTTCGGCAAACAAAAGCTATTTACTCGATGACCATTATTTGATCGTTACATGTACGGTGAAAACATCACGCGCCATTATGAATTAAATCTCTCTCTGTTACCAACACCATTATTTCAAGTAATGCCAACTGTTTTACTTTCAATCGATATTGCAATTTTTGAACAAAAGTCATTGGTCCATTTTGTACACCTGCAACTGTGTACAACGGTGTAGTTCTGCAACTCTCTTAGAAACGGTTTCTAGTTTGGGGCATTCTTGTGACAAAAGTATTAAAGTCCTTGTCGAATGCGCAAAAATTATGAGCATTTTCATTAAAAATAAATGTATATATATATATATATGTGTATATATATATATATATGTTGACATAATTATTAAACTTTAAATATTTTGAGGATAAGCATGTTTACACGTAAGGTCTGTAGAATTCAACGTAAACTAATCGACGAGTCCAGTCGGTAGGATGATATCCTTTTGTTGGAAGAGACCTGGGTTCGAATCTGGTCTCAGGCACTTTTATTAGGTCAAGCCTTTCATCTAAAGGTGAGTTAACCGATCTCATACGGGTTGCAAAGGTTTTTTCTCCAGGGAACTCGGATTTTTGTATCCTCCAAACAGGCAAACAAGCCGAAGAACACAGATAATCCACTGGCCTCACAGCCTTAGTTGTTCCGGCCGTAACTGTTTGAATTTAATTTATTTCCTTTTTTACAAACAACCTGTAACGAAGTCCATTTAAGGCTATTGTAATTATTGTAGATAAATAATAAATATAAAAACAATATATTTTATTCGATATTAAAGTGCATGAGGGCTCCTGATTGGAATTCGGAATTAACTAACGCATTAACAAACCCAATATGCAAGAGGATTTACAAATGTTTGATAAGACCGCCATAAAAAAATAAAAATATAACGCAAATATTATTTATCTGGAAATGGAAAAGATGCATGAAATAGCGTTTAATATATCTCTAATGCTTAACATGATAGCACGTATTTATTAGGAAACTCATCCGTTAAAAGCAATAGCATTGTTGCCATGGCAACAATAGCAACTGAATGCAACAAAAAAACCACTGCATATAATTGAACTGTAGTCAAAGAAAAAAAAAAAGAAGAAGAAATATATTTCCATTTAGAACCACGCATCCCAAGAATAATTTTGCATATCTTTATAATCCTTAAGCAAATATATCTTTCCTCATTTTCTTAAAGTTTAAGGCGTTAAGAATAAATTTACGGAATTAGAGTCCACTTTGGTTCATTAAAGTGTAAAAGAAACTCTCCGTTCATGAATTAAACTTGCCGGAAATATCGCATGCTCAGGAAAACCTATCCCTAACTCTGTCTTGGCTCGCCAAATGAATCCCAACATCAATTAGCGTGTAGTCTACGTTTATTGGCGTGTAAATTATACTCTTCTTCGCCACGCGTTTTACTTAAATAATAAAATTTCTCCGTGGACTTTCCAAGTTCCTATGCTAATGAAGTGATTTCGGTCTTCAATTACTTCTCTAATGCGCGCCGGTTCTGTCGTATTATGTAACGTTTTTCTTATAGCCCACGGTGAACAATAGGTATGATTAAGACACACTCAGCAATTGCCCAGCCAAGATACGGTCTCGTTAGGTGAAATGGTTACTGGAGGAAATTGAACATCTCCATTTCTGATAAACGAACTAATAAATCTTAAGAGTGGAGAAACAGCTTACCGCCTTCAAGATAAAGTGACTTGACTTTGCAGTTTCGCACACAAAAAAAAAAGGCAACCCCCCCCCCTTCGATAGATAATGAAGTTTTAGCGGAGAATATTATCGAAGAAGGCCAGAAGACTATAAAAACATTAAGAATAAGAAATGAGTGCCGTAATACGGCTTTAGGTTTTAAAATACTCGTTCTTCTTTTTCGGTACTTCAGGGAAATCAACTATTTATCTTAAGTCGAAGCATCTGCTACGAAAGATACAATTCAGAGCCTTTGGAGAATAATTCTATCCCGTGTTAATTATACACTCTGTTCGTACAGATATGGTTCAGAATAGTAAATTGGGTGGATTTAAAAAAAAGAGAGGCATTAATCTTTAAGGGGTGAATGTATTTGCAACGGCTTAAACTTCAAAGTGAAGTGCTTTATTCATGGTTTTGTATCTGCATACTGCATATGTAACGTCATCTGTATGGTTAATCAGCACATTAAGAACCATGGTATCCAGTCCTATTGCTACTAGCCATTTGTGGTTCAAGAAAGTCAACAAAAAAGTCAAGAGTTTATGGCGAATTGGTACTTCTTGTATCGCGGGTGTCTGCTTGTAAATGTATTAACTTTTTTTTAATCTTTTTGTTAAAAAAATTAATTTTATTAGTAAAATTAAACGATGACCATATAAAATTACATCTCTCTCTTTAAAAAAAAGAATTTTTTAAATTTGTTTACACGTGGCTGTGCTAGGACTAGTGTGATGAATGTGATAAAAAACGGCTGACTGCTATAGCATCACCTTTAGTCTTCGTAGGTATCGGACCTGCTGTAGAATCCCTTCTAGAACAAAAAGAACCTATTGTGAGTTTTTGTTTTCATTCAAATAGAGTTAGTGATCTCAAAATCAGAAATTCCCGGCCTACTGGAAACTTAGTTTTTTTTTTTCAAATCAGATATCAGATTAAACAAACGACACACACACACACATGCACGCACACACAGGTCTCATAACTTAGTTGCCTGTGTTTTAATTCAAACTGCAACAGTATTGCCTGTTTACACACACAATCTTTGCAGCTTTTTTTTTAACATTACTGCACAGAGCATGCGTAATATACACATGCATACATACATGCAGCAGTATACTATACCACCTATATACCTATATAGAACGATACAATTATGTGTTATTTTGACTTTTATTTCATGACGGTAGAAATGCACATTAGACATTTAATTTTTATTCCTCCGATTATGTAGACTTTCCTGTGACCCTCTTTTATTCGTTTCAAAGTTGATATAATAAAAGTTTAAAAAAAAACGGACTCGAGTGTCACATTTCCTTGACAAGTCGAAAGTTGGTCTCAAAGACTCCTTTTTCTGCTACAATAGACGTTAAATTTGATGCCCTTCTGACGGACGAACAGTATAAGGGTCACCGGCAGCGTTCCAAAAGTTTTCCATTTTTGCTGCTTTCTTCATCTTCGCGAGTTGTATGAAAGCCTCACTACAACGAAATTCGTTACTTGTTTTCTTCACTTGTTTTTCTTTTACAGTAAGAAATAAACAGAGAAAACTGGCATCACTCAAAGTAAAAGTTGCTACAAGTATCAAGAAACTGATTCTTACATTATTCACTACTCTTTTCTGGAAACTGTGTTGTTTTTCTTGTCAATGTTAGACATCGAAGAATACAAACTACTTGTGATTCCTTCTCGAATAGCTCCATTCAACCAATTGACACGCCGTCTATAGTTTGCTTAAAGTACTAGAAGTTCACCGAGATAAGGAAATGTGCAATAGAATTGCTCTTCACAACCACATGAATTAAGCAACTTGTATCGGAACTCGTATTCACCAAGAATGTTATTAACGTAATAATTAGAAATGCGAATAATGTTTCAAAATGAATTTTAAAATATTTATTATTAAATAAGTAGATTTCGTGTGAACACAGAATATTGATGCATGGTAATATTATTACAATAACTGCAATAGTTCCTCATATGAAACCTAATTACTGAGCAATACATATGTTAAGGTGTTCAATCCATTTTGAAACAGTTTATATTTTAATGATATTTTAAATATTAAACGCGTGTGTCGCATTTAATATTTAAACGAAACTTCGTTTTTAACAAAAACGAAGCTAGGTCATCAAGTTTCGGACTGTGGCATGATTTTCTTCTCGAAAACTCGGATGTTTTGTCCTGCAAAACTTACAATCGATTTCCGAACATGTATTCTCCGTCGATTTAGCTACCTTGATGAGTAGAAGTTGCTGTTCAATAGTTGAAAACATGGATAATCGTGAATCTAACTTTAACGATTTTAATTTTTTAAAATGGCCGCTCCACTGAATACAACAATAAAAGATAACCCTCCAAAGTTATGGTAAAATCCATATGGGTTTCTATTGTCTTTACCTGGATACTTGGTTGGTAATCTTGCCGGTATTAAAATTAATACATTATTTGGAATACTCAACATAACGTAACCTTAACTCCCACCCAAGAAAGTTATAAACCTATAATATATAACTGAGTGAGCTAAGAAATGTTTCCATTTTTTTTGTTTTGTTTTGCATAGTCCTAATTTTGATTCCTGTGGGGTAGTTTACATACTTAATAGCCTAATCTCCAAATATTCCATTTTATACAGTTTTAGTTTACATTATCGGTAGACTAAAGCTAAGTTTTTATTTCATTTTTCTTTCTTGTTTTTATTGATTTTTTTCAGTCTATAAATGACATCAATTTGGAGAAAAAAAAATGGATAAATGAGGTCCTGCTGATGATTGATTTAGCAAAAGATTTCATCGAAGTGTAAGAAAATGACAATTCATATAAATAAAGAACCCTGATCCTGTAGAATCGTAATCTTGAGAGTCTTCAT
The DNA here is from genome assembly GCF_054136105.1 of Typopeltis vanoorti. NCBI lineage: Eukaryota > Metazoa > Arthropoda > Arachnida > Uropygi > Thelyphonidae > Typopeltis > Typopeltis vanoorti. Next base: position 134,840,452 of record NC_143551.1, on the reverse strand, counting down.
GGGAGAATGCGCTGACGATCAGTTAATTTTATAAGCTAGTCTCAGATATTCTATTTGTAGACCACGTGCTAGTTCTGGTCAATCTTCATTCTTCGCTAGATGAAAAACCAAAGTTTCCGGATGGGAACTCTTTCCCTCAGTATGAAACTGACTAACTCCCCTTTTAATAAAAGCAATAATAAATATTTCTCTTTCTTATTGAAGCGGGATCGATCCCAAATCTAAGGAAGAGCGTTCTATTGAATTCAAGTGGTAATTATGACATGAAAAAGTAAACAGTATCTTGACTTTTTTGGCAATAGTTGAGACCGAAAATTGACAAGAAATAATAAGGTCGATGTTTGAATCCTCCTTAATAAAGGAGGGTTGAAAATATAAATTCCGCTAAATCGATGTCCTTCCGAAACAACACTCCCCCCCCCCCCTGCATGTTGTTCAAATATAATTGGTTGAACATTGTTTTATTATAAAGATAGAATTCAGAGTTCCTAAAACTTAAGTAACCAAAATAAATAAATAATAATTGTCTTACTGTTTACGATGTGTTTAACAAACTTCTCATTAGACTATGTTAATCTATAACAACCAACTAATAAACACGTGTGAAGGCTAAAACAGCAGACACTGCGATAAACAGAATTCACTTTGTTCAGATCACAAACTTTACCTGGCGTGTTCAGCTATGTTGAGAGATCAGAGTTGCTGTCAATAAATCTTATTTAATGAACGTGTCTTCGTTCTAAGATTGTTTTCGAAGAAAAGCAATTTCCTAGAATGAAGTTCTTAGGTAAATACAGCTGAAAACATAGACGCTTTTATTGGGACCTTCACGTGCGTTCTTAAAAGTTTTCATTCTTCGGGCTCGCTTAAGTATATAGACAAGAAAAAAAAAATTTTTTCTTTAGCTTCCATCATCAACATGATAAACGAACACATAGAATAAATAAGTAGTCTATAGAGATAGCGTGACCTTTGTATATTAGTGATTTAGTCACGTTAGTGGGCCATTATTCAAAACTTGTGCTGGGATGGTATGTGCTGCTGTAATTTCCAAATTCGCCCCCAAAAACATTCGTGATGGGTCGGAAAGGTCGATGAACCGGCAAAATATGTTCATCATGAGTTTCCAGATAAGACACACCGCATCTGCGTTTCATTTTGTCCCTGATATAACCTCGCAATGAATACGTTTTGGGTTCAATCAGCATACTCAAATAGACGAAAGAACTGAAGAAGTCAATTTTACCTTGACGAATAAAATGGAACAAACATGTCAGAAATTCAATTTATTTACAAGCATGATACGTGGCGTATTATTTTTCGGAGTAAATATAGTTCAAATATCTCTGACTGCGTATTATACCATCCTAATGGCCATCCCAAAGATTTACATGCATACAGAAATTTTCGATAGGTGGCGCCACTGTCATAAACTGATGGATTACTGTTATCAGAATGTAGAATATTGAACGGCATTCGTAGTTTCATGCATTTTTATAAATACTTCATTGGTTACCTACAGTGACTTCACCACGACGGACTTGAAGAAAAATTTAAGACATTTGTGGAACGTCTTCAATGAAAATAACTTAAACTTATTCGTATTAATTAAGACAAAGTAATGATGATTGATATTGTTGAGTTTATTCTGTGTGAGGAAGGAGGATAAAAACCGCATCTTTCTGAATTACATCACCCTCTCTATTGCATGGTATTTCTATCGAAAATTGTCTTTAGTGGAGATTCGTTTATCCGACTTTTGATCTATCGAAATTTTTTTTTTAAAGAAAGAATAAAATTCTTTGGGCACAATAACTAGGTAAAAACTTAAAAATTGGTGTTCGTTCTTAATTAGAAGTTGTCAAGAGTAGGAAGTTAATATATTAGATTGCTTTAAGTGATTATTTTGCCGCGTAAGTTATGTCTCGAGTGACGTTGAAAAGAAGGGATGAAAAAGTGAACTTTTTTCATTTGTTATCGATATACGACGCTAACAAATTCCAAGTGAGCCCTTGGAATTTGAAGAATGGTCGAGGAATGCAATAGAGTGAGTCATGATGGATTGGAAGAAGAAAAGATTCTAGAAAGATGTTGATTTACTAGTCGATACACTAGAGACTCGAATAAAAAATAGAGAAGTGTCAGAGGTGAAATTTTTTTCCCTTCAACTACAACTTTAAAGTTAACTTTGGGAGATGCTAATTTATCTGATTTTTTTTTAAAAAAATAGTTTCACTTCCTTAATCTTTACTTTAGAATTACATCATCAGCTAAGAACTAGTTTTAATCACGTTGACAACAAGAGAATACGAAACTAGTGTAATAATAATGAGTTCAGAGCACGCGCTATCATTGCGTAACAATAGAGTCTAAAGTTGCAGACGAAGTTAATAATTATTAATTTTTAACAATAAGCTGGTGGTAACAAAAATCTGATAACAAAAAATACAAACACCAATCTTAGGACGATGGGGGAAAAGCCACTTAAAGCAGCTGACCTGAAATGAATGTGCCAATTTTGGTTAAAAGAAAAGAGAAAAGACATTTATTTAAAATTTATGAAAGCTAATTTCCTGCCATAATTAATGAGGAGTTATTACCAAGTGATTTATGCTCTCATTAAACTTCGGCATGATATTTTATGGACCAAGTTAATGAAAACATTTTGTTTCCACTCGAATGTACGCAGGTTTAAAGAAGCATGGAATAAAGTAAAGAACAGATACAGACTTGCTGATAGAATTCTTGGACACTTTCCAAGTTTCGTTGCCTTGATGCAAGAGAAGAGATTAAAAAAAAATCACATTGGAGTGAGCTGGTATGATTAACTGTAGTGACTCAATTTTTATCGTTTGCTTAGTTATTCCCATAGGGAATACGCACTGCTTAATGATTAGTCGAGAAAGGCACCGTAAAAGAACTTATACGCAGGGATAGCAAACATTTTACGGATATTACATCTAAAGAAGAAAAAAAAGAACAATAATTATTAGTTTTTTTTTTTTTTTTAAAGAGACGATTTTTTTTTTTTACCTTTTCACTTAGAATAGCGGATTACAAGGGATATGGGGAAGTTGGGACTAACGACAGTCTAATCACGGTACCATTAACATGATTAAAATACAAGAAAGGGCAACTTGTTTCTTATAGAACAAAAAAATAAAAAATAAAAAATGTGCCCGAGAACGAGAAAAATGATAATATTGCTATCTTATAGACCCTGTTTTTTGTATGTGTTTGATATTATACTCATACATTACTTGCGAAGTTGCTTACGAAACAACCAGACTTAAGTGTCTCCCTTTATGAAAAATGTCAATCTAATTTAGTGATTCTGAGGTGACTTCCGCTGCTTTCTAAGAAATTATGTACGTCGTAGTAGAAGAAAATGGTCCCAAGCAACGAAAAAAAACATATTAAAAATTGCCCTGCCTTTAATCCTGTATTAATGTCTGCAAAAAAATAGAGTTATTTTAATGATACTAGCGACATCGTCTAGCTATACCATGTCAATGTTTCTACAGTTTTGTAATTTCATGTGGACCCTCCGTAGCTCAGTCGATATAGACGAAGCCCTTGGGTCGGAAAGACATGGGTTCGATTCCCGTCCGCGATGTGAGGAACCTTTATCTAGTCTCTTTTGGCGAAAGGTGAATTAACTGGTCTCATGAGGAAGTTGGATTTTTCGTCCCTTAGAACAGGCAAACCAGCCTCTGAACACACATCGATTTCAGTCAGGAATACTTAAGACGATCCCTCCAGACAAAGGTCTGATTCGTCAGCTATGGCGATCCCGAGCCGGAATAAAAATAGGGGGAGTTGAGATGGCGCTGTACCTCCCGTGAAAGGGACTCACGGTCGTCGAATCACCATACGAAATTTTTTAAAAAAATAATTTCATGTTTATTCTTTATGCGCTAAAACTTTTTTTTAAAAAAATTCAATATAAATCCATTGAAAGGAATTCAGTCAGTGATAAGTCAAATTTAAAAGACTAACTTTATATACTAATTAAAATGACGTAAACGAATTCGTGTCTATTGTGCTCTGCATGTAAATTGAAACATAAGATTAAAAGCATTTGTTACAAATGACTGAAAAGATAACGTGTGGTCCTTTTAAAGTTTATCAGTTGTTTAGATTACTTCAAAGCAACTGAGACCACGAGACGAATTCATTGTTTGCTAATCACGTGTTTTCTCCATCTGATTCGCGAAATGAAAAATTCTGCTGTCCCAATATAAGCCCAGCTAACTCACCTTCAGTTGAAAACAAAACAAAAATAAAAATATAAATGTTCCCTCGTATTACTGGAATCGAACCTGTGGTATTCCAAACAAAATACTTCTTTAGTGAAGAGCCGGGGAAGGGGGGGGGGGGACTTCGTCTAACTGATAGAAAAACAACAGAGGCAAGTAGGAAGGGAAGTTGATGGTTTGATAGAAATCTATAATGTGTGCTCTCCCCCCCCGTAATTTAATACATGCACGCTTATAAATCTTCACGCATCGTTAACAGCTTTCTTAATGTTCTTTGAAAAGCAGATTCTCACTAAAAGGTCTCCTACTTGAGAGTTTCTGCTGTTTTTAAACTGGTTATTTCTTTTGCCGTTCGTACTCTTCTTCTATCTCAACTCATCTTGATTCTTACGATACACGCCTGACGTAATTAATTCTTTCATTCTCCCATTTTTTAATCTTTTTAATGGGACGATATAAGTTTTACAGCTGTTGAATTGACGTTGTATTTGATGGAAGTAACTTTGACATTTGACCTATGGCTTTTGAACCCTGACATTTGAACAGATTCTAAAGCAGTAAAGACGAATCACTTAACGTATTGTGTAAGAGAAAGAGCACCTTCGACGCTGTTTTTGGGTCCATTTAATTTCTCGCACGAAGGGACATCCACAACAATTATGAAAGAGCTCACCTGCCTTTTGAGCCTTTATGTGAACTTCAATAAGCAGGAAGGAAGAAGTTCTTTTTAATTCGCAAAACTGTTGGATTTTCAGCGTGATAGACTAACAGTGGTTGCATTAGTGAAGAACAGTAATGTTCCACAAAGGAAGGGTGATTCTGTCCTTTGATGCTTTAAACTCAGCGCAATGCGTCTTTCTTTAGAAATATCCTCAGTTAAAAATATCTTTTGGGGTATAAACTCATGAAGAAGGATTCTTCTTCTAAGTTGTTTTCTGATGAGAAGATTTCCTCCAATATTTTTCCTGAATTTTAGAATTTTTTTACAGAAATGGTTTTTCTTCCAATAATTTAATATTTTTTACTGAAAATATTTTGTTTTCTAAAATATTTCCTAAAGAAAAAAAATTCCAATAATTCTTTTCACAAGAAATTTCTTCTAAGAGCTTTTTCTGCAGAGATTTCTTCTTTTATTATTATTATTATTACATGACACTCCAGGGAGTCCAAAGACTCGTCGAGGGAGGGCACCAACTCCACAACTCTCAATCCACCAACAACACGAACGCCATCTACCACCACCACTAGCATTTTCACAGACAATCACAAACATCGATACCCACGGTGGGATTCGAACCCGCAGCCTTTTGGCTGTTGACCGAGTGGTTAGCGTATCCGCTCTACAACCAAAAGGCTGCGGGTTCGAATCCCACCGTGGGCATCGATGTTTGTGATTGTCTGTGAAAATAGGAGGAGGTAGAGGCCGGCAAACCTTTGCCTCCGTGTGATACCGGCTAACTCACCTTTAGTCGAAAGAGACCAGATAAAGGTTCCTCAAGTCCTGGACAGGAATCGAACCCAGGTCTTTCTGATCAAATGGCTTCGTCTATACCGACTGAGCTACGGAGGCTCTCTTTTCTAAGAGCTTTTTCTACAGATTTCTTCTCGGATTTTTTGTAAAAAGAAAGATTTTCTTCCAATCTTTATTATGACAAGATTTTTTTTCTAAAGAGAAAATTTCGCCTTCTAAATTTTTTCTAAAGAAATGAGATGATTTCTAGGCCATATATTGCCTATTTATTTGAAAAATTAAGGTATTTTATACTTCTTTAAAACTGAGATCACCAAAGCCGACCCTTTTAAAGGTTCTCTTTCAAATTATTTATGGGAAAATTTTCGGCTGTATGCACATTGCAGAAACAGCCGCTGTTGCTATTATAATATAATCTCTTCTTATCCAATATTTCAAAACCCACCGTTGGTTGTATGAAACCTCAATGTAACATCACCACTATAACAAGAAGTTTCAAATTTCAAGTAGTTGTATCAGCAGAAGCACATTTCTATTTTTCCACTAGCAGCTATTCAATTTGCTTAATATACCTATTCATCAGCAAACAAAACCACATTTTGCAAAAACACAGAGACAATATACTGAGTGAAAAAAAAAAACAATAGAAGCAAGAAACAAATGATTTCAAATATAACAGCAAACAAATATTGTTTCCAAAGACTTGTTATCTTGAATAATAATATTAAGGCCATGCTGATAACAATGCAGTCAATGTTTGCTAGTTTGACGCCCTTTCTGAAATATTAATAAAATATTTAACGGTAATCTGAGATGGGAAAATAAAAAAAAAGAATAAAAATCAGAAAACAGGATATATATGAGTCCAATACAATTTTATGTTAAAATATTCATTAAGATGATAAATCGAAAGAATGTTTTGTATTTCTGATTTAAGAATTTCAGTCATTTTTCGAAAAATTTAATTCCGAATTCCACGATATGTGAATTTCAAATTGTTCATGTATTTTTCGAAAATAATAATTCTCTTACATTCTTAAAGAAAATATCAGAATTATGTTTCATGACTATATTGTGTTAGAATTGTTCAATCTAATAAATGTATATGTATTGGTGTTTCGGATTAAAAAAAATACTCTTCTATCGGAGAGCTGTCACAGATACGAAACTAACTTTCTTGTTCTAAATGTAATCTCTGGATGGTTTCCAAGTCACGCCCAATTCTCAGCCACCAGAACTTTTGATTCAGGTGGTATGATTAACTGCACTGGAAAGTTTTTCGTGGACGATTCAAACAAGGCGTACAATATTAAATGGTTCTCGGGAAAGACGGCTATAAGGAGAAAGTTTTCAAAAAAAAAAGCAAAAATAAAATTTGGAAAAGAAAAAAAAAAATAGAGCTCACCGCAAAAAATCAGATTAAAAAGCATTTTAAAATTTTTATTTCTGTACACGAGTTTCCAGAAACCAACTTAGACGGATTTCATTTCTTGTAACTCAAGAATAATTGAAAAGAAAGGGGAAAAAAAATTAATTTGCTACAGCAGTTCGGTAACACGTGGTATAGATAAATATCAGACAAGGCTAACTTCGGTTTTTTGATTAAGTTTCTTTGCTACATTGTATTGTTAGAAGAAAATTGAAAGCATAAAACAATAGGGAAAATAGGGAGGAGGGGGGGGGGGGGAATTCAATGATTTTAAGGATGACGGTTTGCTTAAAAGTGGAAGCTATTTTAATATTTTTTTAGGAATGCGCAATATCGTACTACTATTGGGAAAGTCCGAAGGTTTACAAGAATGAGGTAATTGATAATTCTGATGGAGAAAAAAAAATAATAAAACACATCAGGAGCACCTATTTCCATTTTTTTTGCAAGGGTTTGCAAAGGAAAAAAAATAAGGAAAATATTTCCCATAATCTGAATGCACATTGCTTTATCAGCATCACACACGAGTTATCAACAATATTGGAAACAGATTTTTTGTGGTAAACTACTAATAGTAGTTTCAAAGGTACAACTGTGTAGGATATTTCTCAATCTCCTAACATCACTATGATGCAGTCAGAAACATGTCAGGGCAATGCTGTTTCACCCCTTTAATAAAGGTGGTCGGTGATGAATCAAGAATATCTTCCCCAAATGCAGACCACGAATCAAACTCTTTAAGAACTATTCTTCAACGCCTTCAAGATGCATTTCGTGAAAAAGGCCTCGTAGATAACCTTTTTGGCACGTCGTTTCTACCGACAAAGGGGCGTGATGGCATCCCTGAATGTCCAAGACACTAACGCAGTATTCCGACAAATTTCCAACCGCCTCAGTCACCAAAATTTGTTCCTTAGAGGGGGGGGGAGTAAGTTTTTTTTTTTTTTACGGATTACGATCTTCTTCCTGATTTCATGATAACCTCCTGATAACTTTTTGCGATCTTGATGAACATAAACGCTTTAATTTCCGTGAAATAATTCGGTCCTGGATATTTTAGGATCAAGCCGTGTATTACATTATGAGCATCGTTCTTTCTCTGATTTAAGACAGGCAAAACAACTTTCAATCTTTCAACACTACAGACAATTAATATTCTTGTTTGTGTGTGCATTGTAAAATACCATAGTCATAAAAGTTTGTAACCAACAAAGAATCGTATTGATAATACGAATATATATATATATATATATATATATATATTTTTTCGGAGGGACGAAAAACCTGAGTTTCCAGGAGAAAAAAAATCCCTACCTCCGTATGAGACTGACTATATATATATGTTAAAGATATCAAGCAATTTTATAAGCTAGGTTTTAATCCTTTTTTCCAAGTAAGTCAAGTTTGGGGCTGCACGTAGTGCAACACTAGGCAACGCGTTGTAAAGGTGGAGTCCGAGGAACGAGTTGCCTAGTGTTACACTACGTGCAGCCGCAAACTTGACTTAATTGTCCGTTTGCTCACTTGGGAAATAGGATTAAAAACCAAGTTTATATAAAATTGCTTGGTATCTTGAATACATAATAATATACCGAAGTTAAAAATCTTTCTACATATATATTGTTTGAGGTAGCAAAAGAAAAGAGTGAGAGAGTTAGGATGATTAGTCTTTTTTTCCGCGATATGACAGTGAAGTGTTTAAAAGGAGGGCCATAATTGCCAATGACTTTATGCGTGGGTTATGCAGGATGAGTGGTGTGGAATTTGTGGACGTGTGGAGTGAGTTCGATGGGCGGTAGGATCTATATAAGATGGATGGTTTGCATTTGAATGGATTCGGTGTAAGGAGACTTGAAAAAGTGTTGTTGAATGAAGTGGATGTGCAGAATCAGGGAAAGTAGATTTATTAAGGGGTGGGGTGGGGGGGGAGTAGAAATGCCGACCTTAGGGAGGCAATTGAGTGTATGAATGAGTATAATATGCCCAAGCGAATAAGGACAACAAATCAGAATGGGATAGTTAGTATAAGGCATCAAGGTAGGGAGGGGGCTAACGGGGGTCTGCAATTCATGTACACTAATGCTAGGAGTATTAGGAACAAGAAGGAAGAATTATTGGCCTTGGTTGGCACTTCCAGACCACAGATTATTGGCATTAGTGAAACATGGCTGACTGAAGATGATATAGCTAATGGGATTGAATGTGAAGAGTATAGCGTGTTCAGGAATGACAGGGAGAATAAAATGGGGGAGGAGTATTGTCGATGATAGCTGATGAGCTGCAGCCAAGGAGAATAAAAGTTGAATTGCAGGATAGAGAAAAGAGCACATTTGAGGCCATTTGGTGTGAGATTGTGGCTAGCAGAACTAAATATACAATTGGGTGCTGCTATAGACCAGGTGATGGAAAAGATGGTGGAGACAGTATGCACAAGCAAATAGAAGAAATGAGTGGAAGGAGGGTGATTATTATGGGAGATTTCAACTATGGTCACATTGATTGGAGTGAGGAGAGGACACACGGGAGGAAGGAATTGGATTTTATGCGGTTATTAAGGGATAACTATCTGCGACAGCATGTAATGGAAATTACTAGGGGATCAGAGAGTGCTTGACCTAGTAATTGCATCTGAGGATTTGGCTATAATGAACATGACCATATTGCCACCGATTGGTGAGAGTGATCATAGGGTCTTGACTTAGGAGGTGGCTAAAGGTGTGGAATTTACAATTAAGAAAAGGTATATGTGGAATTATCGGACTGGTAAGTATGACAAGCTTAGGAGTTTGGTTCAGTGCCATGACATGTACAACTGCAAGAGCTGGATGCTGATAGTGTATGGGAGGCGGTTAAGAAATGTTTGCATGAGGCAATGGCTGACTGTATTCCTAGAGTCCGAATAATAAATCAAGTAGGGGTTAAATGGATGAATAACACTATTAAGCTTAAGTTGCAAAAAAAAAAAAAAAAAGAAACAACTGTGGAGGGAATTTAAGGAGAAAGGTGACCTGCAGACACATGAATGGTATAAAGCCCAGGCCAGAAGGGTAACAGGTGTGGTAAGAAAAGCAAAAGCGGATTATGAAAGAACATTAGCCATGCAGGCTAAAGAGAATCCCAAACATTTTTTTTCGATATGCTGCAAGTAAAAGAAAAAATGTATACGGCAGATTGATTTTAAAGAATGCCGATGGTAGAGAGGTAACCGAATCAGTTGATATAGTAGAATTACTGAGTGAGCACTTTGCAAGAGTATATCATCCATGTGGTGACATTGCAGAAATGGAAGAACAAACAGCTTATGCGGGAATTGAGGTGAATGAAGTGGAGGTGACTAGTCTATTGCAAAACCTCAATGTCAATTCATCTGTGAGATTGGATGGTATACTAGCTCGTGTCGTACGAGAAGCGGCTAAAGAATTGTCAGTGCCTTTGACCATTTTGTTTGAGTCTCGGGTCTGGGTTAGTCCCAAGGGGGTGGAAAGAGAGGAAAATAGTTCCACTGCATAAAGGAGGTTCCAAGACTGCTGTCTGTTGAAAATTACCGGCCGATCAGCATATCAGGAATTGTTGTCAAGGTCTTGGAGAAAATAGTCAAGAGGAAAATACAAGATTGAACAGATGAAAATGGGATACTCTATGAGGGACAGCATGGTTTTGTGAAGGGTAGATCATGCCTCAGTAACTTGCTCACGTTCTATAACACAGTGACGGCTGAACTGGATAAGGGTAATTTTAACGGGTTTACAATGATTCTACTGGACCTTTCTAAAGCCTTTGATAGGATACCACATGGAATTCTAATAAGTAAACTGCAGCATATGAGAATGAATATAGGGTTGGTGAGATGGATAGGAGGGTGGTTGATGGAGAGATACCAGAGAGTGGTTTATTCATGAGTTGAGTCCAAAAGACGGCCTGTGACTAGTGGTGTGCCGCAGGATTCTGTTCTTGGACCGCTACTGTTTAATTTGTTCATTAACGATATAGGAAAGGATCTGAGAGGAACTGTGCATCTATTTGTGGATGATGCAAAGTTAGGTAAAGCAATCGTGAATGCTCATGATGTCAAAATTTTGCAGGATGATTTGAATAGATTGGAGGTCTGGGCTAAGGAGAATGGATGTCAATTTAATGTGGAAAAATGTAAGGTTTTGCATTTTGGGGTGAAAATATTAGCAGAAGTATATCACATTGGTGAACTGTACTCCAGGAGATTGACGAGGCCAGGGATTTGGGAGTGTTGGTGGATAGGGAGTTGACGTTTAGGGGACACATCGCAAAAATGGCAAAATTAGCTCATCAAATCACTTGGTTGCTGAAAAACGAGCAGAGACAAACAAGTTATTGTTCCTCTGTATCGAGCTTTGATAAGACGCCATCTATACTATTGTGCCCAGATATGGGCGCCAGGGTTTGTTCTCGATGGGGAGGAGGCGGAGAGGATCCAGAGACGAGTGACCAAGATAATAGCAGGACTATGGAATGAACCTTATGAGAACAGGTTGAAGATTTGTGGGCTGCAGAAATTGGTTGATAGGCGGAAAAGGGGTGATATGGTTGAGACATTCAAATTACTGAAGGGTTTCTATAAGATTAATTCAGAAGATATTTTTGAGAATAGGACTGATAGTGGGAGGACTAGGGGCCATCCATGAAAGCTTGGTAAGAGTGTGGTCAGCAAGGGTATTAGAGCTAGGTTTTGTACTTGGAGAGTGGTAAATGATTGAAATAAGCTGCCAGAGTCTGTTGTGGGTGCCATGACTGTAAATGAGTTCAAGAAGAAGTATGATAGATACTGTGTGGATGTTGAATAGTTGTTCTTGACATGATGTTGGGCCTCCCTCGATGAGTCTAAGGACTCCTTGCCTTGGAGCTGCCCGTAATAATAATAATAATAATAATAATATATGACTTGCAACACTTGCAGGAGCAAACTTGACTGACTTTCTGTTTGCTTACTTGGGAAATGGAGAAAAAACCAGGTTTTATATTTAAGATAACTTGGTATCTTTAACATATATATATATATATATATATATATATATATATATATATATATATATATATATATATATATATCATCAGCCATTGTCCATCCACTGCTGGATGAAGGTCTTTCCAGGATTACTCCAAGACTGTGTTTGTCCATAGCTCTGCTTTTCCGTGTCACTCCTGCAAAATCTGATGGTGTCATCAATCCACCGTGATTTAAGTTGGCGTCGTGGTCGGTTTTCCTCTCGTAGAATCCAATCCAGTATTTCTTTTGTCCATCGCTGATCTTGTCTTCGAGCAATATGCCCAGCCCGTTGCCACTTCAGATGTTTCACTCTTCCTATGATGTCAGAGACTTCGGTTTGATTTCTTATCGACGTATTCCTTTTGTGATCCAATCTTGTGATACCAAGCATACTTCTTCCCATACTAAATTGCGTTGTTCTTAATTTTTGAATTTCCTTTGCATTCAGTGTCCATGTTTCACAGTCATATGTCAGTATAGGAAGAATACATTGGTTAAAAACTTTTCTCTTCAGGCATAATGATAGTTGGCTTTTGAATATTGATTGTAATTTTCCAAATGTTTTCCACCGAAGCATCTTGCGTCTTTTAATTTCGTCCATGATGTTTTGTTCTATTGATACCTGTTGTCCTAAGTATATGTAATGATATACGTGTTTAATTTCATCATTATTGATTTTTATTATTTTTGGTTGGGCATAACTGTTTAACATGACTTGGGACTTCTTTAGGCCAGTTGTTTTGCTAACAATTTGGAGTTCTTGGATACGAGTCTAATTCATGAGCAGTTGAAGTAAAGATAACTATATCATCTGTAGAGCGTAAATGGGTTAAATATCTTCCATTTATCTTTACACCTTTCCCTTCCCAATCAAGAAGTTTGATTATTTCTTCTAAGCACGTGGTGAATGATCTTGGTGATATTGTGTCACCCCCCGTCTTATACCTCTCTGTATTTCCACAGGAGAGATGTTTCCATTGAAATGAATTGCTGCTGTAGCATTGGTGTATGCTGATTTGCTGATCATGGCGTATGGCTCCTCCATTTGTTGGTTTCGTAATGCTTTAATTATTGTACAAGTTTTTACTAAATCAAAGGCTCTTTCATAGTCAATAAAACCAAGACATATTGGTAACTGATATTCATTACACCGTTCAATAATCTGATGCACAACTTGAATATGATCCACTGTACTAAAGGTCATTTCGAAAGCCCGCCTGTTCCTTTGGTTGTGCTTGCTCTGGAGTTGTACAAAGCCTTTGAGTTAAAGCTTTTGTAAACACTTTGTAAATCACCGATAGTAGACTGATGGGTCGATAGTTCATCACGACTTCTAAGTCATCTTTTTTATGTATCAGAATTAGGGTAGCCCTCTTCCATGTTGTTGGTACACCATTTTTCTTCAGACATAAAGTAAATATTTTTGCTAAGTGTCTGTAGATTATTTCTCCACCTGTTTTTAGAAGTTCAGCTATATAACTCCATCCTCACCTGCAGCGTTTTCATTTTTTAAGCTTTGGATGTTTCACACAACATCTTCTGGTAGAATCTGTGGTACTTCAGCTATTTCAGTTGTCTTCTTTTTCATTTAATTCATCATCCTCATATAATACTGAGTAAAATTCTCCAATTCTTTTCCCTTTAGCATATCTATCTCTCGTTATGGTCCCATCTTGTAGTCTAACTGCAACCATCTGTTTATTGTTGTTCATCAATTGCTGTTTGGCTTTTTTGAGACTACGGTTGTTTTCAATAGTTTGTTGTATGAATTCACAATTGAATTTTCTTATTTCTTCTGTGATTGGTTTTCTGATCGTTTTGCACAATTCAGTGTGTGTGTGTGTATGTCATATCCCCACGTGCCCCGAGGTCGGACATACGTCAGTTTACAGGTCGAAGTTAACCCTGTGAGAAAAGCCAGTCCTCCGCAGAGTGCTAACAGCATCGAACAATTGAAATCTCCGTTCCATCTACTAACTACTAACCGCGCTCAGACTTGCTTAACTTTTTACATGAGCCATTAATAGCAGAGACTCTATCAATCGACCAACCTTTGCTGGTGCACGATTCACATATTCAATTTTATTCTGTATTGATTGTTTCATTTCTCTTCGTTTCTTCATCAGCTGTTTTATTTCTTCAGAAATTTTGTCTTGTTTCTATTCTGTGGTACCAGCTATTTAAAGTAAAACATTTTGGGTAATAATATCATTACTTTCTGATGGATCAGCATTGTTATCTATAATAACATTTTTAAATCTATTGTTTAGTTCATGTTGGGATAGATTTTTTTTAATGTTGAGTTTGGGTTCATCTATGTTTTGCTTTAATCTTAGAAACATTTTCTTCTTTGTTTTTGGCAGTTTATTCGAATCTTACTGCGTACCATACGATGGCCACTTCCAATGTTGAAGGTGTTTATAACAGAGCAGTCTTGAAAGATGTTTTTCTTATTGCTGAGGATAAAGTCAATTTCACTAGTTTTGCCATTTGGACTTTTCCAGGTACACTTCCTATGTGCTTTTTTCTTGAAAAAATAATTCATGATGTGCAGGTTTTCTTTTTCTGCAAATTCTATCAACCTTGCTCCTCTATCGTCTCTCATGCCATGTTCAAAATTTCCCACTGAGCTTTCATCTGATTGTGAGATTTGAACAATACTTGCTATTCGATCAGATATACTGTCAAATTCTATCATGTTGTTCTTCAATTTTTTGTTGATCATGAATCCAACTCCACTGATTCTGTCCTTATCTTGATATCTATAATACGTCTCCGATTTTAATTGAAGAATTTCTTCACTATTACGTCTAACTTCATACAATTCGAGGATGTCCCATTTTAGTCGCTTTAGTTTTCAGTTAGCCCTGCTCCATTGCTCAGAGTCATACAGTTTAAACTTCCAAGGTCTGGTTTCCAATGGCAGCGTGATCTGGCTACCCGGAGATTCTTAGCACCCTCTACTTGCTGCCGTAGGTAGTAACAATCTGGCCTCCTGGAAATGAGGGTCGATTTATTTCTGTTTGACTCATTTTGTTGATTTAAGATGAACAATATTCATCTTGGAAGATTGAGCCATAAATTCACCCGCTGGCCTCCTGCGGGTTGGTGAATGGCAATGTTTTCACATGGGATCGCCAGTCCCAAAACCGTTGGTCCACGGCTCTTTATTCAGTATATTAAGAAATATATTGCCGGCCTGGCTGGGAGTGGTTAGCGTATCTGATTTCCAGTCAAAAGGCTGCGGGCTTTAATCCCGCCGTGGGCATGGATGTTTGTGTTTTTCTGTGAAAAAACTAGTGGTGGTGATGGTCGGCAGTAGATGGCGTTGGTGTAGTTGTGGTTAGTTGTAGTTGGTGGAGACGGAGAGCTGTAGAGCAGGTGCCCTCCCTCGATGAGTCTGTGGACTCCCTGCGGGTGTCAAATAATAATAATAATAATAATAATAATAAATGTATATAACTTGCAGTCACAAGCTACATTGCACATTCTGGCGTATAATTTTAGTATGAAGCAAATCTCGTACACTTTGTGCTACGGACAGGTACTTAGGAATCTTTCTCAATAAAGCCATAATCTCTAAATAATTTAAAACAAAACGTTAAGCAGTTATCTTTATGATATCGATAATTTTTCAGACTCCTAACTACTAGTGAAAAATCAATATTTTTTTTTTCATTTTAATCCTAACATCATTCCGCTTTTTAAGCAAAGACAATCGGGACACATATGCTAACCACGTGCGAATGACGTTTATTTCAAACCATCTGATTTGACTGAATAACCACGACAGCTATATTGGTTAGATACACACGCAGTAACGGGCTTAGAACTGCCACCTTTCTTCGAGATGTGTGTCCATATAATATACTTGTCTGTTGAAGGACCAAAATTCGCTCCGAAAAATTACTTCAGCGGATCGCTTTGTGCAGTTTGCTTTTCTCCAGATAACCAGTTTTTGGACGATGGGAGACACCGCATTTTCGGCGTGCGCGTTTTGACGGCTGGTCGACTACGGCGAATACGGGTATGACACGTGCCACTATTGTCTCCCGAGTCATAACCCGGAAGAACATGTCACAAAGACGTCAACCTGTTAGACAGTAAAAAGAAAAATCGATTTCGATGTCTTGCTTGAATATAAGGCTTCAATTCCGAGAACTCGTGCGGTTGCTAGTTCTCTCCTGTACGGATGCGTTCGCCTCGGTAAGGTTGGAGTTGTTTGGAAGTGTTTTGAATGTGTTCGCTGATTTATGTTGAGGGGAGGGAGGGAATAACTCGGTGTTAAACTCCGATGGTAGAACGCTGGTTGTTTGTATTTCAACAAGAAAATAATTTTAAGGTTTGTTCTTCTATTTCGTTCTCTGTCTTGTTTCTCTCAATCCCCCAATGTATAAAAAAAGAGGGCAGAGGTAGTTTCAAATATAGGCATAGGTAGTATGGTGTACCGTAATCCTAGAGCGGTTTTAAAAGTTCATAGTGCGTTGATTATAATCCATCGGTGTCCGGATTTTTGTAGTCATACAATATTAGAAAACTTTTGCTGAGTTGTTAACGTTAATTAGTTTTTTTTTTGTTGTTGTTGTTAGTTCGCTCTGCTAGTTTAGCATTAGTATTAGACTGCATATCGAATACTCGTATTAGACTAGAAGGAAAGTAAGAATATTCACAAAGCTATTTACGATAAATATTGAACAATCTGAAGTTTTTATTTATAATATAATAATACACAGGGAAATGAATCATCGGCAAACCATTTACTTGGTTTATTTTTTATCAGATACTAATATATTTAAAGTTATAAAGTAAAAAATTAATTACTACGAAAAAAAAGGGCAAATCATGTTTTTTTTTAACAAAATTCACTTGATATCCACATTTTTGGCATGGAATGTTTTTGTTTTTGAAAAACAAATATTTAAAAAATATTTAATAACTAAAATACACCAAACACGAAAACATTAACGTCCATAACTCGAATCAAAAACCTTAATAATAGTCACTGCACTCCCTACTAAAGAATGACAATAAAATCTCTGAAAGACGACGAAAATAAAGATTTTTAAAATGATAAACGACAGACCGCTTGATTAAAATTACGAAAAATTCAAGTCACTCTATTAATTGCGTGAGTGTGTTCTCAGGCCTGTTTACCCGATTTTCTTCATTAAAATCCTAACATTTTCGCCCAAGTCTGATTGAAAAAAAAGATTTTACAATCTAAAGCACAAGGATCTACCTTTTTAAGGAAGGTTATTAAATGGCAGAAATAGTGTCATGTAATAGAAAAGAAATAAACGCAACTGAATGATGATTTTTTAAATAAAAATGAGCATTTTTCTTCAGTTACTCAAAGAAGGAAACTCGATTATATTTTCTACGCATTCTCTATTATAGCAAGAAAGAAGGTGTGTTTAATTAAACTTCTGGAGAATCTCAGTGAGGGGGGGGGATATGTATATCGGCTATCATGTTCTATTTTTCTGACGTCAACATCTTAGTGGCAAGAAAGAGAGACGTACGTAACGATTTTTAAGGAGGTCCCACAAAACACAATACACCTCATAATTGCCATAGGAAATAACGATCATGTCTGTTCAGACACTCTATGAAGACCAACTACCAGTTTAAAGGAATTACCAAGAATCGTTGCTATTAAAAAAAAAAAAGTGTAACTGCTAAGCATTAGTTGATAACCACCAGTGTCTGACTTGCGAAACCATTTCGGCAATTATAGTCAACAATATAATTATTGAAGCCTATTATAAATTCGTTTGAGATATTAATGGCAGAACAAGCAAGAAGAAAACTGTGTGATGTACTGTAGACATTTATAAAAGATCTTGGAATTTCGGATTCTAAATATACGTTCTAATCTCGGCTAGAATGTGAAGAGCTTTTATAGGGCTTCTTACCTGAAAGTGACTTTCTCCCAACTTAGTCCTTATAAGGACTGGCTTAAAGGGGCGAAGCAAGAATGCCTTTCATCTTCCCCGTTATCTGTAGAGGACAGTGGAGGTATAAGGTGTTATTGAGCTATTAAAGCTCTGATCATGGCAGAAAGGTAACAGCAATAGCCGAGCCTCAGTTAGGACTTCATTAGCTACAGCATTGCCATCCATTACCCTCCAAGGGTATTAATTGCCGCATCTCACGGTCGATTCTCCGATCTACCCCTACTCACAACTGTTTTATCACAACTGAATATTGGAGCAATTTATCTGTTAATTGAATAGGTGTAAAATAATTTTCTAAATTAATTTTAAATAGTGAAAACCTTTTTCCATTTATTTTTTATATTTTTATACCTAAATATAAATAAATAATTGTTTTTATTTCTACTCATAAATAAAATGGCTTCTGAAGCACAACACCACTTCTTAGCGAATGCAGCATAAGTTCCACAGCGAATTTATTTAGTCCATTCAGGCTCTCTTTTTTTAGTTTAAATGCAAAACGCAGTTGATAGTGTCAAATACCTTCCTCCAGAAAAACTTGGGTTTTTCATCTACAAGACACAAAACAGACTAGAAGAACGCGCACAGTTCATGGTTAATATGTTGATCTCATAGTCTTAGTTCCTTCGACATTCAACCTAGAACAACCCAATCCGACTCTAGTTTTATTACTGTGAGAAAAAAGATAACGAAATAGAGAAAGCGATAGGTCCAAAGACAAAATTCTGTACATGGTACCAGTCGAGCAACGCTTGACCGCAACTACACTTGTGAACAATGTTACACTCGATATAACCCTGCTTACTTATCCTCAGGTATCCTCCTACAAAATAAGGAGGCTTGCTTCAATTAATACTGACGTTGTGCAAGAATCATTCTAAAACATGACACGTGACTTCTCTATGTTCATTGATCTACGCCATCTTCGGCTCTGACTCATACCGAATAGGAGAAGAAAGGGCCCTCAGGTGCACGAGCCATGCCATCATATAAGTGAGTGATTCTGTCTGAGCTTTATTTTTTTAAATCTTTCGACTTTTTTTGTGAATCCCATTTACAACGGGTGGTAAACATATATTACATTACTACCACAGATCTTCAACCTATATTACTATCAGTGGTCTAAGGATTAGATGCTCTGACCTAATCTAGAGACCAGAAATGGAACATATCTCATGCCACTTCAAGTCTCCGTTAAGAAGGGCGATGTAAATCCTCTACTACCTAGAGACGTCCTTGCTAGGAGTGGGGTTCAGATCCACGATCTGTTTTGAGATTGTGGATCAGAATTCAGATTCATAATTGGTTTAGAACGGAGTGTCCACCAAAACAACCGTGGCTTTATTACAGTACACGCATAATTCTCTAGAGTAACACCAGCAGCGTCAGAGAAAGAAAAAAAAAACGTGATAAACACTACAATAAAGAATCGATTAAATAACCATGTTAAAAATAGAAAGGCGACATCTCTAATTCTATAAAAAAATTACATTAAAAGATATTAGGAAACAGTTTTTAAATATTAATTTTTTTAATAACCATTTTCGGAATGTGAGAGATTGACATACGGATTAGCGTTCAGATCTTGTTAGTGGACAACGTATTTATAGGATTCTTTGAATAATCTTGCAAATTTAGAGCTGCGACGAAGAAGTGTAATGGTTCATTTAATACAATGATCAGTGTTAATGCCATGAACACCTAATCCTGATATATCAAGTTGCCGGCATTGAATATAACTGACGTGTTTATTACACCTAACCTTAGCTAGAATGAAATTTAACCGTAGTTGAGGTTAGATGGGTGGAGAATGCCGTATACATCAGGCATTCCGAGGATGTGTTTATCTGCAAGTATTTGCATACAATAGTTCTATGTTATAAGCCAACGGTTTACCTTGTAGAATTTTTTATTACGACGATGCTGTTCTACTAGACAAATATATGCCATTGAGTTTTTAATAAAAAAATAATAAAGCTTATCTGTTATTTATTTAATAATGCTACAAGAACATGCAAGCTTGAAATGTAGAAACCAGCAGGGTAACCCTTCATAGCCTTCGGAAGGCTTCAATAATTTCGTAGAATTAATCCCTCTGGTTTTCCCTATCAGTCGTTACCGACCGTAGGTGACTTTGTAGGCATTGCCCACAAACTATTCCTGGTGTGATTTTTACAGGGTAGTTCACCATTGCTTTCCCCAATTTTATCGGATTCGGGACCGGCATATGATTTGGACGTATTCATGACGTAATCTATGTGTATTCACGGGCCGGCTAATTGTTAATTCTAACAATGCAAATAGTTCAGAAGTCTTTAATGTTTTATTCCAGTTTTTATCAAGCATGTTTTATTCGATCCTG
The DNA here is from genome assembly GCF_054136105.1 of Typopeltis vanoorti. NCBI lineage: Eukaryota > Metazoa > Arthropoda > Arachnida > Uropygi > Thelyphonidae > Typopeltis > Typopeltis vanoorti. The sequence continues at coordinate 134,819,954 of NC_143551.1, read as the reverse complement.
GTTTAAAGGATTATATTATTTTTTTTAGTTTTAATAAAAGAATTGTTAGAAGACTTCTCATTAAAGAAACTAATTTAACTTATTATTATTAATCTAGAGATGGGAAGACAGCTATAAGAAGACCAAAGAGACAGTAGGAGTATAAATGAGTGGCATAGAAAAGCTCAAGATTAAGACTCAGTGAAGGACTTTGCGAGAGACCTTCGTACAGCAGTGGACTGAAAATGGCTGAAGAAGAAAAAAAAAAGATTTAACTTAGGTGAGCTACAGTAATTAAGTTCAAATATTCTATAAAGAAAAACAAAAGACATTCATGAGACAAAAACACTGACTACCCCACATGTTTCTGGCTAGCTAGACTGCACAGTTGGATTAAAACAGGTCGGTGGTGACGTATGGGGGATTGGTGTCATCGTTACTTCTTACCTGGAGATTGTTTTGGACCAGGTATTGCCGGCCATGAGGACAATGTCATTCGATGGATCTGAACTCCTCCAGAAGGACAACGTTCCTCGTTACAAGGCTCGCATTGTGCAAGCCTGGTTTGAAGAGAAGATCCAATCCAAGCATTTCGTGTGTACTTCCCCTTGGCGCTTAATTCTTCCGATTTGTAGGAGGTCATAATGTTTTGGCTCGTGTGTATATAAGTAACGGTGCAGATATTTTAGATAATCTCAGTACTTTTCTTCTACTTTAAGTTTTATTGTTTCAAACAGAAAAAATTACAAATAAATTTTTTAATGATTAATAATAATTCATTGGTTTATCTGATGACCATGATCGTCTACAGACGGTTGTGACCATCTCTGCATTTTAGTATCTTCTAATGATTGCGAAAAACAACCGGAGTCCCCGGAAATAAAACTTGTAGATTTTTAAAACGAGCTGCAAATGAATAAATAATTAAATAAACAAACAAATAAAATAAATAACAAATAAATAAGCATTTGTAACAGAGAGAAGGGATGAACGACCAGAGCTAAAAGAAAACGACGATTTAAGAAGTGGTTTGTATCTACAGCTAAGAATCTACGTCTTTATCAAACACCGGTCGCTCTTGATTACATTACATGTTTCATTCCAAGAATTATTCGTATGTCCTTCCGCAGAGAATTAAAGCACTTATGACGGGAACAAAGTTTTGAGTCCTTTCACTTATTCAAAATATCATTAATTGCGTTGAGCAGCCAAGCAGGCTTGCTTGTAATGACGTATTAATACAGCAACGCCTCGCATTATAAATCTGTTATCAACTATTAAATTGTACTCGAGTCGAGATGGCGGCTGCCCCTGAAATTGCACGGATATATCTTTGTGTAATTAAGAATTATGCCAGATAAGTGGGGTGTGTGGAAACCGTGATGATGTATATAGAATGGACGACAAGAATGTCCGGGTCTTCGGAGTTCATTATGTACAGTGTTCATCGCATTTTCCTCCCTAATCCTAACGATGTGTTTCTAGAATGAGATCTTTTCATACCATTCGTAACCTGAACCGAAACATCCTCACCTCGGGTTGAAAATGAATATCACTAAATGCTTCAATTTACATAGTTTGAATTGTTAGGGACGTTTCCGGAGCCAGTTGATGATGCATTTGTAATGTTACGTTGAACACAAACAAATGCATCTCATTTACTCCATCCTCCTCCTAAAGCGCGCACACATACATGCAATACCAGCTTTATTTCCTCGGTATTTTTGATAAACAAAGCTTTGTTTCCTCCACATCTATATATATCTATCTCATGTTATGATTTAATCTCTTTACTAAGATTTCGCATTATCTCGAAGCCATAAAAATTGAAGTGGAAACGTAAAGTCCATTATATCGTGAGTCCCTTGGAAAAACAAATCAATACACATTTGCTGACAAAGTCAAGAAAATTGTCTTCGGAGAATAAGAAATTTTCACTGACGTTATCTTTTTTTTTTTCTGTTTGCTGGCCAATAATTCGTCGCATTATAATTACATTGTGTTTGTGTTCTCGAATCCTGATGGGAAAACATCCCATTATCAAGAACGTCGCTATTCAAACGATGCCACTTCTTATCTCTAAAATCGGATATATATTCATAAGGCACATCTGTTTGACGGCGGTTGATAGTAGCGACCCTATTTCTGCCTTTTCCAACAATTGCCAGGTCATTAGAGCCATCTGAAGGCGGAGAACGTGGCATCTCTGCAATTAGAGCCCCACTTCTGTGCGAGTTGATAAATGCTTAGCGTATCTCTGACATAATGGGAGGCTATAATATATTTCCTATCACGCTTTTGTATTCCGAGAGTTAAAATTTCGTTCCGTAAAACAACACAGTAAGACAGTTTCCTCAGCGACATATATAATAAACCATTACTAATATTGGCAATTAGCCAAAGTAATTATAACTAGATGAAGTTTAAATTGATTTTTATGAATGTTCTGTTTTGAATTAAACTACAAATAATATACAGAAAAATGTTAATTTGTATAGCCCATTGTTGGTAGTCACCATGGTGACGAAAAGCTTATTTTCCAACAATGAAACTATGAAGAGTCTGCTGTACTCTAGAACTAACATCACACGTAACATTTTTTCCTTTTTTTTTTTTTTTTCGCGCGCTTACAACAATGGTGTAAAGTACACAGAAGCGCCATTATTATCAAGCTTGTAAACACGCTAGCACGATCACATGTTCCTGAAGTGTCATTATCAATAAACATGTTCTGTAAAGTGGACAGCAAACAAAAGATTAATATACACGATTTAATTAAGCTACTCTGTTCGTAGTTAGGGTAATTAACATTTTCTGTCTAAACCTTGCTATTGTGATTAATTTTAATACGATGCGTTGCAAAAGTGATATATTAATATTGGAAATGCGTGCTCGATAATGATTATTGTAACAAAGATACCATTTCCACATTATTGACACATGGGGGTTCCAGTACACGTTCATTATTACAGCAACAGCTAACAGCTTATCGGATCTTTTCGTTGATATTTGTGAACAGTTGGAAAATTGCATTTATTCCATACAAATTCCATTTAAGTTTGCTTCTTTTTTATATTTATTTTTCATAGTTACTTTTATGGGTTTTGAGGAAGTATATAAAATTAATTGGTTTTCTGTCTTCCTTTTTAAATCTAATTCTTTTCTAAATCACCATCCATGATCTTAGTCGTTTAAACAACACAAAACATATCAACATTCCTTATCCTAAAATCATCTTTTTCTACTCCCATCCCGTCTGTCTCCAGTAAGGCAGAAGACAAAAAAACTGATACTTGTCACAGATGAGTTATGGGCTGTCTAAAAGGATGGAAAATCCATCCTTCACGCTATATTTCTTCCGACCACCATGGTCTATTGGAATTTCTCTTTCTCTCTCTCTCGGTATGTGTGTGCTTGCTTTTCATGTGATGGCTAGTGCATTTCGGTATCATGGAATGTGAGCTTTATCTTCCTGTTAACGCGTTAGCCTCGCGCTTAGAATCATATCCGGGAAAAGATCCCAAAGTCGTTTTTATTATGAAATCGACATTTTTTAGGTGTTCCGCCCAGACTTTTCCATTTCACAAATGGCAGTTTTTGAACAACGTAAATGGGCAAAGCAAAAAAAAAAAAAAAAATTTGAAAACAGTCACCAATAAATTGTACATTACAGGATTATACACAAGGGAACAAAAATAAATTCAAATTAGATAATAAAAGAAATGTTGGTGCGACACCAAAAGAAAATTAAGTCGCATCTATTGATCAATCTTGTTTGGATTTTTCTAAAATCGTTACAAAGTGTTTGGATTTTTTTTTTTCTTTAGACAACGATTAAACTCAAGGAAAAAAATAGACATTGTTACTTTCATTTAGGCTTAATTAGGTACTAATTAAACAGTTCCAAAAAGCGGAGACCGTCGTGTAAAAACACAATAGCATCAAGAGCATCCATATAAGGATCGAAGTAAACTAACTTATGGATTCTCCGCTACTAAAAATTGCAAAATACTATCAAATTTTGATGGTGTTTACACACACGCACACTTTCTCTCTCTCTCTCTCTCTCTCTCTCTCTGTGTGTGTGTGTGTGTGTGTGTGTGTGTGTGTGTGTGTGTGTGTGTGTGTGTGTGTGTGTGTGTGTGTGTGTGTGTGTATACAAGTATAAATGTGTGTGATAGTTAAGTACAGAAGTTAGCGAATAACATGAAAGAAAAAAGAATATCCATCTATCTGTTAATCTCTAAAAACAATGACTCGCTGTTGTTAATAATCGCTTATTGTCAGTTTCATTTCTATTTTTATTTTATTTTTTTCAGTGATTGTTGCTTTCATTCTTTTAGTTATGATTAGTTTTATTTTAATTTAAATCACTTTATTGTTTTCGTGGTGAATCTCGAAATCTGCATCCTGATAAGAGATGTTTAATTGATAGAAATACAAAAAAGTCACACGGTGAAAATTTTGGGTTATTAAGAGCAGAAAGATGGCGTAAACAATTTTCCGACTTTCTTAAAACCTTTTAATAACAGAAATAACATCGTGACTTTCTAATACCACGAAAAAAAAAAATACCCCCGTGTAATGTCGAACATTCACACACAAAGCAGCAAAGGCCTCTTTCACAAATGACTCCAGTTCTCAAATAGCGACAATAATATTATTTAGACCGGGGGGGGGGGAGGGTATTAAGAAGAACTTCAAATAAGAAACTTAGAGAGAATTACAAGAAGCAAGAGAAGAAAAACTTCACTAAAAATAAAACAGCTAATTATCTGGGAAAATTCCTGAGCTACATTGAACTTTATTTCAAGCCACTTCAACCCTCCAATAAGCAGGTCGGTGGTCTCACACCAGGAGATGCAATTCGTTTACTACCTAAAGACAATCATCAACATTCGTGCCCAGGGCAGGATCCGATTCTACAGCCTGTTACTGGGGGGGGGGGGGGAGAGCGGATGCTCTAACCGCTCACCTAGGCAAACAGTGTTTAAAAAATGGAACAGAGTTTTAAAAATATTAAGAGAATAATTTTAAAAAGCGCCATTGCAATTCAAGACAACAAATGGTCGATAAAATTCCTAACTGTATACTGTATATACACTGCTTGAAAAGAAGTCAACGGACACCTCATGGGCAAGTTGCATCGTGCCATGAAATGAGTCACGTTTTTTGTCCGGATGAAATAGCTGCCGGAAAGGAATTGACGGAGTTTGAAAGAAGCGTTGTGATAGGATGCCATGTTGCAGGCCTATCTGTTTGGCAAACTGTTGAAAATTTGGCCTATCCCAGGTCAACGATCAGTAATACCATACTGAGATGGAAGCGCAGGGAATCAACTGCAAGTGCTACCCGCAGTGGTAGCACTTGTAGTTGATTGCAAACTTCCCATTGATCGCCATCATTACGCTTGTACAAAGTATTCCCCGTAGGACTGAAGCAGTCATCGCAGCGAAAGGAAGTCCTACACCTTATTAAGGTGGGTACTATGGTGTTCGTTGACCTCTTTCCAAACAGTGTATAAGAAAATTAAGGATTATTAGAAGATTGATAGAATGACATCTCCCATGGGAGGATAACCAACGACCATCAGATTTGCTCAAATTGGGACGATATAAAAAGATCTCATTGAAACGTTCTGCAAGGAATCTACTCTTGCGTGTGTGTTCTTCCACAGGAGTATATAGTAGAAACAAGTTTAGACACGTTCGAAGCTTTCACCAGTTTTACATTTCCTACCTTCTTGTCTCAAGAAGAACTCCAAATATCGGAACGTATGCGAAAGTTCTGCGTTGGATGAAAATATATTATTCGCATACACTCAGTGACTTTTCCGTCTAAGAGATAATTCTAAACAGTCTCCTAATCCATGTCGTTACTGCTGGCTCTGTGCGTGATCTGTCTGTCTCGTACAACGGAAATAATCTGACTTGGACAAATTTTGATGAAATTTAGTATATGGAGTTATAAAGATTTGCCGATACATCTTTCCGTTGCATTTCGATTCAAATTGCAGAGGGAGGAAATGGTATTGGGAAACTACAAAATCAATCCATGTGCGTGATTTAAATGTAGCATGTTAAATCAATCAACAATTATCAAATCATGATAAGTGATAATTTTCGAACGTCTGTGTTTAGTATTTCAGTGCTGTAGTAGTTTAAGACTTATTTATTAAATATCCTTTAGCACAATATAAATTTCACAATTTTTGTCCCATTTTTAAATGCAAATAGAACCTTGAAATTCACGACTGTGTTTTAAGCTGAATTAACCTTCTCTCTCTCTCTCTCTCTCTCTCTCTCTGTGTGTGTGTGTGTAAGGGGGGACTTCTGTCGTGTGTCACATCATTTAAATAATCTGCTGATAACGTTGGCTCTACGACTGCAGACATATTTACTTTCGCAGGCTCAATTTTTAGAAACCCAATAGGAAGTCTTAACTAGTTGTCGGATTAGACGAACTTTTAATTCGCAGACAGCGGTGAAATCGACGATAGAGTACATTTAAATGAATACTCCTCAGGATCTATGAACATCCCTCCTTATGTAGCCCGCGAGGAAGTGCACTCAACCTTAGCGATCGTAAAATGTAAAGACCGACTGCCTACCGATTTCCAAAAAAAAAAAATGAAGACATAAAAGAGTTCTTGCAATTCCCTTTATTATTAGAATGCATTGTCATCCGAAGCACCACAGGGATCAACGCTAGGCCCACTTTTTTATTATTATTTGTATGAATTCTTTGTTTTTATATTTATAGTGCAAGCATGCTGATCTTGTTCTACCCAAATTCCTTCAATATTTTTTCACTACCTGCAAACATATGAACAACGTTCTCGATGAATGAACTGCTAACGTTAGAAACACTCTCAGTCTGCACGAGCATACACTGCGGCTGTGTAAGAGAACAGAACATTCGCCCAGATATCATGAAAAACTAAATTCTGTTTTTCATATAATTAAAAACATTTTCTGTTCTTTTCAAAGAAACATAAAACATCATCATAACAGATGTACTAAATCTTCAATGTGATTAAGTCCTTTTCACGATCAAAATCAAATAATAATCTGGAATCAGAAATTATATACTGGTGTTAAATTGTGAATGAAACTATGTTGTGTAATTTATTTTTTTCATTCACATTTAACATTGCTTATTATATATTAATCATGATTTGTATAAAAATTATTTATTATTCCTTAATTAAGGATTACTATTTAAATATTTATTCTAAACTTAACCTACTATTAATTTATTAAATAATAATATGTGTAGAAATTTATGATAACTAAATATATATGTAAAGTAACGAAAAGTGTATTATAAATAATTGTATACGTAATGAAAGAGCGCTGATTAAGTAGCTCAAATATTCTGTTTATTCTTATTTGTGAAAATTTAACGTTATGTAATCACTCATGTAGTAGTAGAGCATTGTATTACATTAGCGAAATATTTACGTTCATGCGTTGTCATGGAGACGCATGAAATAAACAACACGAGTCGAATAGAGCGTGACCTTCGGACTGAAAGGGGAGGAAAAGAAATAGGAGATTATTAATTAGAGAGAAGAGAGGAAGTTTTTGCAGAGCGGAAAGGAAGGTAGGATACAAGCAAAAGAAGTAGAAGAAAAGTATAAGTTCTCTAGGGCAGAAATTCATGAGAATAGTGTTTAGAAGTGAGCCAAAACCTAGTGAATCATATACTTGGCTGCAAGTGAAGTCAGCTGCGTTGTAAAGGAAGATTAATGCCGTAACCGGATAAATAAAGAACTGGACATTCAATGCAAAATTCTGATTAGTTCCAGTTAGTCTAGGATTACGTCTTAATTCTGTGTTGCCCTGAGAAGAATATAATGAATTTATCTAGTTTCAGAAAAGTAAACAAGGAAAGATATCAGTGCCTTATTGATGTGTTTTTGTTTAGAGTAGTGAAGCGCAATTAACAGTAGTTCAGCTAAAATCGTTGAAGAATTTTATTTAATGTGTTCCGCTAACGTAAATAAGTTAATTCATAAGTGTGCTCGCAATAAATTGATGTATTGAAGATTGTATCTGGTAAGAGTAGTCATACATGTTTGTTTATTCTAACATTAACTATAACCTATCTTCGAAGTTCAAGGTCCGAAATAAGATTGCTTGGAAAATTGTCTACCTTGATTAGTGCTTCCTGTGAATTTAAACATTAAGTACAGCTGATAGATATTTGGAGACTGTTTAAATAAGAAGTTTCGTTTTACTAACTTGAGTTAAGAAAGTTTGTGATTTTGAAGCTGTCAATTGCATGTGAAAGTTTAGAACATTGAATTGGCATGAGTGACTTAGCAAGATGTATTAAGTTATTTGTATTGTTTCATTTAAAAGTAGAATTCTTGTATTTGTTATATATCATATATTAAATGTTTTATTTTGTTAATCTAAATATTGTGTTTGCCTGAATTCCTTTTTATTGCACCGTTCATAAAAATTCGAATCTTGCGGGTGCCCCAAGAAGAATAATAATAAATGATTCGGCCTAATGAGAAGACTGCTAACTTAATTAAGAATTGATCCTACTATTTTATATAGACTAATCTAAAATAGGGTGGCGCAGTATAATTATAAATTTCCCTACTTTTGGATCGGTGATCAATTCGCAATTAGTTATTTTATTTATAAGAGTGACTTGAACCAAGATGGCGGAATTAGAACACAACATGAAAATAGAACGTCACGACACTGGGACAGTTTTTTTTTTTTTTTTTTTTTTTCATTTTTGAAATATTATTCTGTGTGACATCAACGTGTGAGGTTGATAACAGAGAAGTCTAAACCTGCGCACATTACGAAGTACTAACCCCAAATTTAACAGGCTAACTCATCAATATTAATCCTCCTCTTGGATTTTGTTGATGAAGGTGAATTATGGCTTAAAATAACTTTGCTGATGAGCCCACTTTGAAGAGGAAACGCTCTGATTATAGGTTTGGCTATACTGAATTAGGAACTTTTATTTCATACCGAGTTGGACCGTCTTTAGCGACTGTCAATACCGAATATCGATCCTGTTCAATTCTCTGCGCATAGTTTGGTGAGATATGGGTCGGGAACGTCCTTCATTAAATACTTCAGTCATTCGGTGCTGGAAGTTCTCTTTGTCCGTACAAGCCTTCTCAGGCGACAGCGATCCCGTTCTTGACAGTCTTAGGACTACAGTTACTCTTCTCGAACAAGCAATGTGGGTTATTTTCCCACTGATTAAACACTTGAGATGTCTTACCTTTGGAGAAACCAGTCAACTCTGCTGTTTTCAAAGTCGTGGCTCCAGGAAGAGAGGCACCCACAATGAGCCCCTCATCGAACTCCGAAAGATTCTTTTTTTTTCCATTGTGATCAACACTGTTGACGATTACTGACAAGCAGCATTCTTAAATAGTTGCCTCGAACACGTGTTGACGCACGTGATCAAGTATTTTGCATATACGCTGCGTAAATGACGTATTTAGTACATCTACATAAAGATTTATAATCCAGTATGAGTAGTTCCCTAACAGTTTCCATTTATTCCAAATAAATGCCAATTAGCATTAGGAACATATCTATTCTTCTAACACACGTCTCAGAAATTTCCAATTCCTTTCTTGAGAAAATAAATAATTTTTTATGAAACTGTATTTTATATAATTTTATACAAAATGACTTATATAAATACGAAAAATTCTCCAAAGATTTATAGCAAGAAAAAATTTTGTATACAAAGCTGAAAAAAATTATACAAAAACATCTAAAAAAACTTGAAGTGTATCGAATAGAAGTGAAAACATCAACTTCAGGTCATTTCAATTTTTAACCAAACTTTTCCTGTCTCACCATCGTGGTAGTTTAAAAATTTACGATCTTTTTATACTAAGGAACGTTGAATACACGAAAGTCAAGTTAAGGCGAATAATACCGGTTTAAAAAATTAGTTGAAAAAGAGGCAATTAATTAAAACGACTAAGTGATCCACCCTCGACATCTTCGAAAGATGGCTTTCATTGTATAGCATTGCATTACACGTCTACCTCCCACTCAGTGAAAGAACTGTTTTAGTAAATCGCTGCTTATCAGATGAAGCAGTATCTTTCTTTGCTTCCGTCATGCATACTTGTAACGGAAATCATCACAGAGAAAGCAAAAAAAAATCTTAATTAGCATCTATTACGAGCATCGATCTTCGAGCAGTCTAATCTGTTGACTCACAGTACACGACTACTAATAAATTCTTAAAATATTATCATGACTGAGTGTGTTTGTTACTTCTTGACTGCAGAACACCTCTACTGTTGTAAGGAATATTTAATAAAATATTCAAAGCCATCAGTAACGGAATGCGCCTATCCTCCCTAAGAGATTAACAGATTCTTTATCACAATGCAAGGGAACAACACAGTACCAAGCAGAATTGGTTTCGTGTTATCCTTAAAAAGTAAATGAGAATTAAGATAACGAACAGTCTCGTCAAATAAAAATAAAAAATTTGAAATATTTATCGAGCATCCAGTTTGACAAACATGTTGAACAGAATTCCACACAGGCTAATGGTTTTACAAGGAAAATAATCGTATCATCCAAGTCAAATAATTCCATTTGCAACAGAGGCTTGGATAGCATTAAATATGCACCCTTGTACGTCAACGAAGTGTGTTTGTTTGATAATCTCTAATCATGCAAATAAGATTGCTTTTCCTTCGATAATTTCCGGCAGAAAATGGGCTTAAAAGATAAAGTGACTTAACAGAGAAAAAAAGTACATTAAGCAACCACCAGGTGGCGCTCTCGGGCGTTCTTGATTGATTTATATATCTACATGTATACATATTATCGAAGTTTATCAGTTGTGTAGTTCTATACTCGTACAGGTCACATTGACATGACCTTCAACTCCTTAAGTACTTTTCCATTCGAAGGGAAGCCACAATGCGGTTTGCCACCTTCTGATAATCCCGTCGCAATAGCGTTTTTGTGTTACGAATGCATGGGGGGATAACCTAATAAGACCCGCTTTCCACTGGACCGTAATGCCGATTACCTGAACTTAGGAAAAAGAAACGCAATTCAATTGTGTTCGCCTCGAACCATTCTTTTAACTAATGCAAACAGCGTTCTCAAAAGAAGCAGAGTTGCGCTGCACGTATACGGGGGGGGGAAACAGCAGCGCAGTTATCGCACTTTCTTTTAAGTAAACGATGAGAAAATGTGTCGCAAGCGACGGTGGAAGATAATCATCTTCCTTATCTTCCGGGGTAAAAAAAATTTTATTTGCTGACGGAATCTCAATTTATATATCTTGTTTTCCGATGGGCGAAAGAAAAGAATAAAAAAAAAAAAAAAGAAAATTAGTTCTCCGTATCTGAATAATGGAGAGGCAATTTCTCGTGTTCGTGAGCGAAAAATTGAACGAACGTGTGCAAGGGAAGTGACGCCATTGTTCACCAATGTCTTATTATTCTGATTACATTTGAACTAACCTCAGGCATCGGTTTCCTTTCGAAAGCTTTACCTTAATTTATCTTTATTGGAAATGGGAAGGAGACAAAAAAAAATCTTATAATGTGACGTGATGGAAATCATGCTTGATGGAGTGGAGCTCAATTATGGCTGGGGAAAAACAAAAATGGCATCATTGGGTTTCACGCTATTCATCTATGCATCTCGCAATAAAAATAAAAAACACTGCATCTTATAGAGTTTCATTCATCTACATATCTGCGAGCGTAAAAAGGCTGTGAGCTTGTTAGCGAATACTATTGACAGAAGCTGCATAAAACTCCATGGAACTCGATTGCTTTTTTTTTTTCCTTCCTCCAAGCTTTAGAAAAATAAAACAATACTTCTGTTTCGTTCTTTTGTCTGCATGGCTTTGTAACTTAACTTGGTGCACCAACAAAAGCAGAAGATTCATAAAGTTCACTCCCACAAGAGTGCTTTCAATGAAGGCGAAGGACTTGTTTGTGTTTTTACAGACTTTAGGTTTCGTAACTTTTAAAAATATTCTTCTCTGTTGAATGGAGAGACTACTCGACAAGTAAGTGATCTTCGTAACAAATATCTAGATTAGGGCTGTCCAACCTTAGGTAATCCGAGGGCCGCATTTAAAAGAAAAAAATTACCTGAAGGCCGTATCCAGAATAATAAATACAGTACGTATATTAAATTACTTGGAGAATCGTACCGTTAGTTAGGTTTAGCAAGCACTTCGAAAATTCCATAAGGAATAGAGAAGTCATGGTACTTATAAAAGTTTTTATTTAAACAGTAGATAAGAAACAATAATTGTTTATTTCATTTTAGCGAGAGCTCTGTGGTAGTTCGGCTTCGTTTACTGAAGTACCTGTATCAATTTCGATGCTTGTAGAAATGTGTGCTCCCGAACATCGAGCACATCTCGAGTCCAAAGTTCCTCAATTTCGGGTACCTCTCCATTGGTAGTCATTTAAAAAACTCTTCTCCTTTTTCACTTTTGTTAGTATAAAAAAAAAGTGTAAGAATGCTTCTTTGACACATCTAATATTTGAAAAACACGTGGGCGTTTAGTGACGTAAAAACACAAAGTCAAATTACCAACGTCGAGATTATAGATTAGTGATAGAATTAAAATATCTAATACGCATTCGATTCAAATTGGTATTTTATTTTTTCGCTCGTTAAAATCAAAACCCATAGGCGGGCAGCACAAAATCGCACCACGGGCAGCGTGTGGGCCATGTTTTGGACAGCCCTGATCTAGATAATTAATTTGCCAAGAATCTGAATCTTTCTTTCTTTCTCTACAAAATGCATGATTGTATGATATTTTTATTCCTTTGATGATTTTTATAATTTTTGTGATCAGTTTTACTTATTTCATGATATTTCATGTTTTTACTTAATGATATTTCATGATTTTCATGATACTCTTTTATACAACGTTGTATTAAAAATAATACAACGAATACCAGAATATTCATTGGTAAGTGCTACAATCCTTTCATAACATGGTTTCAAATGCATGTTTTTGATATTTGTTTATCCATAGTTATAATGTACGACAACGCATAAGGTTTTGTCTTTTAGCGAACATAATCTTTAGATATCGGCGAAGGTATATTTTTATACTGATGTGGAAAATCTCAGTGAAATGAGAAATGTTTTCGTCTTGGAGAGATTCTTCACTTCTTTGATAAACGCATTAAGAAATCTAATTTCTTCTAGATGACTCTGCAGCTATAACGTTTTGCGCCACTGGTAGAAGAAGCTTTCTAAATTTTACGATCCTACGGAGAGCCCATCATATATCCCCACTCGTACCATAAAAATCTAGTTACAAAAGCCCATATTTCACTATGTCGACATTACAGAAAAAAAAAGTTCAATTCGTCTTTACGGAGGCAGATGTGCGATAAAATTGTACTTTTTCCCCCCTCCGTTACTGGTTTTCATGCCTGCAGGTACTATTCAATTATTTTCTCAGTAAAAAAAAGATGGATGGTGATTTGCGTCACAGAAAAATAAGTATATTGTATTTCCGTTTTCTTCTATCATATTTATATGTGTCTGATATGAGTACAAATTGTGGGATGCAAAAAATCCGTGGATGCACAGCTGTAGATGACATGGGTAGCAGTGAATGCAACTCTACGTGTACAAATGCTGTAACTTATTACGTTTCTCTTCTTTCTTTTACGTAAAGGAATGCTTTATATCCCGAAGAAACAGATTATAATAAATCCACCGCACTGACTGCCGAAGTACAGATAGAGGCAGCTTAAGAAAATACTATTTTACATACTGCTCAATATTTCTAGGGATTTTATATAGTGTAGTTCGATTCTGACACAGTGTAGTGCACTGTCTTAATACGTTCATATGATGGGGGACCTAGAAAGAAAGAAAGAGAGAGAGTTTCTTCCATAGAAATACTTCAATCGAAATTGCTTGTCTGAAAGTTGGGATCCCAGACAGGAAGTATTGCAGATGTGCATTACTGCCCGACATAGTTTTGTATATTGCGAGATCTATAGGAGAATTTTCTTCCAATTTTTTGTTGTTGTATCAGAAAATGTACCAAGGCGAAGTTCTTTTCTTTTTCTTTACTGTCCAGTCTGCACTCTAAATAATTAATTTGAAGAATAACGAGTTTAAAAATAGGATGTCGACCCTTAGCTCTAAGTAGAAGCATGTTTCTTTCTTGTGTTAGTATGATTCAAAATAAATGTTTTTTTGAATTTTAGGACTTTATATGAGCATATATGACACAGGAGTTATATCTAAAAGGTGCAAATTATAGCTGTGAGATAGTCATGTGATGATATAATAAAGACAGCAGCTCGCCTCGCTCTAGTCTTTAATATATTGCTAGCGATAAATGATAACCTATAGATTAAAGTATGAAATATGCAAAAAAAAAAAAAAAATACAGTGCAATAGTATCTAATTTGCTTGTAGATTATGCATTTTTGCATTAGTTAATGAAGAATTTCTAACAAATAAATCTTAATTTTGATCTTTAAATTAAGCATCAGTTACAAAAACATAATCAGCATCATCCTGATGCTTAATTAAATGAATATAATATCTTTATATTCCTTGTGGATTGAACTGTGTAAAATTCTGCGTTACTCGAGATAGTGCTTAAACTTCTCAGAAAAGTGCCTATTATATTTTAAAAAAGAATATTGTCTTGGAATTATCGTATTTAAAGTGAATCTCTGTCCTTTCCCTGCACTTTTTACTTTGCCTCAAAATTCCAGAACTGAAATATATTTTCCAGATCTTCAAATATGGATTTCAAGTATCTTTTTATCAGAATTAATTCAATTAATTCTCAAATCTTCTCAAATAAAATTTCTACTGCCATTTCAATTACAGTGCTGCTACGCAATCTTGTTACAATAACAAGAGCAGTAAGCTCAGATATTCTGCATTGACTAATATATGAAGATATTTTGTTCTTCTGTTAGGACTCAGCGACTGTGCTTTTTAAAAATGTCTGTAGAGTTCTTTTTTTATGCAAACATCATTTGGATAGTCTAAAGTTTAAAAAAAAAACTTCATTCCATTCGATGCTGTGATGATCGCAATGAATTTAAGATGTATCGAGAGGCAAACTCTACTTCAAATGTTCTGTACTAAACGAATGGATTACAGCTCGAGTAAATTCAGTCTAATGCTGAACTTATAAACTAATTAGATCCCATATAAACTAATCCTGTGCAAACAATTCCTCCACAGAAATGTTAGTCTGTAAAAAAAAAAGTTATAATAAAATAAAATGTCTTTCACAACCAAACTACTGACGATTTCTCATCGTCTTGTGCGAACCCCCCCCCCCCCCCACCCACGATCTGATTTTCGCTCGCCAGCACATTGAAGACAGTTTCCTCCTTTGACAACAGTTTGAAAATTTAACGGCTTACGGGACATCGCGATGATTACGGACTCGTCGGCAAATGCTTCATTTATTTAATGTACTTGCGCAGTTCGTGCAGCTATACATGATTAATGGTCGACGCTGATCTCGCGCATTTATAGGGCACATTTACTTCCCAAATAATGTCGGTGTTCTTCGATTTCTGAATGAATCATCTGTTGATTTAAAATCTACAGCTGTTTCAATAGCTTCCAATTCGTAAGCAATTCATTCGGATATTCCACTGTTTTTAACAAATTCTTTCCGTGTAAGGTTTATTTACGTGAAATTAAATTTTGAGTTCGATGGCGGTTGTGCATGATGATTTGCCAGCTTGTCCTAAGAGTTAGTACGTCTGCTCAACAACAATCAGCTTGAGGGTTCGAATTCCGCGATGGGGCATGAATGTTTGTGATTGAGTTTAGTGAGAGCAGCTCTCCGCTTACTGGAGGCCTGAAGCGTCTTAAAAGAGTTCCATATTTGGTCTCGAGAATAACAATCATGAAATCATTATCTTCTTAAGTTTATATTACAAAACAGAATTTTGGGACATCAAGCACGTATCCTAAAAGCAATTGCTCAACTCATCCAGGTTACAAAGTTACACATTTTTGTATTAAACAAAGTTAATTTGCTTTTGCAAGATTTTAGACAAGATCCTCGAACTCGACCGATCTGCTTGAAACCATTACTCTAAATTTAATAATTTATACAAATATTTCGAAGATTTTTCTCATTTCTGTAGAAAAATAAATAATCTTTGAATAGATTATTAGATTCTTGCTTACGTTTGGTTTCATTTCTTATTGATAAAGGTAAAGTTTTTGAATATTTCGGTGCTAAATAAGTATAATATTTATAAACTACGTCTTACCTGCTTTGGGAACTGCATTTTTTATGCTCTGTGGTTTGCTAAGGAAAATATCTCGTTTAATATTGACAGATTTATTATCGTTTTCATGAATAAGAGTAGCGAATAAATAACTAAGAAGTAATAAGTTTAGTATGGTTTATTTATTGCACAATGCAATATCCTTATATTTGGTTCTAGTTAAGCTTTGAATTATTTTACTCTTGGTCGAAACTAGAGGTTTCAGCGTAATGCGATAGATTCCTCCCTAACTTAAAATACCACATCGTGTAGTGGTAGTGGGTAGTAGATGGCGTTGGTGTAGTTGCGGTTCGTCGTAGTTGGGGGATTGAGTGGTGGAGACAGAGAGTTGTAGAGTAGAGTGCTCTCCCTCGATGAGTCTTTGGACTCCCTGGAGGTGTCACGTAATAATAATATTATTATTATTAATATTGTAGTCGGCTTTCAATCCATGCAGAATATAACACTTTTAAGTTCAATAATCTATTCAAATCGTAAAGTCTGCTTAACATAACCCATACTGTACTTATCAGTGATTTGGGATTTCCAACTTAAATTGTAATTCATTTTTAATCCTAAATAAGTTAATAGGTTAAGTTTTCTATTTCCATACAAAACTGCAATTTGAATTTGCTCTTCAATCGTGTAAGAATCATTTTAGGAGAATTTCGTTTCACATAATTGCATTTGCATTTTAGTTCTGAGACATTTAGACTAAGTATCTTTCCTTGGAACTTTGTTACTTTTTTTAAAAGTTCAGTATTTATCATGATTTGCTTTTCGTCAGCTTTGTCTGAAGAGAAAATTAGCCCTGGCAAATATCCCCGTGGTACACCATAATCCATCGTTGTAGAACTGCTGTTGCTTATTTTTACAGTTTGAGGAGGTCGAACATTTCAATAATTTCTGAACCAACTTTCATATTAAAGTTTCGTGGGGATGCGGTGTCATCGGCTTTATCGTGATCTGTAAAATTTCTGATGTTAGTTTATGGTCATCTAAGGAGGTATACTGAGCAAAGTATGTTCAGTGCGAAACTTTTGTCTGAACCCAAACCGATTCTTTGAAAATAAATTATTTTTATCCAAATATTTCCTTAATGTAATTTGTTCAAATTTCGCTAATATTTTCGAAAAAAAAACTATTAAAAAAAGATTGGTCTCCATATTTTTAAATAATTTTTGTTCATCATTTTATAAACCGGTAGAACTACCACAGCGTTAAAATCCCGATGGAACCTCCGTCATCACTGATAAGTTAAAAATGTAAATAAGGGTTTATTATGTATATCTAAGATTCTTGTCTGACATTCTTCGTCAATATAATGCAGTTATTTGTTTTTAGGCTATTTATAACACTTTAGATTTCGTTTTGGTGGTTGATGGCATAAATGATGTTCTTGATGTGTTTGATCGGCAGACTTTATATAAATAAATGTTTAAGCCTATTTCTCGATATTATTCTCCATTTTGTAGATTGCATTCCCAACAAATAAATAACAAGGTATAAAAATATTTTTAATTTAAGAGATTATATGGAAATATTTCGATCTTCTTTATCAAAAAAAGTTTAAATTGAGGGAAATAAACTAAGCTACATGAAGGATAAAAACAGTTAACCAGGTTGTGGAAATAATTGTACAATCATGAGAATCGCAATACGAACAAAGAGTGAAGTATTGTCGCTCTTATATTAAGAGGGGGAGGCTACATTATGTGAAAAAGCGGTGCATAAAATTGGGGTCAATATTGCGAAGAGGAGAATGGAATAAACTTCAGCATAAAGTACGTCATGCGCCCTCAGAGTCATCTCTGCGTGAAAATGAAAGATGGATGGATGGGAGACATTGATAACTCCCTCTCTACTCACGACGTCAACTATGTTTTCTTTTTATCTTCCATTTCACTCTATTGTGACGCTGAGATCGTATCACATACTTCAGTGCCACTGCTTTCCTGTCTTTCATACCCCCCCCTTACTCCTCTTCACAACATAACCCCAATTTCATTCTGTATTTTTACTCCTACTTCCTCTTTCATTCCTAGTAAAATATCTTTATATTATATATTGATATTTTCTTTTCTGCACCTGCTCAGCGCTGCTAGTTTCTCTTTTCCAGTAAGACCCTGGTTCAAAGCTCATTTAGCACGCAAAGGGCAATTTATGAGAGCTTTTCTACCGAATGTGAGTTAGCCTCTCGTGTGAAGTAGCAGATATTCTTCAGTCACAGAAAAAACTTCAAATCAGAAAAAGTGACTTAGAAACTCACACACACACAAAGGAAAAAAAATCAAGAGACAGCTCTATGCCAACCTCGTGTAGATCACTCGCGAATATGCTCTATTATGGAGGAGATAGGAATTGCGTATTTTTCATTTCCAAAATAAAGTTTGTGAAATCACTTAGTTCTAAGAGAGAATTCAATGCTAGTATATCGTGCCTAGATCCTAAAGTTTCTTAAACTTCAAGTAGAAACAAAATTCACCGAACAGTTCTACGCCAACCTCTCACAGATCACTTCCCAATCGGTAGTAAATTACAAGCGAGGCTCAATGACACGAAAACAGAAGACATCCTCTTTATCCAACAATTGACTACGCAGTACTGAAAGATAACTTAAACACTGTCTGTTGGGAAGTAATAACGACAGAAATAAATACTGATAATTCGTAATCCCTTTGGTCGGAAAGACCTGGGTTCGATTCCCGTCCATGACGTGAGGAAACTTAATCTGGTCTCTTTCGACGAAAGGTGAGTTAGCAGTCTCATAAGGGGGATTTTTCACCCAATTCCGGTTTTTCCTCCCCAAGAACAGGCAAACTGGCCCCGTGAACACACGCATGTACAGACATAGGACAAACGGGGGGGGGAGGGGCATAGGGCCAATCACCTTATTCTCGAGTTATACGGTTGCGGTTACAAGAATAACAAACCTCGACAGCGTAAAAAAAAGTATGAAGAATTTATTGAACTATTGAACAGTAAAATACAAGACTGAATCAAAGAAGACCCTTGGATTGCATAGGAAATAAGCCCTAAAAATTTAAGTTTATAAAAATGTCAACTCAATCAATATCACGAACGCAGTTTCACGTATAAAAATTGCGATACACTATAAATTACTTGAAAGTAAAAACTAATAATACTGATCACGAATTTCTAAAATGTCAAATCAATTCCGGAAAATAATTGAAGTTTGGAAGATTTTAATCCGTAAAAAGATATACGTTAAAAAAAGGTCCTCCTACAATTAAGATATTAATGAGAGTGAAGTAATCGAAGATAAAGGATTAGCCGAAGAATTCCCTAATCTTTTCACCAAATTGTCACATTCAGTGAATTGTAAGAAATGTTAAATTAATTTTGTTAGATACACTGATAAAAAAAATTTATATTTCTAAATAAATTTTCGCCACTTGCGAAACGAAATCAAAAGTGTTATAAATACAGCCTGAATTTTTGTTTAATTAATATTCACATACGAATGTTAAACGAGTGTATCGACTGTCCCCCTTACGCCCTAGTTATTTAGTACTTCTCCTTTTCTATTCTAATTTATCGTTGCTATGCCGAACACCAAACTTTTTCTTTGTACCAAACTAAAGAAACCTAAAATTAGGAAATCAAATAAGAGTCTTCAATGTTTTTTTGCCACTTAGTATATTATTTGTGTAAGTACAGTTAAACACGTGTTTGGCTCTTTTTCATTGCGATATTTCTTTCATTTCCTAATTCGTTGATGTCTTTGAACTGATTGGTGTGATCCTAGATATCTTCAAATTAAATGTTCAGGAATATGAGTAACTGTTGAAACGCAACAATATTACCATTGTTGTGTTTCATCTACTGGTTATTGGGCAATAATATTTGAAAATCAACATCTTTTGATAAAAAAAAAAAAAAAAAAACCTTTTTAATAAATTCAAGCAATATTGTGTTTGTATTTTCTATATATTTGCGTGTATTTTATTGCCAGTTTTCTTCGTGTCCTCCCTTTCTTTCGCACTTAAAAAAGCCGTGATAAATGTGTTCTACACGGGATTCAAACCCAGGTCTCATCAATGAAAGGCTATTGTCGATACTGGCTAAGCTACGGATACACGAATCTTCTCACTGTAACTATTCTTAACATAAATCGACGATTAAACCTTATGGAACATAATGAAACGTGTGTGCGAGCCAATTCATTACGTTCCCCTTTTCTAAATGCCTTAAGAAAGTGATTTAATTGATCAGAGCTAAGTTACCTTTAGCCTAATGTATGTTCTTACAATTTGATCTAAGTGGTCTTTTGCCAACGTCCGCAAAGCACGAATAATGACAAGTTGAATTTGTCCCTTTTAAAATTTCTTTTAACTTGCAAAAAGAAAACTAAGATTATATTAGAAAATACGGCCCCCCGGTTGCTACTGGGGGGGGGGTCGGAATAATCTGTGCGAGTTGTTAATGAAAATGTAAACAAGATTAATTGCATAAATTCGGTTTCCTTCATAAACATAGATAATCCAACTAATGTGCTGGAAACTGGAAAAATGCGAAATGTTGGGGGGGGGGAGATACAGAAGGGGAGAGACAGACAAACTAGCTAACAAAATAGCAGAAAATACGGATAATTAAATATAAAGAGCAGGAAGCTTTTAGACTTAAGTGTGTTGAAGTAAGTATGGAAATAGGGAAGACGAGGTTAGTGGATGTTTTAAAGGCAAAGGCCAACTAGTCGGAAATTCTATTCTGGTTCAAGCAAGGGGGGGGGGGGAAGTGTGCTTGCTTCAAAGTGCGTAGCGAGACTAACCCAATCGAGTTACCTGAAGTTCTTCCGAAGTGGTTTAGAAGGATGCGGTAAAGAGCATTTCTGACTCGAGTTTCCTTTCAGGCAGTAAAATGAAGTCAAGAAAATTTTAAGTAAGATGGGATTAGAGAGCTTTGCAATTTTCCAAATTGGTCCTCGCAAAGTTCTTAAGAAAAACTCGGAATTAGGAAAGAAAGTTGCGAGAAAAATTTCTGGCTCGGTTAGCGAGCACAAAAAAAGTTCTCTGAGTGAGAAGAAATTAGGATAGACCAGTGTTAATGGCTAATTAACCTTGATCGTGCCAATGTTACAGGCAGTGGCGCATCCAGATGGGGGGGGGCCAAGGGGCCCTGGCACCCCCAAAGAAAAAGAAAAAAAACAAGAAAATTTTCCAAAAATCTTTTCCTAATTAAAATTCTTTTTTTTTTTTTTTTAAATTTATGTTGTGTCTTCTATTTCTATGCTACTTATGAATTAACAGTCACATAAGGTGGGAATACCCTATAGCTCGAGGGAATCACGGCCGCTGTGAACACAAGCCGAACGAAGTAGCTCGGGCGGACCGGACGCTTCTTCGTTTGCCCGAGCCGGGCCAGAGGAGATCACAAGCGATGTATTGGCGATCATTGCAGATGATCAGTCATAGGTCGTATGCGATGCGTAGTGTGTATTCTCAAATGGCGTACTCAACTCCCCCCCCCCCTAAGATTAAATCCTGAGTGCGCCACTGGTTACAGGCACCTTTCACTAAACGAAAAATTAGGGATCTGGAGAGTTTATACCCGATACCGAACTAACAATACTAATTTGAATAAATCAAGTAAGATTGATTTTTTCTTCACGGTATACTTTCTTCCTGTCCATAGTTGCCTCAAATTATTCCAACCAACTAAACCAATCCTTCAGTGGTCCTTTCAATAATGATTTGCCAATTAATAATCGAAATCTCGTAAAAAAACAGACCAAATCTATACAATACTCCTAAAAAAGTGAAGATAATCTAAAGGGCAAACTGTATGCAGCCTTTAATCAGACATCAAAATCCATCATCCCTCCCAATCAGATATTACAATTGACGGACGTTCTTGCCCGGAAGAGAATTCCCGTCAGAATTCCACCCCAATACCACCTGTAAATGCCGCTACGTTGCCGAGCACTTCAGCAATGCACAACTGAGAAATCCAATTTTCAACACCATCCCAGTTTTGGAATGCATCGAACACAGGTTGGTTTCACGTAAACTTAATCACAGAAGGGGGGAGATGGGGGAGGGAGTAGGTGGGAGGGGAGAGACAATGAGCGTCAAAGACAAGCTCACTATTTTCCTGTGATTTCATAACAGCGATGGAATTTCTATAATAGCCAGACGTCGGATATAATAGGCGTATTTCTTATTAGAGGTTTGACGGACGTGAGTCGAGCGTTCCAGTCACGCGCGGCGAATATATATAACAATAGCGGAGAGCGGACGTGTCACATTACCACATCACAGCTGGGAAGGTAAATGTTAGCCAGTCTGCACACGTTTACTGAGCTTCCCGTTTATCAAGTTTAATATGACAGATTTACGCCAGTTCTCTCTTCAGGCGTTCCCTCTGACCACACCATCTGCCAGTCGGCCGTGTGATTGATAGAGGCTTGTCCTTACCTAGTGTGAAATGCGTTATATATTTATATCACAACTTCTGTGCTCTACTATTCTGGTATAGTACGGTACTGCGACGAATGGGGGCGCAGTAGGCGTTTCCTGGTCAAATGCCAACTGAGTCAGGGACATAGTTTAATGTGTAGGATTGAATAGAGTTTTTTTTATTATTTAACGTGGAAGTTACAAACTTAGTCATTAGCCTCGAAATGCCTATTAGGGCTACGTGCGGCTTCACAATGATTTCATACGTTACTTATGAATTTACTCTGCTCCACTGAATCCACATGACTGATGATAAAGATATTCTAAATTTGTAATGCTTATATTATTCGTATTTGAATATCTTCTTTTTCTTCTTCACTATTAAGCGTAAATGTTTGTAGTTCATCCGATTTCAAGACTATCCCGCCATCGTTTCTTCCTCTACTTCCCTTTCTTTTCTTATCTATTATTCTATGCGACTTTTACATTCTTTCTTCCTTCTTTGGATCCAGTGATTTATTGGCTGTAATTTACAATTTTCTCTGATTTGTGAGTCTTGGATTTTGTTTAATATTGCTACACATTGTTTTTT
This sequence comes from Typopeltis vanoorti, assembly GCF_054136105.1. Taxonomy (NCBI): domain Eukaryota; kingdom Metazoa; phylum Arthropoda; class Arachnida; order Uropygi; family Thelyphonidae; genus Typopeltis; species Typopeltis vanoorti. The sequence continues at coordinate 134,796,682 of NC_143551.1, read as the reverse complement.
AATGTTTTCATTAATTGGTCTAATTTTTGTGCTCCCTCTAGATGGCGCAGTTGAGACCTCCAGATATTTGCGTCATCTTGTACTTCATTTTGTGTGATGCCATAGTTCGTTTATTTCTATCTCATCTCATCTTCCTTTTACCCTCTTTTACCTTGCGGTGTCGAGGGTTTATTAATCTTCGGACCTCACTCCGTTTACAGGATAAGGTGGTCAGCCTTATGCCCCGGTGTATCCTATGGCCTGTACTGTTGAGTTCTCAAGGCGAGTTTGCCTGCTTTGCGGGATGTTTTTTTCCCAGGATAAACTGGGGAAAAAGTCCTGCTGTCCACGCCCAAGGCCGGCTAATTTGGCTATGGCCAAGAAAGATCCTTCAGCTCCTCACGTCGTCAACGGGAATCGAACCTAGGACACTCCTTCCCCAGGCATATGGTTGCGAAGCGCACAGACACTAGGCTAACCGAAAGGACGTTTATTTCTATTCCTAACTATTTTCTCTTACTTAATATAATATATTATAAGATTTTGTTTCATTATTATTACTAGATTACATAGCCCTACAAATTAAACCATGCCCTTACTTGGCATTTGACCTGGAACTCCTACTGCGACCCCGTCCTACATACTCATCATTATTAGATTTGATTATTTTAATGTGTTATTACCATAGTCGTGTTGATTTTCATTGTTATGAAGACAACTGCATATTAGTATTGTTGCGGCTAATTTAAGTTTTTGTTCATATAAACAAAAACTGCTAAATTAACAGTTGTTATTTATATGAACACAAACTGTTAAATTAACGTATACTAATACAGCAGTTTGTTCATATATTCTTGACGTTATTAGAAAATGACTGCTTACCGTGTTATCTCCAATATCAATTCAGAATGAAGATTATAATTATACGTTTAATATTCATATATAGAAAAGAAATGGCGGTGCTATAAAAATTACTTAAATATCTTTTTAAGGACTGATTTTTCTCTTAATGTTTTTCTAAAAAAAATAATGTATTTAACTATACGAGTGAGCAAATGAAATTAATCAAATTATCGAAAGATTCTGAAACACTCTAGCTTCTTTTTTAATAGTGGCCGGAGTTAACGGTATGTTGCATTTATGAAATGTCGTAAAACATCAATAAATCCCAGAATTACCTATTAGATAAAAGAGACAGGCGTGCTCTATGTACTCGCATAACAAGAACATCTGGAGCAAAATTCTGTTCTTTCCAGACTCCTGCATCAGAAAGAGAGAGAGAGAGATTAAGCTGGTAAATGTACGAGATAGGATGATTCACAAGCGCATTATCTCTAAATTGCCGCCATTTCGGAGCTTTACAAAGACTTAGAGCCGAACAAGTCCTGACACGGCTGTAAATAAAGGTTATAGGGTCGTCTAGCTCATCGCCTGTCCACTTACTTGCAGTCGCCACTGGCCGGTTTTAGTGACCAGATTAACGGATATCTTCACCGTTTTCCCCTTCAAGAATCGCCATAACTTGGCTATCGATCGGAAGGTCATAGGACAGCCGAAACCTTTCTCTTCTCTCTCTCTCCCCCCCCTCTTCCCACCTTTTCCTCGTCATTCACTTACGGAACTAACGTCAGCGTGCGCTTCTGTACGACAGACTGCTGTTTAATTAAGTTTTTTTTTTTTTTATTGCGAATACGACGAAGCCAGCTGTCCGACCCGGATGCGCTGCGAGATTCTGAGGGATCAGAGAGGATCAAAGGGAGAGAGACGCGCACGGCAGGATTTGACATTAAAGGCAGGTTTCTTAGGCCTGTCGTACACACCGCAACGGAATTGACGACTAAGTACTTTACTTACTGACCAGAGATTACTAAGAGCACCTGATACAAGCCGGCTTCCTTCGTTTTCTAGCTTCACTTTTTTCCTTCTCACAAACAATAAAGGCGATAATGAAGTGTGACGTCACTCTCGGTGTGTGTGTGTGTTCCCTAAAGGAACTGTTGGTCAGAAGAATGTTTTTGGTAGTTAACCTCAAGAGTTAATAAATGTTCGAAGTTAGTGGATAAATGTCCCTAATTTAGAACTTAAATTTGGGATTTTTAAGTTAAAAATGTTTCAACTTTTTTGTTTGCAATTTCTTGTTGATTTTTGTCTGTTTCCTATTCGGACAAACAACAATAACTAGCTCGAAAGCAACAATGGTTAAGTGCGATGTGATCTCTGATAAACCAACAATGCTTGCTAACAATGCTTGCTTCCTATTATTGCGGTTGGCTGTGTGTTGGAAAAGAACCAGACCACGAATCATTCCATGGTAATTTCCTGCAACCAACTTTCTGTTGCATATCAAAATCTCTGGCATTAAGCCACGAAAGGTGCGAGATTCTCCTCTACCCATGAGCAGTGAGTCCATTATTAACAACAGAAGTTTTCTGAGTCTTTTTACTTAGCATTGCAATGTCCAAAATCACTCACGTGCCTAAGAAACTCTCTAGACGTTGTTGACGTCAGTGGTGCTCAGCATAACGACCTGTCTATTTTGATAGCCTTCCTCTGTTTCTGGCCGTTAGACATCCATTCAGATTACAGTTATTTGTGATTTAAAATGACAACTTTATTGACGTTCGGCAATTTCTAAGGATATCCCCTAGTGTTTATGGATGTTTAATGGAAAAAATCCTAAAATTATTCGAGGATGAAGAGGGCATTTTATACAGTAAAGTAACGATCAGTGATTTACTGGGGCAATATATAACCATGTCAGAATGTATATTCAGTCGATTTATTTTTCAATCGAGATTTCAATGCCATAAAAGTGTTGAAAGTTGGCCAACAAATAGATCAGGATTAAGTGAGACTTACGACTGAGGAATAGAAGAGATAATCCATATCTGTTGCTCACTTTTGGAATTTAATACCGATTCATGGATTTGTCGAGAGCATTTTGCATTCTTTTAACAATGGAGACGCAAAAACTAATCGTTAAAATTATGCAACAGAATGCGAACAATGAAAGTTGCAATTATGCAATAGATAGGAATAACGTCTTGCATTCTTTTAACAATAGGGTGTGTGAGACAAAAACTAATTGTTGAAATTATGCAATAGAATTGAAGAATGAAATTTGTTATTATGGAACAGAAGTGAACAATGAAATCAATAGATTGCGAACAATGAAATTTGTTATTATGGAACAGAAGTGAACAATGAAATCAATTGATTGCGAATAATGAAATCGATTGATTGCGAACAATGAAATTTCAATTATGGAATAGAAGTGAACAGTGAAATCAATAGATTGCGAACAATGAAATTTGTTATTATGGAACAGAAGTGAACAATGAAATCAATAGATTGCGAACAATGAAATCAATAGATTGCGAACAATGAAATTTTGATTATGGAATAGAAGTGAACAGTGAAATCGATTGATTGCGAACAATGAAATTTGTTATTATGGAATAGAAGTGAACAATGAAATTTTCATTAGGCGCGTAATAGTGGTCGTGACTCATTACATAAAAGGAAGGGGGAGGATGAGAAGGAGCAAAATTTGATGGGATAAATGGGATGATTTTTCCCCCATTTATTTAAACCTGAAAACTAAAGCTCTTTTAACTAACGCAACGTTTTGGAGGATTATATCAGGTTCCCTAATATATCATCTTATATGCTAACACGTATGCATCATTCGCACAGCAACTACAAAGGATCCCATTGCATTAATTAAGACTATGATTGTAGCGAGGACACAATAATGAATTTTAAGTAGTCATTACTTAATAATAGCTAGCGCTGTTATCGGAAACTGACGTGCAAATGGTACCTAAGACTCTACGGAGATTAGCTCATGCATTTTGCATCCGCAGTAACCATTATTATAATTACAATCGTCGATTTGTCATTGCAAAGTAAAATTAATTTTATGTAATGGCTATGTACGAGGTGATGTTTCGGAGCTGGACTTTTTCAAAAATAACAGACCGTCGACTTCAAGCGTTTTCTTACGTCTGTGGCGTTTCCTTTCCGTCTAGAGAGAGGCCGAGATGAAATATCGCTGATTATAGAAAGCGATAAAGTATTCGCTGTCTCTTGACGGATCAGTTTTCTGTGGAAGAATTATGCAGCGAGTTCGTTTAGGGGGAAAACGCGCTGAAATTCCAGTTTTGTAAATTATTAAACACACCTATTTTGTGTTCCTGGCAGACAGTGATAACTGCCCTGCCTTCCCATACATTCATCATGCAAGTAATCTGGTTAAGTGCCTCTAGTGGTAGGGAGAAAGGAAGGGGGGAACGACGTAATCTGGCACCTTAACATAAACAGAGTTAGGAAAGTGCTGACAAAGCGTAGGATTGAAAATATCTAATTTTTTTTTTTTTTTTTTTTTTTTTTTTTTTTTTTTTTTTGCCGGAGTGGAAAAACAATCAATTATAAAAGTCTCGCGGTGAGAAAATAAAACACAAAGACAAGCGGGTCCATAATCGTTCCTTTTTCAGATTATATTGAATATGTTTGCAGCTGTACTCTACATAATGCTCGCAAAAAAAAAAAAAAAGTGTAAGTTTTATAAGAGAATGAAAGATTTCCTTGATATCTGCACATTGAATACGATAATCCAACCTTATGTATATCTGTTTTATTTTAATCTCTGTGTCTTCACAGTGTATTTCCACTGATGATTATTTAGGAGTACATAGGGAACTGATATTGCATCATTCCCTGAAACATAAGTGACATTCGAATTCCAGATTCACCTTTACCTACAGATCCAGAAATTCTAACGGATTTCTTTTTATCAAGTTGCTTTTATACTTTCGATAGCCTCCGTAGTTCAGTCAGTATAGACGAAGGCCTTTGATCGGAAAGACCTGGGTTCGATTTCCATCAGTGACGTGAGGAACCTTTATCTCTTTCGGTGAGTTAGCCGGTCTCATACGGGGGGGGGGGGTTCACCCGGAAACGAGGTTTTTTTCGTCAATAGTGTTGATCACAATGGAGCCACGATTTTGAAAACAGCAGAACCGACTGCTTTCTCAAAAGGTGAGATATCCATGATGGTTAATCAGTATAAAAATAACCTGCATTGCAGAACCGACTGCTTTCTCAAAAGGTGAGATATCCATGATGGTTAATCAGTATAAAAATAACCTGCATTGCTTGAATAAGAAGCTTAACTGAAGTCCTAAGACAGTCCATCAGGAGCTAAAATCGTCGTCATCTGAGAAGGCTTGTACGGACAAAGAGAATTGAACGAAGCGTTTAATGAAGGCCGTTCCTGAACCATATCTCACGAACTATGCGCAAGGAATTGAAAAGGTATTGGCAGTGGCATGCCTATACGGAAACCACTGGTTTCTGCGAAGAACCGGAAAGTTCGTCTACAGTGGTGACTGGACATTTAAAGTCTAGAAAAATGTCGTATGGTCCGACGAGTTACGGTACACCTTAGTCTATACTGAGGGTAGGCAGAAAGTTTGGCGAGAAACTCGTGAAACAAAGAACCCCTTGTAAACACAATTCAAAGTTCTGGAGGTGGTGTCATGGTGTGGGACATGTTCTGTTGATACGAATCGGGTCCCCTGTTTTGCTGGAAGGTTGGGTGACCTCTAAGAATATCTGAACGTTGTTTCCGATCAAGTCCATCTGGCAATGTTGACTTTTTATTCAGCAGGCGAAGGTTGCTTCGTGGACGGCAATGCTACTGTCCATCGCGCAAGGATTGTTCAGCAGTGGTTCAGCGGGCATGACAACGACTTCCTCCATCTTCCCTTGCCACTAGAAAACCCGGATCTGCACCCCATTGAAAATGTATGGAGCATGTTAGTAAAACTGTTCGGGGGAACAAAGTCCTCTTCTGTCGAATGTGAGTCAATTAAAGGACTGTCTGGTGAACGCTTGGTATGTTGAGGACGTAGATGCAATCCAACATCTTGTGGAATCAATGCTAAACTGCATATGTGCTGTAATTCTGGTTAAAGGAGGTCGAATACGCCAATATTAAGTAAAAGTTTCTAGCGAATAAGAAAGCAGATCTAAAGCTGAGTTACTAAAATTATGTTAGAAATGTGAAATATTCTACTTAATTCATATCGAAGAAAAGTCAAGACTATGAAATACCGAATGCGAATTAAAGGAATGTTTTATTCGCAGAACACTTTAAAAATAAAAGGTGAAGAAGTCATAGGGATCGCATATAAGCTGTTGAGGGAATTTATCAATAGACACAGAGAAGAAATCGCACAAGGTGATTTGTGTGGTAGAAGAACAGGAGATCATCCGTTGAAGTTGACTTAATTGGAATTACAGCCAACGTAACCAAGACTGTGAGAACAGTATAATTAAGCCTGTTAGTTGAATGTGTTCTCTGGCTGGTTTGCCTGTTTTGTGGGATGAAATGCCAGGAAGACAAATCCTATCAACTCTGCATGAGACTGGCTGAAGGAGCAGTGTTTAGCAGAAGGTGAGTATTTATTATTATTATTATTATTATTTAGTATTTATTAATCTGTAACTATTTTTATCGTAGAATATTTTGTGTAGAAATGTAAGGAATTTCGTTTCCTGCACTCTAGCGCGCTTTAATACCCAATCATCAGAGATTTTTGTTTTCTTTAAAATTTTTTCACTCACTCTGTTACTTTCCTACCTTCGGAAAAATGTGCGATGAATCAAAAACCCCCGACTCCCAAACATTAGATTTTGTCCAGAGCGATGTTCAATTTTTTTGTTGATATATAAACGTTTACTCAAATGCAGTGAGATGCGTGCTCATCTTGTGTTTGATCCGGTGGCACTGAGATTCTGTGCTTTTATTAATGAAAAAGAGAGAAAAAAAAATCGCGACATTTTAATTTATAACGTTTAAGGACTACCATTATTATTAAGCTAGGCTATCTTATGTTGCAATATGCACAGCATTATGGCATGCTTAAGTAATTTTGTGTGCGTTTTTAAGTCATTTTACGCATTTTCATTTATTTCTTTACTTCATATAAAAAAAAAAAAAAAAAATCTCTCTCTCTCTCTCTCTGCAGAAAGATCGGCATGGAAAAAGCACCTTGCTGAAACCAAGGAGCATCATGTGACCTTGATATACGAAATTCTCATAAAAATAGTAAAAAATAACCTATTTCCGTATTTTAAAGGAAAAATTCAGATGGATTCTTTACAGTAATCATTATTTTCGAATGCTTTGATTACATATATTATCCATTGCTCATACTAATCAGATTCCTGATGGATTTCACAGACTTTCATCCAATTTGTAGCCAACTTCGGTTTCTATGGTTACAGAAGACATTTTTTTTCGTCGGACAATTATCCCTACAGACCAATTCCCTCGTATTAAGGATATCTCTCACATAATGACCAATCTTATGAACAAAACAAAAGCCAACTAATTGAGTCCTAATTATCAACTGTTTGCGCATGCTCACCTCATTAAAGTTGTACAATAGTTGATGAATTTGGGGACTCTTAGTTTAGATATTTTTGGACGGCATGTTACGATCAGTTTGTGTGTTGTACGATTTTAGTACGGCTAAAGCGGTGTGCGAAATATTTCGGCCGATTTAAGACAGAAGTGCTCGTCTAACATTAAAATATTTTAATATGAAATCCATCGAGCAGTTCTGGCTGAAGTTATCTCAATAATTGTTCTTGATATTATGTTCTGTTTTTTATGCATTCAAAGTTTAAAGTATTAAGAAATCATTTTTTCTCTCGAAGATTTTTGATAGCAACCCTGATTCAATTTAATTTCACTTTTAAATAATTTAATCGAAACAATGTCTTAATTTACTTTAATAAATTAAATAAAATTAAACAATCTTTCGGTAAGATGTAAATCTCATCAATTCAACAACTTAATTCTTTAGGTTTACCACCTACAAATTGAGACTCGTTCTTTATTTCACTTAAATAATCCAGCAGACTTCAACGATCTCATTGTGTGCACCAATCTCGCATTTTATTCTTTCGCATCGCGTTACTTTAATTTGAATTTCCGTGGGTTTTGTTTCAGGATCTGACTTCGCCCATTCACGCTAATTATTAGAACAATGAATTGCGATAATAAGGAAGAAGTTCTTCCACTCACAAAAGGAAGGGGGCGCTAAGGTAGCTTACCCAACATTCACGCACGGATAAAATACTGCTGTGCAAGCTCTCTCAATTGGTAATTACCATCTCTAACTCTGTAGGAAAGCACGGAGTTGATCATTTGTCGCGTGTGAATGGAAGAGGAATTTGACGGACGTAATTTAGGAAATCTAGTAAAGATTATAGCTACGAGCGTGGGGGGGGGGGGGTAATAGTTTATTTAGGAGTAATATTCTCTTCAAGATCCGCCCGGTTAGCCTAGTGGCTTCGCAACCATATGCCTGGGGAAGGAGTCCTAGGGCAACCTTTTGACCTGTTGATAGCGTGGACTTTTTTTAAAATTTTCCTTTAAGTGTAATTCTAGCTGCCATATAAAGCCACACTATTAAAGAAGCAATTTCTAACATCAGCAAAATAGTAAACAATAATTCTGATTTTTTTTTATAAAAATCAATCAGACAAGTTTTTTCAAGTTTTTCCAATATATTAAAATGCACAATCTCATAATCGTTTTACTTGACTAAATCACAATAAAAGAAAATAAAATAAAAATAATCTTTTATTAATTCTTAATTCCTTACGGATTAAGAATTAATAAATACATGAAAATTACAGATAAAATAAAATGTTTTTTTACCTGCATAATATATTAAATAGAAGTTGATCTTTAGCATTTTTTAGCAGAAAACATGAAAGCAAAACTAGAGAAAGAAAATAAATAGTGAAACTTTTATTTATTTAGCATCGATAAGACCGTGCTGCTGTATCAGTAATGATGCAGCAACAGAATATAAACCTGATATAAATCAGATAATTTATATCAGGTTTATATTTTGCAGCCTGTTGAGATATACATGCGCTTCATCTGTAAGGCTACTCCTATTATGAGAATTAACAAAGTTCATCATTGAGAACAATGATTCACAAGAATACGTAGATGCAAAATGGATAGTAATGCTGTTGCAAGAGTATTTAAATATACAAATTTTCTGGAGTAGTATTCCAAGTGCTTAGTACCTCGTTTTCCGCACTTCTGTTACTCCCGTCTCTAATCGCTCCTTTTCAATATTTTCCAAGTTAATTCTGAGGTCAACAAATACCTGCCTCCAAATTGAGATACTTTGAAAATCAATCAACTGCAATTCAAAATCATCCATATTTATCTACAGAAAAACACCTGCAAGTTTAATTCATCCAATTTTATAGATTCTAGAAACTTAATGAATTTTGCAGTCTGTTCTAATTCTCCGAACTTAACAAATCATAGGGAGAACTGCTCAACAGTTGACACAATGACGTTGAAAAATAGCTTTTTAAGACATTGGTGGTCTATTTTATCATCCTTTTGGAGATCATTTATGTATTTTCTTAGATTTGGAAAATAATCAAGTCTCTCACTGTCTACAGCCCTCTTATAAAACTGCCAGTTTCATTTGAAATGCCTTTATGCCATCAAACTTAACAATAAGAGTCTTATCAGAGCAGTTAAAGGTTCAAGTCATTTAAATGTTCGCAAAAATCATCAGTTTACAAACCCGCACGATGTCATACATTTCTTTCAAAGACATTTGTTGATTAGTTAAAAAGAGATTTATCTCATCCAGGCATTCAACAAATAGTTTTTGAACAAGACCTCGACTAAGCCAACGAACATTGTTGTACATTATTAGTCCTTTGTATACCGAATCCACCTCATTCAATAGATTCTGAAATTATCTTTTATTCAAAGCACGTACAGAAATGTAATTAACAACCTCGGTTGTTATTTTCATCATTTCTTGAAGTTCTTTTAGGCCAGCTTTTGCACATAAAGTCTCCTCCTGTATGATGAATAGAACATGTTGGTCATCAGTGAATGACCAACGTGTTTTGCAACTAGATTTACAAATCCTGCTTCCGTACCAATCATGCTGGTTACACCGTCTATTGTGACCGACACCACTTTTGAAATATCAATTTGCCGAATAGATAATTCGCTCAATACTGCTTTACATGTTTCAATCCCAATGGTACACTCAGGTAGTGTTACAAGGTTAATCATCTCTTCGCATACTTTGTCAACCCTACAAAATCAAGCAAAGATGATGATGTAATATCTGTGCTCCCATCAACACAAATAGAAAAGAACTTACATGAAGCCAAATCTTTTGTTAATTGTTCTTCTGTATTCCTTTCCAAATTAAGTATCCTATCCTTAACTGTTTATCTACTCACAGACAAATCTTTAATGCGAAGAATAATTTTTACCTTTTCTAAAAGATTGTCAAAAAGGAAAGGAGCACATTCTAGCCATGCATCTTTAATCCCCCCCCCGCCATCACTGAGTGGTTTTCCATGTTGGTCAATAACTTCTAAAACCTCAAAACTAGCTACAACAACTACAGTAGAACTAGGCTTACCTGAAATAAGTTTCATAAATGCATAACGCTTTATTATCTTTCTTAATCGTGCCAAATTTTTCAGTCCGGTATTCTTTCAATTCTCTAATATCCTCTTCATTTGAATGCCTGTTTCTTTGCTGGTGGTTTTAACATTAAATTGAAAATAAATACCGTTCTTCCAATTCATATTTTAATAACTCACGACTTAATTAAATCCAAATACATATACATACTTTGGAAAACCGATAAATTCTTTACGAAAAACGAAAAAATACATAAAATGATGGTAAAGGAGTCACCACGTCTGGCTGCCTGGCGAATGATGAAACAACCGAACGAGACAAAATTTGTAAGTCAGCATATCGCGGAGATAGATGGCTTGGAAATAGGAGGTTTGTTTCATTTTCTTATTACTTTTTAATTACTAAAACAGTTGATAGTGTTTGTTTCTTTATTGCATTTTTATTTGGTATCGCTCTACTTAATAAAATTGTATGCTCTTAAGTTAAAATATACAACTCAGCGAAGATGTTGGATAGGTATTCATTTATTTAATTATTTGTTAAGGTGAGCCCTGGGTTGCGTGGCGGAAAAACGTCGTTGGCGTGCCATGTTTGGCACGCATGCCAAGGTTGCTCACCCCCGTGCTAGGACGTAACCAAGACTTTTCCAGTCAAAGGACATAAGTCATCAGAAAAAATAGAAACACCTGCCTGGTCACACTAACAACACAAACATAAATCATTGTCCTAGCAGATATCATCGTAATAAGAATGTCGTCTAGTTCAAATTCACTAAGATTACTCTTTCTTTTTATAGTCGTATGTTCGCCAAGTGTGTTGTATGAGTAAAAGTCCAAACCTCAATCTGAAACCTCCATTAGACAAACGGGCATGAAAAGTGTCCATGAGGATTATGAAGACTCTGTCCTTTAAGTCAACTCGAAAAAAAACAGTTCGCATGACCATAATTTATGACGTGGTTTTCCTGAGAAAATCTCTTATTTGTATGCTCAGTGGTTCAGTGAATTTCCAAGCAGTAAAGAGATGATGCAGACTCATGAGCCAAAACAACATCACCTACCTAGCAGTGTGTTGGGCCTCCTTTGGCTGAAATAAACCTCGTACCTGTCTTGGCATTAACTTCACTATTAAAGGCTTGTAACGTTACCTTTAACAGTGTGTCGTGCGATATTCTATAACTAGACAGGATTACGTCTTGATGGTCAATGATTGCGCGAGGTATGGCGTCGATCTGCAGAAACTGCGTTCCACATGATCCCACAAATGTTCGATCGGATTTAAATTAGGAGAATTAGACGGCCAGGGAAGCGCACGGAATGCTTGGATATGCTATTAGAAGCGCACTTTCATAATGCGAATCTTGGAACACAGTCTTGCTGGAAGAGACCAGATCCATCGGACGACATTGTCATCATGTAAGGGCATTGTCTTTTCCGAAACAATCGCCAGGAAAATTAGCGGTCAAAGTGAGTGCAAGGAGGGATGATGTCTATGAGAACTTGAAAACCGTCACCACCGCCTGTTTGTGGCTAATCGTGCACTGTAGTTGGCTGGATGGTCATCAAGTCATTTTAGGTTTTGATCAAACAGGATGATAGTCACATATTGGGATGAAAATCATCCACCATCTAGAGTTATTCATAAACATCCAAGGTAGAATTCAAGTTCGCAGCCTGTTGATTAGAAGTCGTTTGACATATTCCAATCCCAATGCATTTAATAAGCACAGATCACTTCCATTTTTCAAAACGGTTTGGATATTTAAGCTTGAACACAATCGGACACTATCACCACCACCAATTACTCTCCCCATTTTAAAATCCTGAATGATACCTTTACTGACTGCGCATGCCCTAGCAGTTGCTATTTCTATTATTCATGAAAAGATTCTCGAACATGACGGGGGGGGGTTTCTCTCCCTTTGTCAGTTTCTTGTTTTGGTTTCACCTAAATTCGTTTTTCGACCAAGAGTGAAGAAACAGTACAAACACAATATTTGTTTATTTTTTAAAAAATCCACAACGAGAGAATTCTGTGCCTTCACCTTTACGAATATACTTCCTTGGCATTCACATGTGGTCGTATGAGTTGGATATGTGTGAGAAACTAAAGTCCAACAGGTTGGACTTTAGTTTCCTATACATAGAACATTATGATGCTGAATAGAATCCCAAGACAGGTGATGTGTTTAATTTCAAAAAAACTTCTCAAACATACAATTGATTAGACTTTAATCCATTAAGCAATTTGGTTTGGAGCAGCTCTTTTATTTCATCTTTCGGTTTTGGAGGGTGGACGCTCACCATCACTTCAGACCACATCTGAGAGCAAGTTGGTTCGTATCCAGACGTTATTTGCTCTCCCGCATTACGATTCTAAGAATAGTGGCCAAGTTCGTCAAATTGCAATTAGCCATTTGGTGACCATGACCGCCGACTCTCAGAGTAACTGCCCTCTCTGGATACTAATTTGGTTCAGTTGAAAGTATCGTGTGAGTTTTGACTTCTTTTTCTTTATGTATTTTTACTATACATCCCCAGATACTTGGAATGTGCAACCTCCATAGTGTAAGCGACAATGATGATGCATTTTCCCACTGTTGTATTTTTGTTCTCTGTAAGATATTTGGTTTGTCTTTCACTGACTTTTAGTCGCAACTCCTTTGCAATTTCAGCCTGTTCCACTGCTATAAAAATGTTAACTGCTAGCTCGCTCTTTCCTACTAAGTCAATAATGTGCTTCACTTTGTTATATTAATGATGGGTCCTTTTAAGTTTAATAGACATTTTTGTAGTCAATTGTGTAAGGAGGGGGGTTCCAGTACTATAAGTTTTCTCTGAGATCTCTCAAGGTCATTAATATACACTTGCGTGAAATCTTTCATTGGTGTCTACACCAATAAACACCCGAACATTTCCTCTGCCTTATTCGCAAACTTTTAATCAGTCCTGGACCTCGCCGTTTCGAAGTAATTTCCCAGAATATTTTTTGAGTAGAGTGTCAGTCTCTTGTGCGATATTTTTCGCTGGATCTGGATATCGTGCAAGCAAATCCCAATAATTGTTACATTATAGCTTATTCCCGTTTCTATGTGCAGATATGAACCTCATCCTGTGATAGCTCGGAGGAGAGAGAGAAAGAAAGAGAGAGAGGGGGGGGGGCTTAGAATAAAAACATGGTGGAGCAGCGACTTAATAGGTGTTAGCGTTGCGCGTAGTGTAAATGTATCTGTTCAAGCAGACATGCTTAGGATGACTATATAAGCATGGATTATTCCAGTACGTTTATTTATTATTATTATTATTATTATTATTATTAAGAGAGACCTCCAGGGAGTCATGGACTCATCGAGGGAGGCCACATACTACACACGCACCAGCTATCATACTTATTCTTGAATTCATTCACACTGCTTGCACTCACAACATCCAATGGCAATCCATTCCAATCACGCACCACCCTATGAGAGAAAAATCTAGTCGTTAACCCTTCTTAGTGACATTCATTCATTCATGGGGTAAGGACGAGAGAGAATTCTTCCTACAATTCTCTCTCGTCCTTTCCCCACCCTCCATAAATTGAAAAATTCTATCAATTGAAATCCTTTATGCCCTTTCAGAATTTTTAAGTCTCAATCATATCACCCCCCCTCTTTCTCCTGTTTGCTAGTGTCTGCTGTCTACAAATTCTCAATCTGTCTTCGTGATCAGTATTCCACAACCCGAACATAATTTTCAACACTCTCCTTTGCACTTTGAACTGTATCAGAATCACAACAGAAATCAGGAGACCAGACCTGCGCACAATGGTCCAAGTGAGGTCTTATCAAGGCCTTGTAAAGAGACAAAATGACATCCTTATCTTCACATGTGAACGTTCGTTTCAGCATTGCAGTTATCTTTTGAGTTGTATTTGCAATCTTTGCCACATGGACCCTACGTCAGCTTCCAAGATCCCTAGCCTCATCAGTTTCTTCTGGCCTAATCCCAACAATATAATACGACATTGGATATCTCATCATGCCGAAGTGAATGACTTTACATTTAGTGACCATACCCATAATTCCAGCCTATTCAAATTATTCTGCAAGTGCTGCATGTCAGCAGCATTCCTGATTACCCTACCTATCTTTCCATCATCAACAAATAGCTGTATGTCGCTTGCCAAATGCTTCCCAATATCATTAACGTACAAATTAAATAACAGTGGACCAAGCACTGATCGTTGTGGTACACCACTGGTTACCTTAAATCTTGCAGACTCGCATTCCACGTATCCCACGTTTTGATATCTGTCAATCAGCCATCCTCTTATCCATGCTAATATTGTATAACCTAAATCTATTTCTCCAATTTATGCAGCAGTCTGCCATGCTGTATTCTGTCAAAAGCCTTAGCAAAATCCAAAAGTATCATGGTGTATCCATTCCCCTTGTCTAGTTCAATGGTAGCATTGTTATAGAATGTGAGCAAGTTGCTAAAACATGACCTTCCCTTAGTAAACCCATGTTGTTCATTACAAAGTAGAGATTCACTGTCAACCCATTTCTGAATGCGAGCCCTGACCAATTTTTCCAAAATCTTCACCACGAGATACTAATTGGTTCGATGGTTGGATACATCAGTCTTTGCACCACCCTTGTGCGATGGAATTACCATACATTCTTTTCATTCCTGCGGAATCTTCCCTGTTCTGAGACTCATATTAAACACCGTGGTCAAGGGAATAGCCAGTTCAGCTGAAGACTCTTTTTAGCACACGTGCTGATATTCCATCAGTCCCTATTGCTGAATTCTTATTCAATTTATGCAACAGCTCTAATATCTCGTCTTCATTCACCTGCTTTTCTTCATCTAGTGAAGAGGTAGCAGTGAGCTGAATATTGTGTACACCAGGTTGATAGCTTTTAACCAAATGGGCACTCATTAATTCAACAACCTCTTCTTCAACTGTCATCCTCACACCATCTGCATTCAGAAGAGGTATTCTCTCATATTCATTCTTTCTTTTACTTGCAGCATATCGATAGAATTTTTGTGGGTTGTCTTTAGAATGTAGGGCCAGTTTCTTTTCATAGTCAGACTTTGCTTTCCGTACAACCCTTGTGACTCTTCTAGCATGCTGATCATAACTGAACTCGTCCTTATGCACACAGTATTCCTTCCACATCATCCTTTTCTTACGAATCTCTCGCTCTTTACAGTGAATTTATGTTCACTCTTTGCTCGCTACTCTCCACTGTTTTCAGGTGTACTTAAAATCTTATAAAAATTATTACGTACCAAGTTCAGTGCTTTTAATTAATAAACGTCGCCATTTATCTTACAACTACATTTTTATAATTTTAAAATGGATAAAATACATTTTCATTTTATTTTTTGTACATTATAAAAATTATAAAAATGTTAAATATTTTAATATATTTTTATAACATATATACATGCCTTGCTGGATATTAACGAACATTTCAGCCTTTTGTATAAACCAAAGAGCATCAACCATGTGGAGCATCGCTACCACTGCATCATGTTACAGACGAATCTATCTTTAGCTTTTCAGTGGTATTTCGCTCAAGTGTGAGGAGACAGAAGCTTAATAATAACATGCATTTTTTTAGAGGTAACTACCGGAAGCTAGTTGATTGATTTGGATTTACGGCTGAAGCAACTCAGGCTATGAGGCCATTGCATTATATTTGTAAATTACGTGTGCTTTTCTGGCCGGTATGCCTGTTTTGTGGGGATGAAAAAGCCGAGTTTCCGAGAGGAGCCCTCTCCGTCTTCGTTTGAAATTAGCTGACTCACTTTCAATAGAAAAAAAAAAGCCCTGATAAAGGTACTTCGCCTCCTAGAAGGGAATCGAACCCACGTCATGCCAACCAAAGGGCATCGTTGAAATCGACTGAGCTACGAAGGCCCTCCACTGGAATTAAAAATAATACTCGCCTCATCTGCTTCTGGAGAAAATACATGAGAATATTTTTTTTTCGCTTTCAACTCAGTCGTGTATTGGAACAATGTCCCGTCATTTATTGCACTTACAAAAATTGATCAATTAAAATAAATTCCAGAAAATCTTTATTTTTATCAATGAAATTGTTATCAGATAGTTACAAAGTTATAAAGCTTTGCAACCAACAAGCTGTAGATTCGGATCCCACTGTGCGCATAGATGTTTGTCTTAGTGTGGGACCAGTGCCCTGCCTTATTGAACATTTGAAGTGGCTTGGAAAAGATTCGGCTTAGTTTCCTAAAGTACGGGTTTCGGATTAACCAACTCTTAGCTCACCCATGTACTAATGCTTTCTAGGCTTACAGCTCTTCTTTAGTGAGACTCTTATAAAAATAAACTACGTTTGAATATTTATCATTTGAATAATAAACAGTTGCAACTAAAAATATACTCCAACTACATCGATGAAACAGAAGAGCATTTACTACATCATCGATGATGACCATAAAAGTATACTTACAAGCGCTGTGCCAGTAAATAATCAAACTTAGCTAACAGTAATAGTTTATTTCGTATTTTGCTAATCACCTAGATATTTAGTTGATTTCAGTGATTTGTGATAAAGCAATCTTTCTTATCTACCGAAGTGACTTTTCTGTATATATTTTCTTGGCCGTATATTTTCTCCCAAGTGACTTTGCCGTATATTTTCTGACTTATGTGCGGGGTCGCTTTTATAGCCATTCTCCTCCTGCTTTTAACACTTCTCCTGTTATATCTTCTTCTTCGGATGATTTGTGGTTTTTCCACTTGGATAATGGTCCACATATCTCTTCTCAGGAGAGGCCCGTCCCTCAATATTGGACCCATCTGGGAAAGCAAATCACTTTTTTCGGGAGGGATTAATGACGGTGCGTTGAGCAGTTCACCAAAGCATTCTTTTCGTTTCCTTGCAGTACTTTCTCTGTCATTTACTAAGACATTATCCTTTATCTTCTCAGTATTAGACTGGAATCTGTTCTGCTTCTGAACCACTCGTAAGTGTTCATTTTTTTTATTATTATTTTTATCTTCTTGATCGTTCTGTATCTTTGCATTTATGTGTTTTCTCCTTAAGTTTAATGGTTCATTTTTGTCCTTTAGTTTTACTACTTATTACAAGCTCCTGTTTGTACAGTGCCGTACAATATTTGTCAATAAACATTAATTCAAAATGAAAGTTGAATCGCACACATTCAGTGAATTTGCCTAAAAGAAATTAATTCTTCCATACCTATCCCTGCTAGCTAATCCGACATAGACTTAATTGTTTCGTAATCTTATCTTCGTATATATCGATGTTAACAGATGGCGCCACTTAGTTGCTTCCTTTCAGGCCCCAATGTTTAATATTATTATAGTATTTTCTTTTATTTATTTTACTACCACATTCAGTTGTGTGAAAGCACTCGACACTCATGATTCTTCAAGTCCGATTCGGGACTCGAACCCATGCTTTTTCAAATCAGAGAGCGCATGCCGTCTCATCCATTCGACTACATTATGACGTCACTCTCCTTTTTCGAAAAATATCGTTTTTTAATTTTATTGTGTTCCTAAAATCGGAGCTCTTTTCGATGGTTTATTCATATTTTAACTATAAAACCGGATGGATCGATCATTTCCCGTGCTCAGATGTTCCATTCTAGACGCAGTAAATAATTTAAATCTGGAGATATGGACAAAGTGACGAGTGAGGATGAATAATTGCAGTTTTGAACAAGTTGACAGCTTTAAGTATGTGGAAGTTTTAATTAATGGCATCAGTGCAACGAAGAAGCAATTAATCTGCTCATTCAAAAAATGACATGCTTGTTACTCCTGCTAATTTAATTGATGGACTGAAAACGATCCCTCCCACCCTCATAAAAAGAAAATTTTCCAAGTCCCAAAAACCGCAAGATTAAATGAATAATATAAGAAATCAAGAAAAAAAAGTATAACCGAGACGTTAAGACATCTAATGAGTTTACATCTGATGAACAGACAGTCACATACTGAGGATATCCCGAAACAGAAAAATCTTGCAGGTTTTTCTGAGATCGTCCAGAGTGTTTTTGTATACCAGGCACATGACGACAGAATTTTTTGTGGGGAAGTTCAAGCACCGGTAAATTATGGTGATGGATTTCAAAGCGGGATCCTCCTAATTGCATGCAACCGTTCCAGCAGCACCTACATTGATCCGATGCATCTTTGGTAGGTCATCAAGGAAATAGCTTGCAACTGTTGTGTCGTATTGAGTTTTATTCCTCGACATTTTGAAATAATTTCCCCTTCGATCCTAGGAAAGAAACAAATTTCAAGAGAAAACTATGGTCGGCAAGGAGTAGGAATCATGGGGATGTTGTGCATGGCTAAAGATTCCTGGACACTCAGCGCAACGTGGTGTATCCAATTCTGCAGGAATCGGGTGTGACGAAAGATCATTGAGGAAACCACTTTCTGCGAAGGATTTTGAAGTCGTTGAAGAATGAGTCTGCAGCCAGTTTAATTGGTGGTCAGTATTTTGGTAGAAAATTCCTTTTGCGCTGAATTCTCCTCGTTAAAGAGAACCATCAACTTTGTCTTGACATTACTGGACTTTCTTCGTTCGTGAGGCAGAGACTTCTACCTAAGTTTGTTTCCGTCGTTCTTGCCAAATTTGCATCGGGACTTGAATATGTGTTGGTGCCTCCCACAGATAATTCTCCTTCTGTTTCGTACTATAATAGATGCAGAAATATGTTTGTACTTTAGACATCTGACTCACAATTGAGAATTGCACTTTCTTTTCCGATAGGTGGCATCGGTTCATCTTGCCATTACTATTATTATTATTATTTGTATCCAAGCCACAGGTTATAAACCTGTCATAAATTAGAATCATCAGATAATCTAAAAACCCTGCACTCATCGCACTTTTATTCAGCTCACTTCAGGCCCCCAACAGAGCGGTGAGCTGAAATTAATCTTCCACCCAAAGACATTCACAAGCATCAATTTCCGTGGTGAGATTTGAACCAATAACTCGTTGGTTAAGAGAGTGGATTTGTTACCACTTGGCCAACGCAATCAGTAAAATCATCATACACCTGTTGTCATTTCGGGGCTGTTGCTAGTTTAGCTAAAAAAAATATATAATTTCTTTTGATTAATCTTACTTTGTCTAATCCATCTTAGTGTAGTTTCTTTCCCTTCTTAATTTCTCGTGTTCCTTTTGCTTCATTTCCTTTTTTTCTTCATCGCATAATTTGCAATATTTACTGCTGTTTCCAGATTGCATGTTCAGTCCTGAAAATGAAAAATGGATTTTTTTTTTATTTCATTGGGGTTCAATAGCACACGTGAAGGACAAAAAAAAAAAAAAAGGAAAAAGAAATAAGAAAGGGGAAAAAAAGAAAGAAAAAGGAAATCTGTCAAACACATGTAAAATCAATCCAAAAACCACAAGCGAATCTGTTACAAATGAGCTAATACTTAAATTTATGATCTCCTGAATTGAATTAGAAAAGAATTTCGTCATTTAACATAAATATCCACGATAATGGAAATAGATCGATTCAAATTAAGAGACAAAATATGTTAGTGGACGATAGATGGTGGATTATGTGTCCTTCTGTGATGTGTGCTTCGGACTTCTTGAAAGTGTTGCATAATAATGAAAATGGAAACATAGGTGTGGCTCTAGTGGAGGTGGAACCAAATTAAAAATGCGTCCATTGGAGGGAGGGAGAAAAGAGTACAGAATGTTGTAGGTTATCAATTTATAAACATTCAAATTAAAAGAACGCAAGGTTATTTCGATTAACAAGCGCTTCAATAGTCTTAAGGCTGCAAAACAATGTAAAAGAAAAATATCATCATACCTGAATATCCATCTAAGTCTGAATAAAATATTAAAATACAACACGATTCTGTGATTCACTATTCCTTATTTAATATTTTATTTTTCATGATGCCAAAAGATGGCGCCACCAAACGTTTTAAACAGAATTTTATTCATAATTTCGAAGAAGATGAATTATGAAGGCTTTACCGTTGAATAAATATTTTATCTAAGAAGAATATGAATGCATTATTTACTCTAATAAAGCAAATATCAACGGAAGTTTATAAATTAACAAGACAGCTCTCATATTTTGATTAAATATAACAATGCAGTCTTATGAGACATTACTGAACTGTGATAGAAAATTAGATTGGATTAGAAAATTATACTCAATTTTCTCATTTTTTTGTTCAAGTTAAGTACTCCTTGCAGGTTCAGATACATTCAAAAGACAAGGACGAAACTTGAAAATATAGTGGCGCCATCTGTTGATAAATACTTGAGTCAATCAGTATACTTCAAGTATACTGATTGATTGATAAATCTCTGGTGGTTTGTCTATCTTAACAAAATAAAGAAGAAACATTTTTCGCATACCGGACGGGGAACTTCAATTCCTGTTTTCTAATTATAAAAAGTGTATATCGCGAAACCGGATGGATAAGAAGAAAAAGGAAGTTCACAGAGAATTCAAAGGAAGCACTCGAATAACTCAACAAAAGTTTGTTACGAAAGTACATTGGAGAGAAGGTACTAATATAGATCATTTAATGATTCTTTGCAATATCGCTCTCTTTCTGTTTGTTGAAAGTAGAGTATTGTTGATTTATATTACATTTATATTACATGTATATTATTTCTGGGGAAACTCCCAGAATACATTTATATTACATACTGCGAATCTCCAAGTAGAAGTGGCGCTATCTATTGAGAAAAATATGAACGAATAATTGTAATAATAATTATGCAACATTAAAATGAGTTGTGCATCGAAATATGAAAAATAAATTGTAAAAAAACTTCTTCTTATTTTTATATAACAATGAAAATATAAATAAGAAAAATTAGGAAATATAATTTAAATATTAGTGTTGTGTTTAATACTAACCATTAAACGATTTCGTTATAGAGGATTGGTAAGTGAGAAAAAGTAGTCCATTGAATAATATTGCGATCATTTAATTCGTACTATTACAGGAGTGATTTCAGACATTACAATAATCGGTGAGTCAGCAGTTAAATCTAAAAAAATAAAAACAGAAGGATTCCCCCCCCCCCAAAACAGCGTACTTTGCTTATTCCGATGTGCAATACCAGCGAAACTTATCAAGAGCAAGGTCATTAATTACTTGTCAAGGTCATTAATAAATCTCATCGTTCTCTGTTGAATTAAACTCTTTTTTTCTTCCCGTTTGTTGGAGAATTGTTTCAATCAGTATATAAAGATTCAGATTAAATATTAATTAAATATTACTGAGAGATCATTTAATACTATGCAATATATTAGGCACATTTTCATGATAACATTCTCGTACATTAGTACCGTGCACAGGCTAAGTGAAGATTTTTTGTGATTTTAAACCTCCAGACGTTAGATTGCGAAACGTAGAGCACATCATCTCCCTGGGAGGACAAAGTGGATAATAAAAATCCACTCTCATATTACTTGAACAACTGAAGGTTGTAGTATTTGGGGAAGACGAGGTTGTTCCAAGGACCCAGATACATTGAATAAACATGAATGAAGAGAAATTAGTTCGGTAGGTTTCAAGAAGAAGAGTAAATGGATGGAAATGATTAGTGATTACTCTTGTTATTATCTGAGGAGAAGAAGGTGAAGGCGTGATGATCATTTCAGCAGACTTTCATACATGAAAATACGTATAGAAAGGAGTGTTTGGAGTGAATTTGTGGGGAAATGAGTCGTAAAATCGAATTCCACTCCCTCTTCTGAACAGCATCCACTATTTCAGAGAAGTTTCTGGTGTACCATCTTAAATATGTGAGCAGCATTTCAAATTTAGACGAATCTAAGATGTGTACAGTGTCAGCAGCTGTATAGGTCAGAAGTATTTCTTGAGCAAAAACATCTAGTTTTGGGTGGATGAAGAAATCATCACCGAGATGCGATCATGCTAGAAAGATTAGAAGTATGAGTCAGTGTAAGTTCCTCGAAAAAGGATCAGAGAAATTGAATTGTGTTTGAAGATCTGGGTATTATCAAGAATAAGGGGAGTGATGTGAGATCTTTCTTGAGAGAAATCATGCAGGCCTGTTTTTTGATAACATTGACATTCAAGTCTGTCGCTCGACTGAAGAATAGCAAGGAAATTATAGTGTTAAGGCGTAGATTGTGGCAGATGATTGTGAATCTTCTTATGATTGTGCGTTACAGAGTTTGTCAAATAAACAAGTGGAGTGTATTCAACGATGAAAAGGATTTAGAATCAGAGAGAGAGAGAGAGAGAGGTGTAGTTGCTACCATGTCGTGGCTCTAAATCCTAACACTATATAAGAATGTGAGTTCTGTGAGATGTGGAGTTAAACACCTGGTTTCGGAAGGGGAACTTGCACGTACCAGGGATCGACTCACTTGGAACTGGTCGAACAAAGGATTGAAAACGTACTTGGAGTTAATAACTGGAATCTAACCTATAATGACCTTCTTTGGGCAGGCCAGCGCTGTGGATGAAAATGCCATTTCCACAGCTACACAGGCATCCTGAGAGACAGATTTATTTGCAAGGGTTTTCTTCCAAAGGAGAACGGCCACCAGAAGATATAAATCTAAACAAAATCCTCTAAATGGTGTTTTATTTAGTCAATAATTTAAAGTTTGTAGAGAGAATATTATTTTAAGGGGGAAATTGATACATTCTTCTTAATATTCTTCATGCGATGCTCGCAGTTTAATATTCTATGTATTATTATAGATTGAGATATATTGGACATAAGAGCATACTTCATCAAATAGGAGAATTAGAATTATCTGTCGGGTCAGATTTCTGTGCTAAAGTTGTTTCTTTATAGATGTTTTCCAAACCAAAGAAAATTTATGTCAAGGCTGCTGGAGGTAGGACAAGCTTGTTCCAGGTTAAGAAAAAAAAGTTTTTTTTAAGAAGGACACAAATTTTGAAAAGCAAAGAGCTCGCATGTCGTGAAAGAACTTTAAATTTTTTAAATTTTTTTATTTTTATTCTAAAGACTAACTTAAGGTATTTGGAATTGAAAATCAATCAAAGAAGTCAGAGTTGGTATCAGAATTTGGGGCAGGGGGGGTCAATAGAGATTGCAAAACCAACAGAGTCACAGAAGATAGCATTCTTTGCACAGGATGTTAATTCCTGGCGAATGCATTCGTACCGCTGTTTTCACAGAACGAACTGTGTAAGGTGTAGTTTGGATGGTTGAGGTAGAAGTTGAACTCGCTAGTTGAGGTTCCGTTAAGAAGAGCGGTTAGTTTGGATGACTGTAAATGGTGGTGCGCATAACCTATATTATTGTTAAGGACACAAAAATAGTGAAGTGGATGTGGAAAGGTTTTTTATCGGTATTATAGTATTATTAATGTTTTAATGGTTTTCTGTGTATTTTTGGTGGGTTCTGCTACTTTTTGGGCAGCTATTTATTGTTTTATTGCTTTTATTTTGTGGAAGAGATTTTTGTGATCGATAGTAAAACTGCATTTGGTTATGTCGTGCTTCATCGTCGATGGGAAGAAAGAGTTAAAGAGTAAGAACATTTGATGGAGGTAAAAAAACTCGCGAACATATCGTCTACGCAGAGAGAATTTAGTCTCCTGTCCAGGAGTGGCTGCGACAGATCCACTCTGCATATCACGATCATCATACTGGGACTCCCGTTTGGTACGAGATAGCGGAGTAAGAGGCAGAAGCATTCATCACTAGCAGATCGGGAAGCTTCCGAATTCCTTACTAGCAAGCTTAGCTCTTGTATTATTTAGGGGACTGCCAGCCTACCGAACAGTTTTAATGCTGAACTCTTGAATGAGAGGTCTGGGTCCTTGCAGCGCATTTGGCATTGTCCTTATAGGGTTCTTACCTGCACCGCATACGAGAAAAGAGGAGGGGAAGAACTGGAGCTCTCTCTCTGAAGATATGGCAGCAGCCTCTCAAGACCTCCAATAAGTAAAGTGAGATGATCGTGATCTACTAGCTGGAGATCGAGTTTCATTTCCTACAACTACATAAGACATGCCTTTGCTACGTCGATATTGCTGTAACGGGCTCTTCCGAAAACCCAGCAAATCTTTGGATTTTCTCAAGAGCCCGTTTGTAGAAAAGGACTACATCTCTAGCAAAGTGAAATTGCCTTAGCTAGAAAAGGTTATATATTACTGATCACTGGTTCTTTAGTGGCTCAAAAATAATCTGTAAAAGCCACTCTAGGAATTAAACTGTGTGAAAACCACTATTCGAAGTCGTATTGAATGAGGTGTACTACCTAAAACGTCTATGAAAGTACGTCTTTAGAGCTTCGAACTCACAGTCTGTAGGCTGGAAAAGTTTCTAGAATGAGAAGAAAGGATTGCGAAGTACTATCAAACAGAAGTTATAACTGGTACATGCAGTAAGCGAAATATGATCACAACGAAAAATAATATATAAAGTGGAGGGGGGGGAATTAAACGAATAGATTTTTCGGATACGTCATCAACAGTAGAGAACTTGAAGGATAAACATTTGCCTATCCCCCCCCCCCTTGACAACGAGAAAACTAGAGGGAAAACCGGACACTTAGAATGAGTTTCCTAAAATCATAAATGCTGTCATAGCTTATACGCACTCCCATCCACAGCGATCCCCCCAAAAAAGTCTTTTGAACCTGTACGGATCAAATGCCTTGGAGATGACAAAACGCTGAGTTTCACTAAACTTTTTCATGGCAATCATCCATAGGTGGGTAACAGAAAAGTTTTCATGAAGGGCTCCAGAAAACTTCATATGGATGATGTATGTAGGAGCTTCCTTCTTCAAAAAACGTTAATTTAAAAAATAGCATAAAACTATTACATAAACTTTTGATTACGAAATACGCTTTTCTTAAGACTTCTAAGGTACCCGGATATCCTGGTAAGGTAAACAAAGATGATGGAATGAAATTATCTAGAAATTGGTAATCAGTGCACTCCACATGATGCAAGCTCACTTTTCCAAATAAGAAGCACATCACGATAATCTGAAGCATCTTTAAGTCAGAAACACTCAAATCAATTATTCTTTACGACTTTGTGGTGGCATATTTGTATTCTTGATAGTACTGGTCGTGTAAAATCTGGAGACACGTCAAATTGTGTAATTTTTTTTGAGTAGTTATTAAATTAATTTATATTCTAACTTGGTTTTCACGTAGTTTCAGTTTGGATTTATTTATTTCTAAAAACCATAGCCGACTTTACATCAAACAGTAAATTCTCTATTAACTGTTTTATTATTATTATTATTATTATTTCATAAATTATTATTTTTAATGAGCATCACGCCCATAAAGTTGTAAACTCTAATAGTGCATTATTACTAGTCGAACCCGGAACTTTATTCAAACTACTTTTGGCATCCACCAAGTGCGGTGATGGTCTGTATCCCACCGGCCGATGAAATTCATCTCCCACTTAAAAATTCTGTCTCTTCATGAGAATATTCGAACTCTGTCAAGATATATGTTTTCTCTCACATACTCTGGCTAGGAATAATTCCTTCTGTCCAAAACGACATTATTTCTCACAATTCTTTACATGGTAAAAGTATTAGTGCCAGTTCGTGTTACGTAATCTTCCACACTCCACATATTTACTCTTTCTCTCATCTGTCTGCATGTCTGTTGTTACCTTGCTTCCCTCCAAACTATAACCTTGACATGTTCTAGAAAGAACAAGTGTGTCTCTTTTATTTCAGCACGTTCAAACATTCTTGATGGTGTTTCTTTTTTAGTGAGATGAGATGGGAGTAAAGATCAATTAAATTGTGTCTATACCTTTTACAAACATCTTAACGATCAAGTCGCGTGCGAAACCTGCAGAGGGATAAAGAGCATGACGAGTGAGTGTGATGATCGCTACTCTTAACAAGTTTTCTGTAACAGTTGGGCAGTCTATGCACGTACGGGTAGTTCATAACACCAAAAGGGTAGCAGAAGTGAAGACACTCTCGCCATTACTTCCGAAGATGAAGGTTTATCTGCACGTTCTTAAGTTCGTGTCAAGCTGACGGGTGCCACGTAGAGATCACATAGAGAATATCGTTAATCTCGATGACCAAAAAGACCAGGAGATGTTTTTATCCTCCGTCTTCCACTATTCCCACGGTTTCCGAATCTCTGTGGAAGTCATGTGACGACAATGTCCGTCGCACCACCACCGTAGCTAGTAAGAAGAAACGTAAGCCGTCCGTTAATCTTCAAAACGCTGCGAATATTTTTAGTAAATCCTCCTTGAGTGGAGTGAGTCAAATCGCCAGTTCCACTACTTGGACTCGTAGGTTTGTATGGACAACGCTGTTTGTCTCGTGCATCCTTGGATTCCTTTATCACGCAACTACTTATTTTGCTTTATATGCAGTTTATGCAACAACCGTTGAAGTAAGGGTAGAAAATACAGGGTCATTGGAATTTCCTGCTGTGACCCTTTGCAATAATAACAGGTAAGGGATAGGCAGTAGGAGCAATATTTCTAATCTGGAGTTTTATAAATCAAATATTTAAAGGTGCGCGTTTATTTAAAGTTAAAGTGTAAGACGATTGATTTTCATTAAATCCGAAAAAGATAAAGTGCATTAGCTTTTAGCTTTATTTTTCGAAGGGTTCCTTTTCGTTTTTCCAACTATTTGTTAACTTTCTCCTCAGTTTTTCTCTTCAATGCCATGCAAGACCATTTTCGGTTGTTCCTACATCCGGGTATGCCCCACTTTTTTTGATATCGCCTTTTAGATGTCTTTGCGATGGTCTAAAGCCGCATTTTATAGAACTCCATCAGTTAATTATTTCAACGTACTTTACCAAATACCATTGCCGGGTTACAGTTGAAAGGCAACTGTAACAATTTGACGATTTTTTTTGGCAAAAGAGAGCAAACAAAAATTTGCTTCAAAGCAACTAGACTGCATAGCCTTGTGATAATTTCCTTGATGTTAGACCAACAGAAGAAAATCTTATAAGTCAGCTTGGTCATTGATTAGAGAAATGTTATCTAGACCTTTTTTTATAGCAGATTCTAGAATTAATCATTCTATCCTACTCCCTTTATTTTTATTTTTTTTATTTTTTTTGTCCTGGAAGAAAGTTGTGTTTTAACCGCACTACTATGAAAAATCCAGGGTACAACACGCATGTGGGTACATGCAAATATATAGGGATTAGGAACATCAACTCTTATCTAGCACGCCGTGGAAATGCTCTCAACTTTGGCGATGAAACTGATGATCCCGGCTATCATCTAGGACTATAAAGAATCTTGCATACTCCCTCTGAGAAGAGAAATATATATATATATATATATATTTAGAATAAATATACAGAAAAATAAATAAAAATTGACGACTTTTTTCACTACAGCATAAAAGGACAAAAGGTTGTTCAATCGTAGTGCATGCTTAACTCCACTTTTATAATACACATTTTAGTGTCTAAAATATTCTGGAAGTCTCGATACTTGATTCTGATATATTTGCCTACAGGGCATCCCATTACTTGAATACACAGGTAAGTTACATACCTCCAATCCGTATTGCGAATGTCTGGTTACTTAACTGCACACGCTCGTGGAACAGTTTTTCGCATATAATGTTAATTAATCCCTTCTTTGATAAGTCTCTTCTGTTTTCCGTAGACAGTAGTTAATAATAATTTACAGTGTCAGGGTCAAATTGTCAAAAAGGGTCAAATGATTGGAGTAGAGCTCTCATGGTATCCTTTTATAGATAAAAAGGAAAACAAAAGTGAATTTGAGAATTACAAAGGTATTATTTATGCAAGTATACTTGAGAAACGGCTAATAAAAATTATGGAGGAGAAGAACAAGCCGGATTCAAACCAAATGGATGTTGTCGGGATCAGATTTTCACTTTAAGACAAACAGTTGAGAAATCTTGAGAATATAACAAGGATTTGTATTTAAGTTTTGTTGATCTGGAAAAGGCATATTAAAGGTGTCCAGAGGAAAGCTCTTCAAAACGCTACAGTTATATGGCGTAAATTGGTGTCTAATTTCAGTTGTCGGTCAGTAGTTAGAATTGAAGGAGGTGCAGGAAGATGGTTTGATGTTAAGTCAGGTGTGCACATTATCTCCACTGTTATTCAATGGATCGCATTAAGAAGTGGTATTAAACCTGATATCGAAATTGAAAATGTTTTCCTTAGCTCTTTACGTTATGCACATAATGTTATACTTCTAAATAAATCCAGTACAAGTCTTCAGGATTTCCTAAACTAAACTAATTAAGGAATGTAATAAATTTGATTTTAAATGCGACTATGAAAATAGGCAGGTATGTTGAAAATGTCAACTGCCTTCTGAAGGGGAAATCTTTAGAACGAGTAAAATAATTCAACTATTTTGACATTAAAGATGATAAATGGTAATAGAGAACAGGATATGTAAAGTTGGTATGGTGGAGAGACATTTAAATAATAAATTTCTCTGAAATAAGAGAAATTAGTTGAGACACAAAACTATCTGTATACAAGACGGTGTTCAAATCAATTTCTACTTAAGTTTAATTTATCGGTAATAAAAAATACAACTCTTGATCAAAGACTGGAAATACGGATGTGACATTTCTGAGAAAGGTTGGGGGGGGGGGGTGAACAGATGGCATCATCATTTGCAATGTTATATTAAAAATGACGATGTTAGAAAGAAAGTTGGCATTGTTCGCATCCAGGAAGATGTGAGCAGAGCTAATCCATTGTAGCATTGTCACTTACTGTGCAACCACAAATGCCACCCCTCGACACTTCTGCGCATGGCAGAAGAAGGCGAATCCATTCCGATAATAGGGTAATCAATCCGTCTTGTGAGATGAGTTGTTTATTATTATTACACGTCGGAAAATTAACTTCCCTCTTATGATCGTTGTAGTTTTTAAAGTGGTAACTATTTTGCTTGTACAACAGTCGGAAAATTTTAGGTAAAGCACGTGATTTCGCGTGTTGGTGACGAATTCGTACATTGATTACCCTTTTGGCAATCTGCAAGCGACGGCTCTCGCTTCTATGATCGGACAATAAACAGAATGGAAGATTGGTATGGTGTTATTCATTCAAAAGGACCCACACGAAGATCAAGGTCTAGGGATTGATTCATTTAGAAATGCCTTGGAAGACTGAAATATAAGATTGGACAATATTGGAGTCTTGAGAGACTAAATGAAAATTGGTAATAGGAAGATCGTAATAATGTAAGCTTTTCATCTAGTATTGTTACACATCCTGAAAGTACATATTAGACATTTGTTGTGGTTGATAATGATGATAACCCCTCTTCTAAATGTCCCTCGTCCTTGTTGGGATTTACACGTAGTCTTTCCAACCCGAGGACTTTGCCACCGACTTCGCTACTGAAGAAGAAGCACGCCTTAAATATTTTCGGTCTGTATTTGAGTTCAAATATTTTATCCTTCTTTTTTTCGTAAATATTTCTTATCTTAATGCAGTGTTTAACATTCTTTCGCATTGTCTGTCGAGGGTATTCGAATTCAAAACAGTAACATCGTTAATCATCTACAGATGGCTTCAAGTTTTCTAGGCTCTTGTTAAAGGCAATAAAAATATTTCGATATTCATTGTTGGGGATTTCACTGGATTATCTTTTGATATTTCAAAATTAGCACGTTCATCAATAATGTTAGAGAGAGATCAATAAAGATATATTTAATATGAGCAAAGATTTATTGATCTCTCTCTAACATTATTGATGAACGTGCTAATTTTGAAATATCAAAAGATAATCCAGTGAAATCCCCAACAATGAATATCGAAAGTAGCGTAATTTCATAAATTTGTGTCCAGTTTTAAGGATATTTTAATATTCATCTGGTTCGTATATCAATATGGTAACATGCTAAAAATTACGCTACTTTCACGATAAGCTTATAATTGACTTAGGTAATGGTAATTCGTTTTCTTTTTTAGATTACGTAAGAGCGAATACTGCAGGGAATTCTATTGTTCCGATTATGGTACACAAGTGGAGGTAAGAACCCTGATTTTCAGTGATTGTAACTTTGATATAGACTTAACCCCAATGCTTCCATTCCCTAAAAATGCTCAGTTGTGTACAGTAGTTTTGGTTTCGATTTTAGTTCACTATTTTGGTTGAGTGCGTGTTTTAACGACGATGTTTGTTTATAATGTTGCGTTTTTAAGTGTAAACAAGTTGGCGTTCGTAGTGTATTATTCATTTCGTGTGGCTATAAATGGATACGTCTCTAAGAAAGCGTTCAAAAATATGTACTCTTTCTCGTCGATGACTCTAAGACAAATTGTCAATGAGTGTGGTGCTGGTTTGGGTACTGTTAATGCGATTTCGAAGAAGTTTAACAGAAGAGGAAAATGTGGGTTAAAAAGGAAAAACACTTACTCGAGATCGTTTGGTAGTTAGGAAAAGCAAAATTAATCCAAGATTGTCTGTAGACTTAAATAGAGACTTCGCAGCTAGTGGGATTAATGTTTCTGTCATGACAGTCCTTTGAAGACTGTTGAAAGCAGGGAGGACTAACAACGGACCAAAAAAAAAAAAAAAAAAGTTGACGAAGGCTATGCAGAAAAAGAGCCTCCAGTGGGCACAAACTGTACAAAGAATATGAAAGAGTTCCTCAAAAATCACATCCAATTGCACTGGATGTGATTTTTCTCCTGCCACTGACCCAATAGGAAATTTGTGGGCCATAGTGAAAAAGAGACTTGGACAATTAAATTGTGATTCAAAGGATAACTTAATACAATGCATTATAAAAGTCTGGATTCCAGATGCACAAATAAGAAATTTGTGTTCTACGTTGGTAGAGTCCATGCCTAAGCGAATTAATAACCTTATTGGGAACAGAGGAGCATATTAAAGTTGAATTTTTATTTTTGTATTAAATTTTATTTTCTTTAAAATGTGAGTGTTCGGGTTAATTTGTTCGCTACTATAATTATTAAAATTTGAATATGCTCAGCCCTGGATAGAAAGTTTAACTTTGCCTTGATATTGTGTGAGGATCTGAATTTGAATTTAACTTGGTATACATTTTTTTAAAAAAATTCCTGCTGCTAGTGGAATAGAGATGAGATATAAACGATCCATCAATTGAGGCGGTGTTAGCCTAGACGTTTATCAGCTGTTTTCAAATGGAACAATAACGTTGAAACCCATTTCATATGCCTACGTATGATTGGAGTCTATAGGAGTTGATCGCGGGTAAATTTAGAAACAATCCGGGTATTTGGTCAATTATTAAACAACTGTAGATTAGATCATAAAAGAACTCTTTGCAAAATCTTGTTTTTTACTGCTAGTATCGTAACAGAAAGTTAATACTTTGTTTTAAATCTTTTACACATTTCTTTCTGATTTTTGAAATGACATCTGTTGACATGATAGCAAATTTCATACGTTATGACGCTTGTTAATGGTCACTTTAATGTTTATGAGGGAATATCGGAGTCCCGGGAAGAAAATGATGACCCACTTCATTTTGGGAGAGTGTTTATATGGACGATGGGATGCGAAGCCCATCAAGACGATGGGTTTCGCAATAGCTTTTTCGAAGAGTAATATTCAGCAAGGGTTTTCTCCACTCGTTCAGGAAATATATCCACTTCTTTCTTCTGATTAGCCTGTCTACATACGATACTGATAAGCAGAGCGGGCGCTAAGGTCTTTGTCGCCCGCATGCATGTCTATCTAAGCGCCCCTGTAACGATCGGGGCGTGTGTGGTTCTTTTACGGTAATAAAAATTTAAATTATTTGAAATTTCTTAAATAAATTTTGACAGAACAGCCACACGTTGGTTCGCTAAATGTAACGAACCGGGGGGGTTGACTAGGCAGGATAATCGTTAAAAACCCAAATATTCAAACAATTCTCAAAAGTTAAAACATATTTTGATAAAGCCACTTCACTTTAATCGTTGAATATAATGATACAGGGATTATAGCCTTCTCACCGACCTGAATCGCTATCAAAATTAAAATGAATTTTAATTAAAGTTAAAATTGATTTGAACTGAAGTTTAAAAAATTCTTGCATTTTGCAAGTTACTAAATTCTTAGTAACTTGTAAAAAATTTTTTATAATTTTTATAAGTGGAACTATCTTTTAGGAAAATAAACGAAACTCAAGATAGATGAGAAAATAAGAAAATAATTCAGAAATAATTAGAACATTTAATATAAATGTTCAAAAAATAACATCTTTACAGAATAACAGAAAATAAATTAAATTACATAAATATACTTGCAATTTTTTTATTAAAATTTTAGGTTTTTGATTTCATATTCACGAAATTAGAAACAATGGTCTTAACGTCTAATTCCGCACATATATCGTTTTCAATAGCTATTAACGCCAAACTAACAAGCCTTTTATGTGACATATTTGTTCTTAAGAAAGTTTTTAATCAATTTCAACTTGGAAAAGGAACGTTCACCGCTCGCAACACTAACAGGTAAGGTTAATAGTATTCTTAAAGCAATTGAAAAGTTAGGGAAAGATAAATTATTGGATACAATAAAATTAAGAATATCGAAAGGGTTTTGAATATTTAAATTATCCTTCCAAAAAATATCTCCGAAAGCACATAACTCGTCATATCGTTCTGTTGCATTTACGTCTTTATTGTCGCCGTCCTTCAAGAGAATCTCTAAATCGTCACAATTGTTTCGTAAATCTTCGTTATTAATTTGTAGTAATCTATACAAGAAATTGAAATTATCATAATATGTTTTTAGTTGTTCAAAACGTTCTATTAACGAACACATTGCAACGTCTAGAAGTGAATAAAACCCATTCACTCTAAATTTATCTTCTGGCGATTGTGGCGTTTCGTCATGATGCTCGTAGTCAAATTGTCGTGTCTTCTTTCGTCGTCGGACTTCCGTACCAGTTTTAAATTCTTGTTCTCCGTCTACTTCTTCACTTAGTTCTTTTGCCGTTTTAGAACTTCTTTAAAATTTGTATTTGATCGATACTCTTGTAAGAATATTTTTAAGTTTTCGATAGATTCTAAAGCAAGTGTAATGTTCATATTTTTGTCTTGAAGCATTTTACTCACAGGGTTTATTCTGTTAAGTAAATCATACTCAATTATAAGAGAGCAAATTAATTTGTAGTCCTTTATTTTAGCACATAATGTTTGTGCTTCATGCTGAGTTTCTTTATTAAAATTTTCATTATTTAAAATTTCAAAAAGTGCATCGTAAATTTCTCATAACTGATATCGTAGAGGGCGGATTCCCATCTCGTTTCTGATGGCTCTTTCAATGTTAATTTTTTTTACGAACTTTAAAAGGATTGCCCAAGAGAATGGAAAAGAAATTGTATATTTCTTGAATAATTGCAAAGAAACTAATTGTATCTGCATTCACTTTGGCTGCATTGTTAATGATTAAATTTAGAGCATGAGCAGCACATGGGACTTAAAAAGCTCGAGGATTTTTGTTTAAAAGCAAATTTTGGAGCCCATATTTTTTCCCTTTCATATTTTCCCTATTGTCATACCCTTGAATGTTCCATTTTTCAAGTTTTTCCATTATTGTTGCACATAAACCACGTCCTGTGGAATCTGATATATCTGCAAAACCTAAAAACTTTTCCCTGATCTTGACAATTCCATTGTCAGAGGAAACAAAGCGAATAATAATGGTCATTTGTTCTGTTTTACTTGCATCAGGTGTGCAGTCTAAAATTATGGAATAATATTTAGATTTTCGAATTGATAATAAAATTGTATCCCTGATTGCGTTACTTAAAGTTTCAAATATTTCATTTTGACTGTCTTTACTCAAATAGTGTGTACTCTATTGTTTCGATGTAGGGCCCTTTCAACATGATTTTTCCATAACTGGATCAAACATAGCAAACAGTTCGACTAATTTTAAAAAATTGCCGTTATTCCTTTCATATAATTTATCAGATGATCCGCGAAAAGATAAGTTTTGGCTACCAACGAATTTTATAATTTCAATCAAGCATTCTAAAACACTCCAATGTTTCTTTTCCATTGAGTGTGGCAATCAATAGTAGTTTTGTTTTTTAAATTTTAGAACGCTTGATTGCCAAAACTTCCTTCCATTTTAAGAAATTTTTCATGTGAGTTAAATTAGTCTCATGTCTATGCAAAGTTGTACTTACATTTCTCCAATCGTTATAACCTTCTACAAGACTACTTGATTCATTAGGTGCGAAAGGTTTGCAACAAAAGCAAAAAAACAGAATTTGAAGTTTCGGAATAAATGAGCCATGTTCTTGGCACGAGCTCACCGTTTTCCATTTTTCTATTATGATACGTGTCGTCAAATTTACGACCATGTGTATCTCTGGGATATATTATATTTTTCTTTTGAACAGGCCAATTAAAACACTCGTAATTTTTCATCAATATTTCCCCATTCACCTGGATCTTCTAAATTTACAGAGACTAACAATGTGTTAGTTTCATGGTCAACTTACAACTAAATCTTCTCCTAACTGTTTTTCACTTAAATCATGCGTCTTGTTATCTTGTTCAATAGTTGCAATAGTACTTTCATTCAAACTGGATGATGTGCACGGTTCGTCAACTCTGATTTCTGATGTATCGAGTTGGTTACAATCTGCATCAGAATATTTTAATATTTTAACAAATTTATTAAGAGCCTCAGTTTGTTTCTTAACATCTGCTTCTTTCGCAGCATGACGCTTACGATTTTGTGTACTGGATAACTTTTTTTAAATTTTTGATTCCAATTCTATTTTATACCCACAAGAAATTATTACACAACACGACACAGAGACGAAATAATAGTCCGCACTGCGCTACTGTCAGCAGCCTACTGAGATGCATACCATATGACTGGTTAACTAGCAACAAATGTTTTGTACGAAAATTCGTTTCTGCGCATAAAAACCGTTCACCGTTTCACTTCAGATAGACTGCAGCAGACACAACATTCTACAGGCAAGCATTTAGCCTGCTCTCGCTGCAAAATTGTAAACAGCCGACTGATCAAAGAGGCGGCAATATACAATTTTTTAAAATTTTTATTCGGTGTATCCGGCCTTATTTATTTTAATATTGATCATTCTAAGAATTTTTTGTTTTCATGATAAAAATTTTTTTTCTTAAAAATGAACTCACGAACGGCGTCCCCTTCGTAGTGGCTCCCGCATGCTTGCTTCCGCCGGCCCTGCTGATAAGATATCAATGCCAACATCGAAAGAACTCAACTTGTGTTCCACGTGGATCCACACTAAGTCAAGAGAAAAGAATTTTCATTTTATTTTTTTAAAAACAGAAAAAAAAACTAACAAAAAATGCAGTTCTGTTTTGGCTAATGATAGATTCTCAATTTGTGGTTTAGTTTATATCCGAAGTTTGAAAATTCACATACAGATCGTAGCTTTAAATATAGCTGAAGTCACCTCAACTAACAGGACAACGTGACAACTGGAGAAGTCAAGTTGAAATGCAATAAAATAACATTCCTGTGAATCTGTGATTAGGAGTCGATAGGCAGAGTTGGATTTTAGTTATTAAGTGCTGTCGTTTGTAATGGAGCAGGAAGCAGACATTCTTGTAGATTACTATAATACCCTCGAATAGTTTTGAAATATGAACAATGTCTCTTATACTGCTGTTCAAAATTTTCTTTAGTCATTTTCTAATTGCGAACTAAATATAAATTCTGAAATATATTTTAATATATTTTATATTCAGTTTAATTTAGAATTCTATACAATAATAAAAAAAAACGTAGTTATGTCCAGGAAAAATAGAAACATGGTTGGGATGCTGTATATAAATTCCTCTTTTAATAAGCTCCACAATGTTACGTAGCATTCATTTCTCGTGCACATAGCCAAAGATAGTGCTCGTGAAAATATTAGAACCGGGAAATATAGCACAAGAGATCCACAAATAGTATTAAGAGTAGGTTAGGTTACTTGGAATAGTCACTTTTTTTTTTTTTCTAAAATAAAAATTCGGATTTTACTTCGGAAACAATTCAAATTTGCAGCATCACACATTTATAATAAATATGCCTTTAATATATGCATTATAAATTACGTTCGTTTATATTCGTTTTTGTTTAATAATAACGATTTCGTTGAGTTCAAAAAAAGTTATAATAGTGTAAATATTATTTTTGCTATTTCACAAGATATTAACAGTGATGACATGGTGAACGTATGCCACACTGTTGAAAAAGGTGCCTGTACCCTGTGCATTTCCTCACTGTTTGTATTCTTTTATAAGTACAGTAATATAAAAATAAATATTTTTCACTCCAATGGAAGTCTTCCCTCAGGAATCGTACTGGAAGTTGAATCGCAGTGCGCGAATCCGTCTCGGTCATCAGAAAGACGACATGATTCTAAGCTGCGAACTGAAAGGTAGGATGGAGATGAATTCGCAAGAGTGCTTTAGGTAAGATTGCTTTAAATCTGAATTAAAATAAAACAAAGATCTTAAGAAATGTTTTCAGTAATCGAATTTAATTTCTAACAACTTTAAAATTAGACTTGTTTGTTAACTTAACTTTTTAAAATTAACTGTGCGACCATAGATGCGAGATCCCTCGACACTTCTGCGCATGTACAAAAGAAGGAGAATCCATTCCGATAATAGGGTAATCAATCCATCTTGTGGGATGAGTTGTTTATTATTACATCTCAGAAAATTAGCTTTTCTTTTATGAACATGGTAATTTTTAAAGTGGTAACTATTTGGCTTGTACAATAGTTGGAAACTTTTACGTATAAAGCACGTGATTTCGCGTTTTGGTGACGAATACGTACATCGCATTATTTCTTTCTCCCCTTCAACACGAATCGACTCTTCTTGGCACAGTAAAAGCTGAGGTTTGTCAACTGTGGACGTATTATATAGCATTTAAATACCATTATTTTATTATAAAGGATTTGTTAAAATATTTTTTATTTACTTTACAAATCGGTAGAGTATACAAATGAGTCCGATACCGAACTACCAACACCTAAGTTTATGTACGCGTTAACTGCACCATGAACCTCATGCGACTTGCAATGTATATAGATTCATGAGCCAAAGCATTGTGACCACGTAGCCTGTTTCAGATCAACAAGACTGCATGGTTAGCTGGAAATATGGCAGTGGTGAGATTGTTCTCAAGACATCACTGGGCCCTTTCATTCCCATTGATCATACCTTGACCGCTGATTTTTGCCTGGGGATTGTTTGGGACAAGATATTGCCCTACAATGACAATGTGGCCTGATAGATCGCGACTCTTCCAGGGAGACACAATCACACTGTGCGAGTACAGTTCGAAGAGCACATCCAACACGGAATGCTGGTTCCTAATTCTTCTGATTTGAGTCCCATGAAACATTTGTGAGATTATGTGGACGGCAGTATCCACCAGTCTAAGACAGTACTCGCCTGGTCGCATACATCCGAGACGTTATTCTGTCTAGTTCGTTCATTCAGAATACCTCAGGATATCTTTCATGGTTTAGTGGAGTCAATGCCGAGATGGGTCCAACACGCTACTAGATATGTTTTAGCTCGTGTGTGCGTGCGTGCGGTGTGTGACTTTGTTATTTGACACGTGTGCTTAATTGTTTTTTGCTAGCATTCAAGTGCTGTTTTGACATAGCTGTATAGTGACAGTCTTTTACTCTTCTGTATCTTCTGCTCTGTCACCGTGTGCGTATAAATTTAAACAGCATCGTATGTTTGTTACTAAAAGCACCACTTTTGCCATTTTGCTCTACAGCGATATTATCATTTTAAATTTGTAGTCAGCACAGGACAATGTCATTGAATATCTAAGATGTTCACTAAGTGTTAGTTTGTGTCACGTAAAGCTTGCCAATAAATATTTTATGTATGTCTGAACACGGTCTCTTAATCCTTTAATTTGCATACTAATTATCCGAATTTGCTTTGCAGATGGTTTATTTAGCAGTTCTAGTTTATATCACATGAAAGTAAATTCCAAGATATGACGTTACATTCTCCAGCATAAATAATTGTGGTGTGTGCATAAGAGGAAGGAGATGCGATATATTAATATAATTGAATTGTGTATTTGGATGTTCTAAATATTTTTTGATTTTATTGCAGCAGAGTTCGTGTTTGCGAAATAAAGCAGCGAATGACCACTGCTAATATCATATTGAATATTTATGTTGGCGATGCTTATACCGCTAAGCACGAACACTTCTGTGCCATCTGTGTGGTGGAGAATATCTGATAGTGGAAGCTGGTTAACATCATCCGTGTAAATGTTAAACAGAGCTAGGGAGGGAAACTACTACCAACGACACTGCACAGGCTGATGAATTCTCAACCACAAGTTTCACAGTGCGTGTGATTTGCTTTCGGTTTTGTAGATAATTTTTTAAACCAACCTTTTTCAAGTGTTGGTTTATGTATAAGATAAAATGATTCATTCCCTCTCTCTTTATTAGTTCAGTCAAAATTTCCTGTTTTGGATTTTGAAAACAAAACTGCATTTTTCGGATGGTGTTGAAGGTGTAGAATTTAAACGTATAAGGGATGAAATTATGAATTTCTTTAGTTCGTTACTATTCTAATAATAATGGCATGTAGTAATTGTTTATATCATGACATTTAACAGCGCAGTACACTGGTAGAAAGAGCCCATAGTGAGCATATGTACATACACTCTACTAAAATAAGTATCGGGATATTCTCTAATTTAGAATGAAACAAACTGGTAGGTAATTCATGCTGTCAACCGTGCCATGTATAGTGTAAGTAGCACGTGAAGAACTTATGGACTTCCAAAGAAGGGCTGTCACAGGATCCTATCAATGGCTTCTCCATTGCTGACATTGTTAATAGACCCAAATCAACTTCATTTATGAGAGAATGGAAAATGGGCACTCATGGGTCCAGATAATAGCAAGGAACAAAAAGGGTGTTCTAAGTTTGGTACGGAAATCTAGAAAGGAGTTCTGTACCACTGGTAGAACATTATGTACAGAAAATACAGTCTCGGTTTTTCACAAATAAGTAACAGCCTGAGAGTCGAATGTCGACCATGGCACGCAATAGTGCAGAGTACACTGGTATAAAAAACGGTCTGTAGCTGTCCATGATACAGACACAGACCTTAGTTTGGAAGTTTGAAGGCTGACGCATATGCAACACTTTCTCTGGATAATGCAGTGCTTCCTACATTGTGGCAATGTTACGGAACAGACTAGTGACTGTCATCTCTTCGACACCACAATGCATCATGTCATACTCCAGGCGCTCTTTTGACATAGTTTGAGGAAAACAATGTGAAAAAACTTGATTGGCCTGCACAGAATCCTGATCTCAACCTAGAATAATATGATTGGGATGAGCTGAAACATTGGATTCGAGACGAATCATAACAGCGTTCAATTATTGCATTTTACAGACTCATTTCCACCCTAAAATGTTATTACATAATTTTAGGATTTTCCCTTAATGGGCATATTTCTTTCTAAAAATAATGAAAGTCTGAATGTAACATAAATAAATAAATCATAAGGATGAATAATCAAAACACACACACACACACACATATATTTTTTTTTTAAGTAATTCTCATAATAAACGTAGTAAAATATTGGAAAAATCCCATCATTTGTTTGTCATTGTCGTAGGGCAACAGACGTTACCATAGGAACCGACTCGAGAGGAGAGTTCTAGAAACTAACGCAAGTCGCTAAATTCAGATATTTCTAAAATTTACTGGAAGTAGGCAAGCTTCTTTACAGATGAATTCACGTGTATATACATGCACGCAATGATCAGCATGCAAGTGTAACGTTTGCGTGCGAGCCTACCAGAAATAAATTTCAGTTATGTTTGTAGAATGAAGTCCCATAACTGTCAGTGAGAATTAATGGGTAATAAATATATCCAGTAATTACTCTTTTGCCCTTTATTTGCTCTCATAATCTTTCTCACCCACCACCGAGTATTTTTAATAAATAACGGATTCACCCCAACACCACCTAAACACACAAGAAGCAAAAACCGCTCCCACAATTTTCGTTAATAACCGCTTTGAGTAAATACGAAGCTTCCTCGGCCATCGGCAAATTCTTCCCTGGCCAACATCACGTCTACCGCACTGGTAAATATTTGCCTAACTCCAAATGTCTGACTCATTTCTTCCAAAGGGATATACGACTCAAACTGAAACCGTCTTCTTTTATTTACTTAGGGAGTTCCATTTACACCACTTGCCGGACTACGGAAACTGTTATACTTTCAATGCTTATTGGAATTCACCCGAACATAAAGTGTATTATGCCTACGAGTCTGATATGTGGAACCGGCAGTCAGGTAAGATTATGTTTTGCCGACTCGCTATTATCAGTTAAAAAAAAAAAAAAAAAAAAAAAAAAATTCAGTGAAATTTGAAATTTTTCCTGGCCACAAAAATCACCTGATGCATGTTAAATAAAGTTGTGATTTGTTCCGTTATTTATAGCAATAGACTTTGGAAAATTGTCTGCTTTTATAAATATTAAGTTTTTTATACAGTTATAATAATCCGAACAGACTGCTTATTGTGTGTGCGAGGGTGCATACTCCCAGCATGCACCCTTTGGTAACAACCAAACTGCCACAATAACGCCTTCTTCTTAATCCTTCCTCTTTTACGGTGTCGAGGTTTTTTTATTCTTGCAACCGTAAGTCGACGATATGGTGCTTAGCCCTATGCATCCCGGTGTGCCCTCTGCAGATGCGTGGGTTCACGGGGCCGGTTTGCCTGTTCTGGGGAAGGTCCAGAACAGGCAAACCAGGAAAGAACCCAGGTCTTTCCGACCCAAGGGCTTCGTCTATACCAGGGGCCGTCAAATTACGGCCCGCGGTTCAGATGTGGCCCGCGATATGATTTTATCCGGCTTGCCAATTGGACTAATTTTTCAATAAGAATCCGCAAAAAAAAAAGGGAGTGTTGATAGATTTCAAATGAATTAATAAAAATTGTGTTCAAAATATATTCCCGAATAGCAAAAAGTAACAGTAATCCAAGTTACGGTCTTTCTGACTGTAAAAGGTCGGTTAAAATGGACTAACGAAGAAAAAAATTTGAATTTTACAAACTTTTACAAGCAAATTTCTTCAAATTTGCTTGTAAATTTATTTCTATTTTTGGGACAACGTATCTTTGCGAACAAACTTTTTCCCGAATGAAATATATCAAGTCAAAATCCAGGGCAAATTTATCTGATGAACATTTGAAATCGCTGCTTGTAATTAGCACTTCAAAATTTGAACCTGAGTTTAATAAGATTTTAAAAACACAAACACAGTGTGTTTTTAAAATCTTATTAAACTCATGTTCAAATTTTGAAGTGCTAATTACAAGTAGCGATTTCAAATGTTCATCAGATAAATTATTAATGGTTTTATTATAATTTGTGATAAAAATATGAGAATTTGCTGATAGTGTTCGTTGTCATTAATATACGATAATTTAATCTCACATAATCGGTTTTTATCTGCTTTCAATAAAACTCATAGATCTAGTTCTAGAGTTGTTTTTTTTTTTTTTTTTTTTTTTACTACGGCCCGCTGAACAGTACTAAAGTACCCAATGTGGCCCTCACGGCGAAAAGTTTGGAGACCACTGGTTTGTACCGATTGAGCTACGGAGGCTACTGCCACGATAAAGACCGTTATTACAGGATTTATTATTTATTTATTTTGCGTACAATGACACAGTGGAATGTTATTCTCATTTTATTTTAATTATTTTCTTCCAATTCAAAGAACCACACACACGTATGTGTGTGGTTCTTATATATACATTTCTAATTTATAAATGGAAAATATTTCCATAATTAAGCGAGACTACATTATTCAAATTGTTTGACAATGGACAGTTTCGAACGAAACTGTCCATTGTCAAACGAATGGTATTTATGGTTAGGGGGTGAAATTTTCTTCCTCTTAGGAATTTAGATGTATTCACAAAGACCTAAGTAGTTGACACATTTTGTGGTACATCATGTTAATTCCGATATTTTAATATCAAGAATTAATTGATAGTAAAAACGTCATCAAAGTTTAACTGCTTTTTTTGGCATCATTTTTAATTAATCCTCAGTTGTCATGTCTTAGTTTTCGAATAGATGATGTTGGTTCTTTTTCTTCTGACTTTAAAAATACGAAGATCTGTCAACGAACTGCGATTTGTACACACTTTCCTGAGTGTCCATGAATATTTTAATCTCTAATAGTTGTTTAATCTTTTAGTTTACGACAAAAATGTGTCTAATCAACAGAAAGTGTAAATTTTTATCGAATTTTTCCATTATTTTAAAAGAATTCTTCATTTTCTCGATGATCATCAATTCTTTGAAATATTTTTTTGCTGTTGTTGTGGTTGATGATGTTGAAGCCCGCTATTTAAGTTGTTCTTTTCAATTTCAGAATCGCAATTTAAACTGGAATAGGTTTCCGTAATTAAAAGCTGACTGCAAATAACTACTTTTTTGTTGTTTAAAGACTGATAAATGCATGTAAACATCCAATTCTCTTTTTTTTTTTTCTTTTTCGCAGAGCTTCTTCTTCATCTAAACGTGGAGGTCAACGAATATCTGGATGAACAACGTACTCCAGCCGTCCTGGTCGCTTTTCACAATTCCGACACTTATCCTGACCCCTCATCTGATTCTGTGAAAGCTCGAGCCGGACATTACTACACCATCGGTCTTAAAAAGGTATCGTTTTCCCTTAATGTGTTGGTAATTGTTAGCTAGACGTAATGCTCCAAGCTTAATGTCAGCGGTGATTAATGCTTTGTCCTTGGTTAGAGGTTATGCTCTGCTGCTAATCGCCTTTTGCCAACAGTATTACACAAGTTTCCAGCGCATCATTAAACGCGTAGCACGTGCGTGTCTAGGCAACAAACT
The DNA here is from genome assembly GCF_054136105.1 of Typopeltis vanoorti. Classification (NCBI taxonomy): domain Eukaryota; kingdom Metazoa; phylum Arthropoda; class Arachnida; order Uropygi; family Thelyphonidae; genus Typopeltis; species Typopeltis vanoorti. The sequence continues at coordinate 134,753,283 of NC_143551.1, read as the reverse complement.
TCACAAGTTGCAGAAGTGAAAACGACACCACGCAAGTCGTTACTGTTATGCGTATTAGAGATAATCTAATCTCGTGTAACGTTGCTGGAAACTTTGCAAACTTCGTAGCGCCATTAAAAATCAAGTTTACCATGTACTAGTGGTATAGTAGATGACATAAAATGCTAAAGTAACATACCTGCATACGTAGAACTTAACCGTGTGTGTGTGGGTGTTATGTTTATAGATATTACTGACGATTATGTTATGTTTATAGATATTACTTTTTTTTTTTAGACAACTACTCGACTTCTACCACTTCCGTATCAGACTAATTGCACAGATTATCGTACCCTTAAGTGGTCAAGTCGATTTAAAGGGGTCTTAACAACGAAGGTATTAAAAACAAATCTTATTTACTTTCAAGCGTTTTTTTTAACATTCCTATGATCAGAATTCTCTAAATAAGAACTAAAGATACTCATTATTATTATTATTATTTTGTTCATTCCCTTTCAGAGGTGTACTCAAGAATGCTCACGAGCTCATCAGCTGCAGAAATGCGATTGTATCTCCGCTAACTTAACCTTAGTATATGAAGAATCACCTTGCGAAGGGACTAAAGGTAACTGTTGTTCTTCACCATAGAATACTTGTCCCTTGTAATCAGATTATTGTGATGTAGTTCAGTCATTCATGATATTTTCTGGTTTCCGGTGTTTTTTTTTTTTTTTTTTTAATTTCTTGAAATATTTTACCTTACATTAAAGTATATTGAACTGTCAACAACTGCAAAAATATTTTGCAGTTGGACATTTCTTAAAGGAGATGATTATACAGATGAATGATATTCGTAAGTTTTTAGGATCTGTCCAAAAACAGACGCAAAAGCCTAATTTCAAATATTTATTCAACGTATTTACTCAACAGACATTACAGACGGCTGTTTCCTTTATGGTAAAGTATTGTAATGGTAAATGAATATTTAATTATTAGCGCAACTGAAGTGCCATGTTTACTGCAATGTAATCATGCATGCACGATAGTTATTATTTTGAATTGCAGAATTTTGTGCAGACAGTATTGAAGAAGCCACCATGAATTACTGCCGAACACTTTGTCGAGTACCTTGCACGTAAGTTAGATTTTTTTTTTTTCATGATGAAATTTTTATAGAAATTTACCATACTAAAACATTCCAAGGTCTAAAAGCAGTAATTAGTAGGTTGAACAGTTCGTTTCTCTTCTAGGGTAAAGTTATTTGAAGCATCCATGGATTCATCTCAGTGGCCCAAAACAAATAAGGTTTGTATTGCAAGTTCATGGACCGCACCAATTCTGGAATGTAGTGACATAAAAGAAGTAAACTTAATCTTGATAATCCGATAATTAGTAGCATTAAAATTACGAAAACGTTCTCATAAACTGAAATTTTTATGAATCCTAATCTATATCAAGACCTTGACAAAAATGACTTCCTTATCTTTACATGTCAAAGTTCGTTTCAGCATTTAATTGATCCTCCGAGTTGTATTTGCAGTCTTTGCTATTATGCCCGTGAACTTCAACTTACTTCCTGTCTACTAAAACTCCAAGATTCATAGCTTCGTCAGTTTCTTCAAGCATAATCCCACCAATATAATACGACATTGGATATCTAATCACGCCAAAGTGCATGACTGCATTTAATGATATTGAACTGACATTCATTTTCCCATTCACACAATTCCAGCCTATTCGAATCATTCTGCAAGTACTGCGTATCAACTACATGATTACTTCACCTATATTTGCATCATCAGCTAACAGCTCATCTCAAATCCTTCCCAATGTCATGAATGTATAATTAATAACAATAGACCCATGACTGATAGTAACGCCGCTGGTTACTTTATATCTTGTAGACTCACATCCCGAGTATACCACTTTTTGATATCTCAGTCACCCGTTCTCTTATCCATGCCAATATTTTATAATAGAATTCCATATTCTCCAATTTATGTAACAGTTTTTTTAATTTGATTTTTTATGGCGCAAAGACATCAACAGTCATACTGAGTCAGCACACAGATCACAGCAGTACATAATATGGTAATTGGTTAGTAGGACAATCACAAACATCCATTCCCTTAGCGGGATTCGAACCCGCAGTCTCTTGGCTGGAAAGCGGATACAGTGACTACTCGATCAACCAGATCGGCGATATGCAACAGTATTCCATGCCGTATTCTGTCAGAATCCTAAGTAAAATCCAAAATTTTCATGGTATATCCATTTCCTTTGTTTAACTCGACGGTAACTTTATTACAGAATATGAGAAAGTTGCTAACATGACCTTCCCTTAGTAAACTCATGCTGTTTATTGCAAAGTATAGTTTTCCTCTGAAACCATTTCTGTAACCAACAAGCCCTAACCAACTTTTCCAAAATCATCACTACCTTCACACATTCATTCCATTTCTGTGAAATATTCCTCTTGTGAGACTCATATTAAACATCCTGGTCAAAAGAATGGCCAGTTCAGCTAAACACTCTTTTAGCACACGTGCTGATATCCCATCAGTCTCTATTGCTGAATTCTTATTCAATTTGTGCAACAGCTCTGACACCTCCTCCCTAAACATCTGAGTTTCTTTATCCAGTGAAGAGGTAGCAGTGAGCTGAATGTTGCATATACCAAGTTGATAGCTTTTAGCAAAATGGGCACTCATTAGTTGAACAATCTCATCTGCGCAGAGAGCCTGTGTAGCTTAGTAGAAGTGGCGTTTGCACTCTACAGCGCTTGACCGCACGAAGAAAGGGTTTGGTGGTTCAAATCTAGTCGCCGACTAGAGGAAATTTTTCTAAGCCTTTTTTCGACCGGTTCCCGAGTTAGTCGATCTCTGGCACGGGCAAGCGGGTTTTTCCTCCCGGAAACTCGGGTTTTTCGTCCCGTAAACTCAAGAAAATCGACCGCAGAACCCACATTATTTTAAGACATTAAATATATTGTGTTAAGGTTAGGGACCACGAGATGGCGGCACATTTGAGCCGTCTCTCTTCACTGTGTACCAGAAGAGTCATAAACAGTTATGACTCTTCTGGCCTGCTGTTTATAACGTTCATAACGAACATCAGTCTTATACACACGGTATTCCTTCCACATCATCTTTTTTTTTTACGAATCTCTTGCTTAATTATATTACACATCTATTTCCCTCCTACTCTAATTTTTTCTTTGAACTCTAGAGACACATTCTGATATCTCATCATTTAACTATGTTTTTAAACACTTCCAACTCGCCCTCGATATCCTTCCCATCCGATAACTGAAACCATGGCACAAAACCCAGCATACTTTAGGTGATCATAATTTCCTGCTTTGTTGTTTAGCATATAACCTTTTCTGAATGGAACATTCATAAACTTATCCATTTCCCAAGTGAGTACTGCATGATTACTATCACCAACCGGACCCAGAATACAGGAAACCTCGCTTAACGCGAATTCGATATGCGCGATAATCAGTTAGCGCGATTGAGTGAAATGATACTATTTCCCGCTTTAAGCGAGTGATTAATCAATTAATGCGCTTTTTTGCGTTACGCGAAATTTTCTGTCGCCAATCTGCAGCGAGCGGAAAAACTGGAAGTCATTAAAAGACATGAAAGTGGAGTGGCGCTAGTAATACAATGATTGTGCGAGACCTGGGATACAGCGAGTCTACAGTTCGGGCTATTTTAAATAAGAGCAAACAATACAAACAACAAGGAAAAGTTGCTACTGCTTCTTTAAGCATGCAGATCACCCGAAATAGAAGCCATTTAATGATCAGGATGGAGCGTCTTCTATCACTCTGGATTGAGGATTGTAATAAAAAAAGAATACCTCTTAATACAAGGAATATTCAGACAAAAGCTCTCAATATTTTTACCTCACTGAAAGAGACCAAATTTCAAGAGGAAAATGAAAGCTTTACTGCGAGTTTAGGATGGTTTGACCCCGTTTTATAAATCGAACCGGCGTGCATAACGTAAGAATAACTGGGGAATCTGCTAGTGCTGAGAAAGATTCTGCGGCCAAGTTTCCTGCCGAATTGCAAAGGATAATTCAGGAGGGTGATTATGACGATCGGCAAATAATCAACGTCGACGAAATTGGTCTCTTTTGGAAGCATATGCCGACATAAACTTTCCTAGCTAAAACCGGATCTCAACCAGGATGCAAAGTATCTAAAGATCGACTTACGCTTTTATTAGGAAGCAATGCAGAAGACGACTTTAAACTCAAGCCCATGTTAGTTTATCGTGTGCAAAATCTAAGATCTAACATTATTGATGAAATCAGCACAATTGGAAAAGAACTTGGATTTAATGAGCTGCATAATGGAGATGTAAGAAACTTGCTTGATTTCCATTCAGAACATTTGAGCGAGAATGATCTCCTTCAACTAGAAGAACAGCGTACATGTGAAGTAGAAGATAAGGAGTGCGAACAAGAAGAGAATGTCACGACTAAGAAGCTAACTGCAAAAGAACTTGAGCTAGTTTTCAATCACATTGAGGATGAAGGAAATTTTGTTGATGCTGATCGTGATATGGAACGAAGCTTCGAAGTCCGCCGAAATCTTGATAAAGGGTTCGCCAGCTATCGCAAACTGCATGACAAAATGAAAACGTCGAGCATAATTCAAACATCTTTACTTCATATTTTTTGTAAAAAATAAGTAGCTCAATCAAATGTTTAAACATTAAGTAAAAATTTAAGCAATTGATTTTTATTAACTAGGATGATTTTATCCTCTAATATAGCTTATACTGTAATTTTGTTTCCAAATTTACGCTAACTGATGGATGAATTATAAGTATTCCTATTGGTTATTGTATTCGCTTAACGCTATTTCGCTTAGCGCTTATTGATTGATAGATTAATTAATGGCGTTAAGCCAGGTTTCCTTGTAGTTACACCTAACGCATTCAGATGTAGGCCGTCCCTCTTATACAAATCCAATCTTTCCTCAAACTCATTCCACACATCCAAAAACTCGCATCCATTTCTTCTACACAGCCTGCACATCGAATTTTGCCATCATAGCCCTTCTTCGTAAATCATTTTTTATCATATCCCTATTCACTTTTCCCTCTTCACTCTCTCTTCTTCCAACAATATTTTCATATCCTCTCCGATTTTTTTTGATTTTTTTTTTTCAATTGCACGAGCTATATTGTTAATTTTTGTTCCGGGAAAACTTGGAATTATAACCCGCTCACCAATGGCATGTTTTGTGATACGCCATACCAAATAACATATTTTCTTTTACAATAAACTTTACTTACTGTGTTTTACTGTTTCTTATTTTGCTGCTTGACTTTCTTATTCTCCCTGTGTTCCATGAAACTCCGTTCGACTAGTAATTCCCGCATCGTATGTCTCTGCTTTAACCTCGATTTCGGAAGTTAAATTATTTTCTATATCATCTTTAGCGGGGAAAGCCTTCTTGTTCACGACTTGTTAGCGATCCATTTCTTGTGCTTTTTTTGACGGCATGTCACAGCTGTATTCAATATTACAATAAAATATGTTATAAAAACACGAAAATCTACACTAATATTAATTATATATATTAATTATAATATAATTATAATTTAATTATAATTAAAATACTAATTTTCTAAAAAAAAAAAAAAATACAACAAAACAGATAAAAATCGCCAATTTTACACAAGAGCTAAATATACCGACCACTTACAATCTATCTCTATCTATCAATCTATATATTCAATAAACTTGCTTCAATAATCTGTTTGTTTTCAGCTAGCAATACTTGGCGAATGGGCGAAGAATTTTTCTGAAGCAAAGTAAGTTCTTGGTAATTATAATTATTTCTAAAGAATAAAGTTGTTCATGCTTTACAACTAATACCGATATATTAGATTAAAGTACATAATTCGTTGTTGCATTTCTGCATAGAATGGAACTTATCCTAATGATTAAAAATTTCCCGATTTGTTTCCATCAGCGGGAAATAAATTTCAGTGATTTTGACTTCATCCGTTTTATTGCTTCTTAAGTAATACTAAAAGTATATTCAGATTAGATATGCCATATCTAAAAACTGTGTGTGTGTGTGTGTGTGTAATAATCTGTAAAAATTTAGGTGATACTATGCGTTTAACGTTGTGCAATGTGTACCTTAATTTGTGTGTAACTACTTGGATGTGGGTTTTCCATTTTAGTTTATGATCCACGTGTATGCTCAGATACTGGTAGGTGCGGACCCTCTGGATGGTTTCGCAACTGCAGTCAATTTTGGGATCGCAGGAAGTGATACGATATTTACTTGGCGGGGTTGCTTCTTTATTCTTTAGTTTAAAAAGGATAAATTTAGTTTTTTGAATGTTAATTTTGATTTTGGTTTTCACTGAACAATGTGTGGGGCTTAATAAATCAGATTCCATGTTACTCTTTAAAGTTGGCATGTCGTTTGATGAGAAAAATATTGCCGTATCATCAGCAATGTTGATTAGTTTTCAATTCCATCGAACGGAGGTCGTTTATATAGACTAGAAATAAAATAGGTTCTAGAAGTTTTGAGAAACTCCAGTTTTGATGAGCTCAAAGTACCGTTTATCTGAACTGCTTGTCATCTTGATTTTATTTTATGGATCTTCTTCTTCTTTGGTGCATCAATCCGAAAATTGGTAAATATAGCAGCACATCACAACATCCTGTCTTGTGACTCCTTTTTATCTCTTCATAACTCTTAGTGCCAGTCAGCATCATTATGTTATTTATATATGAAATTCTTGGTCTGCCTCATGGCCTGTTTCCTTCTACAGTCCCCTCTATTATTTCTGTAATCAGTCCCCCATGCCTCAAATGGTGTCCAATTAGGCTTTTTCTTCTCTTATTGATGTTTCATTAATGACCGCTCTTCACGAACTATATTCAGAACTTCTTTACTTTTCTTTTCTGTCCAACTAATTTTCATCCTCTTTCTCCAGCACCAAAGTTCAAATGCCTCCAACTTTTTAATGTCTTGTTTTGTTAGAGTCCAGGCCTCACAACCATATAATGCAATGCTCCATATGTATGTTTTCACTAGACTTTTTTTGAGCTGGATGCTAAGTCCTTTACTGGTAAAAATGTTTCTTCTGTTATAGAATGCTTTTTTTTGGCTAGGATTATCCGTGCTTTAATATCTGATTGGTTTTCTTCCATCTTCTGTGATAAGACTTCCAAGTTATTTAAAAGAGGATACCTGAAAAAATTTTATGGATATAAAATAAATAAATTACTTTTGATTATCCTATGAGAAGTCTGTGGAGATTTCAAAGTAACGAATTCAAATATTCTCGACATACGTGAGTGGTCTGAAACGTTCTCGGCCTCGAGCATAGATCGCAACACTATCGGCAAGATTTTTTTTCTGCGTTGGTACATCTGTCATAAACATTCATGTGAAATTGCGAGTCATTCTATCAAGTAGTTTGTTTTATACAGCTGTCTGAAGCCAAAGTGTTTTCTGTATCCCTTGAAATGGATAAAATTGAGTATCGTGAAGTTATAAAATTCTTTGCAAAAGAAGGTTTAAAGCCAAAGGAAATTCATTCGAAGTTCATAAACGTTTACGGGCACTCCTCTCCTTCATTGTCGACAATGAAGAAATGGGCTGCCGAGTTTAAATGAGGCCGTACCAGCCTTGAAGATGATCCACGTGAAGGACGTCCAAAAAGTGTAACAACACCAGAAATCATTGATCAAGTGCACGATATGGTATTGGATGACCGGCGAGTCAAAGTGCATGAAATTGCTGAGAGCATAGGCATTTCAAAAGAACGTGTAGAATATATTTTGCATGAAGAATTGCAAATGAAAAAGCTTTGCGCAAGATGGGTGCCACGCTTGCTCACAGCAGACAAAAACACACTCGCATGAAAATCTCTAAACAGTGCTTGGAGCGTTGTAGAACTTTTCAGACCACCCACGTATTTGAGTTCGTTATTTTGAATATCATTTTTTTTTTTTTCTTGCGGAAGAATTTATCATACTTTTGATGCTACGATGCAGTTTCGAGTTCTGTAAATCTCCCATTTCTTTTTAGACATGAAACAATAAAATAAAGCAGGATTTCTCAAACTTTTCCTACGACGGAACACTTCCCAAATCCTGAAATTTTAACGGAACAACTTGGTTGGAGTCGAGTATCGTGGGTCTCGTATTCAATGTAAAGCTAAGCGCACACTATCGCCGCAGCAGGCTGTATCGCATCGCAAAAATGCGACAGCGCACAGTACAGGCATGCCAGGCCGCATCGCATCGCAC